>NC_084993.1:3740746-4423640 GCF_963691925.1 Scomber scombrus | reverse complement strand
AAAGAACTTTTTGTTTTTTAAAACCTTTCCCCACCTTTCTCTCCCACTTAAACCAAACACAACTACACAAATATACGGGTATATTGGTAAAACCTGTTTTCTGGCCCCCCACACACACACACACACCTGTTCCCAATTCCCTAATCAGCTCTCTCCCTCTATTATTCTGTAAATAGCAGCCACTTTCCCCGTCAGTTTCCAACCAACAATTGTTGATTGTGCACTGGTCCTGTGTTTTATCAGCATATTATTTCTTTAGACAAACCAAAAAACTTGTTAAAATAAAAAGGAAAAGTATCCCCACCAAATATTTTTTAACTCACTGGATGTTGAGCTTAGTGTCACTTATACATAGAGTAAATGAGGGGTCTAATAATAGGGGGGGGAAACCTGCCAAATGATACACAAAGTAGCCTAAATTATCTCAAGCACACTGAAACCATTTTAAAACATTCAGTCAAACAAAAAAAGAGGCCTGAGAGTGGGCCGAAAACCTCAATCTGCCAACACTCAACCAGCCTCTGAGTCATAATTGTGAGTCCACTGTTTGCAAAACTGTTCGCAGATTACCTCTCTGGTTGATTTCATTTCCTGTTGCATTTAAGAGTTGGTGTGTTTGCATGAGCAGTGTTGATCAGACAAAGCAGAGTACAACATAAAAATAAAAATAAACTTAAAGAAATGCATCCATACATCACCAAAACTTCCAACTAACGTGTTTAACTTTTAGTATTGCAAAGATTTAAAATGTGTTTTTAGGGAATAGTTCAGCAGATTTCTCTCCTTGTGTTGCTCAGATTTGTTAAGAGCTTGGCTAGAAAAGCAGAACCTGTACCACTAAATCCAACTGTGCAATCATGTGATATAATCGGTCACTTCCATCGGTCACTTCCTCACTGGCCTCATAATTATAAAATCCGCCTTTTTGGCACTAGTAGGAATAAACTGTAGTTTTCTTTTCATCCATTGCATTCCTACCATTCACCAATCTGTCCTTGCCCTGTTCTTGATGTTCCTTTGATATCAACACCTCTAATTTTCCTTTGTAGCACCCAGCAGGTGCGTCTGCAGCTTAAAATGGCAGCGACCTGTCAGCAGTGTGCAAGTGTCAGATATGCTCCGCAGCCTTAACATCACATCCTTTAAATGACTGTGCCAGCTAAATGTATCAGCCTTATGAAATAACAAGAAGTAAAAAAACCCATTTATCTCTTTCTCTGTTCTTCATGACCTTTATAAATCTCCTGTCCACACTGCTTAGACTCTGCTCACACTGAGCCTTAATTACATCAAACCAATTACAGAGCCAATATGAAGGCCTCGTCCACTGAGGGAGAGAAAGGGAAGAAAAAGTCCACCGGCAACTTCAAAAAAACTGTTAAGTTAAGACCTGAAAAGGGAAAATACGTCTGTCTGGTGGTCCTGCACAGAAAATCTATAAAGAGGAAGACATCAGTAGATTTTCTTCTGTTGCAAAATGGGAAGTCTATTGCAGTTCTGCACAAGCTTTACATCGAGTTTTAGAGTATTTATACCTATCAGTCAGACTTTAAAATGCAACAGCTCCAATATTACTGCAGCAAAGATTACCTTTTTTTAAAAAAAATGTATATATGAGCATTGTTTTTGCCTGAAAGCAGCAACATGATGGTTGCAAAGGTTGTGAATGTGTTTTTTGAATCATGCTGTTAATCTCAGAGCCGAGCATTTGTCCTTGTGATATCCTAATTTCCTAAATTGCAGCAGCTTCCTCTCAGTATAAAGCTAAACTGCCATCTTGTGGTGACCTGCCTACAGCTCACTTATGTGACTCAAAGGGGGAAAGGCATCAAATGGCAGCCTTTTACCATTCTTGTGACAAATGTAGCTAGATAAGAAAGAGAAAGGCTATTGTTGAATATGTTTCTAATGCAATGCAGGATTTATAGACACTATTGAACTAGGCAATTTCAATAGTTATGTTTATCCTGGAACTGTATCAACAAAATGTATCAATTCATTTATTTAAGTCATTTACATTGTTGAAAAGGCAAATATTTGGATTCCAGCTTCTCAAATGTGAGGATTTGCTTATTTGCTTTGATTTATTTCATATCTTAAGCAATTTTCAGGAGGTTTAAGTTTGTGAATAGTATTTATTTACCATTTTCTTACTTTTTGTAGACTAAACAAGTAAATAGTTAACAGATGGCTAATAACTGCTTATAGTGAAGCTTATGTTGATATTAAAGTGTAATGTAAAACAGGCTTCAGAGTGTAACACGGTCAGTAAGGCTTTAATCAAGAAACAAATGGATGGAAGTGCAACCGTTTTATTTAGAAAAGAAGGTAAAGACAGATTCCCTCTCTCCAGAGAGTCATATTTTCAATAAAACCAAAACACCATGGGATTTGAGCTTGGAAGAATTGCTGCCCGGCAGTTACATTAGTGTTTATTACATACCAGTCGTTAAACTGCACATTAACACTCAAACTGCTTCTGGAAGTCGCTTGCCTTACTTGATCAAAACCATTTCTTGAGGAGAGATTATGTTGCGCTCCAAGAGACCTTTACCCTCTCTTTAATACTAGCTCTGTTACTTCCTTTGTGCTAATACTCCTCCCCCTCTTCATCTTCCTCACACGAGTCGATGCCAACCTCTTCGTAATCCTTCTCCAGGGCAGCCATGTCCTCTCTGGCCTCTGAGAACTCTCCCTCCTCCATCCCCTCTCCGACATACCAGTGCACGAAGGCCCTCTTGGCGTACATCAGGTCGAACTTGTGGTCGAGTCTAGCCCAGGCCTCGGCGATGGCGGTCGTGTTGCTCAGCATGCACACGGCCCTCTGCACCTTGGCCAGGTCTCCTCCAGGAACCACTGTAGGGGGCTGGTAGTTGATTCCCACCTTGAAGCCTGTGGGGCACCAGTCCACAAACTGGATGGATCGCTTCGTTTTGATGTTGCCGATTGCCACGTTGACGTCTTTGGGCACCACGTCGCCACGGTACAGCAGGCAGCAGGCCATGTACTTGCCATGACGAGGGTCGCATTTCACCATCTGGTTGGCTGGCTCGAAGCAGGAGTTGGTGATTTCAGCCACGGTGAGCTGCTCATGGTAGGCCTTCTCTGCGGAGATAACTGGGGCGTAGGTGGCCAGGGGGAAGTGGATACGAGGGTAAGGCACCAAGTTGGTCTGGAACTCTGTCAGGTCCACATTCAAGGCACCGTCGAAACGCAGCGAGGCTGTGATGGAGGAAACGATCTGGCTGATGAGGCGATTCAGATTGGTATACGAAGGACGCTCAATGTCCAGATTCCTGCGGCAGATGTCGTAGATGGCCTCGTTGTCTACCATGAAGGCACAGTCGGAGTGCTCCAGGGTGGTGTGGGTGGTCAGGATGGAGTTGTAAGGCTCCACCACCGCTGTGGACACCTGAGGAGCCGGGTAGATGGCAAACTCCAGCTTGGACTTCTTGCCAAAGTCTACAGAGAGACGCTCCATCAACAGAGAGGTGAAGCCGGAACCGGTTCCTCCTCCGAAGGAATGGAAGACCAGGAAACCTTGCAGACCGGTGCACTGGTCAGACTACATGAGAAAAGGTAGAACTTATAGTTAAGACTGAAAACAACTCTTCTAATCCTAAATCCTGATTTTTAATTAGGGTTTATGACATCAAGAATTTCAACATCTGTCCTTTTAAAAGATGTACCATTTGATGAAAGAAGCATATTAACTAATTAATAAAGAAAGGTTTCTTGAGGATTTTACCCTCTTTCATTTTGGTTTTCTACACTTCAGACAGCATGACTAATGACATCTTCTGGATGCTGTGAAATTACTTTAAAAGTCATCAATAATGACTTGTGGGGGGAAAAATGTTGTTGAAGTTGAAGTTTAGCCCCAGGAATCAAAACTTTTTCTTCTCTGCAGTCCCTCTTACCAGTTTGCGGATTCTGTCGAGTACAGAGTCAATGTGCTCCTTTCCGACGGTGTAGTGACCGCGGGCGTAGTTGTTGGCAGCATCCTCCTTCCCTGAGATCAGCTGCTCGGGGTGGAAAAGCTGGCGGTATGTGCCTGTACGAACCTCGTCTGAAAGAGAGAGAGGTGGTTTGATAGCATGTTAATGTCAGTTTTTGAGGGTTGAGTGCCATATTTGCAAATCCTTATCAGACAAACTTGTGATTTCGGGCTATAAATTCTCTATGAAGCTTGTTTAAATGAGGATATCAGTTTATAAGGGTTAGAGTTATATTTTTCTGATTGGTGGATCTAACACAATACAGATATAGATACAATGATAGATTTAGTCATGTACAACACAATGGACTTCACATTGGGACAAAGTTGCATCAGTATTTCTGTGTGCTTGAGTATAATGCTTCCAGACTTGTAGTTCAGAGTGAACTGCTGAGATCTGGCCCTGAGAGGCAAAGACGACCTGATTGGCTGGTTTAAACTGAAGAGGGCGGGGCTACAGTGAAGCTGGCAAACTTTAATGGCTCGAAAAGAACTTTGGTCAAACTTAAGTTATCATAAATTGCAATAATTTTGGTTTATTCATATAAAGTATTTCAATTGTTAGTGTGGGTAAAGATCAGCAAGTTTATAACTTTATAGCTTCCTTTTATCTTTCCCTTCACCTACATTAAGTCCAAAGTTGAACTACAAGAAAAGCTGGTTCTTCAGCTGCACAAAATGTTTCCATCTCTAAATCACTGGCTACCACAAGACAATCAACTCCTAAATACTAGCTCCCAGGTAGGAATGTGTTCAGTTGATGTGAAACAGCTGGTCACAGCTGCAAATTATACTTCTGCTTTTTAAGCAATCTAACCACCCCCTAAAGTCTGTTAATACTCACCAATAACGGTAGGCTCCAGGTCCACAAAGATGGCTCTGGGAACATACTTCCCATTGCCAGTCTCACTGAAGAAGGTGCAGAAGGAGTCATCATAACCTCCGGTAGGCTTTTCAGTGGGCATGTGACCGTCCGGCTGGATGCCGTGCTCCAAGCAGTACAACTCCCAGCAGGTGTTGCCCATCTGGACACCAGCCTGGCCAACATGTACAGAGATACACTCGCGCTGTGGAAGGTAAAAAAAAAAAAAGGAGAGATTTTATATATTTGTTATTGTAATTTAACCTTTATGAACTAAGGGGTTTAACTGCTCATTATGAACTAATGCATCTGAATTTTCCTCATATCCAGCAGCTAAATGTCAAAATTATCACTGAATATATCATGCTAATCAAAACTCTATGGAATTTAAAACATAATTAGGTCTTATTTCAACATTTCTGCTTTTTAAACATGTCCTGGCCTGCTAAAAAAAAAAGACAGTTAAGTCCAGGTGAAAACCAGGGTGGAGCCAACATGTCATGACTTTTCAAAAAGCTGAAATGAGTCTCAGAATAATTCGTGCCACAACCAGATTCTGGTCTATTCAAATATCTGGGTCGGTATCTACAGACGCTGTGATTGGATGTGACACTTCCAAGGAGTCAGTGGTCTAAATAAATAAGCAGTGATGATTAACAGAGTCATGTCAGATTGTCTGTAGGGACCAAAGTACTTCCACACCCTGCTTAAGTATTTCAAGTTCCTCGTAAAAGATGTGGGTGAGGGTGGAGGCGGGAGATGCATGCATGCTGAGGGCAGGAACAAGTTTGGTCTTATCATTCGGGAGGGAAATTCAGCATGGGGGATGGGGGGTGGGAGGGGGTTAAGGATGCAACTTTGTCTGTCCTGTTTTGTTAACTGACCCTTTGCAAGGAGATAAAAGCGATAGAGATGCAAATGTCATGTGAGAGTGAAACTGAGAACCAGAGCAGCATCACTCATCATGTGAAGTACTTTTCCAAAAATGTCGTATTGCACAATCACACACATTGTACGAATTTCTGTTAATCAGTAACTGCTTTGTTGCACCAGTGCATGTTCGGATTAATGCAGCAGTTTGTCTGTCAACAAAAGAACAGCTGTCAGCGGAAACATGAGAAGACAAACATGTCAACTATTGCCGTCAAAATATCACCGTGACCCTTTGTGGCAGGGCTGTACATATCTGCTGCAGAATGTAGGTCAAGATAAGACTTTATTTACGTATATAATTAATAGTTTCATGTTTACTAGGTGACTGTTATGGTAAAAGAGGCTGAATCCTCCATCTCCAGCTGACCTCTGACCTCATTTATAGAGGGAACGCATGTGCCCCTGAAATATTCGTGTTGTTGTGACATTCCTGGGATGTCTGTGTCTCTTCAACTAGCCTGGAAACAGCTTGACGCTGCAGCTCGTCGTGTTATTCCAGTGTGACCTCTTTTAGCAATACAAACAACCAGAAACACACAGACAGACAGAGACAGAGAGAGAAAGAGAAGGGTATGCTGGTTGTATATTATGTGTCTAAACCACCAGGTATTGGTAATTTGTTCTCAGTGTGAGCCTTTGCTTTGTTTTGAATTCTGATCCCTTGACGGTACTCTTTCCCCTCCCCCCTCAAAAAATACTTGCAATGAAGAAGAAGGAGGGGTCAAGCTGACATGTGGGTTGCCTAGTATAGTATGGTGAAAGCGGCCAGCACGGTAGGAAGCTATTTTCGTGTGAAGTGTCATTCACACGACCCACACAGATACGCAGCAGTTTTACTCTATTCTACTAACCCGTCTGGACTGCAGATTATATCTCCTAAAACAAGAGCATCTTCCCTTCTAATTATATTTAGGAGTCTTTCTGCAAAATGCAACATGCAACTGCAAAGAAAAACTTATACTTATACTTATACTGACAAAATGACAAATTCAGCAGAGCAACAATGAACTTTTCATGCTTTTGCCATTTTGTGAAGCAGATAGTTTTGACATTTCTCAGGCCGGAAACAAGAAAAGTGGAAGTGATGATTGCTGCCAATGAACGCCACATTGGTTCATGTTAACAAGATTCACAGCTTGTGAAATTTACACTTCCTGGTAAAAAGGGGGGCGGTAAACTGCCTGCTATCTGCTTCCTGTACCATGTCCTGACTGAAACTACGTCATACTTGACATGCGGTTCTCTACATGGGAGAGCTAACACAGAGGGGCATTGTTAGGCTCCAAAAAGTGAGCCTGAATCCATAATCATGTGATAAAGACTCAAATTAAAACAAACAACTTGTGGTTCTGAAAGCAACATGATTGGAGAGAGTCTGACCACACAAAAAACCCAGAATATGATGTGAGTTCCATGAATCTAGATGCTACAATGCTAAATCTCCACCTAAACCCAGTCTAATAGTGTCTTTTAAGTTGGAATAGCAGCGCCAAAGGCAGGAAGTGTCTCTAGCCCACACCCCCCTTCTACTTTCACGCGGTATCCCAAATGGCCTAACAGGAAGCGTCACCGGTTTATTTGGAAAACAACCGTTTACACCCAGACTAGCCTTTTTTCCCCCCTTTATTAGTCACTCGTGTCTCTCTAATCTTTCCCAACGACCTGCAAATGTTACAACACACCAGTGTTTGCGTTAGGAAGGAACAAAGTCAAAAGGAGGTAAGGTCAATGTCCTCAGTTTAATGCTGAAAAAATGAACTTAAGACTCTTTGATTCCTGTTGGCTTGTAAAAATGTTGATCCTAGGCCACAAGGCTTTACTGTCATGTGCCTGGCCACATAGTTAACAGGGCAAATATGCTTGTTAGTCTGTATCTGGTGGTTGAATCTCTAATCCTTGTGTATTTAGACAGGCCCGGAAGCAGCAGCTTCAGCTCTAACACTGTAGGAATTCAGCAGCTTATATTCTTTGTGGCAGAAATGGCAGAAATAGAAATGTTAAGCACACACACACACTAGCAGCTTGTGGAAGCCACATCAGCATTCCCGGGCAGCCGGGCAAACAAGCACGCCCTCCTGACAGCCCTCCAGGCCCCATATGGAAACAGTTAACCTTTACTGGAGCTGGAGCACATGCCTGGAAGCGTGTTTCCACAGATTGCCTTTTTCTTTATTTCAAACTTTGTTCTGTGATTGAGTTTTGTGTGCTACACTGTTGCTGTGCTGAAAGTTTCCAGTTGAAAAGACAAAAGACAAAAGCTCAGGCTTGTCACAACTTTTTTTTGGGGGGAAAACCAAACATGCACATACCACACACAAAACAGTAACTGTTACACAATCACTACAGTTTGTAACAGTTGGATTACTTCCTCACACTTGAATATGACTCATAATCCTCACCTGATGCTCATAAAACGCACTTTGTTTGCTTTGCTGCATGTTAACAAAGGAATAACTCTAAAACATATTTTTTGCTGATAATAGTGATAAAAACTTCACACTCACCATTTTGATGTTTTGATGGTCCTTTTTATGTTTTTGGGAGAAAAAGTTCAAACTTATAGATCCTCACAGTGCACCTATAATGAGATCTCTGTGAGTGAAGTCCCTTCAGCTAGTGACACACATGCTCTTTTATAACTACTACATGGGGGAGGAGGAAGTGGAGGAGGAGCCACCGACAGCTGCTGCTTTGCTCTTTTCAAATCTTTGTTGCTTCCACACAGAACTTCACACAATGTTTAGGATATTCTTACATATTCAGATTACACCTTTTTAACAACTTTCACATATAACTGCAATATTCTGGTTTGATCTAAGTTTAGTGGCAGTTTAAAGTTTGTCAATTATAGAAATAAGCTTCCTTTGATAATATAAACATCTGCTGTGCTGCTTTTCTATAAAGGCAGTTTGTTTGAGTCATTTAGATAATACTGCAACAACTCCTTTGTTGCAAATCAGGTCAAATGCAATATATATTACAGCCACTAGATGGCACCCTCAACATTTAGATTTTGTGTCCAACATTGAACCTTTACTGTTCCCACACTGCTGTATTTAGTTTACAGCAGGGGTCTGAGACTCCGTGGGTCTCCCATTTAGCAAAGTTTGGAATAAGGCAACCCCCCCCCCCCCTAGGTCACTTGCTTTGTTTTGCTTAATTCCTGGATGTTTATGGGATTCCACCAAATACATATAAAAGTCTGTTTGAAGGTATCTATTAGTTTCGGACTCTGAGAAAACTACTGTATCTCTGGACCAAATCACACATATTTAGGCTATTGTACGTGATCTCATTGTGATAACTAATGTAACATTTTTCCACTTCCCTTCACTGCCCCTCCCCTGGCGCTGGTTGGAGCCCCCCTGGGTAGGCCCGCCTCCCACTTTAAAGACCTCTGATTTACACTATGAGATAGAGAAAAGAAGCTCCTGAACTCCACAAGCTGCTTATTGTCTTTAAACTGGATTACCACTATAATGCAAATATCAACCAAAGGAGATCCTATAGGATTAACATATCTTTTGGCCCTGTCTTGTAGAAGAATGTGTGTCAATCTAGTTTTAAGTCCTTTGTTATTTAAGGTTATATTATGCTCACATGGTGCATAATACCAAATAAGTTTGTGTTTCATTGCATAAACTTATTGACACACAGAAACCTTTTGGATTAATTCAATTTATTCAGCCCAGATTTGCAGATTTTACAATATAAAAAACATACACCATGGTACATTTTGATCAGACTGGCAGTGTGTCAATGTATTATTGCATTAAAGCTGCGGTTTACTCAATTACATTTGATATATTTCCCATTTTAGTTAGCTATAGTCTTGTAATTTTTTACACACAGGATTGTATTTGGAAGTATATGGAAGTGGATAATTGGAAAAATCTGTAAATAGTGTGTTGTAAACAGTGTAATGTAATATAACTGAAATTGTGATTTGATTATAGATTATACAGCAGTGATGTGTACTTTATGAGGCGTTAAGGATTAGAGAAGAGAGAAGTATTTGTGTATTGGGGGAAACATTTAGTTCCTTTCTCTCAAATTGAGTTTTCACTTCACAAATGTTTTTTTTCCCTTCCAATAAACGTTCACACACTGTTCCTGAACTTTAGCCGTCACTTTATCACTCTTTACAGGAATGTAGAGCCAAGCCACGGGCCTTCAGAGGCCTGACGGAGCTCATCGCACCAGGCTTTCGGCTCTGAGTGTAAACGTCCTCATAATCCTCAAACAAACCCCCAAGTCCTCCGGAGCCTATAGCTTCATCCCCTGAACCGCTCATTCCTCTTCAAACACTCCCCTAAGCATCTTTTGGAAAGCAGAGATAGTATGCGATAGGCGGATAATGGAGATCTTTTTCAAGTGTTGTGTTTCGTCCTCCTCCCCTCGGAGGTCCAGAGATTACTTTTTCTTTTACATCTTCCTCGGTGGTGAGACTGTAAACTATTTCTTTCCTCCCTCTTCTCGCCATCTTTTGGTGACCTGTCAGTCAAGGCTGCCAGAATTGGAGCTCTTCTTCGCCTTTTCTGGTTTGCCATGTCTGAAGTTGGTGTGAAGAGAGCACCTCATGCTCCTGAAAAACCCCTCCAGAGTCATTCGGTGTATTATTGAAGACTAAAATCACAGCTGCTCTTAAGAAAATCACAAAAAAGTGCAACTTTGTGAGTTAATTTCAATTGCAGATCTTTTTTTCCCCAAAAAAGGAGGAATTACAAGGTTGAAAAACTGATACATGTGCATAATTCATTCAGTATTCCTCATGTCTAAAAGGAATTATTTCTTAAAGCGTCAATATAAAACTTTAAGACAGTATTAAATGCATCATACAATTACTCTAATGGATATAACTTAAAATTGTGGTTTTCAACTCACAAATCTGTGGCACCATCAGGTTGTTTTCTGTAACAGTGTGTTGTGATTTTGATCACAGTATGCATATTTCTTTTGCAGGAAAAGACAGATAATAAATATATTTTTTCTTTTGCTCATTTCTTTACTTTACACTTTACACTTTTCTCTCATAAACAGTGTTTCAGTTTGTCTTTATCTGCTCTCAGGAAGTCATGTACATTCCCTGAATGTCTAAATGTCAGTTGCAAAATTGGTGATGAAGATATGCTGCACACAGTTCAACTCTTGAGGACATCGGCCAAATACCTGGAAATATAAATGTAAATGTGAATGCAAATGGTTGTATTGCACTGTATGTTCTAACTGCAAGTGTGAGACTATGATTCATAAACTGTAGCATAAGAGTGGAATATTTATCCCTAATTTATGGATGTAAAATTATGCATTAAATTCAGCCAATCAACTGTAAACACCAAGCAAGTGCATAGCAAATGAAATTACTGGTGCAACACTGTATTAACATGAATATTTATATGAAATGTCAAGACAATTTCCTATAGAAACTCTGGAGGTAGAAAGTTCTGATGCCAAACACAAATGTTATTCAAACATTAATAAAAAAAAACATTTAAATTTATTCCAAAAACATTTTTTTTCTGTATTTTGAAAAATATAACACCAACTGAGACTGATTGCTAAAATGTAAATGTGATTGTCATTGTTTTTAGCTTCTTGCTCCTCCTTATAAAACAATATTTTCTCCAGAAATGTAATGTTTCTATTTAACATCAATGAATCTTAACTAACTTTTGAAATACCAGAAAATTACACTGTGAAAACAACCTGTTATCTTGCTTTACAAAGCATAATAGTTAGTTTTAGCTTTTAGCCTAACCCTAACCCTAACCATTTGTAGCTGTCCAGCTGCAACTTTGCTGGAAATAAGCAACTGTTTACTAATGACTGCGACACAATGACTTAAAAGGTGATGATGTCAGTGTTGTGTATAGCGACTTGTTTTTGCTGCCCCCAAGTGGCCAAAAACAGTTAATGCAGGTTTAAGAAGTGAGAATCACTTTCAATGTGAGGACAGAAAACAAAAAGATTTATGGGGCATAATTTGGAGAAACATTTGGACAAGCAGGCAACTGTTTGGATCCAGTAGTCCCTGTTCATGATGAATTTAACAACACAACAATTAGACAGTGTACAATTAGTCATCTCACAATCATATTGTTTTTAAATTGCATTTTATAAGCTAACCTGATATTTTTCCATTGTGTTGGACCTGATCATAATGGGAAAAGAGAACATAAGATTTATTTTCTACTCTGAGATAATAGAATTGTATCTAAAAACAAACAAACAACTGTACCAATAATTAAATCAGCTGATATAATCTTGTAATAATTTTGTAAAACAAGCATTCCCAATAGAAATGTTTCAAAATAGTGAATCTCTTCTACACAGTATTACCAGATACCTGTTAATAGATTAACTCTGGATTGGGGTTTAAAAAAAAAAAAACAGAAGTAGGATATTTCAGGTGCTCGATGCGTCACTTGGGATCCTCTGTGTGTATTCTGTCTTTTATCTTCAGGCTGAAATAATCCAATCCACTGATTCAAGTGTCTCTATGACTGTTTGTGCCGCTAGCAGAGAATGCTAATTCCAGTCGTAACTGAGAGACTCCCTGAAGGATTTATCCTCACGATTAAGGAGCTCTAATCCCTTCCAATTATTATTTGGTTGTTTGGATGACAGGAAGGTTTAGTGTAAGAGTTGTTAATCTTGACTAAATATTTTTAATACAAAATCTGATGATTGCTTTCCTAAACAAATGAAACACTTAAACGAAGAGGCAGTTTGAAGCGATTTATGAGCAGCCATGTTGATGTAGTGCTGCTCTGACTGGCATATAAGGCTCTGTGGAGATATGGATGCAAAAGGTCTTCTTTGTCATTATTTTATTTATCAAATTATATGAATTTAAAGAGTCTGATTAATCATGTTGGTCAATAAGCCTACTGTACCAATACCCTGGTAAACTAAGGAATCACTTAAAATGGGGGGGAAAGCTAAATATCTTGTTTCTCATGACAATATTTCAACTGGTTAAAATATATATTGTCTGCGATTCATTACTATATATATGCACAAAAACAGATTGAGCACATGATTGTTTGACTGCCAATGACTCATTTATAATTACAACAGCCACTGAGGCATCTGATCAGTAATCTGTAATAATCTGTAATGGATTACATGTTGAAAGTGAGTGGGAGGTCCCTCCCTATAAATCCGTCTGCAGTGGTCTTAATGCTCGAGGTCTCTGGGCTGGCAGTGATAAGGGTTAAGCTGTATTGAAGATGGATGGATGCAGAGATCAAAGTCGGCGGTCAGAGCCTCATAAAATCCCACAAGTTGTGCTATCGAGATAAAATACTTGATGCTCCTGTACGGCCACAAGCAGCCCGAGGGCCGGGAAGCCTCAGGATCCCCGAAAAACAACCTGTTTCTGGTGCAGGTTGAGTTGTTGTTGGACAGTGAGAGACATCAGCGAGACCTCAGAGGGGTGAAGATGTTCGTATTTTGAAGAGCAGCTGAAGTCTCTCCCCTGAGAGAAACATGCATTTTAAAATATTTTTTATGTTTAATATTTCTACAGGGACCTACAGGCACCACTGGACCTTAATAGTGACTCTTAAAGAGCACCTCATCTCCTATGGCGTCAATTTGATCTTTGCACACAGTATACACTTTGTACAGAGCACATTAGTTGACCATAATGACACTACATGGTTGTTATTGTACCCACAATATGATTGTTGAGCATCTAATGCCAAAACTATGGTCATTAATCTATAACAGCCTCCACTCTTCTGGGAAGACTCTCCACAACATTATGAAACCTTGGCTCTCAAAGGATCCCAAAGGTTTGGGATAGTCTTGTGAAACCAGGCAATCAGAGATCTCCGCCTACTGAAGTCTGGGGATTTCTAAATGCTTGAACAGCACTAACAAACCTCCGCCCCTTGCATGCGTCAAGGACACACCTTACAGGAAATGATGCGTTCCCTCTCATTCTCTTACATAGCAAACTGTATGTCATCACCCCAATATGAAGGGCTGTCCTAAAGACTGGTTATTTCCACCCAGTTTTAACAACAAAAGCTTGAGACCTGTGAGTTGAGGTCGGGACTCTGTGCAGGCCAGTCTAGTTTTTCCTCAACCAATCTTTAAAAAAAAAAAAAGATGTCTCCATGGACCATTTTGGCTTTGTGCATAGTGTCATTGTCACATTAAAACAGGAAATTACCGTCACAATTACCGGATACATTCACTTGAAAATATCAAGTTTGGTCTCTTTGGCGGCACCTATGGGGACAAGAAGTAGCTGCAAGTGTGTTTTTGGACCAGTGTCACTTGTGTGATGTCATGATGAACTAAAATGCCCATAATTTACACAGATATCATGTTAGGAAATGAGGAATTATTAAAGCAACTAAACACTCTTTCAAAGAAGCATTATAAGGAAATGAAAAACAGCTTAAAAGTACATCAAATTATTTGGAAACAGCTGTTTACATACTTTTGGCCACATAATGCATCTCAGCACAATCCCTGTGCATCACTATAAGGAGTTGGCATATGTCTGTGGTGCTCAATATTGACTTTATAGACTAATTAGTGGTATTTCTATTCACTAAGCTAGTATTACTATAATGTTAAACTAAAGTTAACATAGCAGCTAGCAGTGCAGTTTTGAAATATCTGATATAGTACACACTCTCTACCTGTCAATCACTGTCATCATCAGAATAAATTGGACGTTTCTCCGATACCGTTATCGATTCATTTCTATCTCTACCCACCACGCCGGAGCATTGAACAGCCTCTATTATTGATCTGCAGGCCTATTAAAACCTCCTTGGGAACATCATCCTATTTTTTTTATTTTTATATGAGACCTTTTTCAAACCATAAAATCAATTATTCTGCCTGATAGAAGAGAAAACGTGTCACATTGTTGCAGACAAGCCCCGAAGCCCGGCTACCAATCAGCTGGGATGATTTCTAATGATTTAAGTCCACATCTTTGTATCATAAGCTGTTGATGTAAGGATTTGGTTCTTCACAGGAGGCTGGGGACTTTTAAAAAGATGGAATTGATGTGTTTTTTCTCTATTAAGTTAATTTCATTTTTAACCACGCTGGCAGTCTTTTGCCACATGATGATGAGCCGCTCTGGGTTGTAGGTTTTATTTACCGCAGTAATCAGCAGCTTCTTTCCTGATGCAGGTGCTGAATTCAGGACCTTTATCTTCGCTAACAGCAGAAACTGACTTCTTTAATGTCACATCTAACCAGAGAAATGTCAGCCTGCCAGTGGCCATAAAACACACTCACGCACACACACACACACACACACACACACACACACACACACACGCTTTTCCTTCCTGTTATAATGTTTTACAGAACTATGCATGAAATGTTTTATTGCTTTTTTCATTTACTACATGCCAAGGACAATCTTTGACCTTTAACCGTGACACACGTACACGTACACACATGCAAATATGTAGTTTGGGGCTTTTTTAATAGCAAAGGTTTGTTAATCATACTCTCCAAACTTGGCATTAGCATTGCAAGGGATTCAGTGTTGAGAAAATGACAAAATAGCCAATGAAATGACAAATGTTACGGCCTTATATGTCTCAGATTACTTTTGGATTTTTAATGTTGGTCCATGTGTTTTTTACCTTCTTGAATTTTAAAAATTAACACATTTTTAGTGAGATTTGCTCCCACAGTTTGTAGCATTTGTGGTAATTAGCTGCTGTGGGAGCTGCTGTTTGGTCTCTCTAATCCCAAAAAATGACGGTTTTATGAAAATACTTGACCCGACATGTTTACACACAGCTGTAATACTGTAATAATTTAATGATATAAATTTAATGTCATAAATAAATAAATAAATATATAAAATACAGTTTTGAAATAATTTTAAAACTGATATTCTAAGGTTTAAAAATGTGTGTAGATTTGCATGAATATTTAATTTGACTGTAAAATAATGAACAATTTGTCTACGCTATGAGGTTTGATTGATTGGGATGAGAAAGAATATTCAGCTGCATTGCAAGTCTTTAAAAGGGGATTCCTCAGACTTCTCTCAAAAATATCTAAATCAAATTAATTACTAAGGTAAACAAAAGCTTGCAACACATAAAACCTTAAATGAATCAAAGTCCAGCAGCAATAAAGGTCATTTATTTAATAAAACATGGACAATGACAGTTTAATATCTACTTTGAAAACACAACAAACTATAATAAAGTCTATCGCATATTATATATTAATCACCATATGACTAATATATAGCCTCTAGCTTGTGAAAAACCTAAACAGGATGGGGCTCGCTCCTCTCGTATAAAAAACAGTCTCTTCGCAGGCTGAGAACAAGAAAAGTGTGAGATGAGACGAACAGGCTCGCTTACAGGGAGTCCAAATCTCATGTCCAAATGTGATGAAGTAAAATAATCAAATTGTTAAGAGTGTTTTTAAATTGTTCTTTTCTTGCAGATGTTGAAAATTGGTCATTATATAATCCACACAGGGGAGAAAAAAATCACTGTGATTCAGTTCCTTTAAATTACAGATAAGTGGTCACAATTCTTGAAATAGATTGGAGGGAAAATGTGATTTGATGATTCAGTATTAGATTTAAAAATGTTTTTATGCTGTGCACAAAGCTCAAACTGTCAGAGATGAATGTTAGGATTAGAGCAAAGGTAGACTAGTAATGCCATCTCTTGAAGAAAACACAGAAAAAACGTCCCCATGTGTGTTCTCTCATGTCTCTAAAATGGCAACGTGTCGAGGAATAACTTATCTATTATTGCAGGCGGCGGCACCAAGTCCTCCAGCTTCAAATAAAAAATCCTCTGCAGGCCTTGGATGCACAGAGTGCGGAGTTCAGGCAGCTTTTCCAAGAGTCTGGACAAATGGTCGGACCAACAGTTTGAGCCTCTGTCGGCGCACATCCCGCCGTCCTTCAAGCACTTGACGATGTTGTTCTGCAGCTCCTCCACTTTCTTGGGCTCCTTCAGTCCGTGCCGCTCTGCAGGTCCATAAGTGAGAGGCCAAAAACACATATTAGATAGTTTATATTGACAAATTACCTTTAATGAGACACTGAAATGTCTAATTATCTCCAAATCTTGTGGGGAAAATGCTGCTGGGATAAGATGTCATTTCTTTTTTTCCAAAAACTTTAAGATTTGACAGCTAAACCAAACAAGCCCAATACAAGAACTACATATTTAATTTATGTCATTACAATCAGTTCTGATGTGTCCTACACCCCCTAAATGCTACGTGGCAAGAAAAGATATTTCTTCTTAATTAAAGTTGCACCTCTCTGCATAATCAAATTTATAGTATAATACTTTTTTAGCTCATACATTTTCTTAATATTTCAGACAATAAAGACAATAAATATGAGTCAAATTCAAGGAGGCAAGAAAAAGAGCTCAGGCTGGAGCACTCGAATGCAACATTTGTGGCCAAACAAAATATTTCTGATCATCTCACCTGTGACCAGAGCGAGGGCGCATATGCACGAGAAGGTGGAGACGTCCAGATTCATCCTCTGCAGATTGGCGGAGAACTCAACAATGCTGTCAATCCACTCCCCAAAGCCCCGCAGGCACTGGAGCCGGTGCCACACCGACCCGTCGCAGAAGATCAGCTTCCCTTCTTCTGGGTTGGATCTGAAACATTATGACAGCTTGTGCTAAAAGTAGAAAAACCTGAATGGTGGAACACGTGGATATAAACTGCCTGGTTACACTTTTACATCTGCATCCATTATCAGACACCTTTGTATTCATAAACAGGGGTGTAGATAGACATTTTAGCCTCTTTACTGTATTTATGCACCCTGCCACCTTTTATGAACCTTGTCCAGCTTTGAATCACACTTCACATCACATAAGAGTTGCAAAAATTGATCCAGTCCTCTTTCCATCTGCTAAACTCCTTTGGTTGTGTGTACTGGCACTTGCATTTTCAAACACATTTGCATATTGTTGCAAAAATGTCACATCAGACAGGAAGCCCCCTCTCCATTGTTTACCTGTACGCCAGCCGTAAAACAAAGAGCTCCAGGAAAGCAGAGTAGAACAGGAGGTCTTGGTCTTGCTTGGGCAGGGAGGTAAAGCCCGGGATCTTCTGGGCCCAACCTCGAATCACCTCCATCGATCTGGTCAGGAGGTCATAAAACTGCCGCACATGTTGAGCATCGTCTCCCGGTGGGCTTTCAGGACTCTCTTTGAACTAGGGGAGTCAAATAGGAGAGAAATACCATGAATACTGGATTATATGTTAACTTATTTGGGGATAATGACAATTAAAGTCTACTAAGGTTGTAAAGCAACAACATCACCATGAAATGAATGCTGAGTGATGAGATAGATAAAGTATGGATAGGTGATTCTTGGGTAATGACGTCAACACTGCTTACTTTAGAGTAGTCAAGGCGAGAGGGCGAAGGGTTCGACTCCACATGTGCCCTGACGAGGGCGCTGACGGTGCTGACAGGCGAGGACGAGTCCGAATGAGCTTTCGGTTTGGACGGCAGGCGACCCCTTCGGCCTTTCAGACCCGCTGTCCTCACCACTACAGAGCATGCATAGAAACAGGAGATGTCCATGAGTACATTACAGACAATTTCTCCTGGTGTATGAGGATTATATTAAATGATTTAGGAGAAGCAGTTTGAAACACCGCCTGGCTCTTACCTTCTTTGACCATTCCCACTACAAGGCACTTCTGGAAGCGACAATATTGGCATCGGTTCCTCCTGCGTTTGTCCACAGGGCAGTTTTTGGCAGCCAAACACACGTACTTGGCATTTTTTTGCACTGTTCGCTGGAGATAGAAAAAGATTTAGATGTTTTGTCAGTGTACGAACCTAGAAAATATTATCGCATGATCCATTTCATGAGAAAATTAGATGTATTTGATGCTTATTGGGTTGAGATGATGCGAAATGTTTACTGTGGATGACATGAGTTCAAGTTAACCTTTGAATTCTCATAATCTCCTCTTGTCTATTTAATACCGTAAATATAGAAAAACACAAAGATTCTTCAAGGATTCTTTGGTTACAGGTTGAAACTGACTTAAAGAGCCTCAGAAAATATATTTTAGTATTTCTTACTGAAATGTTCTTACGTCCTCTCAGATATTTAAATGCTGTAAAACCTCTAAATTGGCTCCACTGTGTAACAAACCCAAATTACAGCCTCAGAATTATTAACAAGAGAACCTTTTCTTGACATTTTCATTGCTGCACTTTCTTAGCAGCTTATCAGGCATTTTGGAAGACAGTTAAACCACATTGTTTTTCTCTGTGGAATCAATATCATGTTGTCAAATGGTTCATTGTGGTTTCTGCATAAAAAAAACCCAACCTTTTTGGAAGATTTTTGCAGCAAGATAAGAGCTCTGCAGTGATACATGCCAAAGAAAACAAGAAGTGTGACAAATGCCAAAGACATAAGAGAAACTCTCTTGAAGGCCTCTTTGAAAATTGTTCAAAATAAAGAGGAAATTAAAAAGCCCTAAATGGTTGTTTGAAAATTAACAGCAGCACTCTTGCTCCTATGGGCCATCTGAGGCAGTATAAGGCATTCAGCAGGCGGATAGGGCAGTCTGGGTAAATACAGGGTCGTGGTCATTCATAATTTGGAGAATCGCCCCGGGGAATCTCCTTCAGAGAGAAAAAGGGGGAGGTTTTTATTCATGGCACGTTAGTGGTCATTTTCATACAGGACATTTGCCCCCTAAAACGCGTGTGTCAAGAGATCAAAACGTGCATCTGAAGCACAATGACCAATTCAGGAGAGCAGTCAGGATTCCCAGTGGGATTTTTACATTATAGCCTGTTAACAGAAATTAGAGTCTAATTATGCGACAGTGTGACCATGTAGTCTTGTCTGTATGTGCCAAGAAAGGTGATATCCATGTTAACAAATCTGGTATTGTATTGTGTATTGTAATATCAGACACATTCTTTTTTAGGGATTGTTTCATGGTTTGGACAGAAATGTTCACTTTCTGCGCAGCTGTATTATCCCAATTTCAACTTTTGAGTATAATAAAGGTGCCAGGCATTTGAACTGCCTGCAGATTTCTCCGTGTTGTACTATTTCATGAAGCTTTGAAATAAAGTTGCATTGATAGCGAACCTTGAAAAATCCCTTGCAGCCTTCGCAGGTGCGCACTCCGTAGTGCTGGCAGGCTGCGTTATCCCCGCACACCGCGCACAGCCCCTCACTGCTCAGCGGTCCTCGGCTGGAGCATGAAGGACTCTGATAGTCCTTAAAGTGGTGGCTGTGGGCGATCTGGAAAGGGTGAGGGAATCCTACACCGGGCTGCTTTCCGAGACCAGTGCAGCCGAGAACCCCGGGGCTGTCCAGTGGTTGGTGCGCACCGGTAGCGTCCAGGTTCATGGACACTTGGAGAGATCCATCAAATTTCATTTGGCAGGCGGATAAGTTCTGACTGGCGTGTTGTGCGTGTTTGAGGGAAAATAGTGAGAATCTGGAAAGTGTGTTTTTCCTGTGCGCCGCCGCCAAATAGTCTTGACGGAAACTGTACAGAGAGCCGGAGTCTTCCCATATGTGTCCCGGTGGAGTCTGGAAGTTGGATGTGTGTGGCGACGGAGACCGGTAATAATAAACGGAGCCCGGGGAGGAGAGCAGCTCGTCTGTTTGGTGTGCATGATGCTGATTCGGCTGATACCTCGGACATCCATGCACATCCTCCATCTTTACGCACGGAATCTCCCCCTGAACCGGCATTTGGAAGAGACACTGGGGTTTAACGTCGTAGCCGGAGCTGTAGGTGTCCGTTAATGGGCCAAAACTGGGACCCGATGAGGCAGTTGATACTTCATTGTTGGTAAGGTCCATGCTAAACTTGACAAACTCCGGGGTTAGGAAGTCGCAGCTGCGCTCTCCTATGGCGCTCTGTGAGGCCGGGCTGGCTCCCTGTGGAGAGGAGCTGCACTGGGTCTGGACGCACGGCATGGTCACTGCAAACATGACAATTATAAAGTTAGCCAAAAAGGACATGTAGGCTACTTGGCAAAATTGAATAATGTGCATGAAAATGAATCACTGTGCAATACTTCAATTTATTAATGTATGTTAAATGTTACTTTCCTTTAAATTGTACAATTTCAAAACAGGCAGACTAGATAAGATAATATGTTTTTAAACATTTTCTTCTTAATTACCCTAATTTTTTCTACAAAAAGTACATTTGAAACAAGTTGCGCACCATTAGAAATTGTCACTTGTTGAAAGAAAGATACGACTTCTTTACTTTTAAAATAAAATTTAAACCACTTGGATATCTTTTGCAGTATGCAGAATAACAGTATTAAACATGGATGCGTAAAAAACAGAATTTAAGCTACTACCTTAAGGCAAGCTGTCTTATTTTCCAAAGCGTGGTAATGTCCTGTTATTTGCCTGGTATGAAACAAAAAACATTACAGCATCACTTGCAGTCACTTACACTGACATGCAGCATTGCTTTCTTCATAAATTAGTAGATAAAAAGTGGAATATGCATTACCTTAGACTTCCATCCAGTGCAAGAGAACAGTGGCAAGTAATCCCATTTCTGCTGCAGTATTGCTGTGTATCAGTTACAGTTTTGCTGTGACCAGTAAAGTCCATTCGCTGTCTGGAGAGCAAAGGAAATGACTGTTCACTTCTCCCACTCTTGGCTTACAGACTGGCTGCCAGTGACACCGACAATGTGCTTTTGTTTACGTGGTGCGCACCCGTGTGCCAAACCCTATTACGCACAAGGCACAGAGGGGTGGAGTGGCGTGAGTCTCTCTCTCTCTCTCTCTCTCTCTCTCTCTGTCTCTCTCTCTCTCTCTCTCTCTCTCTCTCTCTCTCTCTCTCTCTCTCTCTCTCTCTCTCTCTCTCTCTCTCTCTCTCTCTCTCTCTCTCTCTCTCTCTCTCTCTCTCTCTCTCTGTGTGTGTGTGTGGCCGGGTGGAGGGGGTTATTTGGAAATAATGCTCGTGGCCCACTTTTTTGCAGTTTGCCTCATGCGTGAGCTATTTTATTGCAATTGGATAAACCATCAAACATGGGGCTGTAAATCAATGCATGTGCAGCTGATATTGTTGGGAAATAACAATAAAAAATTGAATATTTTACTTCTGATCATCTTCAAGCACTTTTATTTAATCTATGGTAGAGAGAGAACAACGTGTTGCAGTTTAAAAACGTGTCTCCTATCAGTTAAAATGTCAGTCTAATTATATGTTGGGGGGGTTTATGACTCCTCCTGAAAGACATAGAAAACGACAGGTGGTGGCACTTCTCACTCTTTATTATTATCCTGCAGGAGATAGATGGAGAGGATACATGACGTTTATAGTACACATAGAAATGCAATAGTCCATTGATTAATTGTTGAGTGGCAGACTATTTTGATAACTGAGACATTATTTTAGTAGCTTGCATTTCTTTGTCCTACGTCTTGGTATAATCTTCAAGTTTTGCACATCTGAAAAAGTCACACTGGACTATGAGGAACTACAACAGATGTTTTTCATTATTTTCAGATTTTTAGACAAAACGATGAGTCGATGATGAAATATGAATGAGAATAACTGTTGCAACCTATTCTCAAGTAGTGAAAGTTGGTATAAAATGTGTAATCTTGTCTACTTCTGCTTTGATCCACAGGTCCTCCCTTCCTTCTGCTGTCAGACTTGACAATCAACACTGCTGTTTATTATATCTTACTGTCTGTTTACTTCTGTACAATATCTTGCTATTTTTACTGATGCTTCTTGCTATTGTGCTATCTCCTTTGTTGCCAGTTTCTCCAACATTGGATTATTTATCTTATCTTATCTCTGGTAATTTTTGTTTTAATCAAAAGTGAAAGTTGGCATCAAATGTCTGGTCAAATTTGTCATTTTGTCTACTTATGTTTGGGTTTGTCTACTTTATAGAGACAAATATTTGACAATTGAGCCCTGAGTCTCTTCTCAAATGAAGAAGAAAAAAACCAAACAGGTTTTGTAGGAAAAATGTGTTAGTATAGCTGCAACTACTGCTTAATTCATAGATTAGTGTAACATCTGCAACTATTTTGATAACTGATTAATCATTTTATTAGATTTTTAAGCAAAAATTCCAAATATTAACTAGTTTTAAGTTCTCAAATGTGATGATAAATGCTTTTCTTTGTCATGTGTGATGGTAAACTGAATATCTTTGGGGTTTTGGACTGTTAGTCAGACACATTTGAAGATATCACATTGGACTGTGTGGACTGTAAAGGATGTTTTTCCTTGTTTTCTGACATTTTACAGACTAAACAAGCCATAATCAAGAAAGTAATCAGTTAGATTAATCGATAATGACAATAAATGTTAGTTGCAGCCTTCAAGTAGTGACAGTTGGCATCAAATGTCTGCTCAAATCTTGTCTTTTAACATATGTTAATCGATAATGACAATACATTTCAGTCATCAAATGTCTACTCTAAGTTGTTATCTTGTCCACTTCTGCTTTGATCTTATATTTCCTGGTTTAAATGACACATTTAGCACATTTTAGTCTAGTTTTTAATATTTGACTACCTCTGCTTCTTTTTGACATTAAAAGGCTGATTTTATAGTAAAAAACATGCTTATATCACTTATCTATCTTACTATCTTCCAGGAGAAAGGATGGAGGGCCCTTGCCTTACGTCACATATTAGCACCGCCTCTTCTCTCACACTATTGGACAAATCCACCTGAGCGCTGCGTTCTGATTGGCTCTACTCGACGTCACTCGGCGCCGCTCAGTTTCCTGGTTGTAGCTGTCAAACACACAAGACTCCTCTTTTGGATAACAAACCGATGTCCTCAGTCGCCGCCCTGCCTTGCATCGTCCCGATTGAGCTTTATCCATCCGCAAAACAAGAAAGCCTGTAAGTGGAAACATCTGTTGTATCACCTGCTGTTGTTGTTACATTAAAAAAACGAGTCGTACGAGTGGTTAAACCTGTTTATTTTGGGTTTAAATCCAACATCTAACGAGTTTTCCTCTTTGCTAGTGGCTGTGTGACAGTGGAAGGAATAGCCTCTTCTCTTCTGCAGGATATTTCAAGTTAACGTGGTTATTTTGCTTATTTAAAACCGTAATAAAATAGCAGAAATACTAATATAATGTTAGCCCTTCATGTCAAGGTGTTGCTGTTTTTTCTAAAGAGCTTATTCGTGACCTCTAAGACGAAGCTTGCTGTCGGTTTTCCTTCAAAGAGCAAACTGAGCTGACATTTTAATCCACTGCAAAAGATGTCAGACTTTCTCTTGTGGTGTGGTAATGCACAACAACAACATAATTATAATAATATATTTTAAAAAAGCAGCTACCATGCATATTAAAACACCAACCACTGACAGGAAGAGGAGAGATAGAGGAGTGTAGAAAATGAAAATGAGACCATGTGTTTCTTCTTGTTAAAAAAAAGTGCAGACAGGAAGCTCCCTCCTGTGCTGACTCACAATGAGTAACTATATATGCAGGCTGAGTCACCTCCCAAAACTGGAGGAAATCACCATGAGGAGAAATGGTTAAATTAGTGCTTCAATTTCCCTTCCAGCATGTGTGGTCCAGCTGGTTTCACTACACCTTCCCTTTTTTCACTGAGCTGCTGCCTTTCCTGCTCAGGGCTAATTATTTGTCATGTTTGGCCTTTTTTTTTTTTTTTTGCCTTCAGTAACGAGCAGTCTGTGAAAAGGGGGTGTGAAAAGCAAAGCGTGTGGTATGCCACTGACTGAGCAGGATTTGTTGTAATGTGGAGCTTTTGAAGGCCAGGACACAAAGGGAAGTGTGCTAAATGTGACACCTGGATATCCCCAATGTATCATTATTTCAACACCTATACCTTCAATTACAGCAAGTGTGTGCAAATCCTAAAATGGTATCAGGTGTGTAGGCTTCAGGTAAAGACATTCAAAGAGTAATAATCGCCATACTTATAGAAATATAAGTATATAAGCAAAAAGCAAAGTTTAAAAATAGTTAAATATTGTGGTTTTTATCAAAAGTGAAAGTTGGCATCAAATGTAAGGTCAATTTTGCCATTTTGTTTACTTACACTTAGGTTTAAAGGACACATTTAGCAATTTTTGTTTACTTTATATAGACAAACATTTTACGTTTGAGCCTACAGCCTCGTCTTAAACAGGTTTTGTAGGAAAAATGTGTTTCTATTACAAGTAGAGCTGCAACTATTGGTTACATAATAGATTAGTGTAAAGATAGAAAAAGAATCAGCGACTATTTTGATAACTGAGTCGTCATTTTAGTCATTTTTTAAGCAAAAATGCCAAAGATGAGCTCATTTTAGGTTCTTAAATGTGATGATAAATGCTTTTCTTTGTGGTATGTGATGGTAAATTGACTATTTTTGGGGTTTTGGACTATTAGTCAGACACATTTGAAGATGTGATACTGGACTGTGGGGAACTGTAACAGACATTTTTCATTGTTTTCTGACATTTTACAGACACAACAAGCCACAATCGGGAAAGTAATCAGTTAGATTAATCGATAATGACAATAAATGTTAGTTGCAGCCTTCAAGTAGTGACAGTTGGCATCAAATGTCTGCTCAAATCTTGTGTACTTCTGCTATGATCTGATACTTCCTGATTTAAATGACACATTTAGCTTCATTTAGACTGTTTTATTGAGGCTGATGTTTGATATTCGAGAATGCCTGCTTCTTATCATCGATGAGAAAAGCTGAATTTTTAGGAAAAGTTACTTATAACCTGTATCACTTTTATATTGGATCCAAAACTCATTAAGATGAGCAATATTTTGATGTAAAATGGGAACTATCCAATGAAAAAGTGAGTAAACAAGGTGCTTCGTACTTGACTTTTTTATATATTTGGCACCAAAAACCCTAAAAGTTTGACATCCAGCTCTACTAACATGTAGCCCAGCTGTCAGGACTATAATTATATATCAGTCATATGTTCATACTGTACCTCACAGCTTTACCATCCTACACATGCAGTCAGGGTGTGATAGCTTTACACCGAACAGATTAAGATACAGTTCTGTGGAAACCTCCTAACGTCTTTATAACGGGTAATAAAAGAAACTACTTTGCTTAAACCACAGTGCACACATTCTTTAGACAGCCTCTTGTAAACTTTAACTTTTTTATTTCAAAGTTTTATTAAATACTCCTTTACTTTTGTTGCTATAACATTGGCCGACACCACGGCACGCTACTTGTAATAGGTCATCTCTTACACCAAACTGGTTATTGGCATTTGTGCCATCTGTAACAAGTGTTTTATTAAAATGAGAATCTGTCATTAGAATCTGTTGCAGCTAATCTGCCACTCCTTGGAAACCTTTATCTGAAAGGCCTTTTAGTGGGAATGCAAATACTTTATTGGGCTGCCCCTGGTGGGAATTGAGGCCCTCGCCCTGCCAGAGAGGACTGGGATCATGTTCAGCTCATTAGGCAGCTTCTTTTTTAATGGACTGGACATTTCAATCTGTAAATGGGTTATTTTAATGTTTCTTGTCATTTTCTTGATTTTAGATGATTATTTTTATTTAGCTGCACTTAGCAACGTCTGCGACAAGCGAGCTGAAAAAATTAGTCGATTAAGAGAAACATAATTAGCTAAATATTTTGATAATTCATTAATAGTTAAAGTCATTTTTGAAGCTAAAGTGCCGAACCTACTTAAATGTGGAGACATCCTATTTTTCTTTGTCTTATATGATATTAAACAGAATATATAATTTGAAGCTTGGACTCTGGGAATCTGTGACGGGCGTTTCCACTATTTTATGACACTTTATTGAACTACCGCGTAATTGAGGCTGTAATCAGTAGCTTAATCAATAATGAAAAATAATCATTAGTCATAGCCTTACATTCAAGCAGGTATTACACTATAGGATCAGTATTAAAAGGTGCGGACACTGTAAAAACACACCCTGATAAAAAGCAAACAAATGAATCTAGAGGAAAGGGCGTCCACATACTTTCTATTAAATGACTTGTTAGCACATGTTTGACCACACAGGTGTTTATAAGGACAACTGTGGTCATTATAGTTAAATGGTAGCATTATGGGACTGGCCTGCATCTGTACAGTGCATGTTTAATATGAGATCATCATGAGGTTTAACTTATTTAGTTGAGTTTGTGTATTAAGAAATGAGTTAACCTGATATGAAAAAAATCCCCTTATCACTGCAGGAAGAATATCTTAAGTTTTCTTTATTTTATTACGAAGCCAAAAGGTAATAACTACAGATTTGGTGTAAAAAAAAGGGAACTCGAGCTAGTTCAGGCTAGCTGAAGAGCAGTGACAGTCACCTATAATTGAAAAAAAAAATACTTTAGATGCACAAACATCTTAATAATTGAGTTTTGATATCACATAAATAAGTCAGTAGCTAAATAGAATCATAATAAAGGGAATAAAGTAACTAGTTTAGCTTAGATTGCTCATACAGAGAGTGCATTATCCGATTTTATGACCTTTTTTCTCCATTTGTAGTGTTTTAAAAAGCTGTCACACCTTCAAATTGCAAAACCTCTTTTTTTCTAAGTATCTTAAATTTGCATGCATTGCACAGAACTGTTAATTATCAAATCACAGTGAAGGAAATGTGCGTTAACGTTGGATCGTTGGACGAGCGTAATGATTTTGCAAAAGGTGGAACCAGCAGTTTATTTTTTAATGAATGCTTAATGTGTTTTTTTTCAATGCAAATCAATATGTCTGATCATGTTTTAAATGTCAAAAATAATGACAAACACCTGTCAGTAGTTACCAGAGCTCCAGAGCTGCAGAGTCCTCAAAGTGATTACTGAGTCTAACCAACACTTAAGGAAGTGTTAGTCACACTGCAACGAGCAAATAGCTTTTAAATAAGTAAAATAAGTCATATATTACATGAATTGTCAACCAAGTTTAAATAAGCAGAGTCACTGTTTAGTAAGTATGACATAAACACATTCCTCAGCCTCTTTCCACGACTTCCTCTCGTGAACTTGCTTTTTTGGACCCCCCCCCCCTGCTCCTCTCCCTGCTCCCCTCCCCTCCCCTCCCTCATGCTTGCATGCCTCTTTCACATGATCCCTCTGTCATCTCAGAGCCTCATAACCCCCCCAGCGTCCCGGCTCCGTGTCCTCACTGCACTTTACTTTCTCCGCAGGGCCAATGGCGTTCAGGAAGGCTCTGAAACGGACGGCGATCATAGGCGGCGGGGCGGTCGCCGCAGCGATCGGCCTGTCGCAGGTGGTCGAGTATAAGAGAACACAGGTAAGCCTCCTTTGAGTTGCTCACCCAAACATCTACCTTTTATTTCTGGTTGCATGATTACAGTTTTTTACCTAACTGCAAGAGTGAAGGGGGCATATTCTCTGAGACTTTTAAATGTGTGTCTATATTTTGTGCCTTTGTGCATTAGTTTATTGCATATTTGGTTTCTGTACTTAACAGGGAGGGGTTGTCTTTCAGGGCATGTCCCGTCTAGATTGTGGAATGTGTTTTGTTTTGTCTCGGACTTTTATTCCCTCCTTTTTCATTGGACGATATCAGCTCCTGTACAGGCTTTGAATCCTGACCTGCACACTGGTTCACCTCAAAGGTTTTCCCACCCTTTCAGCGGAGTCACCTGCTATACAACTACTGTCATGACAAGATGTAATGAATTGTAATTGGATAATCGAGGACAGCTTGTTCCTTCAGCTGTGTGAGGCGTGGCAGCCTTTCAAAATGAAGTGTTAGCACAGGTTTTTGACAGGTTTTTTTTTATGTAGTGTAATAGGACCCTCCTCCTATCCTGAGAAGGGAAGTGGCGTCTCTTACGGTTACCATGGTAACACAGCTATACATCACTTAGCTTCTAGCCAGATTCATCTTGCAGGACTTTTGTGCTAAAGTTATGAAAAAAGTTATTTTTTAAAATCTAATTGATGTGTTTTGTGTTTATCTAGAGGCCACACTGACACATAAACTGTCAAATGATGTTTAGTCATTGGTCAGTGTAGACGGACGACACCTTAAATTTGAGGAATGACAAAAAATTCAGGAGCTAAGACAGTTTTTTTGTAGTGTTTAATGTAATACGACCTTCCTCCTATCCTGTTTTTGCTTCTAGGAAGTGTGAGGAGGGAGGTAGCGCCTCTTACAGTTGCCTTGGTAACACAGCAATATAACATCCAGCTCCTAATCAAATGAATTATGTAGAAGAAGATGTTTTCTCTGATTATTGTGCGTACTGTATTTTTAAATAAAGGTCTATTTGATATCATTTTTGTGTTTATCTACAGGCCCAAACTGACACATAAACTCTCAAATGATGCTTAGTCATTGGTCAGTGTTGACGGACAACACCTTAAATTTAAGGAATGACAAAAATTCAGGCACATAGAGAACAATAGGCAGAGTTTCTGGTGAAACTATGAGCACCGCCGCTGTTACCAGATCACCTCCATGAACGTATAAATAACCACATGACCTGCTTTCATTTGAGATGGACACACAGCTGTGTCCCCCCCCTTCCTCCCCGCCCTGACCTCTGACCTGACGTAAACCTATTTTTGGCATGCCACAAAACTACATAGCGGACTTCATTTGACTGTACAACCTAATGTGAACTTTGCTTTGTGTCCCGGTGTGAATAATGTCTTCTGTTGCCCATCGTCGTCCTCGCAACCAAAGCACGGATTGGTAAGCAAGAAGTCGACCCTGATGAAATCTAATTATTTTGTCACAATAGTTTGTAATCATGCATGCCTTCTAATCCCAGTAATTGCAACACTGATGAGATGAATGTC
Source organism: Scomber scombrus (assembly GCF_963691925.1). Taxonomy (NCBI): domain Eukaryota; kingdom Metazoa; phylum Chordata; class Actinopteri; order Scombriformes; family Scombridae; genus Scomber; species Scomber scombrus. Next base: position 4,394,054 of record NC_084993.1, on the reverse strand, counting down.
CGTCTTGTCTCCTTTAGCAAAGGTTTATGGCTTGGAGAAGTTTTCAATGCAGCGGCCGATTGGCTATTAGCATGGGCCTTCACTGACTTAACTTGATTACACGGGGGGTACGCAGGCACTTAATTCTGCAGCAGTGTTTTTCTCTACGCATCATCAAAAATAGACAATGATTATATCATTGTGTTGTTTGCGGTCGCAGGGCTAAATTACGAGCACTTGCTACTATTTGCAAGTCAAATGCCGGGGTGGCTTCAAAGCAGCTTGATGCAATCATTTAGCTTGAACTGCTTCATAAAAAATATGAATAAATATTTCATTAGAGGTGAAATCCCACATCGTCATATCAGAGGTGAGCTGTGTTTTTTTTGGTGTTTTTTTTTCTATGGTGGTTGTGATTATTTCTTTAATTCTTTTTCTAATCAAACCGAGGGTGTAAATGAGGCTCAAAATGTGCAATGTGATTGATTTTGTGGGTTTTTCAAAGATAAGCAGCATGTTGAAGCAGGCATTAACCCCGGGCTCTGTGTGAACTTTCCTCCTTTATTATTACATCAGGAATATTTTGAGGATTTTTCAGCAACACTTCACTTGGAAACTAAAGGCGATGTGGCATCATAAGCACATTTATAACCTCACTGTCTGCCAAAAACAGCTGCAGAAAAAGCAATCTTGGATTTTGAAAGATCATTCTTGCAGCATTATATTTGGTTTCCATGTTATTTCTAATGGTTAACAGCTACTTCATTTCAATCAGTTCATCCAAATGTATCCATATAGCACCATTTAGGCAGTAATAAAAACATGAAACAGAATAGAAACAATACAGAATTACTGAATAATAATCAAAGAAGCAAACAAAGATTATTAAATCATTTAATTAAATGCTCAAATTATTAAAAGCTATGTTTTTAGCTGGTTTTAAAGGGCATTACTAAGGTTGCCTGTTCCATATTGAGGGGCATTGATGGAGAAAGCTTCATCTTCAATATTTTTTTATGTTTTTATAAACCCAGAAAATGACTTTACAATTCATTCTAAAAGCTACAGGGAGGAAATGTAATAAAGCCAGAACTGGTATCAAAATCACTGAGACAAAATAGCTAACTCTACATACATTATATTTCATCCATTACAATGACATAAAGCTTCTGAGTGTCTTATCTCATTACACAGTCATGCCATAATGTATTAAAGTGATTGCAAGTCATTATGCAATATATCACAAATAATTATTAAAATGCAAGAATGATACATTAACACTCTACACTGTGTTTGCATTGTGCTCATAATGTTTCAACATGCCTCCAAGGAAAGTGTTGCTGTTATTTGAGGAATGTGTTTTTCTTAAAATAACATTTACTAATGATTTAACACAGGAATTAACATAGAAATCTGTTGTTTTGCACTAATAAAGTGTAAAATAAAATCACGGACTCAATATAAATCTGTTTGAAGTTAGAAAAAAAGTTAATGTGCTCATGTTTTTGGTGTACATGTGTGTGTCTGTGTCACGTCCAGGCACGGATAGCCCACGTTCAGGCAGAAGCAGACCTGAAGATTCCCTTTGCGGGCGAGTTTCCCTCCCGGCAGGCCCAGCTCGCCGCGCTGAGAAACACAGAGGAGTTTGATGTTCTGGTTGTCGGAGGAGGAGCAACGGGTGCAGGATGTGCCTTAGACGCTGTCACACGTAGTAAGCTTCCCTGTCAACAAGTCCTATCTGCTTTCAAGTACAGCTCTCTCTCATGGGAAGTAGCAGGCTCTATAATTGTCCTTAATGAGCCACGTGGGTCAGTTTTACCTCTCAGTAATTATCAAAATGTGGAACGCAAGGCTGTAATTTTAATTTAGGAAATCCTTCACAGTTTAAACTCCCAGTTGCAGCCTGAGTGAGTTGCTAAAATAATCCACCTAGCTCTAAATTGATAAAGAAATGCAGATACGACACAGCGAGGTCACCTTCACAGCTTCTAATGTATCAGCAAGCTTTTGCCCTGGGCTTTGCTTGTAAGGCAACAAACCGGCTGCTTTAATCATCTGATAGGTGAAGCTTGTTGCTTGTTGGGGTTGGACACAGCCTGATAAGAAGCTCTGCAGATAATACTCACCCTCATCTGCATCAGAAAAAACTCTTACATTTAGATTTACAGGTGAAAATGTGTCATTTTAGATACTAGAATTAAACATGAATCAAAGGTAAGGCAGCAAAAAGAGAAAAGCTGTTTTTTGGTGTCTGAAAGTACAGTTTATTTAAGTGCTTCTGCATTTATTGTGTTTTATTTTTAGGATTTTGTATACAGTAAGCAAAGCCTTACTGTATTTAATTGTGAGTGTAATTTTAAGTCAGGTCAGAGCAGCAAGAAACAGAAGCAACTGCAGCATTTCTGACTTCCTTATCAGATTTATTTAAGACATGACCATCACTTTTTGTCTGGTTTAAGAAGCCATGACTTCGACTCAGTCTCTTCTTACTTCTACTTGAACATCCTCTAAAGAATTTGAGCCTTTCTAACTTAATGTTTCTCACACACCATCAATAATAAACTGTATATGAGTGCTGATGTGTCTCTGCCGTCTGTCCCCAGACCTCAAAACTGCTCTTGTGGAGAGAAGCGACTTCTCTTCAGGAACGAGCAGCCGCAGTACCAAGCTCATCCACGGTGGCGTCCGCTACCTCCAGAAGGCCATCATGCAATTAGACTACGAACAGGTTCCTCTCTCCATCTTTCTCTCCATATTGTTTCATCTTTATCTCCCGCATTTGTTGCACTTCTTTGTATCATGATCTTTTTGTCTCTTTTAAAACCAAACAGTACATGATGGTGAAAGAGGCTTTGCATGAGCGAGCCAACCTGCTGGAGATCGCACCTCACCTGTCTGCGCCGCTAGCCATCATGCTTCCTGTTTACAAGTAAATGAATTAAGTAATTTATGCATGTAGTTAAATATAATTTCTCTCTCTTACTGGAATAATGTGCAGAAGCAGCTGAAATTGTCAGGGCTGATTACTGTCAGGGAATTTAAGTGAGTTTTAAAGGATTGAGGAAGATATCACTCTTAATTAATGTGATTGCTTTTCATTGAAATTGTTTTTTTTAAAATGTACCTGTTTATGCATCATAACTGTATTTGTGTCCCTGACTCTCAGTTTTAATTGTGTTTGTATTGTTTGTAATAGCAGGACACTCTTGAAAAATAGATTTTAATCTCAATTAGACTTTTACCTTGTTAAAAAAGGATATTTATCATTAAATCAAATTAGTTGAAGTCATTTAAATAACTATTATAAATTAAGTTGAATACAATCTATAAAATTCAGTAATATAAGTAATAATAATATCATATCAGTAATTATATTAACTAAAATTAATGCAGTCAGGTTTATGGTTTGATGAATAATTGGATGGTATCTTCTTTTTATTTCCTTTTATTAACTGCAGTCATACAATACATCTTATATACAGTATGATAAATAAATAAAATAAAAGGTGGTTACTAGGCCATGGATCTCTTGACCCATCAAGGGCAAAGCATAACAACAGTAATTGGATGGTTTCAATGTGTTAATGAGCTGATCTTTTATTAATTAGACTGACAGGCTCACTACCTGCATCAGCTGACTGATTGTGATGTAGGAGATACTTTTATACTCTGTGTGCTTTCTGAATACAGTCTCTTCATTCGAGCCCTAATTGCTGTGTTCTTTCCATAGATGGTGGCAGTTGCCTTATTACTGGGCCGGGATCAAGATGTACGACTTGGTGGCCGGGATCCAGTGCCTGAAGAGCAGCTACGTCCTGAGTAAAGCGAAGGCCTTGGAGCATTTCCCCATGCTGAAGAAGGACAAGCTGGTGGGAGCCATCGTCTACTACGACGGTGAGTGAGCTGCTGCGTTTTGGCTCAGGTTTTTTTTTTTAACGCCCGCAGAGGCTTTTCGTCGCTTTCAAATGGGATATTTCCACATTAGACGCAGCCGTGTGTGAACAGTAATCTAAAAAGCATGCTCGGTTTGTTGATTCATTACTCATCTCTTTATTTTCTGTAAACATGTACAGTACAAAGCTGCTGCGTCTGTGGTTTTTTTGCCCTTTTCGCTGTTTTCCCTTCTCATTCCTTTCCAGTGGTAATGAATCAGATCAGTTAGCCACTAATTAACTGATGAAACATAACCATAGAAAATGATAAAGCAGCAGGATTTAACTGATACTTGAACTAAAAGCTAAATATCTAACAGACTGAACCATCATGGCAGAGACATAGCATGTTTTATACCCTCAAAATGCCTCTTATCTTATAGAAAATGATGACTTTCTGCTTTATTTTAAACCACACACTTTGAAAATATAAGGTAGTTTTTGATTTATGTCTTTATATTAATCATTTAGTCCATTTTCATTTGATATAACATGTGTTCAGTGCAACAAAAAGCACCTAATATGGGAACAGTGCAAAATAAAACATAGGATTTTAATTGATTTCATATTTATTAAAGACAATAAAAGCTTCTGAATAAATAATAATATTAAAAAGCAGGTTTTTAAATATAAATATAAATATAAAACCTCTCTGTAGTGTAGGAGTCATATGATTAGATTAGATGCTGTTAAAATAGGCCTCAGATGCAAGTCTTGCCCATGGCCTTCACATCTCCACTGGTCCCTAACAAAACGTGTTGACAGGCTGGTAGGATGCCCTCATCCCCGTGGCAACAAAGGTTGCGTGTTCCCCCGGATGGGTGCGGAGGAGAACCAACCATATGCTGAGTGTCCAGCTGAGTGTGAGGAGCTTCACGCCGCGGGCCGCCTCTCCTTTCCGCCAATGAAAATAACAACTTTGCGTCCGCGGGCGATGTGTCTGCTACAGTAGGCTTCACCGGGTATCAGCTCATCACGTCAAAAGGACAGCAGGCCCATGTATTTTAGAGATGGCGCCGCTTAGAGAGGCTTTTAATAGTCGCCTTCTATTGGATTTAACAGTAAATCCATCAAAATCTGCACATATTAACTGTGTGATGCTTCTTTTTAAAGGATATATCGTTCAATTTGGTTCAAAAAATCATTTATATCCACATTTTTGAATACAAATTCACAGTTTTACAGCATGCTTTATGAGCAATTAGCTATCTTGAGAGATTACTACAGACGCTGTGACTTAACATTCTGTAGACTTTGCACACTGAATATGAAAAGCATCTTTAAAACCATTTTTCACCCTCTAAATATAAAGTTAAATGTCCAGATTTAACTGGATTTACTGCAGACTGGGAAAAGGGAAGAGCATTTTCTTGGTGCAAAGCAGCATATGTTTGATTTCCACCCCCCCTTCCCCGCTTCCCCCCTTTCCCCCTCTACCTCCACCCCGCCATCATCTGCTCTGAGGGGGGGGGGGGGGGGGGGGGGGGGACAGGGCCGGGGACGGTGGAGGGGTGGAGCGTCTTTTCTCCAATTATGCCGTCTGGAACAATCACACCCGTGACATTTCGAGATCTGACCTTCTCTCCCGGCGGTGTGGAGCGCAGAGGAGCGTCGGCAGCGGTCGGACTGGCTGAGCAACAGCTATTTCTCCCGTTGTCGTGGTTACTGCTGCTGCTCCTGCCACCACCACTGCTACCAACAACAGCAGCAGCATCAGCTCTTTTATTCTCTATAGGAGCAGGACAGCAAATGTGTCATCCAAATCTTCTCATATTGAATTGTCTAGGTTGTTTATCAGTTTATATGAGCATGAGGCTGCAGGCAAATGCTACCATGCACAATGATTATACTCATAAATGTATAAAGGGACGTCAAGATTTGTAAGAATATCATAAGGATATGAAATGAGTAAAGGAATATTGCAACTATTTTTATGAGGAAAATAAGTCATCAGTGATTCCCTCTTATTTCAAATCCCTCCACAAACCACCTTCATTTGTGTTCTTCCTGCTTTTCTATCTTTATACACATATTAAACATATTTATTCACATATGAGACGCTAATCTGCAACATTTCTATATCACTGAATGTCTGTTTCCGCACTACAAACCTGTAAAATGAGCTAAATGCAGACTGAGCTTGTACAGAGTCGCTAAATATATGCATCTATAAAATAAAGGCTTCGTCATAGTTTTGATATAACTTCAGAAAGCAAAATTCGAAGCTCTTTTGATATGAAATGTGCACTGACATCTTGATATTCATTTATATTTTACACTGACATTACCGGCCTGTCGCCTGAAATGGCAAATGAATAAATAAAACATAAAAATTGACATTAGATCATCTTTATTACTTCAAACACTGATTGATGCAGCACCTTTTTTCTGTAGTTAAAAGGACACAATAGTTTTAATAGTTGGGTTGAATGTTTAGTACAGTATTAAAGATTGTGGAGGAACCTTTATAAACTTCCTCTTATTTGACTTTGTGTATTTTTCTTCGTCCTTTCAGAAACTCTCACACTTCTCCGTCTCTCCTCCTCTCTGCAGGTCAACACAACGACGCTCGCATGAACCTGGCCATCGCTCTGTCGGCCGCCCGCTACGGCGCCGCCGTCGCCAACTACACCGAGGTGGTTCACCTGCTGAAGACCAACGACCCGCAGACCGGCAAGGAGAGAGTGTGCGGCGCGCGCTGCAGGGACGTCGTCACAGGTGAGTCACACGGTCCTCTTTGAACCAATACTTACAGAGTCCATCACTTAGATCATGGAGTGTATTAGCAAAGTTCAGGGATCAGCTGCTGTTAGGCTTAAAAGGTCAACAGATTTCAGGGCCAAAGAGAAGACTAACCAACCTTCATTTTAAAGGGGTAAAATAGTTGTAAAGCCTTTTTTTTATTGCACTGAAATCAGGAATTGAAAGAATAATTTCACATTTGAATATTTTAGGTGCAAAATTTGAATCATCCAACAGTTGAAATGGTTTAGTTTCTTTTACTTTTCAGATATTAACTATAAAAAGCAGTTGAAATGTACATTTATGAGGTGCTACTGTTCAATTTTGAACTATTTTAACTAGGGCTGGGCAATATATTGATATTATATCGTAATATCGTGATACGGCACAATTTGTCATTATATCCAAATTACTGATGATTATTTGTCAAAATTGAATTGTGTAAATATTTTGTGAAAGCACCAATAGTCATCCCTACAATATCGTAGCAATATTGATATCGAGGTATTTGGTCATATATATCGTGATATTTGATTTTATTTATATCGCCCAGATTTGACTTTAACTCAAAATCTCTCATTTCTCAATCTCCAAAAAGCAGCCGAGTTCACCTTGTCCTTACTGTCATATCATGTTTTACATCATCATCTACCCTTTATAGGAGAGGAGTTTGACGTTAAAGCCAAGTGTGTGATCAACGCCACGGGGCCGTTCACAGACTCACTGAGGAAGATGGACAACCAGAAAACCACCAACATCTGCCAACCCAGCGCTGGTGTGCACATCGTCATCCCCGGTTACTACAGGTAACACCAAACACTCAGTCATACATACAAATTCAACTTGAAGGCAAAGGCAAATGTGTTCTTTGAAATGTATCAACATATTAACTCTAGTCTCATTTTTTAGGCCTTTTTTTTTATTATTCCTCCTCAGGTTTTTTGGTATTTCAAACACAATAACTTGTACTGTAGATATTTATTCCTCTGTGTTTTTTCATTCTTATGTGTAAATACTAAGCTGGCTAAATATTATCTGACCTATGCTTACATGCAAAGGACAATCTCCTCCTTGCTTAAGATACAGCGGAGCAATAGAGTGGTTTTGTTGAAGTCGTGGGGGGGGGGGGTTGGGTTTTTAAAGTTCAGCCAAGCTTATTGAGCGAAACCCGAGGGAGCGCGAGCCCTTTGAACGGCACCAGAAATGCCAACCACCTAATTCTCTTCCTCCCCTTTTCTCTCATCTTCCACCAGCCTCTATCTGCCACCTCCCCCCTCTTCCTCTTCCTCTTCCTCTTCCCCCTTACTTCCATCTTCTTCTCCTATTTTCTTCGTCTTTTACTCCTCACCTGCTCAATTTGTCGCTCTCCTCCTCACCTCCTCTTCCTCACTACCCTCCATTCTTTCTCTAATGTCAACTAATTCACATGAAACAGTTAAAATAATAAAAAAATAAGACTACTTCTACCCCTCCTGTTAATAAAAATACCTGCGTTTTTCAGCCCTGACAACATGGGTCTGCTAGATCCGGCGACGAGCGACGGCCGCGTCATCTTCTTCCTGCCATGGCAGAAGATGACCATCGCCGGGACGACCGACACGCCCACCAGCGTGACGGCCCACCCCATCCCTGGAGAGGACGACATCAACTTCATCCTGAGGGAGGTGCGCAACTACCTCAGCCCTGATGTAGAAGGTACTTAGAGTCCCATTCACTGTCATTTTGAAGAGTGTGCTGTCATGAAATTTTTTTTTCTTTTTTAATATTTATTCAAGTACTTTGACTCAATGTTGTGGTTTCGAGTTCCTTTTTTCCTTTTCTGTTTTTCTAACCATGCTGCTGGAGTGCTCTGTTTATCCCAGAAAGTGCTTTGGATTTATTTTTGTACCAGAGTGTATTAAAAAAAACAACCCAAATTTTAAAAGCGAGTTTATATGGTCAAATATCACATACAGTGGGAGATGAAATTTAAGAAGAGATCCCTCCTTTATATATTATAGTGTTATATTGAGTCAGTGTTGTTTGTTTTTGGATATCTGTATTTTTTTATATCATGTATTGTATGTGCATATATAGTTTTATGACTTACACAACTGAATTAAGTTGTAAAAATATCAGTTAGTTTATTAGCAGATGTAATAGGCAGCAACCAGCGATTATTTTCTCCAGATATTTTTCAACCAGAAAATATTCATATTTTCCAAGTAATCTTTGCTTAAAAACTTGAACTGATTATTTTATTATTGAAATTGTTGCCAGTTGATTTTCTGTCAATCAACTATTTGAAATGAATGATTGAAATGTGTTTGTGTTGTCTGCAGTGCGCCGAGGAGACGTGCTGGCAGCGTGGAGCGGCATCCGTCCCCTGGTGACCGACCCCAACTCCAAAGACACTCAGTCCATCTGCAGGAACCACATTGTTAGCGTCAGTGACAGCGGACTGGTCACCATCGCCGGTCAGTTCATCATTGTGCATGTTTGAATATTTAAGAAGTAGCCGATGATGTTGTATTATTATCAGTCATAAATGATCTGTGTGTGTGTGTGTGTGTGTGTGTCCAGGTGGGAAGTGGACCACCTATAGATCGATGGCTGAAGAGACCCTGGACGCAGCCATCAAAGCGCACGAACTGAAAGCCGAGCCTTGCAAGACTGTGGGTCTGATGCTGGAGGGGGCTAAAGGCTGGACGCCAACGCTCTACATCCGCCTGGTGCAGGACTACGGCTTGGAAAATGAGGTACGACGCATTTTATAAGGACACATCGAGTAGATTTTGAGTTTAAATGTAGTTGTAGTCAGAAATTTGGAGCCAGAGAACCGCTGTTTATCTGATTAAGAAACATCAGAGCGGAGTGAAGTAACAAAGGAGGAAGTACAGTAAGTTTTTCCACTGAAAAAAACCCCAAACAAGTTGTGGTTTCAGTAATAATACCTGTTCCTTTTTTGAATCAACTCAGCTTCTGTTTTCACTGTTTAGAGCCTGAATGTTCCTTATAAACTCTCTATAAAGTTGTTTCATAGCTCCAATCTGCCACAAAACAATCCCCACTTCTTCTCTTCATCTTTATCCATTCTTTGTGTTAATATGAGTCACTTACAGTCAGGCCAGCTCCTAAATGTCAACACATAAACTAGTCAGACCCGCCAGGTTCGGTACTGTTTATACTTTGACCATAAATTCTCAAATAGTGGCCTTTATTTAATGTTTACTGTATTTCTGTTTTAAGTGGTTTGCTGTAAGTACAAACTAAACACCTATTCCATGTTTATACCTGTTGTCTTGTTAAATTCAAGCCAAATGTACATTTCCACTGCTTCCACTGTTTATTCTTTTAAATAGAAATATACAGATGTTGAAAAGCTTTCCAGTGAATTAAAAGACCTATTATATCCCTTTCCTGGTATGGTTTGAATATGAAACATATGCAGGATGATTTAGTGACAGTTTAATATCGCTGGAAAAGATGGCAAAGTAGTTAGTGAACTGATAGATTTCATACCTGATGAAGGTTGGGCAGGTTGAAACGTCAAAACTAATAAATATTTCAGCCTGTTTTTCTTGTTATAAGTTATGCAAAAAAAATCCTTCACATTATCCTCAAAACTCCTCAAAAAGTCTTAAATACTGGATTTTTTTTGGAAAAATTAATTTATTCATAATAATTCTTTGTCTTTGCAGCTAATTTCCACCTTAAAAAACAGTTTCAATTCATTTAGATTGAAGTTATTTCCTCGTTAATTGTTGCTCTACCTCCAAAAAAGTTGCACAGCTGTACATTTTCAGCACGGTGAAGCAGACCTCTAACTACTGCACACACACAGACACACACACACACACACACATTCATCTACAAACAAACCTGTAAAAAGCAGCACGGTCACATCCACACATTTGCCACCTTCACCAGCAGCGCTGCAGCTGACATTAAAGCCACTGCTGTAACAATGCTGACATTTCTACTTCACAAAAGACTGGACACACACACACACACACACACACACACACACACACACACACACACACACACACACACACACACACACTGCATGCTGTACAATTTATCAATGGCATTAAGTAAGGGCACATTGATTTACATCAGCTACAAGTCATCTTCCCAATAATTAGCCTGTGTGTTTTCATCAAATCCAATAGAACATAGTTTCATGAAGAAGAAGTGCTCCTGCATCAGGTGCCTACAGTATACTTACTCCTCATTAGAGGCGTTCTGAACCGCCGCCGCCGTTCTCGCGAATATTCCTAAAAGGTCACTGTTGATATTTGGACAGCGTTTGCCCTTTCACACGATCGGCAAGGCAACGATCTGAATAGCAAATAGGCTCTGTAAACATGTGACACCTCATTGACAAAGTGGCGCTAACGTTTTATCGTTTAGCTCCGTTGAGGTGAAATCGATCATGTGAACAACCGGGAGCTGCTGCTACAATCTGCACTGTTTGACTTGTTAGTGATTCTGTGCTTAATCAAACTTTAACATATCTATTTACAATGCAGATGTTTGTTTTTAAAAGCAAGCTCATGATTAAATATTAGTTTTTATTATTTATTTTATTGTGATTTGTTCTTAAAAAACATGATTTCTATTTGAATGAAGGGTGTGTCCAAACCAAACTGATTAACTTTGATTTGAGTTGACATGATTTGAGCTCTAGACACATTTTGTCTTCATGATGCTGCAAACAGCGACACATTAGAAATATGGCAATTGTTGTGTGAAATAGCACACGTTAATAAAAGTGTTCTTATTTTCATGATATTAGCGGAGGTGGGTTTGGCTTTGAGGCGAGTCAACCCATCTTTTGCTCTTCTATAAAACAATAAAACTGTGGGAAACCTAACATTACATTTTTTATTCATAGTTATTTCTGATTATACACATAATAAACATATAATTTTAACCACATTTGAGGAATCATTTGTGTATATATCCTGTATATATATACAATTATCAGCCAATATATTGAATTTTTGACAAGAAATCCCAGCAGCTGCTTAAAGCCGACTCTACTGTAAATCCTTGCTTTCAGGTTGTATTTCATGTCTTTTTCTCTGTGCACAGGTCGCTCAGCATCTGGCCTCGACGTACGGAGCGAAGGCGTTTGACGTCGCCAAGATGGCTCTGGTCACTGGGCAAAGATGGCCAATCGTAGGGAAAAGATTGGTGTCTGAGTTTCCTTACATCGAGGGCGAGGTAAGCCATAAATAACCATCCACTGAGCTTGAAGAGAAACAGCAGCCCCTTTTTATTCTGAAATGAAACATGTCTTTTCTCTCAGGTTCTGTACGCGATCAAGGAGTACGCCTGCACGGCCATCGACGTCATCGCCCGGCGAACGCGCCTGGGCTTCCTCAACGTGCAGGCAGCGGACGAAGCCCTGCCACGTATCGTACAGATCATGGGGAAAGAGCTGGGCTGGAGTCAGGAGCAGAGAACGGTACACTTTATAAACACACACTGAGGTTTTTCTCTCCGTTTTACTGCTTTAGTTCGGTGTGATATTCCTCCTTGCCCCAGAAAACCTGTTGAGTTTACATAATGCTTTAATGCCTGCTGGGTTTTGAAGTATACAATGGAGAGAGGTCCACACCCTTTATCCCTTTTTAGAGGGGGGAAGCTCTCTGTGTGTATGCATGTGTGTGTACAGCATGAAAGAGACCAGGAAATATGTGTGTGTTGGTTACATGTGCATGAAAACTGAACTCTCACCTAATTTGAGCTCTCATTGTTAACCAGCTCATTCAGCAGCACTGTAGAATAACACGTAAACAAGTCAATCAGGTGGTCGTCAATACATAAAAATAACCAAATACATCTGCCAAGTGTGTGAATAGATGACTTTTTTAACTAAAGTTTCAGTTTTCTCTTGTTTAGTACTCTGATTTATTGGTTTGTTTTCAATCTGCACACATTTTAATCATCTTTAAACCTGTTGTGTAGGAAAGCAGCACCCCTCTTTCTTTTATCCCAGTCTTCTCTGTCAGTAAATGATGCTTTTCTTTTTGTAATCATACAGCATTATTCTTTCTAAAGCAGATTACAGAAAGCTGACTCCTCTCTTCCTCTCTGATCAATTTAAATCCAGGCTGAGCTCGAGGCAGCTAAGAAGTTTTTGTACCAGGAGATGGGCTACAGGTCTCGCTCCGAACAGCTGACCAGGACGACTGAGATCAACCTGGACTACCAGGAAGTAGTCAGGTGATTATTACACTTCCTTTTTGAAAGCATTGACTTTCACACTGTTGAGTTTCTGCAAGTAAGTTGGTGATCTGTCCAGCTGTTACTGTCAGAAGTAACTATACTATAACAATGAACAAACAGTATCACAAAAAAGGAAGTCTGTAGAAGTGAGTTTTAAGAAGGGATTTAAAGGAAGTCGCCGATTCTGCGATTATTTCCTCAGGCGGGTCGTTCCCAAGCCGAGGGGCCCTGATGGCAAAGTGCAGTCACAGCCAGAAGGGCCCAAACCTGAGGATCTAAGGCTGCGGGCTCACTCATACAGGGTCAACATTTCTGTTGTATAGCTCGGAGCCAAACCCAGAGAAACGGGTCACTATCAGAAACGGGTGACAAAAGTCCTGCATCTTCAGTTTTAAAACAGCTGTTGGATTATTACTGGATAGTAGATCTTATATTTCTGATATGTTGTTGAATTGGATGTAAAGAAGCGAGAGAATAAACAGTTTTTTATTATGTTGACAGATACAAGAAGCGCTTTCATAAGTTTGACAAAGAATGCAAAGGATTCATCACCACTGTTGACGTCCAGCAAGTTTTGGAGGTGAGTTTGATTTCAACCATTCTTCCTTTAATTTCTCTCTCAGTTTTTTTCTCTTCCATCACATTTGTTGTTTCTTTCTTTTCCTCTCGTCTTTCTTTCTGCCTCTCTTTCATCTCTATTCACAGTCTTCATTATGTTATTGATCCTTGGTCTTGTTTTTCTTCTCTGCAGAGCATCAATGTCCACATTGATGAAAATGCGCTCCACGAAATCCTTAATGAGGTGGACCTCAACAAGAACGGACAAATTGAAATTGATGAATTCCTGCAGGTATGTAACACGCAGACAGAGATGTCAGAGACCTGAGGACGAGCTTCTAATAACTGATCATTTCCCTTTTTGAATGAAACTTAAATTTTCAACCTTCCAACAGTGGAGTTTATATGTACCTTCATTAGTAGCTATATTTATTTATTTCTAAACACCAAACTGTCAGTAATCACATGAAAAAGAGCACAAAATATCACAGTTTAATAGAAAAACATTCATTATTTTACTGCAAACTTATCTGAGTATAAAACTGTATTTCAGGATTAAGTAAAAAAGGTGTAGTTGAAGTAATTATTATTTATTTCTAACAAGCTGACATAACTGACAGTGAAATACATTTTTTTTTTCTGCATGCACAAACAATATGCACTATGTGTGGTATGTGCATGTGGCTTCCTCTTGATGAGAGCGACCATTAAAGCCTAACACCTCTGTCAGAGATCACCGTCCTCAAACCAGCAGAACAAACACTGAGACACTGTGACTAGATAATAGAAGCCCTGGGGAACACATTGTTTTACATTTTTACATTTTTTTCCATTTCTACTCCTTCTTTAAAGTCCAAACTTAGTGTTTAGATACAATTTTAAACACATTTGTAGGTCTATTGATATGTATAGATATGTGTGTGTGTATATTTATTCACAATCTTAGGAAACAGTGGCAGTAAAAGCATCTAAGAGTCAAATGTTGACCAAAGCTGGAACACACATTGAGTCCTAGTTTAAAAAAAAAAAAAAGGCAAACAGGTGTGAAGTCTCGACTCCACCAGATGAAGCTAATTAGAAATGAAAATCTCTGTCAGCGACTTCTGTAATGAGGGCTGAAGTGCGTCCAGGGGCTCCCGCGTCCGCCCGCTAAATTACTTTCTCACTCGGGTCCAGAAAAGAGTCATTATGGGAGAGCTTGATGATGACATTCATTAACGCGTCTGCTGTGACTTCCAGAGCCGAGGAAACGAGCCTGTCACACACATTTTTAGTCAGTGTCTTTAAAATAGAACCTTTTTTTTCTTCTTGCGACAAAATACTTTGCTATCTGTCAGTAAAATACTTAAAAGATAAATACTTATGATGCTAGATGTCAATATTTGTTTTTGCTTGTGTGCACATTCCTGACCTGCACATGATGACAAACAGGTAGTTAATAACTTCCTGTAACTTGTGTGAGCCCTAGAAGTCAGATATTTATGTTAAAAAACAACTTATGGACTACAAAAGACAAAACAATGCTTGTCAAGTCCTCTTTTGAGTAAAGATGACAATGTTTGGAGAGGAAGAACATTAAAAAAGCTGTCCGAGGAGTGTTAAAGCTGCACCAGGTGGCTTCATTCATTAGTAGTTTGAACTAAAAGGATAAAACTGGTTATATTGTATATTTTTAACTGTCATTTATGTATCAAAAGCCTGATAAGTCACGTTCCTTTATCAGCATAATCCTTCCTTCCTTCCTTCATAATTACCACACAAACCGTCCTGCTGTCACTTGAGCATCTTGTGTGTATTATTCCATGGCAGAAAATAGTCCCCACCAAATGTTAAACCTTTATTTGTTGTCATGTAGGTTCTATTGAGTTGGTAAACCGGTTTTGCAGACAGAAAAATGACAAAGTCCCGTTACAGATAGTGATCCTTAAATGAGGCTTAAAGTTGGCGAAGGACAGAGGCGTCAGTGAGGTTTAACTGAAGTGCTGGTTTTATTGGTCAAACCTCGTCCCATCGCACTTTTCTGATGTTGAGATTGGAGGAGCTGCACTTTCTGAAACCAAAAATTCAAAAAGCATGCCCAGTTAACTCAAGAGAGAGTTTTGAGAGTTGAGATTGGCCTCAAGGAAACCTTTGAGGAAGGATTGTTCAAAAGCGTTCGGAGCAGCCTGAAGTATGAATTATGATTTTCAGGGAGCATTTTTACATATCTGATCAGGTTTCACATAAACATCCAACATTAAAACAGTATAAAAATCCCTGTCCCCTTTAAATCTTTACTAAGAACAAATAGGTTAGTGCAGACAGAGCAGACACGTCTAAAAGTACTGAGAGACGGACCGACACATTTTTGGTTTGTGGTATTTTCATGAGATTTTACAAGAAGAAAAATACAGAATATAATCGGCTATTTCCATAAAAAAACTGCAAGATTCACTCTTCAAACCAACAGTTTCAAGAGTAAAGAGAGCTTGAATTTTTGCTGTGCTATTTTGCAGCATCACTTGCTTGACATCCATGTAAAATCTCACCTCATTCAGGTTTAACACATTTAAAAAAAACAGTTAGTATTGGTTTTATTTTCTACCTCTTCTAACTCTACGATGTGTCAGTGATCAGACAGCTGTAAAACCTTTCACTGTGAGGCAGCGAGGTGTTTTCACCATCACGCAGATAATTACTTCCACCTTAACCGCCACCTTTTGGAAAATCAGCTCCGTTGTCACCGAGCCCTCGCCCGTTTGACAGGTTAACCTTTTCCCGCTGTATTCAACACACCATTGTACCATGTTCTCTGCCATTTCCCGTGTAGCTGATGAGCGCCGTGAAGAAGGGACAAGTGTCCGACAGCCGCCTGGCCATCCTGATGAAATCGGCGGAGGAGACTCTGGATATGAGAGGGCCTGTTACGGTGGACCGCAGTGGGGGCGGAGTCTGAGCCCTGAGGAGTTCACAAGGATGCCAAGAAAAACCTTCAAGCTACAGTTCCTGTTTTTTTTTTGTTTTTTTTTAAAGGTGGAGACAAGTTAAGAAAGAGAAAGAAAAGTGTCGCATGCAAATGACGCTATTTGAATGACAATAACACAATCAAGGATGCGGCGGGATGAATTTGGCCAAATCAAGTGGAGACCAGCATCACTCCTGAGTGTGTTTTGGGTGAAATAGTATCTAATGATTGACTGAGATTAGTTTTTTTCACAAAGTCAGAGAGTCTGTGTGTGTGTGTGTGTGTGTGTGTGTGTGTGTGTGTGTGTGTGTGTGTGTGTGTGTGTGTGTTTGTGTGTGTTTGTGTGTGTGTGTCTTTTGTCCTCAGTGGATTGATTGGTCCTCGACATCTCGTGCCTCCGATATTACACAGCACACAATATATCTGTTTTATACTGTCTTTTAAAACAAAACAAAAACCGTTGATATTTTAATTATCACGTCGTCTTTATAGTCGGTTCAACACTCCTTTTTAACCTTTGCTTACGTTCATTTTTAACATTATTATCGACACTGATTGTTGCGTGAACACTTTCTTCAATGCGACGCAGCTTATTCAGATGGCAACTGAACATTTGGTGATGCTTTATTTTACAGGTCCGTAATTCCCCTAACAGAACATTTCCCGGAAATATGGTGCTAATCTCAGGATACTTCTACTAGAGAGTCCTTTTTGTTTACTGGTAATGATCAAGCTTACGTAGAAATTAAGAGCCAAATCACAACATGCTGTAAAAATGATTTGCTATGAAAAGAAGCTTCTTACAGTTTGATAGATTTAGCAGCTACGTACATATTGAGCCTCAAATCGAGCAGTGACAGTATATTCATACATGTTGAACCAATGTGTATTTTTATAATGAAATAGGAAACGACCTACATTCATCACTGTGATGATGCTGTAGCCGTCTGAACGACTGCAGCCTTACATGAGGAGAAAATCTATCGGTCTTTATATAATGTGTTCAGTTTGGCTAAAAATCTATAATTAATTAATATATATATATGAATGTCTTTGTGTGTTTTAGTGTATTTTAATTTAATTTAACTGGAATACATGATTATATTTTTCTTTATTGTTATTGTTATTATTTTTAATATAAATAGACAAAAAACAGATCATGTTACTTCTGTATCATGACCTATTTCTGAGTGAAAAAGGCGTAACATTGGTTGCAGTTTGATTTTAACGTTGAAAAGTGAGCATTTAATATTTAATCTTAGCTCTGTTATTAGTTGACATCAGCATATATTGTTGAGCAGGTGCACGATGAGAGCGAGGGTGTGATGTGAAATGGGTTAAAAAGGCATTTCCCATTTGCAAAGCCTGCTCAAACATGATTGGTCAATATACTACTCAGACTACAAATGATGGACATGTGCTGATAGAAAGGACAGAAGATAGAATATGCTGTAAAATCTAAATAATGAGCCAAAAGATGCTATAAAATCAGATGATTATTCTGTGATTTATTAATATAAAAAACTATTAATTATGGAAACTTTAAAGGTGTAATTAAATGAATCATGTAGTTTGCTGAGCCCCCTTTGAGTCCAGTAATCTTTAGGAAGGGTCTTGTATGCTTAAAAATGTTCATAAAATCACATTAGCTTCAAGCTTTAAGCTTTAAGACGCAGGTTTCCGTTCTTTCCAGGAAACTTCCTAGAAAACTATGAAGAAATCACGGACCTTTAAAGTAAAGCTTCACCGAGCGTTTTAATCTTAGCATGTTAAGAGCTCTCGTCAGGTGATATTTAATGATTTCTTAAACCTCCTACGCTGCCTGTTCTTAGCCTAGAAGAGTTTCTGTGTGTTTTCAGGGTTAACGTCGCTCTGGTGATAATCTTACAGCTGAAGGCGCACATCTTCTTTTTTTTTTCTCCATCTATTGCACTACCAGCAAAACTACTGAGACTGAGGTTTACATGATGAGGTTTCCAGCTTTAGCATTACTGATTGAGCTTTTAAATCACCCTTGTTGTTCTTTTCTGTGCACATTATTATACAGATTATTTATTCAGGTTTCTTTATGTATATATAAATATATACATGAATACATTTAAAGAGATTATAGATTTAGATTTAATGCAAAAGGCAGCACAAAAACAGGAATTTAAAGGGATTGTGGTATATATATAGCTATATATGAGTTATTTTTATTATTTAGAATTGCTTGCTACATATTGATCTCATTCTCTGAATAATGAAAACAATTTATTCTTTTATTTCTCTGCTTGTGGTCGAGATCATAAACGCTGTATTAACGCACACCATTATATCAGCAGCAACAACCCTGCATGCTGTTAGCTGATGATTTTACTGCTTATGTGATAACGATGAGATTTTAATCCTGCATGGACATTTCCGTCAGGTCATAGCATGCTTTATATTCAGTGTTTTGTGATTGATTTTAAATTTTTATTAAGGGGTTGAATGGAAAGGCAGTTCACTGTATGAATGTATGATATGTGCCTTGATGTGCCTTCAATATGACACTTAACCATTTGCTCTATTTTCCACAACCCATGCACCACTCCACATGTTTTACAAATACAGGAAATAATGTTGAGAATGTAAAAATATTTATACATCTGTTATTATTATTATTATTATTATTATTATTATTATTATTATTATTATTATTATTATTATTATTATATAAGGAATAGTATTTAAACTCTACTGTGTATCCGCTGTGTGATAACAGGGGTCTGTTGCAAGGGACGAGCTGCCATGTTGGAGGAGTTTGGGCTGATATTTTTTAGTTAAGTTATTTGATCTGTGTCATTTAAAAAGGAGATTAAGATATTTTGTAGGACTGGGTATCAAGCACTAGTGTTTTTGTACTTAAAGCTTGCATTCGATTTGTTATCTTGTAAATTTTCTTTATTATTTAGATGAAAATGTTGCTGGTTTCAGGCTGTTTTTATTTGAGTTAAGACGACATTTGAAGGCCCCCTGTGGAGTTTTAGACCACTAGTGACCGAAGTGGAGCAATCTTTTTTATGTAAGGGTCCCAAATTTGTTTTTATTGCACACAGCCAATCAGTGCAATTCACATCTTGCAGTTGGTAGTGATAACACAGAAAGAAGTGCAGCATTGATTGAGTGACTGATGGATTTATTTGGAGATTTAAAATAGTCCCAATAATCAAGGATTAAATGATAAAAGGCAACAAAAGGCTTACTTCTGAGATGGGAACAAAGGCAAGCTACTAAAAGTGCAAATATGGGTGTAAACGATGTAGATTTTCCTTTAAAAATCAACCTTTGGCAAGAAAAAACAAATGTAAACATTAAAAAAAAACTCCACATGGTTCCTTTAACATTAACAGACATAAGCCTCTTTCATTAAATGGGTAAAGGAAAATATTCTTCTAAGTAAGGTATCAAAAAAGTCAAAATATGTGTATGGTCAGAGCTGAATCTCAGGTATCATGTTGAAACCAGTATCCGAAAAATAGGAAAAATGATACCCTGCTTTTTTTATTTAGATATTTTTTGTACTGTGCCAGTTTAGAAAACCCTTTGAAACAGGAGTCAGACCATTAGAAACACTAAAACTCCTCAAGAGTCCCATAAAAAAGAAATGATTTTGCTGTTGGGAACTCCCACCTGATTTGTTTTTCTTCCTCCAACACGTCCGTTCTCTCTTCCTCATCACAGGCTCCTGTTAGAAGGTTTTATATTGTAAAAGAAAGTGTGTGAATGTGTGTGTGTGTGTGTGTAAGAGAGTGTGAGCAGACTGTACTTCTTTTATTGCCTTCATATTTTTTGATTTACATTTAGTGCTGATTCAGTGCAGGTTTTAACATTTTCTCCGGACTTTTTTGACGCAGTGAGCCGAATCATTCCATAATGTAGGTTTTTCCCTCCCATGATCCAACACCGAAGCTGTTATTAAAGCATGTGTATCAGCATGTCCTCACTTGGGGGTTCGGCTACATTACCTTGACAACTGAGGACCCTTCAAACTGCCAACGCCGGCCCGTCAAGAATAGCTCATGGGTAGCACGACTTCAATCCACATCCTGATGTTTGATTGTCTTCTTCGGATGAAATTACAGCTTTATCCAGGCTCAAAGAGAATCATATTCCTTTTTTTTTTTTTTCAAACCACCAAATACTGTAACAATACAAAGTCAGTCATCTGGAGAAGGAGGGGGGAAAAAACATCGCAATTATCTACCTGTAATTAAATGTATCTGGTTGCTTGCAAAGCTTTGTGGGGTTTTTGTGTTTCTTGTGTGAACATATTTCATACTGGGCGTCAATGCGGGAGAGAGAATAGATGTGACAGACTGTGAATAGGGAAAGTATAAACCAGGACTATATGAAGAGGTCTTTTTTTAAAATGTGTGTTTTAATTGTTAAATTGGGTCAGAAGATTGGGTAACTGTTCAAAATCCAGATTATTACATAAGGGCATCACATATTTCCATTAATTCATCAAGTTTCAGCTGCTGAAAATGTGACAATTGGCTGATTTTCTCTCTTTTATATAATAGTAAATTAAGTATTTTGGGGTTTTGGACTGTTGGTTGGACAACATGTATCACCTTGGACTGTGGAAATGGCTTTTCATTTGTGATAATTTCCATTTTTACATCATTTCACAGACTAATTGGAAAAATATTCACCAAATTATATATCAATTATAATGAAAATAGTTTACATTTATAGCTCTGTACTTATATTTTATATAAATGAATGTCTGTCAAATGTATTGGTTAGTTGATGTGTGAAATAATATATGACTTCCTGCATAAAACCATGTGTCATTTTTACACTTTGTCTTACAGATTAAACAAACAAGTTATATATAACATATGTAGTGAGCTTCAGAGGTACTTCAATGCAGATGTTGCTGCTTTTTTCACCTGTTTCCAGTCTTAATGCTTAAATAAGCTTACTGGCTAAATGTAGTCATATATTTACTCTATAGTCTTATTAATCTTCTCATCTGATTTGAACTTTAACTGAACCCTTATCTCAAATCTGACATCTATTGTGTTGAAAGACAGTAACAGCTAAATGAACTTGTGGATATTTTTAGCGAAGCAGTAACAGTTTATCTGTGTATAATGTTGCAGGTGGAGCTCAGGAGGATTTTCTTTCCCATCAAGTGTTTACCTGTCTGTCTCTGATTGTAAAAACATGAGGTCAGGTTGCACCGGGCCAAAATGTCCTCGCAGAGATAGATTCTTCTGACAAGGATGGAGTCACACACACACACACACACTCACACAAAACTTCATCCAGTCCGCTCCCTGAAAACTCGGTGAAAAACAGCCTTTTCTCCCTAAAGGTCACAGTGAGATTTGAATGACAGCTTTAAGTCCTCCGCTCATATTACAATTTGCAGCGGAGCCGTCCGCGGTGTGCCGCCTTCCTGGGAAAGGCCGGGAGTACGGGGAAGCAATTAATTGTAATGAATAATGGGACAAATCTGGTGGGCATATGACCGCTAATGCTCTTTTTCTCTCTTGAGGATTAGGGCGGTGATGCCAGCCATGCTGAGGTGTCTGTCTGCACACTAATTGAAACGCGTGAGGATGATGTGAGGGCGGTGTCAGCGTTCAACTCCACTGTCCTCCTGCATTCCCGCCTTTTCTTTTTCCTCCTCTCCTTAATTCAAAGGGAGTTTCTGATCAAAATACATCAAATCTGGCTGTTTTGTTAAGCTCTAAATCAGCTGCAAACAGGACCATGCACGGAGTATGTTTCAGCCCCACGACCCCTCTCAATGACTAATCCGGCCATGTCTTACGTTAGCATGCTTGTTGTACCCATTAGCTTGAGTGCCAGTGTTAATTAGAAATGTATAAGTGGAAATTATTAGCAGTTCTTCCCATTTTCCATAAACAAGTTGTCATCGTGTTTTGAGGAGTTTTAATTATAACTGTGAGTGAGAGCACGGACCAGACAGTCCCACAACAACGCCGCAAACCCTCACTTATTCAGCTTATAATTACCGTAAATAAGATGATAATTAACTGACGGCTCGAGAAATTAATCACATCCACCTCTCGCTATCAAGTAAAAGTTTAAATATTTGTATGCTCAGGACACAGATGAGACTATTTATATCATTATTTGGTGTTATTTGTGCCTTAGGGCTAATTGCAAGTGGACATAATTAAACAAGGAGGTTGTTTTTTTTAAAGATGAGACACTAAAATCACTATCTTAAATTGAAAATGTAACCTCAAGGGTAATTTCTGAGACTTTGAAAGGACTGCAGGTGCGTTAGGGTCCTGAACTGAAGGGGAAGAGTAAAAGAAAATGCCCAGTGACCCCTGAAACTCTACACTTTATGATTGAAATAATGGTTCAAACCTTTCCAGGCCTCTCTTGAACCTCTCCTGGTCGAACAAAAACCCATTCTGCAAGGTGTCCTGACATTTACCTGGGTCTTTCACAGGCTTTGTGCCTATCAGTGTGGAGACAGGAAGCTCTTTCAGTCGCATTTCAATGGACACCTGCCAATCAACCCAAACAAGCCGAGAATCTTAAGTCGTCATTCTCCCACCAACCCCAAACTAAATAAGGTGGACGTCACATTCAAGAAGATGAGGAATAGAACATCAGTCACTGTAAAACAGAGCCTTTTTGTCTTAAAATGTGTCCAACTGGCGCCACCCGACACCAAACATCTCAATGAGAGGAATGTAGACAGCGCTTACAGTGTGTTTTAGTGACGGCAGCAAATTGCAACCCATTCCTGATTTCTCCTACGCGTTGAAAATAAAGCAGACTTTTCATGAAGAGTTTCCTGTATCTCTGTCTTCGTCAGATTGTGAGGCATGTTGTGTTTCTGCTTGGCGACAATGCTCCCTTTCACACAGGAATCTGCAGTGACTCATTCCCTTCAGTGTTGCGGCTTTGAGTGATTTTGAGTGGGCTGACCAAAATTTGTTGGGAGACACGACATTAAAAACAGATCTTGTCTCTTTGGAAGTAAACCATATTTTGTTATAATTTGGTTGAATCTTCTCTTGTGTTTCAGCTTCACTTAAATGTTGAACGCAGTCAAACATTGGCAGAGTCTTGCTTTAGGCTAAAATTCTGCTTTTGAAGATGCTACAGTGTTTGATAGTTTGTCAGTGAAGCTTGCAAGGGAGCCACATCACTGGTGATTCAAAATCTGACAAAAGCTTGTGTAGCTCACTGTGTCGGACAGCTTTGTTGAAGTTTAGAAGTTGTTGGTTCAATCCTGACACTGGCAAGTAAATGTTTTAAGTCAGACACACTGCTTTGAAAACCTTGAAAGATTCATTTCTGTCTTGTTGTGTGGCTCACTGTGTTAGAAGACTATGTTGAAGTTTTGAGGTTGTGGGTTCGAATCCCAACTCTGTCAGTGAGTTTTGAAAGTGATGACTCATAGGAGAAGTTGAAAAGCGCTCAGAGAACAGCTTCCAGTGTGGAGGGGACCTGGTGGAGTGACAGAGCCATCAACACAGATATCATATACGTCTGTGGGCGTGAGATGGCTGGTTCAATCCCTCTCCTACATCTATTGATGCACAGAGACAAACAGCTGTCACTCACCCTGCTGAGCAATATCTCTGGAAAGAAGCTAAGGTGCATTTCATGAATACATTGGGCAGGCTTTAAATGAGACGTAACTAATAAAAACTGTTTGTCTTGCAATACTAATGTACTGTGGGAAATTTCGCTGTTGCTATTGTATGCAGTCAGGGAGGCCGAGGGGTCCATTTGGGTTTACCTTTCACAATTTGAGTGAGGATTGAACCCTCACCCTTAAGACTCCAGACTCACAGTGCAACACAGTGAGCTACAGAGTCACCCTGACTCCATGTTCTCATTTCATGTTTTCAGTCCTCGTGGTCTGGCTGGATTCAACCCACAACTTCAATAAAGTCAAAAACTTACCAAACAATTAAAACTACTGGACCAAGTCCTTAAAAAGGTGGTTTAGACAGCCTGTCTCATTCTTTACACATGTTATTCATTTTAAAAATAAAAAGGCCCTTTACTGAATTGAACCCATAATCTTACAACTTGAGTGTTGCTGTCTAACACTTTGAGCTACAAAGTCAAACTGCTGTTGAGAGGTTTCACCAAAGCTTTTAAGTCTTCATCCACCCATTTACTTTGAGTTTCACTGCTTCACCTATTTTAAGTTGGGGGTTCAGTCCCGAGTCAGTAAGACTCCTTAAAAGTCAGACACATGATATATCAGTAAAGATTGAAAACATTCCCTTGTATCACCTGAGTAAAACAGTTTGTCAGTGAATTTTTTTGGAAATAAATACAGGTTATTACATCTTCACATTTTTAAGAGCAACAAATAAATTAAACCATTAAAGAGAAGCTTCAGCAGCAGGGCCAGTCTGATAACCAGTAACACCAGCACCAGTTTTACCTGGAGGGGGGCGTTACCTAAAGTCATGCGATGCTGGTCACATGACTACCATGTAGTCACATGACTGTCATCATGGAGTAAAGCAGCTGTTTGGACCCTTCACGGTAAATTTGCTTTCATTCATACTTATTTTAACTGTATCTACAGTAACTTTACACTTTGTTTCTTGCTCTTTGATGTTTGTGGTTCATCTTTTTATTTATTTATCATAAACTTTGGAGAACATGTTAGAAGATAAATCTAAAATCTGGTTAATTATAGATCAACCTGCTGAAATCAAACAATATCAAACAGCTGATCATTATTTCCTTTCTGCAGCTCTTAGAAATCAACATGTTTTATGGGTCAAAGACGAGACGTGACCATATTAGTCATTTAACTGGGTAGTTATATTTCTGACAATCCAAACATACATATGGAACCATATGATTATGATAAATGGACAACAATTAGTGTTACACTGAGTGACATTTTCTACAGTATTTTCATATTAATCCCCTAGTCAAAAAGTCCTATAGGATTTTCACCTTTTCCAATAGGATCCTATAGGATTCCCATTGATTAATTAATTGAATGTTATTTTTGTCATAATTTAAATATATTAAAGTAAGATAAGTGCTATGTTTGTAATAATTTCTTTAATAATTTCTTTAAGATATTAAAGTAAGATAAGTGTTATTTTTGTAATAATTTCTGTAATCATTAAAGTAAGTTAATTGATGTATTGGTTGAGTGTATCTCTGTTTATACAATGTTTTTATTTACAAATGCTATATCTAGAAATTAAAGGTACACAGAGTCAATCAACATTCCTTTAAGATGCAATAAATTACATTTAAAAGCAGATAGGATTTTGTCATGTTGGATTGATTCCAAAGTAGAATTTCTAATTGGAAGTTCCTTTTTGAATCCTATAGGACTTTTTGACTAGGGCGCAATAAAAATGTGTAATTCTTGAGTTTTACTAATTACTTTCCCTGATGTGGAAGAACAGTTACAATATGATGCAAAGAGGAGGAGATGATCTGTGTATTTATTGCTTTATTTCTCTTTGTGATTAAACTTCATCTAATGAGCGAAGAGTTAAAAGTTAAACTACTAAATTAAGTTAAATTAAGATCTAACATCTGCTGCTGCAAAGTTTTTACTGTAAAATAATTCATATCAAAGTAAATGTTTCCTGATTATAATTCATCATGTAAAATATTAATGTTACAACACTAAAGAGAACTAATAGATACCTGAATCTCTTTAAATGTTGTTTTATTGGCGTTGAATTGTTAATGATTCAGTCAGTGAAGTAAATCCTCCTCTGAGCATCATGTTGCTGCTTTATGTCGCCATCTAGTGGACTGATGGTGGAACTGCAGCTACTTTCTCTGACTCAGTTTTATTACATTATCTCTCAAGTTATAGCCAAAAATAATGTTTGCCTGCAAAATTCAGCTTTGAAAAAATATTTTTATGACAGTTAAGTATAACAGAAGACCTGCAACACCTGCTAGGCTGTCAGTATTATGCATAATAAATAATATATTATATATATCCAAATAGTGGATCTGTTACAGGAAATCCACTTCATTTTTAAAGGCTATTTGTGAGTTATAGGCCAGATTTACTCTTGCCTAATTTCTTAAGGCCCCTTGTAGGTGTAAAAACTGTCGCAGAAAGAATTTAACAGCATCTAAAAATAGAGAAATCCTTAAACAGCACTTTTTTATTTAGTTGGAATGAATAAAAACAAGTCGAAATAAATGACATAACTTACCTGACATACACCCTGTAAATATTTCCTCCTGCTGCTTCACCAAGCACACATCCATCCACTCAGTGAGTCCACCATACACCTCATCTGTATTAAATGCAACCGTCACTCTCATGTCAGTAAATCCATATGTGTCTGTATATGTGTGTGCTGTATTTTTAAGCGACCCTCTGATGCTCCATGTGTGCCTCCTGCAGGTGACACTTCATCTTTTGCTGCTCCCCAGAGAAGTTTCATCCAACGCTGGAGATGTGAAAAAAAGGGGTAAAATAACTGTCAGTGGTTAATATGATCTTAAGCTTCAGACTCATCAGTGTTATTAGTTATTCTTTAATTATTATTCAAGCTTTTGAATATTGTATTATGTAGTGAAGGCAAGGTTTTAGTCTGTACTCTACTATGTATATATTTGTGAGAGCTGCAAAACCACCAGAAAATCTTCCCAGATTTTCTTTTTATGCAAATGTATTACAGCATATAAACAAACACAATAAGTTGTTGATGCCTGTCTAACTCTACAGGATCCTTTCCCATAGCACACCTCCTTCCTTGCTCCTCCTTCAGCATCATCAGTGTAACAACCAGCACCTCCTCAACCTGTGGCAGCACCTCCTGCTGTTGTGAGTAAGTTGGTAAAAATGAAAGTTTAACTTGAAACATTGTTAATATAATTTTCTGTTTCTATTGAGCTGTAGATCTCTGCTGCTGCTGCTGCTGCTGCTGCCGAAGACGATCATCAGGACCACAGGTAGGTATCTGCAGCTGTATTCAAGGCCCCTCCCCTCACAGCTGAAGGTTGTCATGCAGCTTCAATTGAATTCAAATAAAGTTTGAATTGAATTGAAGCTGCGTGACAACCTTCAGCTGTGGGGGGAGGGGCAGGCAGGGGGGAGAGAGGAGGAGGTAAAAGGGGAGGCTTTTTTATTATTTTTATTTAAAAAATTTAATAAAAAAAAAATGGTTCCATAACCCCTTACTTCCACCTCTGGGAAACTCCGGGGGGCAGTGCCCCCAGGTTGTCCCTCCCTGTCTTGCCCTGCCCTCCTACCACTACACAAACCACTTTAGACAATCCATGTGCTGCCAACGGGCGGATTCGAACCAGCCGTTGCAGCACTCACACCTTATGATCACAGACAAACCCACTACACCACTGAGCCTGTCTACATAGAGACCTTTTCTCCGGGCGCATTTATCCTCTCACTTTGGATGTTGGACTTTAAAGGTGTGCAAGAATTGAACCAACAACCTGAAGCTTCCCAAGCAGTCTTCTAACAGCCTGAGCTACCTGCACTGACTCTCTAATGTTAGTTTTTTAGAGCTTTTTACTCTTTATTTGGGCTTTCTGACTTTAAAAGTAGCAATCTGGGATTGAACTCACAGCCCCTGAGTGAGAGAGTAGATGTCTTAACCACTGAGCCACTGGATCCTCGCTGGGAACTGAGGTTTTCTCACAATTTTCACTCTGTCCTCTTGATGTTGGACTTTAAAAGTGTGCAAGATTTGAACCAACAACTTGAAGCTTCCCAAGCAGTCTTCTAACAGCCTGAGCTACCTGCACTGACTCTCTAATGTTAGTTTTTTAGAGCTTTTTACTCTTTATTTGGGTTTTCTGACTTTAAAAGTAGCAATCTGGGATTGAACTCACAACCTCTGACTGACTGAGAGAGAATGTCTTACCCACTGAGCCACTGGATCTTCACTGGGAACAGAGGTTTTCTCACACTTTTCTCTCTGTCCTCTTGATGTTGGACTTTAAAACTGTGCAATAATTGAACCAACAACCTCAATCTTCCCAAGCAGTCTTCTAACAGCCTGAGCTACCTGGACTGACTCACTAATGTTAGTTTTTTTTTTTTTAGAGCTTTTCAGTCTTTATTTGGGCTTTCTGACTTTAAAAGTAGCAATCTGGGATTGAACTCACAACCTCTGACTGACTGAGAGGGAAGATGTCTTACCCACTGAGCCACTGGATCTTCACTGGGAACAGAGGTTTTCTCACACTTTTTACTCTGTCCTCTTGATGTTGGAATTTAAAACTGTGCAATAATTGAACCAACAACCTCAATCTTCCCAAGCAGTCTTCTAACAGCCTGAGCTACCTGGACTGACTCACTAATGTTAGTTTTTTTTTTTTTTTTTTTAGAGCTTTTCAGTCTTTATTTGGGCTTTCTGACTTTAAAAGTAGCAATCTGGTATTGAACTCACAACCTCTGACTGACTGAGAGAGACTGTCTTAACCACTGAGCCACTGGATCTTCACTGGGAACAGAGGTTTTCTCACACTTTTCACTCTGTCCTCTTGATGTTAGAATTGCAAAAGTGTCCCAGGATCAAAGCCACAACTTCTACATTTGCAGCGCAGTCTTCTAATCCATTTTATTGTCTACAGATTCTCTTTAACTCCTCTGATGAACTTCCTCTTATGTATTTTAAAATATATTAAGTTGTTGTTAGTATCACACAGAGTTTATCATCGTGTCTGATTGGCTCATCATCTGTGAGCTTACATGTGATTAATCACATGAACATTTAGAGTTGAAGGTTTATATCAACACTTTGACTCATCTCATACATCTGACTTATTATTTTACTGGACTTTTTACTCCTAAAATCGGCTCTTAAGGCTGTTTTTACATACAGCTCATAGTAAAGTGCTTCAAACAGGCCCAGCTGGATCTAACAGGTGTGTTAACGAGAGCAATCAGAGACAACATGGAGGTCTCTTCGGCACACCCAGATTCAGGGTAAGAAATGTTTCAAACTTTTAAATGAAGACAAATCTTTGTGTTTCTTCTCAGAACGTTGGTTTAATAAGTTCCCCACATACACAGTTAATAGTAATTAAAAGTACAAGAGTTAAGTGATTGTTTTATGAAGGTTAATGTCTCAATATTTACAAAGACTGACTGAAGAAAAGGATAAATCAAACTGTTTAGATTGAAAACAGTTGCTGAGAAACTTTAGCTTTAATGAAACATGTCAACACCAGAGAGCATCTAAAACTTAATATTTTACATATATTATATACTTAAATCTAAACATCACTTTTTTTTCTTATTTTCGGTCAAGTTCTGATCACTATAAACTAGCTTTTGTTTGTTAATCTCACTTTAAATCACAATAATTACATCTGGGAACTGTGTTAAACCATCGTTCCTGGAAGAAATACAAACATGCAGCTTCACTCTCAACCTCACTCTCACACAACAGCAGCAGCACCACCAGCTGGGGGGGGTGTTACCTAAAGTCACCTGATGCAGGTCACATGACTGCCACCATTGAGTAAAGCAGCTGTTTGGACTGTTCACAGTAAGTTTGCTTTCTTTCATACATATTTTACCTTTATCTACAGTAACTTTACACTTTGTTTCTTGCTCTTTGATGTTTGTGGTTCATCTTTTTATTTATTTATCAAAAACTTTGGAGAACATTAGAAATAATGTCTAACAACGTTAGAAATATTGAGCTCTAAAGTATCAACATGTCATTCAGTGTAACTGTCTAATGACAACAATGGTTTTACAATGTAGATTATATTTTAATGCATTTCTTGTTGTGCATCATGTGAAATATTAATATCACTAAAGAGAACTAATAGATACCTGAATCTCTTTAAATGTTGTTTTATTGGCGTTGAATTGTTAATGATTCAGTCAATGAATGAAAGTAAATCCTCCTCTGAGCATCATGTTGCTGCTTTATGTCGCCATCTAGTGGATTGATGGTGGAACTGCAGCAACTTTCTCTGACTCAGTTTTATTACATTATCTCTCAAGTTATAGCCAAAAAATCATGTTTGCGTGCAAAATTCAGCTTTAAAAAAATATTTTTATGACAGATAATTATAACAGAAGACCTGCCACATCTGCTAGGCTTTCAGTATTATGCATAATAAATAATATATTATATTAATCCAAATAGTGGATCTGTTACAGGACATCCACTTCATTTTTAAAGGCTATTTGTGAGTTATAGGCCAGATTTACTCTTGTTAAACTATTTGCTTAAGGCCCCTTGTAGGTGTAGAAATTGTTGCAAAAAGAATTTAACAGCATCTAAAAATAGAAAAATCCTTAAACAGCACTTTTCTATTTAGTTGGAATGAATAAAAACAAGTCAAAATTAATAACATAATTTACTTGTACATACACCCTGTAAACATTTCCTCCTGCTGCTTCACCAAGCACACATCCATCCACTCAGTGAGTCCACCATACACCTCATCTGTATTAAATGCAACCATCACTCTCATGTCAGTAAATCCATATGTGTCTGTATATGTGTGTGCTGTATTTTTAAGGGACCCTCTGATGCTCCATGTGTGCCTCCTGCAGGTGACACTTCATCTTTAGCTGCTCCCCAGAGAAGTTTCATCCAACGCTGGAGATGTGAAAAAAAGGGGTAAAATAACTGTCAGTGGTTAATATGATCTTAAGCTTCAGACTCATCAGTGTTATTAGTTATTCTTTAATTATTATTCAAGCTTTTGAATATTGTATTATGTAGTGAAGGCAAGGTTTTAGTCTGTACTCTACTATGTATATATTTGTGAGAGCTGCAAAACCACCAGAAAATCTTCCCAGGTTTTCTTTTTATGCAAATGTATTACAGCATATAAACAAACACAATAAGTTGTTGATGCCTGTCTAACTCTACAGGATCCTTTCCCATAGCACACCTCCTTCCTTGCTCCTCCTTCAGCATCATCAGTGTAACAACCAGCACCTCCTGCTGTTGTGAGTAAGTTGGTAAAAATGAAAGTTTAACTTGAAACACTGTTAACAGAATTTTCTGTTTCTATTGAGCTGTAGATCTCTGCTGCTGCTGCTGTTGCCGAAGACGATCATCAGGACCACAGGTAGGTATCTGCAGCTGTATTCAAGGCCCCTCCCCTCACAGCTGAAGGTTGTCACGCAGCTTCAATTCAATTCAAATAAAGTTTGAATTGAATTGAAGCTGCGTGACAACCTTCAGCTGTGGGGGGAGGGGCAGGCAGGAGGGAGAGAGGAGGAGGTAAAAGGGGAGGCTTTTTTATTATTTTTATTTAAAAAATTTAATAAAAAAAAAATGGTTCCATAACCCCTTACTTCCACCTCTGGGAAACTCCGGGGGGCAGTGCCCCCAGGTTGTCCCTCCCTGTCTTGCCCTGCCCTCCTACCTCTACACAAACCTCTTTAGACAATCCATGTGCTGCCAACGGGCGGATTCGAACCAGCCGTTGCAGCACTCACACCTTATGATCACAGACAAACCCACTACACCACTGAGCCTGTCTACATAGAGACCTTTTCTCCGGGCGGATTTATCCTCTCACTTTTGGATGTTGGACTTTAAAAGTGTCCAAGATTTGAACCAACAACCTCAATCTTCCCAAGCAGTCTTCTAATAGCCTGGGCTACCTGGACTGATTCTCTTTTGTTGGTTTTTTTTTAGATGTTTTCAGTCTTTATTTGGGATTTCTGAACTTAAAAGGAGCAACCCGGTATTGTACTCACAACCTCTGACTGAGAGGGAAGATATCCTAACCACTGAGCCACTGGATCTTCAGGGGAACAGAGGTTTTCTCACACTTTTCAGTCTGTCCTCTTGATGTTGGACTTTAAAAGTGTGCACGATTTGAACCAACAACCTCAATCTTCCCAAGCAGTCTTCTAACAGCCTGGGCTACCTGGACTGACTCTCTTTTGTTGTTTTTTTTTTTAGATGTTTTCAGTCTTTATTTGGGATTTCTGAACTTAAAAGGAGCAACCTGGTATTGTACTCACAACCTCTGAGCCAGTGAGATGATGTCTTACCCACTGAGCCATTGGATCTTCATTGAGGTCTGTTGTTTTCTCACAGTTTTCATTCTGTCCTACACATTGCTTTAGTTGTGTCAATAACATTAGTCCTCAGCCTGGAAGTGAACCAAACAGACTGTGTTTCAGTAAGCGTTGGAGCTCATCCTGCTGAGCTGTACCTCTCCACAAGCTACTGAGTGCTGGATCTCTTATTTGTGTTTCCTGTGAGAAGATCAACAGTAAAGAAGTTGATGAGTACCTGAAGGAGGATTTGAACCAGGACTTGTTAGTGTAGATAGTTTATAACTCTTATCCTGCTGAGCTGTATGCAGCTACAGGTAGCTCTGTGCTCGTTCTCCTATTTGTGCTTTTATCTGAGACGCAGCTGAACAGTAAAGAATGAGATGAGCATGTGAAGTCACTGGATCTTCACTGGG
Organism: Scomber scombrus; assembly: GCF_963691925.1. Classification (NCBI taxonomy): domain Eukaryota; kingdom Metazoa; phylum Chordata; class Actinopteri; order Scombriformes; family Scombridae; genus Scomber; species Scomber scombrus. The sequence continues at coordinate 4,361,267 of NC_084993.1, read as the reverse complement.
TTTTCTCACACTTTTCACTCTGTCCTCTTGATGTTAGACTGCAAAAGTGTCCCAGGATCAAAGCCACTACTTCTACATTTGCAGCGCAGTCTTCTAATCTCTTTTATTGTCTACAGATTCTCTTTAACTCCTCGGATGAACTTCCTCTTATGTATTTTAAAATATATTAGGTTGTTGTTAGTATCACACAGAGTTTATCATCGTGTCTGATTGGCTCATCATCTGTGAGCTTACATGTGATTAATCACATGAACATTTAGAGTTGAAGGTTTATATCAACACTTTGACTCATCTCATACATCTGACTTATTATTTTACTGGACTTTTTACTGCTAAATCGGCTCTTAAGGCTGTTTTTACATACAACTCATAGTAAAGTGCTTCAAACAGGCCCAGCTGGATCTAACAGGTGTGTTAACGAGAGCAATCAGAGACAACATGGAGGTCTCTTTGTCTCTTCGGCACACCCAGATTCAGGGTAAGAAATGTTTCAAACTTTTAAATGAAGACAAATCTTTGTGTTTCTTCTCAGAAAGTTGGTTTAATAAGTTCCCCACATACACTGTTAATGGTAATTAAAAGTACAAGAGTTAAGTGATTGTTTTATGAAGGTTAATGTCTCAATATTTACAAAGACTGACTGAAGAAAAGGATAAATCAAACTGTCTAGATTGAAAACAGTTGCTGAGAAACTTTAGCTTTAATGAAACATGTCAACACCAGAGAGCATCTAAAACTTAATATTTTACATATATTATATACTTAAACTTAAACATCGCTTTTCTTATTTTCAGTCAAGTTCTGATTATTATAAACTAGTCTTTGTTTGTTAATCTCACTTTAAATCACCATAATTACATCTGGGAACCGTGTTAAACCATCTTTCCTGGAAGAAATACAAACATGCAGCTTCACTCTCACCCTCAATCTCACACAACAGGAGCACCAGCTGTGCTGCACCTCCCTTTATTAATGAAGCACCTCCCACCAACACGCCTGCTCCTCCAGCTCATCTCCTGGATCCCACACCCTACATTAAAACCACACTTTAACAACATTACTAAAGATACTGATTGTAGAGAACGTGGCAGACAGATAAATATATAACATCTGCAGCTCCAAGGAAAGACAAAGAGTAACATTTAAACATTAGCAGGTGGATTGTGTCACTTGTGTTTCACTCTCATTGTTCCTTTCCTGTGGCACTTTAGTAAAGCAACATTACAGATGAAATAAGATCAATGACCCCAAGTTGAGATTGAACCAATAACCTCACACTCAGGTACACTCATGTAATGTTTTAAATCAATTTATTTAAAAAAACAATTTATTAAACAACGTGACTTCCTGTCAATTGCGGAGGCAGAGGTCAAGATGTCCGTCATTTGTCGCTATAGTACTGCTCATTTAGGCAAAACAAACCCAAAAAACCCTCTTAATTTACCTATATTTATATAAATAATGAATAATTATGAATTATTCATATCTATTAATTGATTCATCATCACACTGACAGCCTCACAGGGTCAAAAATCCCCCAAATTCAAGCTTTTTAATTAACATTAAGTTCTTAAATAGAATATAATAAAGTTGATCCTTGTTCCTTTCCTTTCCTGTGGCACTTTAGTAAAGCAACATTACAGATCTACTAAGATCAATGAGCCCAAGTGGGGATTGAACCAATAACTTTACACTCAGGTAATTAATGGCCAACACTTATATGACAGAGCTATCCTGCAGGCTGACTTCTGAAATGTTTATGTTATACAAATCTTCTTCTTTCACCTTTTATACTTAGTAATATATCGTAAGTAATATGAATGAAAATGATGTAGTTGTGATAGGGGAGATTCCCGGTTGTTTTTGACAGTGAGCCCGTGGAGTAGTGGGTTAGTTTGCTGCCATAAGCCGTCATGGATTCAATATCGGCTGGTTCGACTCCGCCCGTGGACAGGATCTGGATCATCAGAAGACACGTTTGTCAGTGGGTGAGTATATTCTAATCTGATTATCACAATTATGGAATTGGTGGTTGTACTGGGGAGAGGTGGAGGGAGGAGTACCAGGTAGGAAGATGGGGAGGGGAGGCAGGAGGGGACGGGTGAGACAGGAAAGGTTTTTTTTTTTTTTTTTGCCTATCTACCTTAGCTTGTACTTTGTACTTTGTCAAGTACAGAAAAAATGTCAAATTGTCATAACCCCTCCGAGTCACCTCTCAGAAACATCGGGGACCAACAGCCCCTTCTCACACCCTTCCTGTTCTGTTCCTAGCTCTGACCTGGCTTCGAACCTATCGTTACTTCACTATCGCCTTATGATCTCAGACAAACCCACTACGCTACAGAGCCTGTCTACATAGGGACCTTTTCTCCGGGCGGATTTATCCTCTCACTTTTGGATGTTGGACTTTAAAAGTGTCCAAGATTTGAACCAACAACCTCAATCTTCCCAAGCAGTCTTCTAACAGCCTGAGCTACCTGGACTGACACGTTTACTCACTTTTCTAAGAGGTTTTCAGTCTTTATTTGACCTTTCTGACTTTAAAAGTAGCAATCTGGTATTGAACTCACAACCTCTGACTGACTGAGAGAGAATGTCTTAACCACTGAGCCACTGGATCTTCACTGGGAACAGAGGTTTTCTCACACTTTTCTCTCTGTCCTCTTGATGTTGGACTTTAAAACTGTGCAAGAATTGAACCAACAACCTCAATCTTCCCAAGCAGTCTTCTAACAGCCTGAGCTACCTGCACTAACACTTTTACTCACTTTTGTAAGAGGTTTTTACTCTTTATCTGGCCTTTCTGACTTTAAAAGTAGCAATCTGGTATTGAACTCACAACCTCTGACTGACTGAGAGAGAATGTCTTAACCACTGAGCCACCGGATCTTCACTGGGAACAGAGGTTTTCTCACACTTTTCACTCACTCCTCTTGATGTTAGACTGCTAAAAGTGTCCCAGGATCAAAGCCACAACTTCTACATTTGCGGCGCAGTCTTCTAATTTTTTTTATTGTCTACAGATTCTCTTTAACTCCTCGGATGAACTTCCTCTTATATATTTTAAAATATATTAGGTTGTTGTTAGTATCACACAGAGTTTATCATCGTGTCTGATTGGCTCATCATCTGTGAGCTTACATGTGATTAATCACATGAACATTTAGAGTTGAAGGTTTATATCAACACTTTGACTCATCTCATACATATGACCTATTATTTCACTGAACTTTTTACTCCCAAGTCGGCTCTTAAGGCTGTTTTTACATACAGCTCATAGTAAAGTGCTTCAAACAGGCCCAGCTGGATCTAACAGGTGTGTTAACGAGAGCAATCAGAGACAACATGGAGGTGTTTTTGTCTCTTCGGCACACCCAGATTCAGGGTAAGAAATGTTTCAAACTTTTAAGTGAAGACAAATCTTTGTGTTTCTTCTCAGAAAGTTGGTTTAATAAGTTCCCCACATACACAGTTAATAGTAATTAAAAGTACAAGAGTTAAGTGATTGTTTTATGAAGGTTAATGTCTCAATATTTACAAAGACTGACTGAAGAAAAGGATAAATCAAATTGTTTAGATTGAAAACGGTTGCTTAGAAACTTTAGCTTTAATGAAACATGTCAACACCAGAGAGCATCTAAAACTTAATATTTTACATATATTATATACTTAAATCTAAACATCACTTTTTTTTCTTATTTTCAGTCAAGTTCTGATCATTATAAACTAGTCTTTGTTTGTTAATCTCACTTTAAATCACCATAATTACATCTGGGAACCGTGTTAAACCATCTTTCCTGGAAGAAATACAAACATTCAGCTTCACTCTCACACAACAGCAGCAGCACCACCAGCTTCACTCTCACCCTCACACAACAGCAGCAGCACCACCAGCTGGGGTGGTGCTGCTGCTGCTGTTGTGTGAGAGTGAGGTTGAGAGTGAAGCTGAATGTCAGGTGACCTAAAGTCACCTGATGCAGGTCACATGACTGCCACCATTGAGTAAAGCAGCTGTTTGGACTGTTCACAGTAAGTTTGCTTTCTTTCATACATATTTTACCTACAGTAACTTTACACTTTGTTTCTTGCTCTTTGATGTTTGTGGTTCATCTTTTTATTTATTTATCACAAACTTTGGAGAACATTAGAAATAATGTCTAACAACGTTAGAAATATTGAGCTCTAAAGTATCAACATGTCATTCAGTGTAACTGTCTAATGACAACAATGGTTTTACAATGTAGATTATATTTTAATGCATTTCTTGTTGTGCATCATGTGAAATATTAATATCACTAAAGAGAACTAATACATACCTGAATCTCTTTAAATGTTGTTTTATTGGCGTTGAATTGTTAATGATTCAGTCAGTGAATGAAAGTAAATCCTCCTCTGAGCATCATGTTGCTTATTTATGTCGCCATCTAGTGGATTGATGGTGGAACTGCAGCAACTTTCTCTGACTCAGTTTTATTACATTATCTCTCAAGTTATAGCCAACAAATCATGTTTGCGTGCAAATATTTTTATGACAGTTGATTATAACAGAAGACCTGCAACATCTGCTAGGCTTTCAGTATTATGCATAATAAATAATATATTATATTAATCCAAATAGTGGATCTGTTACAGGAAATCCACTTCATTTTTAAAGGCTATTTGTGAGTTATAGGCCAGATTTACTCTTGTTAAACTAATTGCTTAAGGCCCCTTGTAGGTGTAGAAATTGTTGCAAAAAGAATTTAACAGCATCTAAAAATAGAAAAATCCTTAAACAGCACTTTTCTATTTAGTCGGAATGAATAAAAACAAGTCAAAATTAATAACATAACTTACTTGTACATACACCCTTTTGCTGCTCCCCAGAGAAGTTTCATCCAATGCTGGAGATGTGAAAAAAAGGGGTAAAATAACTGTCAGTGGTTAATATGATCTTAAGCTTCAGACTCATCAGTGTTATTAGTTATTCTTTAATTATTATTCAAGCTTCTGAATATTGTATTATGTAGTGAAGGCAAGGTTTTAGTCTGTAATCTACGATGTTTATATTTGTGAGAGCTGCAAAACCACCAGAAAATCTTCCCAGGTTTTCTTTTTATGCAAATGTATTACAGCATATAAACAAACACAATAAGTTGTTGATGCCTGTCTAACTCTACAGGATCCTTTCCCATAGCACACCTCCTTCCTTGCTCCTCCTTCAGCATCATCAGTGTAACAACCAGCACCTCCTCAACCTGTGGCAGCACCTCCTGCTGTTGTGAGTAAGTTGGTAAAAATGAAAGTTTAACTTGAAACATTGTTAATATAATTTTCTGTTTCTATTGAGGTGTAGATCTCTGCTGCTGCTGCTGTTGCCGAAGACGATCATCAGGACCACAGGTAGGTATCTGCAGCTGTATTCAAGGCCCCTCCCCTCACAGCTGAAGGTTGTCACGCAGCTTGAATTGAATTCAAATAAAGTTTGAATTGAATTGAAGCTGCGTGACAACCTTCAGCTGTGAGGGGAGGGGCAGGCAGGGGGGAGAGAGGAGGAGGTAAAAGGGGAGGCTTTTTTATTATTTTTATTTAATAAAAATTTTAATAAAAAAATGGTTCCATAACCCCTTACTTCCACCTCTGGGAAACTCCGGGGGGCAGTGCCCCCAGGTTGTCCCTCCCTGTCTTGCCCTGCCCTCCTACCACTACACAAACCACTTTAGACAATCCATGTGCTGCCAACGGGCGGATTCGAACCAGCCGTTGCAGCACTCACACCTTATGATCACAGACAAACCCACTACACCACTGAGCCTGTCTACACTAAGACCTTTTCTCCGGGCGCATTTATCCTCTCACTTTGGATGTTGGACTTTAAAAGTGTGCAATAATTGAACCAACAACCTCAATTTTCCCAAGCAGTCTTCTAACAGCCTGAGCTACCTGGACTGACTCTCTAATGCTAGTTTTTTAGAGCTTTTTACTCTTTATTTGGGCTTTCTGACTTTAAAAGTAGCAATCTGGGATTGAACTCACAACCTCTGACTGACTGAGAGAGAATGTCTTAACCACTGAGCCACTGGATCTTCAGGGGAACAGAGGTTTTCTCACACTTTTCTCTCTGTCCTCTTGATGTTGGACTTTAAAACTGTGCACGATTTGAACCAACAACCTGAAGCTTCCCAAGCAGTCTTCTAACAGGCTGAGCTACCTGGACTGACTCTCTTACTTACTTTTTAAAGAGGTTTTTACTCTTTATTTGGGCTTTCTGACTTTAAAAGTAGAAACCTGGGATTGAACTCACAACCTCTGAGCCAGTGAGATGATGTCTTACCCACTGAGCCATTGGATCTTCATTGAGGTCTGTTGTTTTCTCACAGTTTTCATTCTGTCCTACACATTGCTTTAGTTGTGTCAATAACATTAGTCTTCAGCCTGGAAGTGAACCAAACAGACTGTGTTTCAGTAAGCGTTGGAGCTCATCCTGCTGAGCTGTACCTCTCCACAAGCTACTGAGTGCTGGATCTCTTATTTGTGTTTCCTGTGAGAAGATCAACAGTAAAGAAGTTGATGAGTACCTGAAGGAGGATTTGAACCAGGACTTGTTAGTGTAGATAGTTTCTAACTCTTATCCTGCTGAGCTGTATGCAGCTACAGGTAGCTCTGTGGTCGTTCTCCTATTTGTGCTTTTATCTGAGACGCAGCTGCACAGTAAAGAATGAGATGAGCATGTGAAGTCACTGGATCTTCACTGGGTTTTCTCACACTTTTCACTCTGTCCTCTTGATGTTAGACTGCAAAAGTGTCCCAGGATCAAAGCCACTACTTCTACATTTGCAGCGCAGTCTTCTAATCTCTTTTATTGTCTACAGATTCTCTTTAACTCCTCTGATGAACTTCCTCTTATGTATTTTAAAATATATTAAGTTGTTGTTAGTATCACACAGAGTTTATCATCGTGTCTGATTGGCTCATCATCTGTGAGCTTACATGTGATTAATCACATGAACATTTAGAGTTGAAGGTTTATATCAACACTTTGACTCATCTCATACATCTGACTTATTATTTTACTGGACTATTTACTGCTAAATCGGCTCTTAAGGCTGTTTTTACATACAACTCATAGTAAAGTGCTTCAAACAGGCCCAGCTGGATCTAACAGGTGTGTTAACGAGAGCAATCAGAGACAACATGGAGGTGTTTTTGTCTCTTCGGCACACCCAGATTCAGGGTAAGAAATGTTTCAAACTTTTAAGTGAAGACAAATCTTTGTGTTTCTTCTCAGAAAGTTGGTTTAATAAGTTCCCCACATACACAGTTAATAGTAATTAAAAGTACAAGAGTTAAGTGATTGTTTTATGAAGGTTAATGTCTCAATATTTACAAAGACTGACTGAAGAAAAGGATAAATCAAATTGTTTAGATTGAAAACGGTTGCTGAGAAACTTTAGCTTTAATGAAACATGTCAACACCAGAGAGCATCTAAAACTTAATATTTTACATATATTATATACTTAAATCTAAACATCACTGTTTTTTCTTATTTTCAGTCAAGTTCTGATCATTATAAACTAGTCTTTGTTTGTTAATCTCACTTTAAATCACCATAATTACATCTGGGAACTGTGTTAAACCATCTTTCCTGGAAGAAATACAAACATTCAGCTTCACTCTCACCCTCACTCTCACACAACAGCAGCAGCACCACCAGCTGGGGTGGTGCTGCTGCTGCTGTTGTGTGAGAGTGAGGGTGAGAGTGAAGCTGAATGTCAGGTGACCTAAAGTCACCTGATGCAGGTCACATGACTGCCACCATTGAGTAAAGCAGCTGTTTGGACTGTTCACAGTAAGTTTGCTTTCTTTCATACATATTTTACCTTTATCTACAGTAACTTAACACTTTGTTTCTTGCTCTTTGATGTTTGTGGTTCATCTTTTTATTTATTTATCACAAACTTTGGAGAACATTAGAAATAATGTCTAACAACGTTAGAAATATTGAGCTCTAAAGTATCAACATGTCATTCAGTGTAACTGTCTAATGACAACAATGGTTTTACAATGTAGATTATATTTTAATACATTTCTTGTTGTGCATCATGTGAATTATTAATATCACTAAAGAGAACTAATAGATACCTGAATCTCTTTAAATGTTGTTTTATTGGCATTGAATTGTTAATGATTCAGTCAGTGAATGAAAGTAAATCCTCCTCTGAGCATCATGCTGCTGCTTCATGTCGCCATCTAGTGGATTGATGGTGGAACTGCAGCGACTTTCTCTGACTCAGTTTTATTACATTATCTCTCAAGTTATAGCCAAAAAATCATGTTTGCGTGCAAAACTCAGCTTTAAAAAAATATTTTTTTATGACAGTTAATTATAACAGAAGACCTGCAACATCTGCTAGGCTGTCAGTATTATGCATAATAAATAATATATTATATTAATCCAAATAGTGGATCTGTTACAGGAAATCCACTTCATTTTTAAAGGCTATTTGTGAGTTATAGGCCAGATTTACTCTTGTTAAACTAATTGCTTAAGGCCCCTTGTAGGTGTAGAAATTGTTGCAAAAAGAATTTAACAGCATCTAAAAATAGAAAAATCCTTAAACAGCACTTTTCTATTTAGTCGGAATGAATAAAAACAAGTCAAAATTAATAACATAACTTACTTGTACATACACCCTTTTGCTGCTCCCCAGAGAAGTTTCATCCAATGCTGGAGATGTGAAAAAAAGGGGTAAAATAACTGTCAGTGGTTAATATGATCTTAAGCTTCAGACTCATCAGTGTTATTAGTTATTCTTTAATTATTATTCAAGCTTCTGAATATTGTATTATGTAGTGAAGGCAAGGTTTTAGTCTGTAATCTACGATGTTTATATATGTGAGAGCTGCAAAACCACCAGAAAATCTTCCCAGGTAAAAGAAAATCCAAGTTTTTCTTTTTATGCAAATGTATTACAGCATATAAACAAACACAATAAGTTGTTGATGCCTGTCTAACTCTACAGGATCCTTTCCCATAGCACACCTCCTTCCTTGCTCCTCCTTCAGCATCATCAGTGTAACAACCAGCACTTCCTCAACCTGTGGCAGCACCTCCTGCTGTTGTGAGTAAGTTGGTAAAAATGAAAGTTTAACTTGAAACATTGTTAATATAATTTTCTGTTTCTATTGAGCTGTAGATCTCTGCTGCTGCTGCTGCTGCTGCTGCTGCTGCTGCTGCTGCTGCCGAAGACGATCATCAGGACCACAGGTAGGTATCTGCAGCTGTATTCAAGGCCCCTCCCCTCACAGCTGAAGGTTGTCACGCAGCTTGAATTGAATTCAAATAAAGTTTGAATTGAATTGAAGCTGCGTGACAACCTTCAGCTGTGAGGGGAGGGGCGGGCAGGGGGGAGAGAGGAGGAGGTAAAAGGGGAGGCTTTTTTATTATTTTTATTTTAATTTTTTTAATAAAAAAAAAAATGGTTCCATAACCCCTTACTTCTACCTCTCGGAAACTCCGGGGGTCAGTGCCCCCAGGTTGTCCCTCCCTGTCTCGCCCTGCCCTCCTACCTCTACACAAACCACTTTAGACAATCCATGTGCTGCCAACGGGCGGATTCGAACCAGCCGTTGCAGCACTCACACCTTATGATCACAGACAAACCCACTACACCACTGAGCCTGTCTACATAGAGACCTTTTCTCCGGGCGCATTTATCCTCTCACTTTTGGATGTTGGACTTTAAAAGTGTCCAAGATTTGAACCAACAACCTCAATCTTCCCAAGCAGTCTTCTAACAGCCTGGGCTACCTGGACTGATTCTCTTTTGTTGGTTTTTTTTTAGATGTTTTCAGTCTTTATTTGGGATTTCTGAACTTAAAAGGAGCAACCCGGTATTGTACTCACAACCTCTGACTGAGAGGGAAGATGTCCTAACCACTGAGCCACTGGATCTTCATGGGAACAGAGGTTTTCTCACACTTTTCAGTCTGTCCTCTTGATGTTGGACTTTAAAAGTGTGCACGATTTGAACCAACAACCTGAAGCTTCCCAAGCAGTCTTCTAACAGCCTGAGCTACCTGGACTGACTCTTTTTGTTGGTTTTTTTTAGAGGTTTTCAGTCTTTATTTGGGATTTCTGAACTTAAAAGGAGCAACCTGGTATTGTACTCACAACCTCTGAGCCAGTGAGATGATGTCTTACCCACTGAGCCATTGGATCTTCATTGAGGTCTGTTGTTTTCTCACAGTTTTCATTCTGTCCTACACATTGCTTTAGTTGTGTTAATAACATTAGTACTCAGCCTGGAAGTGAACCAAACAGACTGTGTTTCAGTAAGCGTTGGAGCTCATCCTGCTGAGCTGTACCTCTCCACAAGCTACTGAGTGCTGGATCTCTTATTTGTGTTTCCTGTGAGAAGATCAACAGTAAAGAGTTGATGAGTACCTGAAGGAGGATTTGAACCAGGACTTGTTAGTGTAGATAGTTTCTAACTCTTAGCCTGCTGAGCTGTATGCAGCTACAGGTAGCTCTGTGCTCGTTCTCCTATTTGTGCTTTTATCTGAGACGCAGCTGAACAGTAAAGAATGAGATGAGCATGTGAAGTCACTGGATCTTCACTGGGTTTTCTCACACTTTTCACTCTGTCCTCTTGATGTTAGACTGCAAAAGTGTCCCAGGATCAAAGCCACTACTTCTACATTTGCAGCGCAGTCTTCTAATCTCTTTTATTGTCTACAGATTCTCTTTAACTCCTCTGATGAACTTCCTCTTATGTATTTTAAAATATATTAAGTTGTTGTTAGTATCACACAGAGTTTATCATCGTGTCTGATTGGCTCATCATCTGTGAGCTTACATGTGATTAATCACATGAACATTTAGAGTTGAAGGTTTATATCAACACTTTGACTCATCTCATACATCTGACTTATTATTTTACTGGACTATTTACTGCTAAATCGGCTCTTAAGGCTGTTTTTACATACAACTCATAGTAAAGTGCTTCAAACAGGCCCAGCTGGATCTAACAGGTGTGTTAACGAGAGCAATCAGAGACAACATGGAGGTGTTTTTGTCTCTTCGGCACACCCAGATTCAGGGTAAGAAATGTTTCAAACTTTTAAGTGAAGACAAATCTTTGTGTTTCTTCTCAGAAAGTTGGTTTAATAAGTTCCCCACATACACAGTTAATAGTAATTAAAAGTACAAGAGTTAAGTGATTGTTTTATGAAGGTTAATGTCTCAATATTTACAAAGACTGACTGAAGAAAAGGATAAATCAAATTGTTTAGATTGAAAACGGTTGCTGAGAAACTTTAGCTTTAATGAAACATGTCAACACCAGAGAGCATCTAAAACTTAATATTTTACATATATTATATACTTAAATCTAAACATCACTTTTTTTTCTTATTTTCAGTCAAGTTCTGATCATTATAAACTAGTCTTTGTTTGTTAATCTCACTTTAAATCACCATAATTACATCTGGGAACTGTGTTAAACCATCTTTCCTGGAAGAAATACAAACATTCAGCTTCACTCTCACCCTCACTCTCACACAACAGCAGCAGCACCACCAGCTGGGGTGGTGCTGCTGCTGCTGCTGTTGTGTGAGAGTGAGGGTGAGAGTGAAGCTGAATGTCAGGTGACCTAAAGTCACCTGATGCAGGTCACATGACTGCCACCATTGAGTAAAGCAGCTGTTTGGACTGTTCACAGTAAGTTTGCTTTCTTTCATACATATTTTACCTTTATCTACAGTAACTTTACACTTTGTTTCTTGCTCTTTGATGTTTGTGGTTCATCTTTTTATTTTTTTATCACAAACTTTGGAGAACATTAGAAATAATGTCTAACAACGTTAGAAATATTGAGCTCTAAAGTATCAACATGTCATTCAGTGTAACTGTCTAATGACAACAATGGTTTTACAATGTAGATTATAATTTAATACATTTCTTGTTGTGCATCATGTGAAATATTAATATCACTAAAGAGAACTAATAGATACCTGAATCTCTTTAAATGTTGTTTTATTGGCGTTGAATTGTTAATGATTCAGTCAGTGAATGAAAGTAAATCCTCCTCTGAGCATCATGCTGCTGCTTCATGTCGCCATCTAGTGGATTGATGGTGGAACTGCAGCGACTTTCTCTGACTCAGTTTTATTACATTATCTCTCAAGTTATCGCCAAAAAAACATGTTTGCGTGCAAAACTCAGCTTTAAAAAAATATTTTTTTATGACAGTTAATTATAACAGAAGACCTGCAACATCTGCTAGGCTGTCAGTATTATGCATAATAAATAATATATTATATTAATCCAAATAGTGGATCTGTTACAGGAAATCCACTTCATTTTTAAAGGCTATTTGTGAGTTATAGGCCAGATTTACTCTTGTTAAACTAATTGCTTAAGGCCCCTTGTAGGTGTAGAAATTGTTGCAAAAAGAATTTAACAGCATCTAAAAATAGAAAAATCCTTAAACAGCACTTTTCTATTTAGTCGGAATGAATAAAAACAAGTCAAAATTAATAACATAACTTACTTGTACATACACCCTTTTGCTGCTCCCCAGAGAAGTTTCATCCAATGCTGGAGATGTGAAAAAAAGGGGTAAAATAACTGTCAGTGGTTAATATGATCTTAAGCTTCAGACTCATCACTGTTATTAGTTATTCTTTAATTATTATTCAAGCTTCTGAATATTGTATTATGTAGTGAAGGCAAGGTTTTAGTCTGTAATCTACGATGTTTATATATGTGAGAGCTGCAAAACCACCAGAAAATCTTCCCAGGTAAAAGAAAATCCAAGTTTTTCTTTTTATGCAAATGTATTACAGCATATAAACAAACATAATAAGTTGTTGATGCCTGTCTAACTCTACAGGATCCTTTCCCATAGCACACCTCCTTCCTTGCTCCTCCTTCAGCATCATCAGTGTAACAACCAGCACTTCCTCAACCTGTGGCAGCACCTCCTGCTGTTGTGAGTAAGTTGGTAAAAATGAAAGTTTAACTTGAAACATTGTTAATATAATTTTCTGTTTCTATTGAGCTGTAGATCTCTGCTGCTGCTGCTGCTGCTGCTGCTGCTGCTGCTGCTGCTGCCGAAGACGATCATCAGGACCACAGGTAGGTATCTGCAGCTGTATTCAAGGCCCCTCCCCTCACAGCTGAAGGTTGTCACGCAGCTTGAATTGAATTCAAATAAAGTTTGAATTGAATTGAAGCTGCGTGACAACCTTCAGCTGTGGGGGGAGGGGCAGGCAGGAGGGAGAGAGGAGGAGGTAAAAGGGGAGGCTTTTTTATTTTTATTTAAAAAAATTTTACAAAAAAAAATGGTTCCATAACCCCTTACTTCCACCTCTCGGAAATTCCGGGGGGCAGTGCCCCCAGGTTGTCCCTCCCTGTCTTGCCCTGCCCTCCTACCTCTACACAAACCTCTTTAGACAATCCATGTGCTGCCAACGGGCGGATTCGAACCAGCCGTTGCAGCACTCACACCTTATGATCACAGACAAACCCACTACACCACTGAGCCTGTCTACATAGAGACCTTTTCTCCGGGCGGATTTATCCTCTCACTTTTGGATGTTGGACTTTAAAAGTGTCCAAGATTTGAACCAACAACCTCAATCTTCCCAAGCAGTCTTCTAACAGCCTGAGCTACCTGGACTGACTCTCTAATGCTAGTTTTTTAGAGCTTTTTACTCTTTATTTGGGCTTTCTGACTTTAAAAGTAGCAATCTGGGATTGAACTCACAACCTCTGACTGACTGAGAGAGAATGTCTTAACCACTGAGCCACTGGATCTTCAGTGGAACAGAGGTTTTCTCACACTTTTCTCTCTGTCCTCTTGATGTTGGACGTTAAAACTGTGCACGATTTGAACCAACAACCTGAAGCTTCCCAAGCAGTCTTCTAACAGCCTGAGCTACCTGGACTGACTCTCTTACTTACTTTTTAAAGAGGTTTTTACTCTTTATTTGGGCTTTCTGACTTTAAAAGTAGAAACCTGGGATTGAACTCACAACCTCTGAGCCAGTGAGATGATGTCTTACCCACTGAGCCATTGGATCTTCATTGAGGTCTGTTGTTTTCTCACAGGTTTCATTCTGTCGTACACATTGCTTTAGTTGTGTCAATAACATTAGTCCTCAGCCTGGAAGTGAACCAAACAGACTGTGTTTCAGTAAGCGTTGGAGCTCATCCTGCTGAGCTGTACCTCTCCACAAGCTACTGAGTGCTGGATCTCTTATTTGTGTTTCCTGTGAGAAGATCAACAGTAAAGAAGTTGATGAGTACCTGAAGGAGGATTTGAACCAGGACTTGTTAGTGTAGATGGTTTCTAACTCTTATCCTGCTGAGCTGTATGCAGCTACAGGTAGCTCTGTGCTCGTTCTCCTATTTGTGCTTTTATCTGAGACGCAGCTGAACAGTAAAGAATGAGATGAGCATGTGAAGTCACTGGATCTTCACTGGGTTTTCTCACACTTTTCACTCTGTCCTCTTGATGTTAGACTGCAAAAGTGCCCCAGGATCAAAGCCACTACTTCTACATTTGCAGCGCAGTCTTCTAATCTCTTTTATTGTCTACAGATTCTCTTTAACTCCTCTGATGAACTTCCTCTTATGTTTTTTAAAATATATTAGGTTGTTCTAACTAGGTTGACTCATCTCATACATCTGACTTATTATTTCACTGGACTTTTTACTGCTAAATCGGCTCTTAAGGCTGTTTTTACATACAACTCATAGTAAAGTGCTTCAAACAGGCCCAGCTGGATCTAACAGGTGTGTTAACGAGAGCAATCAGAGACAACATGGAGGTCTCTTTGTCTCTTCGGCACACCCAGATTCAGGGTAAGAAATGTTTCAAACTTTTAAATGAAGACAAATCTTTGTGTTTCTTCTCAGAAAGTTGGTTTAATAAGTTCCCCACATACACTGTTAATGGTAATTAAAAGTACAAGAGTTAAGTGATTGTTTTATGAAGGTTAATGTCTCAATATTTACAAAGACTGACTGAAGAAAAGGATAAATCAAACTGTCTAGATTGAAAACAGTTGCTGAGAAACTTTAGCTTTAATGAAACATGTCAACACCAGAGAGCATCTAAAACTTAATATTTTACATATATTATATACTTAAACCTAAACATCGCTTTTCTTATTTTCAGTCAAGTTCTGATTATTATAAACTAGTCTTTGTTTGTTAATCTCACTTTAAATCACCATAATTACATCTGGGAACCGTGTTAAACCATCTTTCCTGGAAGAAATACAAACATGCAGCTTCACTCTCACCCTCAATCTCACACAACAGGAGCACCAGCTGTGCTGCACCTCCCTTTATTAATGAAGCACCTCCCACCAACACACCTGCTCCTCCAGCTCATCTCCTGGATCCCACACCCTACATTAAAACCACACTTTAACAACATTACTGAAAATATTGATTGTAGAGAACGTGGCAGACAGATACATATATAACATCTGCAGCTCCAAAGAAAGACAAAGAGTAACATTTAAACATTAGCAGGTGGATTGTGTCACTTGTGTTTCACTCTCATTGTCCCTTTCCTGTGGCACTTTAGTAAAGCAACATTACAGATGAAATAAGATCAATGACCCCAAGTGGAGATTGAACCAATAACCTCACACTCAGGTAATTAATGCCCAACACTTATATGACAGAGCTATCCTACAGGCTGACTTCTGAAATGTTTATGTCATACAAATCTTCTTCTTTCACCTTTTATACTTAGTAATATATCGTAAGTAATATGAATGAAAATGATGTAGTTGTGATAGGGGAGATTCCCGATTGTTTCTGACAGTGACTGCGTGGAGTAGTGGGTTAGTTGGCCGCCATAAGACGTCATGGATTCAACGTAGGCTGGTTCGACTCCGCCCGTGGACAGGATCTGGATCATCGGAAGACACGTTTTCAGAGGGTGGTGAGTATATTCTAATCTGATTATCACAATTATGGAATTGGTGGTTGTACTGGGGAGAGGTGGAGGTAGGAGTACCAGGGGAGGGGGAGGCAGGTAAGAAGATGGGGAGGGGAGGCAGGAGGGGACTGTTGAGACAGGAAAGGTTTTTTTTTTTTTTTTTGCCTATCTATCTAGCTTGTACTTTGTATTTTGTACTTTGTACTTTGTACTTTGTACAAAAAAAAAAAGTGAAAATTGTCATAACCCCTGAATTTCACCTCTCAGAAACATCGGGGACCAACAGCCCCTCACACACCCTTTCCTACACTGCTCTCCTGTTCCTAGCTCTGACCTGGCTTCGAACCTATCATTACTTCACTATCACCTTATGATCTTGGACAAACCCACTACGCTACAGAGCCTGTCTACATAGTGACCTTTTCTCCGGGCGCATTTATCCTCTCACTTTTGGATGTTGGACTTTAAAAGTGAACATCAAGATTTGAACCAACAACCTGAAGCTTCCCAAGCAGTCTTCTAACAGCCTGAGCTACCTGCACTGACTCTCTAATGTTAGTTTTTTAGAGCTTTTCACTCTTCATTTGGGCTTTCTGACTTTAAAAGGAGCACCCTGGGATTGAACTCACAACCCCTGAGTGACAGAGTAGATGTCTTAACCACTGAGCCACTGGATCCTCACTGGGAGCAGAGGTTATCTCACACTTTTCACTCTGTCCTCTTGATGTTGGACTTTAAAAGCGTGCAAGATTTGAACCAACAACTTGAAGTTTCCCAAGCAGTCTTCTAACAGCCTGAAGCACCAGGTATCCTTTCACTTTGGACTTTAAAACTACTCAGAGCTGTGCAAGATTTGAACCAACAACCTCAAGCTTCCCAAGCGGTCCCCTAACAGCCTGAGCTACCTGGACTAACACTTTTACTCACTTTTTTAAGAGGTTTTTACTCTTTATTTGGGCTTTCTGACTTTAAAAGTAGCCACCTGGGATTGAACTCACAATTTCTGACTGACTGAAAGGGAAGATGTCTTACCCACTGAGCCACTGGATCTTCACTGGGAACAAAGGTTTTCTCACACTTTTCACTCTGTCCTCTTGATGTTGGACTTTAAAAGTGTGCAAGATTTGAACCAACAACCTGAAGCTTCCCAAGCAGTCTCCTAACAGCCTGAGCTACCTGGACTGACTCACTAATGTTAGTTTTTTTATACCGTTTCGGGTTTTATATGGACTTTCTAACTTCAAAAGTAGCAACCTGGGATTGAACCCACAATCTCTAAGATTCAAAGCAGACAGCTAACAAACTGAGCTACTCCCGTAGGGACTCAAACCGCAAAATGAGAAGTTGAAGAAGGTTTCCTAACAAGCTGAGCTGTTTGAGTTGAGATGCCAAGGTGTGGTTTCTTGGAACTTGCAACTGAGGCTCCAACTTGTCAACCTGATTAATTAATAATTGGAGCAATGATTATGAATGATTAACATTATTAATATATGAATAAATAACTATTAACAATTATTACTTTAACATTAATTGAATCAAATAATGTTAATCTATTAATAATTAGTATTAATAATTAATTAATATTAATAATTAATCGATTAATAATGTTAATTGAATCAAGTAATGTCAATCTATTAATTATTAATATTAATCATTAATTATTAATTAATAGTTAATAATGAACAATTAATGGCTTATTCATGTTAATTGAATAATTTTAACATTCATCTAATAATTAATAATAATTATTAATTAATTATTCTTAATATCTATTAATTGATCAGCATCACACTGAAAGCTTTACAGGGTAAAAAATCCCCCAAATTCAAGGACTGCGTTGTTAATTGTGCCTGCAGAGAGAAGATAAGATGATTGTGTGGTGGTTGGTGGTTAAAATGGTGTAAAGATTGAAGAACAGGGCAGCCCTGCTGAGTGGATGTGAAAAACAGCACTTTTTGGTGGTGTGGGGTGTTACCCACTCTGCTGGTGACTTTTTCTGACTTTGTTAAAGATGTGAGTTGAACTCTGAGCCGCTCAGCCCCGTCAATCTTTAGCTCACTGTGTTAGACGGCAGCACTGAAGTTTAAGCATTGTTAGTTCAATCCTGACTTGATCAGTTTTTTGGGGGTTTTTGCTAATCAGCAGCTTTTTAGATGTAAAATCTTGGTAAATGTTTGACTGTGTTAGATGATAATACTGCTTGGATTTGGGACTTTAGGTCGATAGGCCACCTCACGCCTGCAGACCTATATGAGATCTGTGTTGAAGACGCCGTCACTCAAAACTCACATGCGGGCCCGGGATCGAACCCACCACCCCTAAAACACAAGCCGGCTGTCTAACACACTCAACCACAGCCTCACACTAACTACACAAGTCTTCATCAGCTTTTCAGTCTCCAGCAGTTTGTCTGACTTACAAAAATTCACCAAACAGTCGGAATCGAATCCACAACCTTAAAACTTCCTCACAGCCGTCCATAACAGCGAGCTACACTTTTACACTCAATGTGAGCTTTTGTCGCCTTTTCAACCTTCAGTCATGGGACTCAATTTCAAAATTCACTGACGGACGTAGACTTGAACCCACAACCTGAAAAACATCCCTCCTCAATGTGACGGCGTCCTTAGACCTGGAGCTAGTGGACCAGCAGACTAACAAACTCTTCATCAGCTTTTCAGTCTTCAGCAGTTTGTCTGACTTACAAAAGTTCATTAATACAGTTGGAATCGAACCCACAACCTTGTGACTTCAGACTCACGGAGCAACACACTGAGCTATTGAGTCACACTGACTACATATTTTCATTGGATGTTTTTAGTCCTTAGTGGTCTGGCTGGATTCAAGGTGTTGTCAATTAATGTTTTCAATCTTCAGTGGTGTATTTTGTGCCTGACTTGTGATTCAGGATTGAACCCTCAACTTCAAAAACTTCAAGCAGCTGCCAATCAGACTGACCTACTGGACCAGGACAGCTGTTTTTACTGTAATTTCGTGTGACTCACCGCACCATGTCGGTACTCATAATACCGTCCAGCACTTGTAGAGAACACTGGGACAAAAAGCAAAGACACCTTCTCATAAAGCAGTGTGTCTGCTCCTTTTAAACTCAAAGCTCCTCGTCCTCGCCCATCACCACTTAACGACTTCTTTAAATGTCACTGTGAAGGGTGCTGTTATATATGTCGGATTAAAATCTCATTAACTCTGAATGAGATCCTCCAGCACCTGCAGGAAAGGGAGGCCCAGATTCCGATTTTCCTACAACCCTTTCAAAGGAAATTTGACTGCTACAACATTAAAGAAGAGGATTTACACTCAGTCAATGATTCAGTCAAAAGCACTTGATCGATTTTCCTCCCTGGCGGCTTCTTGCTAGCAGCCGTTGGCTCTCGTTCCCTCATTTCTACTCCTGACTTGTCACAAATTCCCTTAGAGCATCAGAGACGATGATGGGCCCCAGGCAAGCTGTGATATTTCAGTCTGTCGCCGAGGGTGACCTGCCCTTTACCTCGACCCTCGCTAAGGATTCCTGCATCTTCCTTTCTGGTCTTTTGTCTTCCTGCTCAAAAGAAAGAGAAGAAAGAAGGGAAAGGCTGGGACTGAAGCCAAAAAACAAAAGGCTAAATATAGGAGGAGGAGCATATTTTCACTGTTAAGTGTGAAGGTCAAGGAGCGCCTGCAGTGTCTGATCTGAAAATCCTTCCTGTGAACTCTGACCCAGGAAACCTTGAAGCTGTGGCTCATGTTCACTGTGGGGTGAACGCTGACATTTGCCTCCATTCAAATGAAATATATGCATTCATTTGGAAATATGCATATGTATAAATATGCAAATATGCAACCTGGTCATCTTACACATCCGCTACATGAACAGATGCTGGAAGCTAATGAATTACACTCTTGTAATCCCTAAATGCTGTTTTGAGTCATTATTTACACACCAGATGTCTTTATTCTAGTTTATTCAAGAGAAAACACCAATATAAAAATCATTAGTGTAAAAAAATATCAGAATCTGCCTTCAAACTCAACATGTGTAGTCTTCTTATGTGTTTTTCTTTGTTTGACATTATGGGAACTATAGCTAGACTGGCTCCGTCTTAAACTAATAAAACCTGCAGAAACCCCCCAAATAAAACTGCAAATTTTCATTTTTATGTTCAGTTTCTATATGCAGATTAATAAATGATCATAACGTGTGAATTAGGGATATTTTGAGGTGCTCATAGTCACAATTGGGGCAGAAAAATAAGTATTTCTCAAAATGTAGAACCATTCCTTTAAGATTTGTTTTTAGTTGAAGATAAGAAACGAAGGCTTGTTCTAAATGAATGGACGCAGTGTCAGCATCTTTTTCTTCACTAACAGCATGTTGAAAATCCATTTTTTGGACCCAATCATGCACACACAGAGATGTTTGTCTTTATGTCCTTGTGATGACACTCATTGATATGATGCATGAACTAGCCCCTTACCCTAACCTCAACCATCACAATTAAGTGTCAAAACCTACTTCTACCCTTAACCTTAAAGCAAAGTCTTAACCCTCAAATTGCCCTTTAAAGTTGTCAAAATGTCCCCACAACACTGGTTTTCAACTGAAACTGGTTCCCTCAAAGACAGAAAAACAGGCGCACACACACATCACTTTATTTCTCCTGCTCACAGAGCTGCATCTGATAGAGTTCAGGCGCCATCTGTTGTCCAAGATTACTTTTTTTTTTTTTTTAACCAGCTGTTGTCATCATGGTCAAGATGTGTCTTTCTTTTTAACCTGAAACTCGTAAGCTGTCATGTTATAAAGGGCAAATTAATGTATTTCTGGCAGCAATATTCCTTTAATTTTAATTGGTTTGTGGATTATAATCAATAGCTGCAGGAATAATTTGGATTTCCTTATTACTGAAATGTAAAGGTTGACTTCATGTGCGTGTGCAGATATTGACACACAAAGATTAATGTCAGCACACATGCGCGCAAACACACACACACACACACACACAGACACACACACACTATTATTATTACAATTGCTGTGCCTGTCATACTACTTCCACATTTTTTTAATTTTCTTTCATGTTTGTTGTTAAGTTGAGAAAACAGAAATTATAATTGGATACTTGCTTCATTTACCAGCAGAACTGATGTAATATGAAGAAAAGCAAATATTCCAAAATAATATGGCAGAAAAATACACATTTTACAGTTTTATAAACAAGTAATGTCTCAGAAGATACTTCAATTAGAGATCTTGTTTAATCTGATTTAAGGACTGTGAGTGAGTGAATGATATTAAAGGGTTAGACGGATATTTTGTTGAGCACTGATATACTGGGGCTACAAAATTAAAAATATTCCTACCATCAACGTTTCTGAAATCTTGAATGACACAAGCTTTGTTCCAGACAGCCAAAAATCTTCTGACGGACTCGTCTGAACTACAAAAAACCCCCCAAAAATGTCACTCACAGCACTGCCAAAAACACCCACTCCTTTCTTTACACAGTACAGAAGCCTTAAATGAAGAGCTGTCAGGTGCTTTAATTATCTAAAATGCTTTGTTAGAGGCTTATCCAGACCAAGAAATTGATTTTTTGGCATGAAAACGACCATAAAGTGTCACCATTATTCATTTAAACATCATTTTTCAGCTGTTTCTTCCATGAAATATCACTATAGTTAATGCAGACATCCCTCTTCTTAGTTAATTTTGTCTTTCTAACAATCACCCACATAAATCATATATTTTATATAAGTAGCCAGCCCTTTTTTCCAGGCCAAGATTGATTTTACACCTCTTTCATTTATAGAAGGAGGGGGTGGATGTGTGTATTGCTTCCTGTTGCGCCTCGTCCACCTCGCTTCAAGTGGAAATATGGCTGAACTTTGACCCGCGGCACAGCGGGACTGGTGTGAGGGGGAGGAGCAGCTGACGTCTCATTCAGGAAAGCATTGATTGTTGCAGTTTCTGGATATCTGTGGAAGAAGGAAAACCAGGCGGCGGAGGAGATATGCTTGTTTAGTTTTCCACATGACTTCTGGCTGTAATTTAAAAGGATAATTACGGTTTATTACAATTTAGAGATGATTTAAGGTATTAGTGAGATCTGGTGGAGCAAAATTGATCAAATTAAGCTCTAGATGTAGACGTGTGATGTATAAAGTGGATAAGGGAGGTGGTCATCTTTACACATCCTGATAACACATATTGCATTTACAGTTTTATGTGCTAATAACAGGGTGAGCCAATAATCAAGTTTTGAATAGTTTGTTCAATTTGCAACCTAAAGAAAAATGCTTGATTAATAGAATGAAGAATTGATGACTTGGACATTTATTCAACTCATAATCTCAAGTTGAATTATGATGATCATGTTCTTAAGAGACACATTTAAGTTGACCTGACAAACTCATCTAACTACATAGACTCAATGGTAAAATATGGGCTCATTTAATTCAAATGATCATGAAAATTTACTTTGTAAAATCATTCTGCTCCCCTCTTCCCAAACCATCATCCCATACATTCAAGTATTTGTCTAAATTACATTTACATTACTAATATCTTTCATTGTTCCACCTTCAGTTTATGTACATAGTCCATTTACATATAATACACTCATCCTGATGTTAATACGGCTTATCTAATTATTTATAAGAGGAAACATACAGTTGAGTACAAATGAATTGCAATTAGGAATTAATTTTAGATGCTTTGAATGTAATTAAATGCACACACACACACACACACACACACACACACACACACACACACACACACACACACACACACACACACACTCACACACACACACTCACACACACACACACGCCACAACACACACTCTTCCATTCTTATGTTTAACTAAAAGGTGACTCATAAAAAGCTAAATATCAGCGTCTCATCTTGTTGCATGTGTCAAACACAGACCTGTTGAAATGACAGTTAAATCTGAGGTGGCCGACATGCTGGCAAATATTCACATTTAGTCTTTGACATCAGAGAACATGGTTTTATGTTTGTTTTTTGGGGGGAGGAATGAGTTTGGTTTGCAGTTCAAAAATGTGGCTTCTTGCACTAGACGCTTCTGAGTTCATGTCAGCTCAATTAAGGCTCTAAAAAGCTGCAATGATATGACGCCACAAGAGGGCCGTTGCACATCTGTCTCCATGATGTTTTAGTCTTCTTCCACTAGAGAGCAGTAGTCCTCCATTTCCTCCACATCTGCATGGAGTGCTTCTTACTTTGCCCATATTTTACAATAAATTAAGACTCTCAGCCAGGTCTGTATATTATATTCTCCATTTGTCATGATAATCCCGCTGTGGTGAATCAGGGCGTGTCGGCGCCACTCGTCCTGTGCTGCAAGTTTCCTGCTGAGTCTAAAAAAAAACAAAACAAAAAGCCCCCGACGTCCTTCAAACTCTAATGATGCTGATGGACGAGGAGGCTCTGTGGAGCTGAGAGAGAGAGAGAAGAGAAAACAGTAATTATAACACATGACTCATAAACACAGGCAGAGGGTCACAAACATGATCATGACTCACAAACTGCAGGACGGCAGCGTACGTTCACATGCACTGCAACGTGCCTTCGTTTCATGTGCTGGATATGAGATGTCTGTCAAAGATTTATTAACGAATCGATGACCTGCTCCACCCGTGTGATCACGCTTGACATTTAATGCACCGATCGAAACTGATCACAACGGGTTCAGCTGAGATTCTCGCTTAATTGCTTCAAGTTTGGGTTGTGTTTTAGGTGAAAAAGGCTCAAAATTGACAAAGTAGGATCACTGGAGGAGAAACATTTGCTTCATTAAAATGCACCTCACATATCATTGTATATTTAATCAAACACACATTTCAATGTCAAATTCTAGAAAATGTGCAAAAGCTTCCAAAGACGCTGAATAGATCAAGATGGGAATGAATAGAAATGATGCATGAGTCTTTGGTTTGAGATCTTCTCTCAGTATGAATCTCTTTAAGCTTTTAGAAGAGTTTGAACAAGCTGATACAGAACAAATATGAAAAGAGAAACTGAACGCAACTATTACTATTAATCAAGAAAATAATTGATGTTTTAATTGATAATTGGAGTCTGCTAAATGCTCTGTACCTCTCTAACCACTGACTTTGCATTTTATTAGCTTTTAATCTGTAGACAAATATCCTGATTGTTGGTTAAAGCTTATCGAGTGTCTCCTTAACTCGAGGAAAAACCTCCCCAGGACTCTGATGTAAAAAAAAAAGAAGGATAAAACCTTTTGTAATATCTTCTAACAGGAGGATTCAAAGCTACATTTCTAATCTGCAAACTGTATTATGGTAAGAAAACTGTGTCACTCAGTCTTTACTTGAGCCTAAACTCCCCCAAAACAGGGATTAGTAAACACAAGGGATCTTAAACTGTTAAAGTGAAAGTAACCTACATCTTCTTTTTAACAGAAAGCATAAATAATGTTGCTTTTTTTTACTATATATTACATTATTTTATTAAATCACTTAAGTATCTCAATTTACATAAACTATTTAACTTATTTATCGAACTAAACATACATAAACTTGACTAAACTTGGATCTAATACACACCTGGAGTTAACCTGATGTGTGTGATGCACAATGTGGATGTTTGTAATTAGTGCTGTAAAGTATTTCTCATTTACTTTTGTTCAAATGTCTTCTAGGAAACACTGAAGTGGATGCTCCCCTAAATGAACCCTAGAAGTATGTTTAAAGATTAAAGAAGCTGGAGGAACAGCTTCACAGCCTGTCATGCCTTCAGCTCTCTGAACACCTTGTCAGACATGAAGGAGTGTATCTGGGGATGACGTCCTTAAAAGCATAAAAGGTAGCAACCCTGTTTTAATGCACCTGCCAGCTTGTTGCTCGCTCGCACTTTTTTGTCCAGGTGAACCTGAACTCTCCTCAAACTGCAGTTTATCGCCACATCGGCTTATATTTAGAAACAAATCCTCCCTGTCAGACTGCTGCTTTGAGCACTATCACCGACTGCATCTCCAGCAGAAACCCAACAAGCGTTTGCAGCGATAGCTCTGTGTTTCCAGCCCTGGTTGTTTTATATTTAGCCATGATGGCAGCAGCCCTGGTTGCTAGGAGATCTCTGATGCAACTACAAAAGGCTCTACAGAGGAAACAAAATATTCCTGGCAGCCAAGAAATGATCATGCATAATAAAGAGGTGTTGCAACAAAATGAAAGCCATGAAGAAGATGAGGAGGAGGAGGAAATTTTTTGTTTTTTTTTTTACAATAAAAAAACAACAACACTACTTTTAAATGAAGTTGAGGGGTTAGAG
Organism: Scomber scombrus; assembly: GCF_963691925.1. Lineage (NCBI taxonomy): Eukaryota > Metazoa > Chordata > Actinopteri > Scombriformes > Scombridae > Scomber > Scomber scombrus. The sequence goes on along the minus strand of NC_084993.1, from coordinate 4,335,997 downwards.
TGTAAATGAATCACCTTGCTGCTGCGTACGGCTCCGTTGTGGTAGACTGGTGAGCTGTGGGCAGAAGCGTTGTAGTAAGAGGAAGTGGCTCGGACCAGCGGCCTCTTTGTCTTGTCCTTGGCACAGCTGGAGTCGTTGTCTTTGATGATGTCGTACTGTCGGCAGAAGAGGGCGATGACGGCTGCGGTGGAAAAGGACACACAAAACAAATGAAACATATGAAAAGAGTGTCTTCTAATAACTTTGAGCTATACCCATGATGATACATCCTTGTCTGCAAACATATCCATATATATAACACACACACGCCCAGCCTCACCTGCCCACAGCAGCAGCACAGTGGTGATAATGAGCAGCTCTCCTGTCTGCAGATGAGGAGTCATGCCCAGACCCTCCATAGCCGGTTCATCTGAGGACACAAACAGAGCAGAACCTCATCAACAAGGCCAAACAAGGTTAATGAGATGCAGATTCCCAGCTGTACAATGTGGTATTTTTTTGTGTGGGACACCTGCTCAGGAAAAGGTATTAAATAGTAATTTGAATCATTATTTTTATCAATAAAAGAGGTTCTACTAAAATATAACACTTTAAAGACTGTATGAGCTCATTTAAACTTGAATTTATGTCAACAAATTATTTTAAAAGGCAAAAAACAACAATATATTAGCCATTTGTTGATATTCTAAAGGTGTCAATCTTTAACACCAGGTCAGCAATGTATAGTTAGTTAGTTAGTTAGTTTAAGCCTAGGTTTTCTCTAGAGATCTGGGCACTATCTTTTTTTTCTTTAAGTTACTCAAATAGAAGGAAACATCATTTTTGGGGGACTATTTGCAGCGGCAGATGAATCCACTTTTGGCACTCTAATGAGTATTTCCAGCAGAATAAGATATATCAGGCTTTAGATATGCACACAGTACTTATTAGAGGATAAGAAAAATAAACAGTATCACCAGACTCTTCCTTCAAATCTGTTTGTTTTTCAGGAGGCTTGACTGTTTGAAACACAAATATTTGGTTAGTCAATCATTGAGGTGTTGTTGCCCAATATGAGTTTGAGTGGCTTAACTTGTGTATAAATATATATTATATCCCCTTATTAATGTTTTCTTGCCTTTTCCTTTTCAAAATGTACTTTTTTTACATGATAAATGGAAGGTCTTATTAAATAATGCTGCTTACATGTGTATATTTTTCAAATTTGTTGAATAGAAAGTAAATTCAAATCCCTGAAAATATGCACATGTATTTGAATCTAATTTATTGGGAATAAATAAGCCTGTTAGCACTTTCTCTGTGTGTGTGTGTGTGTGTGTGTGTGTGTGTGTGTGTGTGTGTGTGTGTGTGTGTGTGTGTGTGTGTGTGTGTGTGTGTGTGTGTTTATTTACGGTGGTCGAGGACTCCAGCAGGATAATGGTCGCTTCTCTCCAGAGTCCTGAAGTGGACGGCGCGGCTTGGCTGGCTGTCTCCATGCGTCCCGACGGATTGAACCTGAAGCCAAGAAAAAAAGAGAAGAAAAATAAGTAACTACTGAAGCTAAGATGAAGACAAATCACCTCATACATTTGGGCTTGTTCACAGACATAACGGAGGATGCCGTTATGTAACGATGATAAGAAACTGGCTTGCAAGGGTATATTTAGCGAGCAAATGGTGCTTTGCTTTTTGGCCGGGATCCTGAATGATCACTGGAGGATGAAGAGTAAATGTAGAAGCAGACTGAAAGCTTGAGAGATAAGAGAGGGAATATATTTGGGGCCACTTTCACTAACAATGGACAATGAAAATCCACCCAGAATACTTTATTATGAACTAATTTAGTTATTTTCTCATTCAGGAGAGCACTGAGATATTTCTTGCCACATGATGAGAGGAGTTCATGGGAGCTGAGCCACTTTGCCCCTTTGCCCCTTTGTCAAGGCACATTTAATGTTTCTGCTTTACTTTCAGGTGCTTGACAGCTGTTAATGGCTCAGACTTCCTACAGCAGCAGTTTGAACATTATTATCTCCGTATGAGACACACAGACAGCTGTTACTGTTAACGAGGAACAGCCAACAAAACCCACTAACCGCCCACGCTGGGGTTTTTTTTTTAAACAAACAAAACATCCATGCAGAAGCTACGGCAGGCAGACTGGAGCTGCTTTTATTGGACAGACGAATGAATCAGAGATCAGAGGATGAAATGTGACAGTTAACTGGCATGAGCTGTTAAATAAAAATCTGGTGGACAAAAAAAACACACAAAATGAGGAACTAGCACAAACTCTTCAGAGGAGCTACAGTTTTAAATTTGACATTAGTGTTTTAATCCACAGTGTTGCTGCCTTACTTTAAAAAAAACATGTACTGTTCCTTATATTATATGACTACTGATGCATCCACACCAGGTGTCATTTGTCTATAATTACTAGAGTTAAGCAATCAGGAGAGATGAGAGAGAAGGGATTGGGTGCAACTGTTTCAAGATTTAGAGAAAAAGTTAAAGGAGGAAACAGAAACACATAGAAACAGCCGGAGGTCTGACTTACACCTGCATCTAGATAATGTTCTGCTAAATATTTGTAAAGCTACAATCTGTCATCCAATGCAAAGTGAAAGCAAACAGCACTGTAATAAGAAAATACAAGATTAATACCTGCTGTAAAAGGGCTTAGAGAGCTTGTAATACACTACACATCAACTCTATAAAAAAATGATGATTTATAAAGCTATTAAACAGTAGTTTACCTCAGTGACTGTAACCTAACAAAACAGCAAAAAGACAAAAGTCTCCATAAATATTTAAAGACTCAGAAGACTATTTTCCATCACTGAACAAACTAAATGTTCGGAAATGACTGAAAATGACAAACATGAGCTCAGCGGGTGTTTCTTATTGTTTTAAACTTTAAAGATGTTCTGAATAGAGGTAGAAGTAGCAGAAAAGTACTGAATAAATCAGAATAAAATGGCCGGGAAACATGTTTATTAAAAATCCTACAAAGTTGACTCTTGACTCGCTGACATCTACATTTTAGAAAAAGTATTTCAGGCAAAATATGTTCTGAAATACAGCAAAGATTTTAACATATCTTCCCACTGTGTTGCTTGGAGCTGTAAAAAAATATCTTTTGCATAAAACCCACTATATTTGATTAAATAAAATAATAAAAACATTTTTATATCTTTTAAGATATGACTTTAAAAAGCTGTGTGGTTTTGTCTGTCTCTAGCACAACTCTTAAACTCTTGTCTCCATTACTTTTTTATTTCATACTCTTTAAAGATTCTCCCTCTTTTTCCAGTTTCTTTGCAATTATTTGAATTTGAAGAGCTGCATGTTATGCTCTGGATCAGAGAGACTGTCTAAAGATATTCTTACTTTGGGAAAAACATTACAGGAGCCTTTTCACCCACTTTGCAAACTGTTTTATATGCAGAGTCCTTCACAGAGAAAATATTTGAAGCCTCGTTCGTTCACCTTTACAATAACAATGCCGGTCCTCGCAGTTCATGATGAGGACGAGCGTCGTCCAGCCTGCAGAGAGTGTTGCCCTTTGGCTGTGTGGTGTTTAATAGGTGCCAACAGGACACACACAAACACACACAAACTCACAAACACACACATACAATAGAGAGCGAATCTAGCCGCCCTCTGATTTCATGGTGTGGGGGATGATGATATAGTATGATGGTTATGTTGGTGTTTTTAAAAAGTCTCACTCTGCTACAGACATGGCTGTCTCCTCCTACGCTCTGAACCCAGAGGTTGAATGCAGCAAGATTCCTGTGGAGACTGTTGCAAGTCATTATGGGAAATGAGTAACGCTGAGTAACAATGGGGAAAGTTAATTACAATTTCATCGCCAAAGAGAAAAGAAAAAGTGTCCGAGCGTCCTCTTAAAAATGACTAATTAGACGGTTGCATTTTTGATCCGTGCAAACCGTCCTTGAGCAAAGAAATTCCTCACTCTGGTATGATAATAAATCTCCTCACCAATCCCCACAGGAAAACTCTCTCTTTGCTCCCCCCCTTCTCTGCTCTCCTCTACAGGGAGGTCAGAGGTCAGAAGTCGTCCCCGGCTGGAGCTGGAGCTGGCGAAGCTTCCGTGTTTTGCGCAATGACACTTATGCGGGACATCTGCCTGCTGACGAGCATATTTAAACGGAGTCCTCCGGCTGAATGACAATCTGTGGCAGTCTGTCAGTCTAATGGATTATAAAAAGTTTAATAGAGTCATGATAATGGAGTCACATTAGGTACTCCTCCCTCACACAGAAGCTGGAGTTTTGAATTAAGGTCATTTGAGCTGTGATATCTAACAGATACGGCATTATAGAAGCGTCACTGGTGTATGTTGATATTAATTAGACACTGAGAGAAGGTTAATAAGAATAAGGGTTCATTTTGCTATTTAGCACTTTGGGGCAAAGGGGATTAATCATTTAGAAGCTGATCTATCAGATGTCGGCAGAAAGCTTTCAGTAAGTGTCTCATTTGTGCTGGTGATGAATTTGTGACTTTCCTTTTCAACACATGATTAAAACTCTTTTGATCAAGGGTTTTTTTTTTGTATTGAAACTTGGTTTTAATAAGCTTGTGTTGTTATCTCAGTTTTGCCTTCATTGTGCATCAGAATATGCTCTGCAGAGCTTGCTTTCCTTTGCAGAGGAAGGGATCATCTCTTCCTTTTTCTTCTTCCAGGCAACAAATTGGAAGATTAAGACTTGAATTGCAACCTTTAACAGTGCAAACAAATCAACATTTCCACACTACTCCGTCTTTATATTTCAAATCTTGTTTCTGAGGAATCATATTTTTGCACATTGACTGCCGTCTGTTGCTATGGAGAAGAAGGTCAGAGATGCAAATCAGAGCTGTAATGAATTCAAAACTGTTACAGTTGGGAACTAAACTTGGTGCTGTAGTTGCTGAGCTCATTGAAAACTGACCACAGAATCCTAAAGTAAATTGATTTAAGCAGCAAATTGTAATATTAGTCTTCTCAGCAGCGTAATTCTTAGCCTCCATGTAATTTAAAGATGTGTAAATGAGTGCTTCTTGCTGAAATGTACCTTGGGAGTCGTGGTTCACTTCTACTTCAAAATGTTCTGCTTATTCCTTCAACATTTTACTAAATAATCTAATATGTTGTAATGCAGTTGCTAATCTTTTGCCTGCATTATTCATCTAGGAGAGTTTTACAGTATATCCATCCAAATCATGAGAAAAATGAACGGGACTCTACAACAAACACATGATGAGAAAAGAGGTATCTCCTTCTAATAAGCACACTTGATCTTAAAAGTTGTATCTAATGGTTAATAAGTCACTTTCTAATCCTATACTACCACATTGTGAAGACTTCTTTAAGCATTGACAGCATGTTTCAGCCTGACTTTGTCTTTTATTTTTTGCTTCTTAGACTTAAACAAAAACCTTCAGTAGCTGCAGAGAATCTGGACCTAAACCAATTTTTTAACAACGTATTAAATTACAAATCGCTGGTATTATATTTTATTAAAGATAAAAATTTACATTTGACTTTATAGCTAAAAAAAAGTTTTTGCATCCCCTTTATAACCCTTTATTAAATTTTATAGCTGTAGACTTTTAGTAAAAGTGAGAATGTATTAAAGATATAAGGAAGATGTAAAATGTATTAAGAGATAAAGTTATATGTTACAACTTGTAAAATGATATAATATCAATAAATTAACTGAAATTAAGGCCAATTACTTAATGTGTTTAAATACGACCACAAATGACCCCAAACTAGAAGCACTGAGGAAGCTTTTTGAATAGAGCCTGTGTGTGTGTGTGTGTGTGTGTGTGTGTGTGTGTGTGTGTGTGTGTGTGTGTGTGTGTGTGTGTGTGTGTGTGTGTGTGTGTGTGTGTGTGTGTGTGTCTCACCTGGACGCTGTAGTGTGTGTCCTCATCCAGGTCCCACAGCACACACCAGCGGCTTGATGTGTTCACCTCACGGATGGAGCGCTGCATCAGGCCGTCCTGCCTCTGGAGACAAGACGCACGTGCAAATACAAGACAGACACGTGACATCTGGTGGACGCTTGCATACAAGGAGCACCTTTGTTTGAGTTTATGCACACACACACACACACACGCACACACACACGCACACACATGCACCCACACGGAAGCAATATAAACACATGAATATGCACACCCATGCACACACTTTGCATGTAAATGAAACATTTTAATCCAATCTTGGGGACTGATAATGTAGTTTATCAGGTTACAGGACACCCTGGGAGATGTAGGAGCATGGTAGGGACAAAAAAAAAGGTATAATCCAAGCCTATATTCATGAAAGCCTCACTATCCACCACATCATTAAGCCTTAATTAACACTATTCAAATTAGCTATTACTTCACAAGTGCAAGACAGATGTTACAAATGCAAATAAAACCCTACAGTAACCAGCAGCTTCGACTCATCTCAAACCCCTTTATTGTCCCACTGATGGAAATTAGGTCTGCAGGCAAGGTGACACGAGCAATCATCATTCGGGGGAAACAGAGGAACACATTTTGTCCAGAGAGAAATGCAGCTTTTAAGACAGAGAGCATGCACAGTTATCACCTTCAAATGCTTCCCTGTTTATCTGCAGACAGGTGATGTAACTGTGTGGAGGATAGTCAGGGCAGCCCAGGATGGTTTTAGCTCTCTTGTTTACAGGTCAGGAAGTGTACTGCTTGCTGCTGCAGCACTCTGACAAAAACCACGAGCCTATCATCTAATTTTGGACATCATACCACACGAGGCACAGAAGCAGATTCATTAAAACTTCTGTAAATAAAAATAAGCATGGATGGGCAAACAAAACCTGCAGTAACAGATGTTTTTGGCCACTTGAGGGCAGCAGAAACAAGCTATGAACAAAACCCTGATATATTATCATATTTTAAGTTGATATAGTTAACTTGTGATCAAACTGTTGCTTATTGAAACATCCAGCAGATACTAGCCTTCATTTGGAATCGTGTCTTTGGCCACCTGATGAATGAAAGTCCAATATTCACACTACTTTTAGCTCTGTTTTAGTCTACCACATGGAGGAAATATATTTAGCTACTAAACAGTAGCTGCTAAATAACATAACAAGGTTCAGACATCATTTTTCACAAATTGTCCATGAATGCACCAATCATCATCAGTTTGAACCAAACCTCTGGGCCTGAAAAGTGAAGCCGATGCAGAACTCCACACAAATCCTCTTCAATACAGTATGATGTTCATTTAGTAAATTATGGCCCCATTTAAAGTAGAATTGATGATAGAGCAGTTTGTTTTAGGGCAAGGCTACCTTGTGATTGACAAGTCGGTACCATGGTGGCACTTCTGTCTCCAAAAAAAACAACATGGTGACGGTCAAAATGTCAAACTCAAGGCCTCAAAACGGAAGTCCACGAATCAGCGGGTGACATCATGCAAACTGAAAGCGTGCAACAATAAATCATAGAGATGACAGAGCGACTCATTGAGGAGAATAGATCTCTCTTATCCCATGTTTTAAAGGTTAATTATGTATAATGTCTGAAGTGTAGCGGGTCGATTTACCAGAAATAATGCTCACTTTATTATGAGTATCCCACTCCAAGATGAAGTCAAAACTTGGCAGCCCTGGGTAAATCTCAATTGTAAAATTAACAGCAGAGACAAATCTGGAGCAGTTTATTAGCCAGAGACCGAAATCATCTCAATGATCAAAAATATGAGCCTGTAATCTAATTTATGACATCATATTATACTAGGAAATGAAGCAAAATGGTGAAACAGATGTGCAAAACATTTTCTGTTTCTAATAATTTTACAAAAATCCTTCTAATTACCCCGCAGCTGAATGTTGGATTAATTCAAAAGACTTTCTAAAACCCACGTCTTCTGTTTTCGTGACATTTAAATGGGAAAGGGTTATCGACTGCTCGCTAAGCACACCAATTATCTTCACAAACTGCGTTCCTCTGAAGTAGTCCACTTTCGATGGTGGGAGTTGAAGTCTGGTTTAGAATGAGACACAAGTTTCCCAGAGAGTAAATGTGGCTGCAAAGTGCTAAAAGCCGAGGAAAAGTCAATAAATGGAAGGCTGGCAGGATGCTCGAGGCTCTCCAGATGTCTGGATCAGAGAGCAGAGGCAGAGTGGTCTCTTCTGTTCTCTGGAAGCGACGGGTCAGTGAGGACGGTTTTATGGCTGCATAGCTCTAAATAACTGTAATATGCAATATCTTTATGGGAGTTAAAAGGGTTGTTTATCAATGCCAGTGACGCAGAGGATACTCAAATCCATCAAATTTTCAAAAAGGCTGCACAGTTTGCAAACTGTATTTCATCCCCAGAGAAAATTACTGCAGTTTTAGTGAAATTTGATGCATATTCCAGGATGAAAAGTGCCCCAGCAAGCCAAATTATAATGAGGCAATTAGATTATTTTACTATAGCTGCAAATATTTTTCATGTTCTTTACAAAATGAAAGGAGGAATAAGAGACCAGACATGAAAGGAATATACTTGAAAGGTTTTTCAGTGAGCCTGTGAAAGCTTCCGATGCCTTTTTCTACACTGAAAAGATCAGCATGGCATGACATGAGTTTTCTTTTCTGTTGCAAAGATATCTATCACAGCTTGGCTGGTTACACTCGAGTTGAGAAAAAACGAATGTCCTGCTCTAGATAAAACAAAGTCAAATGGGTCTTTCTGCACAGACTGAACCTGGAGTCAACAGGTGAAGATAAAGTTTGGTTATATAACTATTTCTATGTGGAGAAAGAAGTCAGCAGCTTAATGCGTTTCAGCAGTGATTCACCACAAATAAACAAACCTCTTCTTTGTTATCGCTGGCTGTCAGACAGTTTTTTGTCTCGTTACATGTGAAGAAACAGGTCTACAGTTAAAAAAACAGACACTTCCTGCAGGCCGAGCATGGATTTATTAACAGTTAACCTTGTGTTTGTTGCAGTTTGGGATTTATGAATGAAAATAAGCATTCTTAGGAGTTTGTACGTGTCAAATATGCAATCTCAAATTGGGTTACTTTGAGAGTTTGCTGTTGCTGTGTGAATCTGAGCAGCCGGAGAGCTCTGGGATTTGGAGCTACTTCAGATGAATGAAGCAACTCTTTGTCTGAGCAGATTTACTCGTCCTCTTTCTCCTCCGCGAACAGAAAGGCTCAGCTTGTTAAGGGAAAAAAGCAGCCAGTACAGTATGTGGGTCCAAATCAAGCTCACAGTCTGACATTGTTGCTTGTTTTTTGGGGGTTTTATTTCACTCCTTAAAAGCAAAACCGGCTTTTAAGAAACAACCTAAATATATGCTTGACTGACAGAGTGCATTAGCCTTTTTTATATAAATGAGATGTTTTGTACCTTCAAACCTTTATTCAGAGAGACTTTTGATGACTGGCAACAGTAGGAAAAAAAAGAGCTTAGATTAAAACCTCCTGCATCTATGTCTGCTGCACCTACCTGCTCCCATCACCTCTCCTATTAATATTTGAGTAAGGTTGTTACATAAGTGCTTTCTGAGGTTATGGCAGGAGATGTTTAACATCCCCATCCTGTGTTTTCTTGAGAATGCCACAAGGTTGATGGATTCTGAGTCAGATATGAGGTGACTTAAAGAAAAAAAAAAAAGAAAAAAAAAAAAAACCAAGAGATGTTTGGCACCAATGTGGATGTTCTTCCTGTGAGATGAATCCCGGCCAAATCATTTCCACTAATGGAGACAACTCCCACTCAGAGCTCAGCTAATGCCTGATTCTGCTTTTGCCAAACTGTGGGGGGTAAAAAGTGATTAGGTGAACCCAGCTGAGTTAGCAAGCCTGAGTTTCAGGAAGTGTAAGATGGACAAAATGTGTTGATATACGAGCAGAATTAAAGGTGGAGCGAAAAAGGCGTTTGTCTCCGCCTTCTGGCAGCGAGAGTGCTTACAAATAAAGTTTAGACACTTGCTTAGATCATAGGGGACACTGTACTGTAGCTTACTCTGTAGCTACTGCTGCAGCTGTAAAATGCTTGATTAATTGTTTTGAACGTCACACAACCCCGACAAAATGACTCGTATTTTAATTTGTATGAATGTGAGTATAAGAATATCAAACCCGACACTAGATTAAAAACTCTGGTATACTGTGAAATATGTTCACATCTGACTCCGACATTAATTAAAATTCAAAGCTCTCTGCAATCAGAATTTTCCTTATTAAAAAACGTTTTTTACATAATCATATTAAACAAGTAGAGGCGTTGTACTGTGTTGTTTGGTACTAATTATAATCTGGCTATTAATTGTACTGATTGATCTGCACTTATTAAAGTTGATAAAGTTAAATAATCAGGATTTAAGATTGATTTGAAATGTTCTTTTAGGCCTCATATTGATTCTATTAGAAATAAAATAAATGCTAATGTTATCATTTCTTTTCAAACATTTTTATGCACTTAGCCGTGTAAGTGTAAAAAAAAAAGCTGAAATAAACGGCTTAATTTAAAGATAAACAGATTAAGTTGTTAGCTAAAAGTAAGGAATACTTGAAATAGCTCAAATGTATCCGAACAGTTAGATAATGGCTAAAATGGCTAAAATAATCTAAAGTAATGGATAAAGGGTTGAAACATCCAAATTCAAGTTCAAGTTCAAGTTTATTGTCATTCCACTAATATATAATATATAAAAACATTACATATAGAGGAGCTAAATTGCGTTACTTTGGATCCTTGTGCTAAAGTTAAATAAAAATAAAACATACACATACACACTTAATTTAAAGTAATACAGACATAAAAGCAGCAGTGGTTAATTCATATTTATAACTCTAATGGCCTTTGGGAAGAAACTGTGTCTTTGCTTTAACGGAGCGATACCTCTTGCCTGAAGGCAGAAGGTCTATGAGTCTATGAGCTGGATGGTGACAGTCCTTCACAGAGCAGAGCGCTTTCTTCCTGCATCTGTCCTCATAGATGTCATGAAGGTTGGGGAGCGAGACCCCGATGATCTTCTCGGCCGTCCTCACCACACGCTCCAAAGTATTTTTGGAAAAAGTTAAATGCAAATTTGACCAATCGTACTGAAACACTGACATTTCAACTGTATGAAAGCATGATTGTTTTGTGTAATTAATGGTGCTAAATAACATCTGATTTAAAAACAGCACATTTCATGGCTTTGACGAAGGACTGTGGAGCTACATCAGCCTAATAATACTCAGGGACCACTGATGTTTTACTATGTGTTCATACATTTTAATTCTTTCCATATATGTCAGTTCTTTCTCACTAACTGGATATTTCCATGTCTTCTTTTGGCTTTAAAACTTTTATAATCAGGAGATTTGTTTTTTATTGTTGTTTCCAAAAAGGAACCTTCATCAACCCGCAGCCAAGCTTGACATTAACAAGCTTTTTTAACAATTTATATGTTCATGATTGAATCCCATCTGACGTTTCCAAACTTTTTAAAAGAGACACGTCCAAACTCCCATCATGATTCATAATGTCTCGGAGCTAAATGCATGCGGCCTTACTGGCCTCATGAATGACGCAGCGTTTTGTTTTTTTTTAAACCCCTGTGGATGACAAAAAGACAAAAACAACCCACTCCCCAGGAGACAAAGACGACCACAAAAAAAATACATAATTCAACTTTGTGAAAGCTGATTTCTTGCCCCGTGCATGGCAGCGGTCCAACTTTCCTGGGCATTCGATTCATAATTTATATCCCTTCAATTTGTATTCTTGCTAAATTAGTTGGCATTAAACCAAATGAGAGCGCAGAGGCAGGAAAGGTTAGATCAGGGTAAATGTGATGTGAGACAGATTGGCTGGGTTTAAAAAGAAGGTCTGACTAATTAGTTTTCAAGCTTTTTTGAGGATTAAGCCAATTTTATGAAGTTAATCTTTAAACTCGGCTGCCCTGCTATCACATATATAGTAAATATTGACACACACACACACACGCATAGGGTGATGATATAAGGGTTACTGTGCTGTACCTGCTGTGAGATGGCGTATCCAATGACAGTGTCTCCCTGAGGGACGTTCCAGGTCACCATGGCCGAATGTGCCCTCAGCTGGGTCACCGATACGTTCACTGGGGCTGCTGGCACAGCTGTTAACACACACACACACACAAACACACACATATATATTACTTATTTGGGACAATCAGTGACTAAGGAACACTTTTTGCACGTCTGGTTTGCAGAGAATAATTGTTCTACTGCAGAAAATACAAAGTTTTTCAAAGTGAGGAGCATATTTGAAGACAATTTTTCAAACCTGAACATTATTTTACATCATATTTTGGATCATGGCTGCTTCCATTCAGATATAACAGCATTAATAAGGTTGCCACTTAAGATTAACGGGTTAAAAAAAAGCCTTAAATGGGGCAAAAAAACAAAAACTCCACTTAATGTATATCTTAAATGCTTTCATTTTAAAAAGGGGAAATTCAGAGGTGGTTGTTTATGGGTTTTGGTTCCCCTTCAAAAACAAATTAATACTCACAACTGCTTCATTTTAATTGTCCAGATGGTAAAAAAAAAAGCACCAGAAGAACAATTGGCTTAATTTAATGCTTTGCTTTGGATTAAAGGACTAGTAGGACAGTTTTGGGGGGAAATGTGCTTATTCACTTTCTTGGCCAGAGTAAGATTAGAAAGGGAAGGAGTCACTTCCTGGAGTCAATCTTCATGATGATGACAACACTCCAGGACATCATTTCACCCAAGAAATAGTCTGCCAAATATCTCCAGTGAAACCATGACTTGATGTTTTTTGTGATGAGTAATTATCTTTACAGGTGCTGCTGTAGTCTTTGTGCTAAGTAAGGCTAACCAGCTACTGTCACTAACTATTACATCCAGTATTTACTCGACAATAATGGAGTGGTGAAATCATTGTTAAACTATTCCTTCAACAGTGCCTTTTTTCTGCATCTGATTGAGGCAAAACTTTCATAAAAAATGAAAAGACGACGATGAAAATTGACCATATCTGGTGTTTTCTTGACAATATGCAAATTTCATACAGTCCTCCAAACGTCCTGGAGTCTAGCTGGACGTCCTGAGCACATAATCAAACAACCACACAGACACTTCATCACACCCACACGTGTTTTTATCAGTGCGAGTTTTCATCAACTCGTCCTTGAGCGAAACACCGGGGATGATGATGATGATGATGATGATGATGATGGTGATGCTACGTTTCCTCTGTTGCTGTGAGTCGTTCTGGATTAAAGCGCCGGCTAAATGGCTCAAATGTAAATGTATGATCATGTATGAGAGAAGAGAAACACACACACACACACACACACACACACACACACACACACACACACACACACACACACACACACACACACACACACACACACACACACACACACACACACACACACACACACACACACACACACACACACACTTCAAGGCTGATATTAATGAATCTCTGGAGGCAGGTTAGGACTGATGGGAAATGTGAAGTGTTCGCTGAGAGAGTGGGAGATTTTTATGTAACTGTAATCACTGGTAATAGCTGTGACCTCCACGTAGAAAAAAAGGAAAAAAGGTAAAGAAAAAAGAAGAAAGTATTTGTTTTGAAATGAGAAAAAAAGCAGGAACAAAAAAGGAAGAAAAGGCTGGAAAAGGGGAAAAAAGTGCCTGAAACACAAACAAAATTAGAGAAAAACTAGAAGAAAAACATGATGCAAGGTAAAACAGAAGAAAGAAAGAAAGAAAGAAACAAAGAAAGAAAGAAAGAAAGAAAGAAAGATAGAAAGAAAGAAAGAAAGAAAGAAAGAAAGAAAGAAAGAAAGAAAGAAAGAAAGAGACAAATAGAAACACAAACAACATGCAAAAAACAAACACAGAAACAGAAAGACAAGAAAAGGAACAGAAAAAGACAGAAAGAGACTAAAAGAAGGACAAAAAGACAGACAGTAAAACACATGATGAAAGAAAGAACGTCAGAAAAAGAAAGAGAGGAGCCAGCACCCCTCCATGATGATGATTGACCATCTAACTGGATCAATAACAGGAGACTTATTGATGACTTCACTTCATCCAACTTCTTCTTCTTTAGTGCAGGACAAGAATAGCACTTCCTCATCCACCATCAATATCTCTCTCAGTGCGGAGCAATTAATATGTGACTCTACTGAAAATGTGTGTGTGTGTCCATGTGTGTGTGTGTGTGTGTGTGTCCATGTGTGTGTCCATGTGTGTGTGTGTGTGTCTATGTCTGTGTGTGTGTGTGTGTGTGTGTGTGAGTTTAAAGAAAAAGAAAATAAAAGAGGACAGTTTGGACATGAAGTTGAGGCCACTTTAAAGAGTAATTGCACCTATTTCAAGTCCAATCTTTCAGAAGAGGATAAAACAGTTTTCCGTGATACCTCAGGTCTCTGGATGTGATACGTTTCCAGGGCAGCAGTGTGAGGCAGACGCTGCTAGACGAGCTGCCGTCTGGAGCGTGTTAATGTGCTGCGAAGTAGAGACGATACTAACATGATGATGTTGATGGTTTTGACCCATTTTTACACCCTTTTTTAAACAAGCTTACGTAGTGTAGTGTAGTTTTGTGTATAGTTATGACATCTGTTTGTTTACATTCATACTCACTACCATTTATCTGTATCTTTTGTCTATTTCAACCATTTATCCATTACTTTTAGCTATCTATGTCATGTGTTTATCCATTACTTTTGAACTAATCCCAACTACTAAGCTAACTATTTCAACCATTATTTTGATACATTTAGCTATTTAACTATCTCAACGGATTTTACTTGTAGCAATTTTAACCATATTTAATACAATTTGAGCTATATTGTCAAACTTTTAACAGTTAATTCATCGATGTAGCTATTTCAACTATTTATGCAATACTTTTTGCTGTAGGTGTAAAGTTTGTAACTAAACGAGCCACTAAAATTGGTTGCACCACGTTTACTTGGGGAATTAACTAACTAGTTGACTGGCAAAGGTTAACCATCGTCATGGTTACCGTATATCATCTTTCTTGCTTGTAAGTAAGTTAAATCGATATTGGAGTATCATATCAATAAATTGGGTCTTTAATGAATTCCTGTGTTGCAAACTGGCATTCAATTAATAAAGAAACAGCTGTTTTTCCATCACTGAGTATCATTCTGTGACTTTTTATGAATTACCCCGACCCCTCGGAGCTTGCATAACTATATAGTTGTTACTCAGGGTTATGTTGTAACTTATCTCCATGGTGCAACTGTTATTTAAGTGATGCGTGAATCACAATTTATATAATTACATTAAGTTTTAATCTACACACAGCTGGTGCAACAAGCTGCTGCAAGTTCCAGCTGATTTAATTTGTGGATATTTTTCAATCCTGAAGTGTAAATACCCCTGAATTGGAAATTCAGCTAATTGTCATTATTGTTTATTTATATTCCACTTGGAAAAACTGACGCTGTAGTTAGCCGAGCTTGCTTCTCTATGATAATTAAAACTTTGACTAGATTCTGTTTTTCATTTTATTTAAATAACTTCAGCTGCCACCGTTTTTTAATGTTGTTTTTTTTTGCTCTGATGCTCTACTGATGGTTTGTGAAGTGCATGTGAATCTAATACCTCCGTGTTGGAGCGATGACAACCAGAACAAACAAAAAAAAGAAGAAGAAAAATGACAGCAGCATCACCTTCGCTTTTTCTGTAAAAACAAAGAACGCAGCAGCTCATTTCCGAGCTACTGGAGGCAGCAACACTGACATCAACCCCTCCATATATTTTCTGGAAGACTACATAAAAAAACAACCAAAAGCTTCCAGTCAGGCTCCGTGGAGTATGACCGTGAATGTCAAGCACTATCTCAGGCTAACAAGCTCACCACAACTCATTATGCAAGCCAGCCTCCCTCTGCTCCCTGCAGCACACACTGGCCAGCCTGCCAAAAAGCTGCCTCAGAATCATTAAAGGAACAAATACAAAAGGATTATCAATCTAAGGGAGTGAGTGCATCAACTTGCCTCAATCTGGCTTGTCTGCTCCAGTTAGTGATTTCACTACATTTCCCAGAAAGCCATTTGACAGCCCACAGGGGAGGATTATAAACCTGTTGCATCCAGCATGTGTAGGAGGAGTGAATTAAAGCATAGCAGGGGCAAGAAAGTGGGAGGTTTTTTTTTTCTTTCTTTCCAGTTGAGAAAATAAGAAAATACAACATTTGTGTCTAGCAAAGCTTGTCCTGTGACTGGAAAGCTTTCTGGTCTATTTCTCGGATAAATTCATCCATTTAAAATCACTGACTGCCCGTGTTAAATGGTGGATGTAGAAAGAAGCTCTTGCTCTTTGATTATGAGAAACATATTTAACATAACCTGATATTGATGGATGATGTTTTCCATATCTGAAGCCAATCCAGCGATTAATCACAGCACTACATGCCCATTCAAATGCTACTATGACAGCTTTCTCTTATGCAAAGACTTCCTGCAAGATTATGCGAACTTGGAAAAGATGCAAGTGGACTGAGACTGATGCAAAACTGGCTTTAGGTGGTGCAAACTGGGGTAAACATGCAAGCATGCCAGTTGAAAAGGTGCTTATCCTTTCTGAATCGGCTTCTACAGACTGTTGGATGAGTTCTGGCATCAGTCAGATCACACAGACAGACGTATGGGTTGCTAACAAGCTACCATTAACATTTACAGTCTGTATATCTGGTTGTTTGGGGCAAATAAACACAACTAAAAGAGTCTGAATTCATGTAAACAAGGCAGCATTCAGAACAACTTTAACTCAAGTTTAATTACAATCCAGCAAGGCGCTGCAGTGACCAGATGGTGAACTTGTAACATGAACTCTATTGTTTATTCAAATTTATTGGAATTACCATATTTTCTTAATAAAAACTTATTTTGTGAAGAGAATGAAAACAGTCAAAAAACAGATAAATGCAGCATAAATAAGTGTGATTTATGGACAGTAATGAAATAGCTCACATAATTAAAAGACATGTTAAAATCTCGTTCTTATATATAGTGCTATAGACGGTCTGGTTACCCAGCTGGACACAGTGTAGGAGTTCAAGAGGCGGATGGAGGTGAAAGATAAAATTATTGATAGCATGATAACTTTCCAGAGATGTAAAATCCTGCATCATCATCATCGTAGGTTATTATAAACCACTGTGTGTTGTTTTGATGTCTGATTAGACTTCAAAACACTTGAATCTGTCACTGAAACTAACTTTCTGGATCATATTTCATCATCTAAACAACGCCTTGACAAGGTTTCCATTTCACAGCCTGTTGCTTTTTTTTTTAAACACAAGGGGTTTCCAGAGTTGAGAAGCAGAACTTTACTTTACATTCTGTCAAAACACACTTTTAGTGAGTTTGGCAATTAGGCTCGATGTTCTAGTTCATCCCAGTTAGTCAGGGCACTGCAGGCCAGTCCAGATTTCTCTCTGGATTGCTGTGTGTGCACAAGAGCATGACATAATGAAACCATCCACACACATATATATATGTATATATATATATATATATATATATAAGTCCACATACTTGACATTGTTGTTAAGCCACCTACATAGAAGAATAAGTGAAATGAATGCAGATATGTACGCGTTAAGTACTTTAAGGAGTCGCACATTCAAAGAACAAAAAGGTGTACATATAATAAAAACACACCGCCTCCACCTCAGCACACACACACACATCACAGAGTACACAATCAAAACCATGTTCCCTTGTCTGTGCCAATGATAACACACACACACACACACACACACACACACACACACACACACACACACACACCCAACTCCCATCATGTTACCGCAGCCAAATCCCAACTGCTTTCATCTGCCAGGGTAGCGATGGAGCGAATATACTTTTGCAATTACATTATACACACCAGCAGAGGAGATGAGAGGAGAGGCTTAGAAAGAGTCAAGAAGACAGAGGAAAAGAGGTGGAGATGAGAGGATGAGAGAGAGAGAGAGGGAGGACAACATAGATAAGGGCAGGGATAGAGGAGGATGAAAGACGACAGGAATATGGCAGAGTGAGAGATGAATGAGTCAGAAGGGGTGAAAAAAAAAGATGATGAGAACGACGAGAAAAGGGAGCAATTATCTCGGGTAGATATCAAGCGAGGGCGAGTGAATTCTCAATATTTTGATTTGGAGAGAAAAGGAGAATGAAGGGCAAAGTGGCATGGATGGATACATGGATACATGTATGGATGGGTGGAGGGGGGAGAGGGAGAGGGAAGGAGGAAAAGATGATCAATGATGGATGGAGTGGTTAAGGAGCGAGGGTGGAGGGAAAACAGCGAGTAGGAGGAGAAGTAGAATGTGGGATATTGATTAAATGATGAAATATAGCAGTTCAGGTGGATGTTAGAGCGAGCGCACACACACACACACACACACACACACACACACACACACACACACACACACACACACACACACACATACACACACGTCCTTGTTTGCCCTTCACGTTTCAGGTGGTCATTTACACATTCATCCTCATTCCTAATAGAACTCCATTAAATTTATAATATATACCAAATCAAATAGCTTTTTAAACTATTTATAGTCTACTACTGCAATTGTGACTTAATGTATTTATCAGCTGTAATAATAATGTAGATTTTATTAGTAGCTGTTCCTGTTCAGACTGCTGACCTCCACATGAATGATTCACAAGGTGCAGCATGTAATTCAGCGTTACACTTCTTTAATTTCTCATTAATATCAGCCTCTGTGTTAACTGTTAAAACTCTGAAAGCTGTATTAAGTTACCGCTGCTGCAAACCAAAACATTTCACTGCTGCTGTTTCACATTAAAAACACCAACCGGCAAAACACCGGGTGTTTTTTGTTGTGAAGCAATCAAATAAAATCTCATATATTTGTCACCAGTATTGACAAAAGCTGTATCGACAAAAAAAGACAACAATCATTTTGAGACATCTTTTAACTGGGTCACTTTTTATCCTTGCAAGGAGACACAGTGAGCTGTTGATGCACACCTCCGACTCTTCAGCGAGGCCGCAAATGTAACTGTGTCCTGCTGGTGTGTGAGAAACTAACTCATGCAGCACACAGCATGAAATCAGACTGCAGCTGTTCAATACAAGATGGAAAAATGGAAGATAACTGACGGACTTCTTCATTAAAATTGTTTTCTGCCCTCAGACTTGTGCAGCCTGTGGTGTTAAACCATTAAACACACTCAACCAAGTCTGAAATCTTAAAGCAACTAATAAATAACATATTATGAACGAAGAGCAGGATTTACAAATCCTCTGTGTGTGAAAGTCTATCAGAAAGAACTACTGTTTATTATCCTTTTACACCCTTCACACAGAGCTTTTTGTAATTGGTTAAAATTGGCGGAAATTAGCTTAACTTGATGCAGCAAATCCAAAACTGTCAAATGCATCTATAGATGTGTGCATATGTGAAGCTTTTTAGGCTAGAAAGTTCTGCAGGTCATTTTTATTATAGCTGAAACTAAATTGAAGACCTTCCAAAGACTGAGAGTCACAATTTTCTTTACAAGAGGATCTGCAAGAGTGGTGAGAGTATCTGAAGTATTTCTACTGTATTCTGTCACATCTAGTGTAATATTCATTTAGTTAAAAGCCCTCAAGTCCTGTTTCATTTCAAACCCCTTCAAACAAAAGAGCCTGCGGGGGGAACAGGTGCACTAAATCTTGCACCGGAGGCACTAATCATACCCTGGTTTATAGCATAAAAACCCAAATTCTTCAAGATTCACATTCAAACATTAGAATCTGTGGAGAGCAGCCAGTTTGTGTTTAACTTTTGAGGAATTTGGGTTTTCACAAACGCTGTCCTATGAGACATTCTGGACAAAAAGCATCCACAGAAAAAAAACGCAGTCAGTTTTCCTCTGCAGCCCCCCCCCCCTATCAACACTACAATGACTGCGTCTCCAATGGCGATGAAAACAAAAACAATCCTTGTGACAGCTGTTGTTTACATCGGAGTGGAGTAGATAGTGACGTATGGCTCGAGTCCCGACAGCCGCCAGTAACTCACAGGGAAGTAACAGTTTGCTGATAGACTCAGACAGCTTAATCTGGCTAATGGCTCTCTACCACTTTCTATAAGGGATGAATGTCTGTGCATTTATGTGTGTGTGAATGTGTTTCCTCTTGCTCGGGTTGCCGTAGAGACAGTAACAACCTGTGCATGCTGATTAAGATACAGTAGGATTACATAAAGGTAAGACGTGCTATGAGAGATAAGATTCTTCATGTTGGTGCAACTTTCAGTGAGTTTCTAATCATCTCCTAATTAATAAATCACCTTATGCAACAACATTTCCAAACTGGACCCAAATGTCAGCAATTAGCCGAGAATTTTTAATTTGCCCTCGGACGGTCAGGTGGAGTCACGTCCCGCAAGAGCTCATCAGAGCATCAGAGTGAATTTCTGAGCAGCACCGCAGCAGTGATGCTGCGAAAACACCTCAGGTTGTAGAAGACAAACAATACAGAGAAACAAAGGGATTGAATCGTCAGGGAGCGAAGAGAATAAACAACATCCATCCACAATGAGAGGAGCAGTGATGTGAAGCAAAGAGAGAGAGAGAGAGAGAGAGAGAGAGAGAGAGAGAGAGAGAGAGAGAGAGAGAGAGAGAGAGAGAGAGAGATCTTTCTCTGCATGAATAAGGAAGCACTTTGCCCTGCTTCTTTTCAATAAAAGACCTCCCGTAGCCACAGTTGGTGCATTTGTGTGATCCCCGATGTGCTGCAAATGTTCTTCTCCAGTCTTTGAACTGCTTTCCAAAAAATTCAATTTTTTTTTTATTTTTTAAAGCTGAATATAAACAGCTTTTCTCATTTAATTTCCAAGTTTTTCACCAGGGAGCGGCGAGGTGCAACAAAGAACACAACTGGAGTCCGACTAGATCTTATCACCTGCCTGGAGCAACTTTTGCCTTCCGCACGTCAGCTGTTGCCAGTAACACACACCAAACATGACTCACAGATGTTAGTAGTCTTTTGATTGTATTTCCAGAGTTAATTTCTGGTTGTTAATGGAAGCATATGGCTTTCCAGATGGTTTTATACACATGATCAGATGTCTGTATGTATGTATGTGTAAATGTAAATGAGGATTTAACAGGGAAATTAATCAAAAGAATCAATTTTGACAGCTGGATTAGTGGCACATGTAGGGTTTACATACAAGGTTGCAGCTATTCGCTTACACCACTGAGATGGAGGTCTTAACCAGTCACTTATATGAACAAGCATCTGGATTTAAACTATGGTGAAAGAAACTGGGTGAAAATGTGTGTGGTATTAAAGATGAAGTGCAGAAATGTGAGAAGACAAAAATACTGATTATAGATTATTAAGAATATCATTAAAATCTCCATCCTGTCCAAGCTCCTCTTTTCTGGCTAACATCCTTCTTCCTCTCGGGGTTGGAGATCGCTCCATGTGGAGAAATGAAGGGAGCGAGAGCCAGAAACAGTCCTGAGTACAAACTAATATAAGCCAACATGTATAGGTAGACTGGACTAGTTAATATAGATAATAAACACTTAACTGATAACAAGCACAGAGGAGATAAGTGGCTTGTTTCTGTTGACAGTCTTCCTGTCAGAGCTGTTATGTAACAATGATGATTTATTGTAATGAAGATGAAACACAGCAACACCTCCATATATATCAGTTTCTAGTTAGGATCATGTCTGGCTCAGCTTTTGCTTTTCATCCACATGGAGCGAGTCTTCAATGGCTATTCAGGTCAGTCTAGAGGAGCCTTTTTGAGTGCATGTAGGTCCCTCGAGTCAAAGATACAGAACGTACCAAGTCTGAAAGCATGTGTTTAATGGCTATGTCGGTGTCAATCAAAGTCTCTTTCGATGACCGTTGCTCTACATTGACTTCATATTGAGTTAAGCTGCTTCCTTGTTACTTCTGTCTGCTAGCAAACAACAGAAACATGTCTAAGAGCAGCTGTGTGGTGGGATGCACAACCAACAGGGTGAATAACCACGAACTGAGTTTTTATAACCTCCAAACTGAGAAACTGAGCTTTTAAAAAGACTAAAGTGGGTAAAAAAGTGGTGCCAGAGGAAAGTAACAGGCCGGGCATGATGGTGCTCATGTTTTTAGTGAGCTACAGGCATTTTGTTAGTGTTTCAGCTCTTGGTTGTATAGTTTTATGCAGTGAATAGTTTTATAGTTCAAATTACAAACCAGTCAAAGGACTTGTAGTATAGGCCAGACCTCCTGAGCTCTGTAACAGTCCACCAGGTGAACAGTGACATAACTCTCTGCACTTCATCTACACAGCATTTCATTTTTATTCATTGTATTTATGGTTTGTGTCTCAAGGGAGGTTGTTCTGTTTTGTCAATTGTGGTGTATAACAGCAAAGGCGAGAAAGTGAATGGTTGCACTTTAAGTAGAAGGAGTCATGAGTAGCTGGAAAGTAGCGATGCTGGGGAACAAATATGATTAAATAGTTGCTTTTCTGAAGGGTTGCTGCTTATTAATCTGGGAAATAGGACAATGTTTATTATTAATACACCTTGCTCACACTAGCCTGAAGCTTGCAGGCATGTTTAGCATGTTACTTACTGTCTGATTATACTACCATCCACTATCATACTGAAGAGGAGACTGAGACTGAGACTTTATGATGAGTCTGAGTAGAAATCAGCTGTGCTTCTGTTTCCCAAATGAATCAGAAGACAAATGAAGCTTTGTTGCTTTCTCCATTCACACTGAATTACAACCTGTTGCATCTGAAATGTTTGAATCCATGCTTGTTAACAGGCTCACTTGTTATAATGTGAATCATAGCTTTAGTGTGAAAGGCACAGATGTTCTAATAACTCATGCATCTAATAGTACTGAGCCTTTAAACCAACTAATACTCCTATAAAAGGGGAAACACCTGCAAGTAGGATGAGTTTTTTTTTAAATGCCAGTCAATTCAATTTCCTTTTCTCCACACAAATACCTAATCTTCTCTATTCCAATCATTTGATATGTTCAAAAAAAGAAACAACACTAAGGCTTGTGCTTACTTCTCCATTTCAACCTCAACTTTTTGGTCTTTCTTGTTCTATTTTATGCTTTGCTCACCTGTGTGGTCAGCAGTGTTCCTCCGCCATTCCCCTGACCTTCACCTGCCTTCACACCTGCCGCTCGTTACTCAATCGGTCCCTTGGTATAGATACACCGCTCCATTACTTTACTGCCTTTGCTGGAATATCTTGTACTCTTGCTATATATATTTTCTTTTAATCGTTATGACCCCTACCTGCTCTGTTCATATCTGCTCGCTCTTGTTTAATCCTGCTGACTATTTTTCTGTTGCCAAACCTGTTTTTGCTTCAATCTTTTAATCCTGTCTTCCTGTCCTTGCTGTTACTGTTCCCACAACCCTGATAGATACTGACTATGAGAAAACACACTAAATATAATATAACCTCACTGACTGATCTTACAAAAATAAAACATGCTTTTAGATGTATGACTTCTTAAGAGACATAGTCCTTGCGGCACATAATGGTGTATTTAAGTGCAAAATGCTGCCAGCAGTGACTTTTAGTTTCCAATGCCAGCACAACAAACATCATTACATTGATGATGATGTTACACATTTTTATAGCTCCCCAGGTGCTCTTTAGTGATTAAGAATTTGGAAAGGTTTTATTTTATTCATTTATTTATTTCCTGCAGGGATGTCAATGCCAGGCGGAGAGATTTTTATGCTTGGTCAAGCCCAACACAACCCTGAGCTCTTGTTGGAAAAACACGTTTCAAAAGAAATCGCTAACAAGTGGAGCTTTTCACGAGGACAAATCAGAGCTACAGTCAGCTGGGTGCAGCCGTTCCACTGTTGCAAATTTGTCACTCAGTCATATACATCCGGATATGTGTGGAGTTTTATGTGCATAAATCTGCTCCTTGCAGAGTCACATTGGCAACATTATACGGACATTTATCTGTAAGAAGTGGCTTTACACGGATGTAAATCCTCATTTAAATCTGGCAGTGGCAGGAAGAAGCTCAACACAGCAAGGTAGGTGAGCTCCTCTAAAGATGTCATGAGCATAGGAGGTGAAGGCCATGTGGGGAAATATAAAACCACACTTCATTGGCTGAATCAATACAGAGCCTCTTAACGTAGATTAGCCACCTCTTGGTATCCAGCCAAGGCAAAAGCATGTTGATGTGGTTTCATTTTGGAAAGGATGCTTTGCATAAACAGTCTACGTTAAGGTACGAGGAGCAGGAATCTGACCAGAAGTTTGGATGATTTAAGTGCTAGTGGATTCCCGATACTAATTAAACAGGCCGGAGTGCGAGGGAGATATTGCTTTGAAATTCCATTCCCCTGATAGACATTCAATTAAGGTTTTGACAGTTTTACAACAGCTGTTTGTCTCGTTGAAATATATGGCGCAAACTGTGGTCAGCAAACACCCTCTCACCCCGAGTCAAACCGACGAAGCAATAAGTTAATGTAAAGCTGTGCTGCTGTCATGTACTTAAAGCTGTGGATGATGACAAAACAGGCTCCACTTTAGAGATCTGGCCTGTGTTATAGACGCTGATAATCAATCACACCTTAAAACCTCAAGTTTGCAAAGCAGCTTGCTTCTTATTTCAATACAATATGAATATTTTGACACTTTTTAAGCTTTTAATTCCCCTTAAGTAGCTTTAAGGTCCAAAATCATCTTATTCTACACTGTCTGACTGCATCACATATATCTTCTATTCTATATCAGCTTATCTCAGCTCCTCATTGCAGTATTCAATATGTCTTGTGCATAATTTCACACATCTCAATATTCAGTCTCACTTTTCTAGTATCTATACAATCTTGGGACTTGTAGTAGAAATTAAAATACTAAAACAATGGTTTGCTGCACTGCATGACTTTGTAGCAGCTGGACCACGAGAGGGTTAACGGGTTAACTGTATCAATGCAGAGACCGAATGATGTCTGAGCTAAAAAAAACATGTTAACCAATTATAATTTCCTCCTTTTTTTGTCCTAAATGTGATCACTTCACATTTATGCTTCATGTTGACACCTGATTTACACCACATCCTGGATTGTTAACAATAAACCAAGGACAAAGATTCATCCAATACTAGAAGAAATGGAGCAAGCAGTAAAAAAAATTAAAAAAGAAGCACATTATAATAGAATTATCGTCTGTTTTTGATTACATTTACATTTTTTAGACATGTGCAGCACAAACACAAAATGAAAGGAGATTTTAACAGACACAAGATGATATTTATGAATTTAGCATCAATATGGTGGTAAATTATTGCCTAATTCACTATTTTAATGACATAAAGTGTATGTTTGTAATGTATTTCTGCATATTTGCTTATATTTGCATGTTGTATTTTTGCATTTGGTGACAATAAAGCACAATTTGAATGATTTTCAACTGTCATGCATACACACACACACACCGGGTCTCATCATTCTCTGAATTATGCAAGCTGCTCCCGTCTATACCACTCTATGTTTCTGAACTTGACTTTTCATGCATGAAATTGAGAGACAGTAAAGGACGGTAAACGGAGAGACACACTCACTTCCTCCAACCATCGCCGGAGTTTGCCAGCAGGCCAGCAGCAGCAGCAGCAGCCCGAGGTCCAGGTGAGGAGAGGCGGTCATAACCTTCTCTGTCTCTGCGCACACACACTGACAGACACCTCTGGATCTTCAGCAGCTGTTCCTCCTCCTCCTCTTCCTTCTTTCCCCCCTCTTGTTCACTCCCTTGCGTTTTTACTGCAAGTTCCCCCACAGGGTCACCACTGTTTCCACACCACCCTTCAGCTTCAGCTTCATCCTCCTCTTCCCCTTCTTCTCTATACAGAAAGGCACACTGTTTAAAAAGATGAGGCTCCTTCTCCAAAAGAAATCTTGGGTCGGTTTAATTCCCAACTTGCACAAACTAAGTCAGCAGCTGCAAATTCAAATATGCTGAATGTATATCTTGCTCGTTTTTTTACCCCCTTCTTCTCATGTGGATCAGAAGCGCAGAGGAGGCTGCATAATCAGCACGGAGAAGCTAACAGGTAGTTCGACCCTGCTCCCCACCACTTGTCCTCGGCTCCACTGGTGTCTAGCGGGCTCAATTTTGCGGCAAATGTCGGATAAATTCGCCTTTCTCCGCGGGCAGGTGGAAGGTCGCCGGAGTTTCAGCACCACGGACAGCAAATTCGCCTTTCTCCGCGGGCAGGTGGAAGGTCGCTGGAGTTTCAGCACCACGGACAGCGCTCAGGCAGGTCGGCTGTCATCTCAGCGCAGAGGACAGAGGACAAATCGGCGTTTCTTGGTGATTCAAATCAATCAAAAGAGAAAGAAGGAGGACAATAGGGGTTGATGTTTAAGCACTCTCTAGAAAAGGAAGGATGACACAGGAGAGACTGGAGCGCAAAAAGGTGGCCCGCCTCCTCTAGAAGGCGGCGCGCTGGTTTAATCTGACAGATTATGGGGAATCCGGAGGGCTGAGAAAATGTCTGTGTCTGCAAAGGAGCTGCGATGGTAACTCCTCCAGCACAACCACACACATACACACTCACACACACCTACACATGCACAGCAGGCCTGCACGGTGCTTCTTACAGAATGACGTTACAAATCCTGTCACTACACAGAGGAGGAGGAGGAAGAGGAGGAAGAGGATGGAGAGAGAGGAGGAGGGCGCATTCCTTCACTCTTTAAAAGCCAACTTTGGATCATGTGAGCAGATCACAAAAGACTCCTGATTTAAATGAATCATAAAGTCAAACTACACAAATATCAGTCAATCAAATCAATACATTGATGTTTTAAATCCATTTTTTGGCCTTAGAAACAGTTGAGAAAACAACATAAACACAAGGTCCATTTAGCAGCTGCTCTGAGCTTTTATTAGCAGGTGGAGTTTGCCCAATGTTGTCATTAAATTCTGGATCAAAGGTACAAAATAATGGCATAATTAGACCTTGTGGTGAGTCTGCGTTCTCAAATAAATGAAAATATTTTTAAAGATGTAGCCTGCCTGGTGTATTAAGTATATGAATATTACAAATATACTATAAATTCAAACCTTATAAGTATAATAAGCATAATTTACTCAAAAACTGCACAATTTTGAGGTAGCTGCACTTTACTGTACCTATTTGTGTCTATCTCCTTATAAAATGCCACATTTAAGAGGGGAATATTGCCCTTTTTTTACTCCAGAACCATTTTGGTGTGTACTAAACAGCTATATTGACTATATTGATCAATATTCTCATTCAAAACATGATTATCTTACACCATACAACACAATATACTCAACTATTCAAAGCATATAACTAGTAATTTTAGCTCCACTTCATATGTTAAAATTCTTCGTATGAATCAGTAATCATAATAATAATCCAACAATATGATTTATATAATAATCTAACACACTGACAAAGGGCCATTCTACATATTGGGAGCCCCACTTTGCCTTTTGATGGTTGATTACGAGAAAATCTACTTCTAAATTGCAAATGCAGGACTTTTAACATGATTCTTCTTGTTAACAGGTACTCATACTTAAATATCAAAGAAAGCATTGACTCAACACTTTTGGATCCACCATGACCAAGATAATCTTTTTAATATCTTCATTTAACCAGCAAGTCTCTTGAGATACATCATCTTTTTTTTATGAGAGACCTGATAAAAAGGGGCAGCGCAGAGTAGTTAACACAGACTTCACATAAAAGACCTGATTTACAACATGTTTCAACTACAATCAAACAGGACATGAGAGGAATAGAAGGAGAGAGCTTAACTCTTTAAAACACTTTCACATTCCTCATAAATAATCTCATGAAAGTGAAGGATCTAATTACTTCTTGCACTGCTTGAACCCTTCAAATGACACAATGCCTTCTCGGAGCCCCGTGTGACATATCATATAAGCTAATGAGATGTCAGCAGCTCCCAAACTGCCTCATTTAAATAACTTTTAGAAACCTGAAAGAGATAAAACAATCAGAAAAATTGAAAAAGAACCCCAAAAGTCAGTTAAAATAATATAATTTCATGTTGCAGGCTTGTATTTCTCCTCTTTCTTAGCCTCTTATTTACACTGAATCCTTGTAAATTTACTTTGTGACTCCCTTGAAGGGGTTTCAACCCTCAAGCTGGCACATAGGAGACATAGAAAACCACAATTAAAAGCACAAGAAGGATATTAAAAACTCTCAATTTGTAAATCACTTCAGTGTTGTTGCACTACAGGGACAGATAGAAATGTCTGGATAACATTACACAGAATGTGGATGGATGTTATTGACCTCGCTTGTTAAAATCAACGCTGCAAACGAAGGACACAATCTGCAACCTTCTGCAAAGCCTTTCCTGTAGCGTAAACGGCCTTTTGTCCCATATGTGTTGTCCAAACGTAACAGCTGTTTAATAAAGTCCGCGTGTGAAACCTTGACAGTTTTCACACGTCATTAATCTTTGTGCGTTGATGCTCTTCGTTTCAGCCTCTTGATTTATTTCACCCAGTTTCAGCGACACCAGTTGTTTCACTGCAAAGTCAAACAGTTCGACGCCTGTGACATTACAGATTGATGAGAGAATAAAGATACAGCGGTTTTTTGTATTGATTTTTCTGGGATCAAACAGGACTAAAAATGTCTTGACAACCTTCAGAAGAGTGAAAAAGAAAGCAAGACATTTGCCTGAAGCACATTTGTCTTATTCAGAGGACTACCAGGCACATTGTTCAATTATTCAGTAGAAATATGTATTATAGGAACATTTCGAGGAAAGTCTGAAAAGATACGTTTGTGTGGCAGAAATGTTTTTTTTTTCTTTTCTTGTTGCTGTACTGAATTTATTCTGTGGCTCCTTCTGGAGTCTCAACCATCAGTCTGGAAACTACTTTATATGCAAGTTTGAACTCCTTCAAACTTCAAAAAATAATGCAGTTGATTTTGCCTCCTGCTGCCACTTGGGGACACTAAAAACTCAAAAAGTTTCCAAGTGCAACAACATACATTTGGACTTGTCATAGCAGGAAAAAGCACAAGTGGAGTTAAAAAAAAACAATGAGGATGACTTAGCTCCATTCAAGTGTCTTAGACAGACTTAGTGGAGAACAATCATGCATATTGCAACTGTGCATTTGCTGCAAAAAGGTTTATTGCTGTGCTCCAACTCTATAATGATATACAGTACGTGCTCTATATTAATGGTGATACTATGCCCTTTCTTTAGGTAATATACAAGCAATCAACTTACATGTGTTACTGTTTTCTACATCCAGGAAATGATGCAACACCATATGTGAACTAATAGACTTCTAAAATGCAAAACTGAAATGTTTCTGCCAATTTAACTTCACAAAAACAAAGTTTATCATATTAAATTCCGTTTTCTAAGATGTTAGTCGAGCTGTCTCAACACCAGCTGCAATTTGAATTGTTTGCAGCTGTGAGCAGCTCCTCCTGCACAGTGTGACAGCAGCTGTTAGTACATGTGCTAACTTTTTTTTTGAGTATGTGCTTAATTGTGTCACTTCTCCAGCATGTTTTGAACACAGTACATACTCAAATCCTGCTGATATTTAGTATACAGTGTGTGCTGCCTCTATGAAGAAAAGTAAAGGACATATATACAACCTTCATTAAATGTATTCTCCTCTCTTGGAAGTTTTTATTTCTCCATGTTTCAAATCAAAGTTAACTTCATCTGCTTTTTTGACACACAAATTAGTCAATATGGAAAAATCTCTCAACATAGGCTTAAACCAGCATTGCCTGTAAGTTCAGGTGATTCAGACATCTGCTGAGGAAGCCTCCAGGATGCCTCCCCGTGCCAGTTATTTTCAGCAACTGGGAGATGACAGGAGGGAAAGATCAAGAACATGCTGGAGGGTTTACATATCCCATCTGGTGTGTGAACACCTAAGGATCCCCCCCGAAAAAAAGTTGAATCATCCTTTGAGCTTCTTTGCTGCCACCAACCTTAATAAATCAGTGGAAGGAAAAATTGATATAGCTATAGAAAGATGGACAATAAAAAAGAGCTTTAGTGTTTACTGAATAGCGAGTAGGTAGAAGGATTTCTCTCACCCCTACCGAGGAAGCTCTGTTGAAAGTCAGCAATCAGACATCAGTTTATTACAGCCGCCTTTGTTGTTAAAGCTCCACTTTACTGCACACTTGATGAGCTGTGCTTTCTCTCCACTCTCAAGAGGACTTATTGGCAAAAATCAAGTTTTACTCCCTTGTTTGCTTCAGTATGCTAATGTGTGTCTTGTGTTTAATGCTCAAAAGGGGGGAAAAAAGAAAGAAAAAGCCCTTAAGTCAGGATGTATAGAGTGAAAGGATTAAGGGCGCCTCTGCTTTGAGCAACACACACAATGCAGAACGCCTCAGACTTATTTCAGGATTACATTTTGGGTTTTATTTGAGTTTGAACTCAGTTGCATGGGTCAGACTCAAAAGGAGAAGCTCCAAATGTCAACGAGAACTTCATCATCATTTTTGTTGACTTGAATATTGCGAAAAGTTGATTATCACAACATTTATAATGAAAGATTTGATCATGTTTGCATATTTTATTAACTGTGATCCAATAAATAAAGTCTTTCACTATTTATTTAAGGCTGTAACTGACTGATTATCAGTTTTGGCAATCATTAAACACAACATCTGCAGGAGTTTATAAGCTTTTTAATGCCTATTCAGTTCAGTTAGATTTCTGTGTACCGACTCTCTCCACCAAGGGGAGCTAGCCGCCTGCAGTAGATCATTTGTCCTTTGGTGATGCTAAGATTATGAGTCAACCAACTTCAGAACATGTCCTCCTCCACACACATGTCCAGTGCAGGCCCAATAAAATTAGGCTGGTTTATAACGGCCATACTGCACCTTTTAGATATATAGTGTGATTTGTTAGTGCATTTGTCTGCCTTGAGAGGACGTAGAGAGTCATACAATGAGTCAATAAGACTAAACTAATGAAGCCTGCAGGGAATAGGAGCGTTAGCTGGGGACAAAAAAAACTGTGAGATCCACGAAATGCAATAGATGAACCAAAAAAAGACAACAGTGCTCATTCATTAACCTCAAAATCTGCTCTTCACATGACAATATTGATGTAAAGTTTATCATTATTATCTTTTCAGGACCTAAAAATCGACCGAAATTGGATTTTAAGGGGCAATGCCGAGTCTAGATTGTTCATCTTTTGACATGTTCCTGCAAAAACCATAAATATTTATCATATTCAGTGAGCGTTAACATTTAGCCCACAACATTTTGCATGAATGAGACTCTTTAGGTGAATCTGTAACCACCAAATTAACATCAAGGAGTCATTTACAAAAATATAAATGCACAATTTAGTATATATTCTTAGTTACAGAAATATTAACAGCATCAAACTTTATGAGCCACCCTGAAAAAACCCTTTTATAAAACACATTTATGCAATAATAAATTTGTTATCCCTGTGTTTTTGTGTGTCTTATTTCTTTTTTAAAAGCACCGAGCTGCAGGGTTCATTGCCATATTTCACAGCTGAGTGGTTAACGCTGTCCCTCAGAGATGTGAATACAAATCACAGCGACAATGAAGGCAAGAATTACAAATTTTAAAAAATGTTCCTTGCTGTTATTTGACAGCTTAGTTTCCTCTAGAGACTCTCCTGACTTGACTTTGGCTTCTTGATGTGATTCAATCTCATATATATCTTTGAATTAGGTCAGATTTGTCTTATATTTCACACATTTATGCAGCCAACACAAATCAGACTACGCCGACATATGAGGAAAAACAGGATTTTTACTTGAGGGAACAATACATTTCTTTTTGTTTGTTTGGTTTTTTTTATTCTTTGCTAATGATGAAAGCCAGCCATGCATAGGCTAAGTGAGCAGCTCCACATATGGTGCTGGCGTGTGCCACAGCCATGAGGAATGTCAGTTTTAGTAAGCAGCAACCCTCTGCATGCTCGTGTCCATCCTGCAGGACACACACTACACTTTAACATAATCTGGATGAATGTATGCAAAGTAAAAGGAGCAGAGGGATTGCTGGTTATAAAGAGGAGGAGAAGACGCTGATGACGACTCAAAATCAGAGTCAGATATTGTCCAGAAATGTGTGTCAGCGGTTAAGGCTTTTGTCTCAATGTGCAGCTTTTTATTAATGCATGGGACAGCTCATAATAATTTCATACATACGCGAGCACTACATGACTCAGCATCATCCTGATTCACAGAAGCGTCTGGGTCAGTCGACTACTACCTGGCTGCTTTCATGTCGTCTTGATGCATCAATGCAAACCAGAGCAATCCCTGCTGTAGCAACAAAATAGTCCAAAACAATCAAAGATGTTAATGATTGACTAATAAATGATGTAATAATTATGGTTAAAGCTACCATTCAGGACACTCCTCTGTATTTTTGGGGAAAACTGAAACCTAAATATGACAGGCTGATTAAGACATCATATATCTAAATTTAGTTATTTTAAAAACATTTTTAGGAAGACAATTTCTAAATATGTTGTTTCCAGCTTCTCAAATATGAATATTTTATGGTTGCTTTCATCTTCTGTGGCAGTAAACTGAACATATTTGTGTTAGCAGTAGGTTAGTTGGGCCAAAACTAGACATTTGAGGACATCACCTTGTGGTTTGGGAAACAGTGATCAACATTTTTCACCATTTTTTACGTTTTCTGGACCAAACAACTTATAGTTTAATTGGGAAATAGGGATAGGAAAAGAGCCAAAAACTATTAAAATGATTCAGTGCTTCACCATCAAAATGTTGTTCCTAGTAGATGAGAAAAGGCTTTCAAACAACATTTAGACTTTCATGTTTATCGGGGGGGAAAATAGCCGAAATGGAATTGAACAGCGATTTAAAGACAGTAAAATATGAAATCCAATAATTTGACAATTTTGTAGACTTTCTGGTGTCTGATAAACTTTTCTGGAGGGATTAAACCCTGGCTGTAGCCCTGCTTGTCACTTTTCCTTTTTAGCACCGCTCCGCTGAACTCCAGCTTCATTAAGCTAAACTACTCCACTCAATTGACTCAGGCATTTTATCCAGCTTTTAACTGCAGTGTACCAGGTGTCTGAATATATAAAAAGGTACAATATTCATAAATCTGTTCATATCTGTGTTTAATACCTCGATCCAGGATTTTCTCTTACTGTGTTTTATCAAAAATCTGTAAATGTGACACACTACTACACAACCTGTCCTCAAGGTTTGGGGATTTCCTCTCACCTTTCCATGCCTGTGAGCAGATTTAGTCCTCACAAGTGTAGAAATGTAAGACCACACAGGCTCTTGCATACAGTATACAGACACTCAAACACAGAGCCATGTGCAAACAGTGACACTTCCAGCATATTCAGGGCATCAAGGCTTCAGTCCCACTGACACCCAGGGGAACTTGTGTCCTTTGTCAAAGCAACTGGTTCTGCCACACTGGCAGCTTCAGCTAGGAGGCAACCAGAGGAATGTGTGTGTGTTTAGAGGGGGGGGGGGTGGTTAGAGAGAGAGAGAGAGAGAGAGAGAGAGGAGGAGAGAAAGAGAAATCACTGTACATATGAACAATCATCCAGCACAGTAGGCTGCCATGCTATAAACACGTACAACAAAAATCCAAAGGCTACAGAAACGTTGGAGTCCGACTCCCATCGTTTGATTGACAGGTGATCTCTACTGTAGCAACAGCATGGCTATGACTGCTTAGCAACAAGGACAGAGACAAGATGTATCAGCACTTAATCTGTCATCTTGGAAAATGTGTTTTTTTAAATCCTCCAACAACGAAATGCAGCCAAAACGCAGACAACAAAAATGATTGCTTTATGTTGGAAACCTCCACATTCGATTATAAAACCAACGAGAAGACACTTTTTTTGGAACGTTAATAATTTAGAGCAATCCAGGTCCATCAATCAAGCCATTTATGCTGTGTTGAAATGTTCTGAGCTCAGCTTCTAGTCATACTTTTTTGTCATTTTCATGTCTGAGATAAAACATTTGGGTTTGTGCATCCTTTTGTTTTTTTGCAATAACTAATATTTTGACACATGGATACAGGGATGAGGGGGAGGAAGAGGAGGATACAAACAAACAGTTATACCGTGCGTCTCTATCGGTACGTTCTATTCAAGTTGGAGGTCAAAAATGTCCAAAAACCAAGCTGGAAGCTTCCCAGGAAACGTGACGTCAGATGCAATCAACGCTGCTGACCATGAGAAACTCAGCGTGTCAATATCTGCAATGATTACAATTCATTTTGACATCACTCTACACAGGTCATCTGTCTTATTTTATTCACTGTGATTTAAGGTAGGAGAAATAACTATATGGCTTTAAGTTGATTACCTATCGTTGATGGTGTTGACCTCCATGTTAGTAAATGCACATACTATTGGAGATATTCTCAATCTGAAAAAAGCTACTGCATAAAAACAGATTATATTTATCAGTTTATTCAGCAAAATCTTCATTTCTTGATTGATGCCAAAGATAAAACTGCAACAATTAACCAATCCATCAAGCAGGAAATGAACTGGCAACTATTTTGATATCCAAGTAATCATTTAAACCATTTTTCTTATCTTATATTATAATAAAGTTAATATTTTTGGAGGTTTTGACAACTGTCTTAGTTTGGAGATGCTATATTGGGTGAAAAGAATCAGCAGATTAATGAATAATAAGAATAACTAGCTGCAGCCATTAAAACCATAATAAAAGCATTATTCCTATTATACCCAACTAACTAATCGATTCATTTCAAGTCACTAACATAAAATACACTTTTATGTTTTATCTACACCTGATTAATTGTAAGTCTACTGTATGATTTTACAGTACATCTGCAGCCTCTGAATGTTTCATAAATCCACTCTGGCTGTTCCAGTCGACTCCACTGCGACTTGAGGCCCCTGAGGTTGTCTCTTGTGTTTGTGTGTTACGGACCCTCTAACTTTGCTAGCGTCAAAAACTGTTCTTCTGAGGTTCAGTGACGTTCCTCCTTGTGTGTGTGTGTGTGTGTGTGTGGGAGTGTGTCTCATCGCCAGCCTCTGGCATGGTCAGGTCCAATCTCTATCACTGCGCTGTTTGGACGGGCTAAGAAAATGGTTTGCTCTGCCACTGCAATGCACCAGTCACCCGTTCATTTACGAGCTCGTGCATCTGACCGGTTCATTCATCTATCCATCGATTCATCCATCATCCAACAATCATCAATCCTCTATATGTTGTAACTCATCTCCATCCCAGATGTGTATTCTTGCACCGCCTGCCCTGCAGTTACCGTACCCATAATCCCCCGGCTCATATCACTATAGTTCAGCACATGGTTGCCCTGCTCATCACCATCATCTGATTTCACAGCTGTATGTGCCCCGCATCTTAACATGTCAGATCTCATCGGACGGTATGAGTCTAAATCCTATCGGGATTGTTCCAGGGGAGCCCACGTGTCGATGCGTTGTGTTGATTAAAATAGATTTCGGTCATACAGTATTTGTTTTGTCTCAATACCAATGTTCCGTCCTGTATTACCACCAAGGTAATCCTGGGATTGAGGCGGACACCCTGAGAAACACTGCGTCACTTCCCTCATGTACCGCAGGGACCAAACACACCACAACAACATACAACTGACAAAACCTGATTAAAGCCGAACAAGCTAAAGCAGATTTGTATGTATCAGCCTCGTAAACATAAACTGTAAACTGTGGCTTTCATTCGCTTTGTAGGGGAAGGATTCATGTTGGTCTGCTCACAAAAAAATGACAAATCAAAAACTTGAGTGAAATGCAAATAGTCTCTGATGTCACCTTTAAAACAATGAACTATATTTGTAATCTGACACCACCAACATGCAAAGTTTACAGTGATAAAGGATATCCAAATGTATTGTGGTCACCAGCTACATTTATAGCTATGATGAATATGATGGCACCTTTTAAATGAATGAAGAGTTTCAGAAGCATTTTAAAGGTACTTGCACTGTCAGGTGAGATTTGGAAACATACAAAATAAGTCATGAAAGAACCTAAAATCTACCTCTATATTGGAGATGAGACATGTCTTTCTTTCTTCTGTCTACATGTCGTCATGGATACCAGCTGCTCTTTATAAAGGACTGCATGTTATGTTTTATTTTTTACATCAGAAGTAAACAGCACAAATTATCTTTCAACTTTTAAATATCAATCATCAGCTAAAACTTGACTTTAAAAAAAATTAAAGCTTCATTATTTTTTTTTATTGTACCACAAAGAGGCTATTTACACATCAAGCAGACACAGAGCAACATGTGCATCCCAACAAGGCCTTTTCTCTCTAGTTTGAACCAGAAACTCTCAAAGCTGTTAAACTAAACTACACATCGGGTCAGACAACCAAAACAATGAGCTAATTATGGCTCAGAGCGATGCAAAGCCACTACATTTGGCACTACAAGCCACACAGTCATTTAAATAATCCACTACAAAACAAAAGAATAAACCCTTTCTCAGTTTAGCACTAGTGGGATAAGTCATGTGACTAGTTTTAATTGTATACTTAACCTAATGTTAGATTGGGCGATTTTTAGAGGATGGGGAACGTCGTTTTAAAAATTCAACCAGTCGAAATAAATCAGAAGGATTATCTATTTTTGTTTAAGCTCAGATTTGATGTCTGCAAATTTGACCCCTTTTTTATCTCCATGTTCATTAAGGCTTTTACATTTTCTTTCAGGACAGGATTTACATTTATCTTTTTCTTCCCTTATTTTAAAACCCTATGGTGGTTGTTAACTAGCACAAACAGAGGCCAAATGAGGAGACGGATACTCTAAAAAAAGTGATTTCCAGTATTAGAGTCAATAAAAAACTATTTCTCTGTTTTCAAAATGTTCTTTCATAACTTTTGCTCATTTTTTAATATCTCCAAAAGGAAATCAAGGTTAATATTTTAACAGAAGACAGCTTGTTGGACTTGATTTGGGGGAGAAAAAAAGCATTCCTCCATGACTCAATGTTGGCTGCTTATCAATACGTAATCCTCTGTCCCGTGTGTGTTTTCTGTGGCGGTCCTGCAAACTAAACTTCCTCACAAATAAATGTTACTGCATCTTGACTTGGCACGGTACAGTATCTTGTTGTTGTTTTTTTTATACGGTAACAAAGCAAGAACACAGTGTTTGAGCCCAGAGGAGTCGAACACAGTCAAAGTTCCTCACCAAACAGAAGTCTATTCATCATTGGTTTTAGCCAGAAGGCGATGTGCTCCCATTACTGGCTGCATTGACCACATCGGCCGAGAGGGTCAGGCGATATTTTCCATTAGGAACATGGAGTTGCTTTGTGTAGAGCAGCTTTAGAGTTGTGGGCGAAGGCTTTTAGAGCATGCCGAACACTTATGGGAGGTTTATTGTTCCCAAGACACAAGAGTGCTCCGTTATCGCTATCGGGGAGAAACTCCTGACACAAAAGAAGATGGTTAGATATTATAAAAAGGAAAAGAGTTCAAAAGGGGCTCTATTTTTATTTTCAGATGGCGTTTATTCATGTTTTAATACAGCTTCTTTTCTGTGTTTCTCCACAGTAGTAAAACGATGCAGAAGCACATGATTTGTTTCTATTTTAAATGTTTCATAAGACAGCATCTTCATAGTTCTTCTTCATCGTTAACGATAGCAGAGGTCATGGACAATCAAACATTTATTTCTCAATGATTTAGACAGAAGAAAATGTGAGTTCACAGGGAGTTCATAGACTTTAGAGTTTACCTTAAAGGTTTATCCAAAGAAATGTTACCATAAAGCCTCTTTTACACGTCTCTTACTGTTTCCCTTATAGCTGCAATACGTTTAACCCATAAAGCTTTCTCCTAGACCATTTACTTTTTGGCATCTCTTGAGTTTATTTGTGAGTTGCTAAAAACAATTAAAAATGAGAAGGTTGATACAGAATAGCAGCTGCCAAATAAATACCATCCCTTTACAGATTTAAGCAGGAACCAATTCTCAGAAGACAAAAGATTAAACTTTCTGACATTTTCACCAAAAAGGCAAACGTGTAAGCTGTCTGATCTTATCTGCTACCTGTTCTTGTTTTATTTATTTCTACGCTTGCTCTTTCTAATCGTTTATTTCATCACTTATCTGCAGAATGCAGCATGATGAGCAGCAGCGGGTTGGTGGCCGAGGCGTTACCAATTTCAATCTAAGATGAAACAATGGGGCAGATGGAAATGAACAAGAAAGACTAAACTACTAACTACTAAACAACTAATGTGATATGAACATTTTCCAGGTTAAATGATGGGAAACATATATGGGAACACACATGATTCAATACTTTACTACTTTTTTTAAATATGAGAAGAACCATGTATTTTTCGGTGCCTTTATCAAATGTTTATTGTTGGTGTTTACACAGATACAGAAGATTTGGAAAAGGGAGTGTATATTTTTGTCTCTTTTTCACTTCACATAAAAAAAGTAGCCAGCTAATTGTTTATAAAATGTTTTAAAAGTTGGCACATTAACTATTAATGTTTATTTTTTGTATACTCTAAATGGACAATGCATCTCAAGAGGTACAGAGTGTAAATTGAAAAAGAAAGTGTGTCATCTCTAGCCTAGATTAGAAAATAGCAATGAATTAATTAATGAAGTATTTATATGTGCTTGCCCATTTAAAGGTTAGAAAACTGTGAGGTCCACTGTTTTAAAAGCACTAATGAGGTAGATTAACAATACAGTAGCAGTGTTGATGCTGTAACAGTAATGATAATGATCTCTTCTGCTACTAAAGCAGAATGAAAGGATCTGAAACTCAATTGAAGCTGTTAATAGTTTTTTTTTGGGCTGATACCCTCTAGCTGGCTACAGTCCAGTTCACTGACAGTCAATAGTAACATGCTGTCGGTTACTCATGGAAAATCAACATTGACTGGAGAGGAAATTGTGGCAGGAATAGCTCACAGCCAATATGACCCTACCCTCTCTTTCTCGGCATCGGCCTCTTTTACACAAACAATTCCACCACTTTGTCGAGTTTATCGCACCTTTTTGGTCTTTTCTAATTGCAATCTTAGTTTTCTGCTTTTCCACTTTTAGTTGAACTTTGTGCCAAAAACAAATGTGTGAATCAAGTTGTGGGAAAAAAGTCTAATTCCTAGAAAATGACCCATTTGTAAATGTCATCTGATATTTCTGATGTTTCCCAGAATCCTGACTAATGCTCGATGGAACTAGTATGAATGTTTACACACTTTCACACAACGTGGTCACTAATGTAATAAAACTAACTTGCAGGAATTGAATTCTACTCCCCGGTCTCTGATTACTTGCTACCTCGTGGGGTCGACTCGGCCCCCCTTTTGTCGCCACTCTCCTGCGTTCGCCAACAAATCGGTTGGATTGACTGTCACTGTGATCTCCCTCACTCTCTCCTTCACGCCCTTCTGCCTCCATTAGGACCCTGGCACCCTGATAGGAGATGTGGGTGGCTATGAGGACAGGCTCTGGTAGGGGTGGGGTGGTAATGGGGGGGTGGTCAGTGTGTTTGCTAGACCGGCCTGGGTTCATCACCTTGCTGGAGGCCATGGACGGGGGGAGGGGGGGGGTTAGTCAATTTATAGGGCTCTCTTTGCTTCTCCGCTCCTTAGTGTGCCCATAATCTGCCATCTTGGTCCTAAACTCCCAGACTGCACCTCCTCTCTCCTGATCAGGAGCTTCCCTACATCTTAACCGGTAAGCAGTTTGACCTTTGACCCTAAGGATGTGCTTTGTTAAAACAGGCCTGCTTGAGAATGCTTCACCACCGCCATCAAACAACATTTATTTTTCTGCCAATCTCTTGAGTAGAGAATTCTTTATATTTTTATTTAGATGGCTTATTATGTCTCTCATAAGCCATTAATACATGTTTGACAGATTATGTCATTTCTCAAAGGACTCTACACAGAGTGCACTTAGCACCAATGAAGATTAGACTATACTCAATTATACAAGAATGTTATGTAAACTAGTTTATTTTTTCCCAGAGCTGCCACCACTCTTGGTTTTGGGTTTTGAAGGTGAGCCAACAGTGTTGTTTGAATATAAAGCAGATTTCCTCTGACGTGGCGCTCTATTTTACCCCACACACTCCTCCTTTTTGCCTCTTATGATTCAATGTGGAGCAGATTTAATGCTCTATTTGTAGTTTATCCCATGGGCTATTTTACAGTCGGGTGGGTAGGTAAAGGCATGGTTACCATTTTGTGTTGTATAGGTACAAATATTAAAAAGCTCACGCCTATCAGGAGCCTCATTTCAGAGCTTTTATTTAGTTTGATACAAGACTAAGACTGGATTTTGAATGGAGAGCATCTGTGCTAAATGAAAACAATTGACAATGTGGTGAAACATGCTCTTCATTGTCTGCATCGCCCCTAATCCAGACAGCATAACTCTAGTGTTTTCTTTTCCCTGGCAGCTCCCTTAAACGCAGCGTTCTGCCGCTGCTGTCGCCCAACCCTAATAATGTCAGATTAAGCTCTGCACAACTGTCCATCTGACATGAGGGCTGGATTTGTGCAGGATTGGAAAATCTGGATGGGATGCCTCCAAAGCTCTGTAATTCTGCACATACACACTTACAGATATATACACAACCCCCCCCTCCTCCTACCATCACATCAACACACACGTACCGGAGCAGATTAAAAAGCAACAGAGAGGTTGGAGAGGATATGCATGTCATGGTAGTGTGTTTGTGCTCTGTTGGGGTTGCGTGAGTTTGGTTCGACCTCTTCTTCTTAAGGTGTTTTGATGCTTCAAGCCCAAAAAGTTCCTCCACTGTCCTGAGTGACTTCCTGAAGGCTGCACATCACAAAGCACTCACCCAGCTGGAACTCGTTGTGTTTTTACTATTAGAAAGGCATTATTTGAATGTGTAGCGAGAGGGTTATTTTCGTGTCGATTGTTATCAACAATGACAAGGACGATAGCTCGGTAGATATTTCGGGGGGGGGACTCAACACTCCCCTGGGACAGATGAATGCCTGGAGGCTACAGTTCTGATTCAGACCACCTCATCCCCAGACATGCCCCCACGATGCCCGCGTGCCTCACTGGGCATGCCCTCCTTTTGTTGCAGCCGAAATAAGGGGGGCGGGGGGGCGGTTGATGGGGCGGTGGGTGATGGTCACCCAGATTACGCCTCATCATACGGCCTATTTACACTTGACACCAAACAGTATGGCAAACAGAGTATTGCACTGCAGCAACAAAACTGTGCTCATTGAGGACGCCAGCCAGTTTGGTTTAATCATATAATTTCGAGAAGTGTCACGTGTTCCTGTGGTCGCTCACGTGACCTGTTGGCGCCGACCAATAGGGTGGCACGGTTAGTCCTGGGCAGAGCAAAAGGAAGAGGGGAAAAAAAATCATTTTCCCTTTGCGATTTTTAATCTTGCAACACCGAAAGTGGTCGTCATCGACAGTATCCTGCGCTACATTAAGGTAAACTCCTTTTTTTTACTGCTCTTATGAAGATTCATTTGGTGAAGCCTATAGGCCAAGATGTGCTCCAGTATATTATCCTACATGCTGGTATTCATAATTTAATTTTTTTTTATATTTATAGATAAAAAAATAAATACACATTTCAGTCATGAACACGGTTTCTGGACTTCCAAAAGAATCAAACTGTTTAAAACTTGCTTGAAATACAGCTCCATGTTGAGTTGTGTAACGCCATCAATACTTAATTAACTTGATAACTAACCCACAGCCAAGAATAATCACTATCCTGATAATGAGCTGCGAAACAATACGACTTATTGACTCATTATCTAATCTAGCTATTGAAAGTACTTCTAGTTAACATTTTCCCAACTTATCCTCAGCGCGCCCGAATAAAGTGGCCGCATGCAGTGTGGAAATATGTTGGTATTCCCCAGAGAATAGTCCATTTTATGGTCAGTCGATTCGGCTTTTTTGGGGGTCTCTTGATTATCTTTGTTTGGGTGTTCATTGTCTTTGGCTTAGATTCAAGCATGAGCGATTTTATTGTTCGGGAATTATCTCCGAATGCGGAACACAAACCAAATGATAACCTCAATGTGTTTTTATTAAAGAACTGCTGCTCATCTACTGCTAACTATAAAAGCTGGACTGACCTTTTTCACTGTAGGAATGATAACATAACATGATGGTCAGTGGAATTGATACATCAGCTGCCACAAGATCATTATTCCAATTATCGTCACACTGATATTAGCACTGCTGATGGCCTTATTCTTGGCTAGTCATAGACCAAAAATGTCATTCGGCATTACCTCAAAAGCTGCATTCGACTTGAAATTACGCCGATGAATAACTCCTTTGTTTGGGTAACACAAAAAAAAAAAAAAAGAAGCTTTTCGTTGCAGCGAAATCAACAGTGAAACAGTGAAAGTCTGGTATGCTTACACATTTATGTCTGCTGTAGATGACAATCCTAAAATAGAGCAATGATGGAAAATGGTGTGACAGGAATGGCAATGAAGATTTGCTATAAAAGGGGGGAAACCATTGAAAAGAGGGGACGTGATGTGGTTTGGACCCTTTCTGCATGAAGTGCTCGGTGAAAGCGACGCGTATGGAAGCCATGACTTTGTGACAAGCAGTGATCTCACATTACAAATTGTGGCAAATCTAAAATGGCCGACTTAACGCTCAGCTCTTAGCGCCGCATTCACAGCACAACATGGTGTGCACTGCATTGTAAAGCCTTTTCCACTGTACTACCCCCCGCCTCCCCCTACACACACGTACTATTTTAAGCGAACACATAGTACTCCGAGGTACTTTTAAAGCTACTTGGTGATAGTTGGTCCCCTTGTCTTCTCTGCTCGTGCTCTGATTTGACTGGTTGTGGTGACTATCTACCGAGGATGTGGTCACCATGGTTTTGATTGTGATTTAGGCTGAGGTATCAGGATGCTGGGCTGCTGATGTGGGCTGACAGCTCTTGAGAGCACTGTCATAGTGGCGTATAGGAAGGCCGGTTGGGTAGACGCCCCCCCTCCTCGTCCACCGCCCCCCACCCCCCCACCCCGCCGCACTGCATCGCACCACATACAACAAAAGCCTGCGCCAGACGAGACAAGAGCTGCTCATATACCAGTAAACTGAGGGCGAAAACCTCAGGACTCCGTGTAACTCATTCTACTCGAGCTGTCAACTGCTACTATTTCTGACAGGGGCGGCCATCGCCTGCAATTATTTAGTATCTATCAGTTCGCCAGCTCCTCTGAGTCTTTTACATTCCTGTTACCTTCCCTGTCACAAACTTTTGCTCTCGAAACCTGAATTATTATGACTCGGAGTGGCAAATTGTCCCGAAAGTAAGAA
The DNA here is from genome assembly GCF_963691925.1 of Scomber scombrus. Taxonomy (NCBI): domain Eukaryota; kingdom Metazoa; phylum Chordata; class Actinopteri; order Scombriformes; family Scombridae; genus Scomber; species Scomber scombrus. The sequence continues at coordinate 4,292,552 of NC_084993.1, read as the reverse complement.
GTTCTTTCATGCGGAACTTAAATGCTTTGAAGAGATCCTGTGAAAACATATGGATCAACCAGGTCACCCTCTGGGCCCCCCCTCTGCTGCCCTATATGCACACTAATTTCCCTTTTGTTCACCCTTAATTGGAGCACAAACATGTATGTCAAGAGAGTAAACCGGCCATGGGTTAACATATTGGCTACATTATATCCAAACCTTCTCCTTTGGTCGAGTTGATTAATTGCCTCACTTACAGATGTACACATCTGCTGCTGCTCATTAGCTGTACTGCAAGCATTCCCAAGTCTTAAACTATTGTATAAATCAATAATAGTACAGAGGGTTGTGAAGCATATTTAATTTTTAAGAGGATTGGCAATATACTAAATCCAGTAAAATGTATATGTAAGCACTGGACAGCATGAATGTGGTGCTGAATCAAGAGTAGAGGTTTGTATCACATGATTTGGTTGTTAACTGAGAGGTATGTGTATATTTTAAAGCATCTTCATTGGTTTTGAAGAGTGTTTGTAACAGTAATGAAGTTCTTAAATACGGTCTCGGGTGATGAAAATTAAGTAAACGTTCAGAAAGGCAGAATCAATAAGACATGACCTTTTTTTTAATACCATTTGTCTTCCTGATAGCCATAAATGGTTTGGTTATGTGCCTTTACCTTTAAACTAACCTTGCCCTGCTTCACATTTAACCAAAAAATGTTCTTTTCCACTCTCTGAGTCTCCAGCATTCACTAAAACTACCCGTTTGCCAAACTGTTCAATAATTTCCTGCTTAAGAGACTGAAAACTTGAGAATGAATCCTAATAATATGAATCGTGATAAAGTTAACTGTGAAATATCACAGGGTCGAGAGGTGGACGCTCCTTTCATACTATCTGAAGTACAGATAAACTAGTTTTAGCTGGGACTGCTTTAACGTGTAAGTCCGCTTAAGACAGGCTGATTCCATGAACTGGCATCCCCCTCTTGGCCTCTGATTATGACTTATCTCCACATGCAAACATCACAGATGAGATGTTGAAAGGGTGGCAGAGAATTTTACATAAAGAAAGACACAGAAATACCAAATTTATCAAGCTACAGTAATTCTCATAGATTTTGCAGGCTGCAGATTACGTCATGAGGTTGAAAATGCTGCTATTTGATTTCCACTCCCTCACACTGCTTTACTACTTCATTTACCTTTACTAGTACAACATTTCACTGCAAAACACTGTTTATTCATTCATTCTTTTAAAAAAGACATAAATTTGACATTTTGTGAAGATATTCAGCAGCAGATTCAATTTCAGAGCACCTTCCACTCAGCTCTGGTGTATAGTCATGAAGGGTTTTATATCAAAATGTCATAATGACATATCTCTAGATATGTGGATTAGGGTGGAACAGATGACAGGGGCTTTGGCCTAGATTAGACTGCCGGCCGTCCATTTAATGATTTTCTTTACAGGATTTCAGATGTCTCATTCTCTCTCGTTCTCTCTCATTCTCTCTCTCTCTCTCTGTATCTCAGCTAGTCTATTGACAGAGTTGCTGTATCTCTCTGTGTAACTCAGTGATGATTGTATGGCAACATAATTATTTGAAAACTTATTTTGAGATCACTCAATTAGCCTTCTACTGAAATAACTCGACACCAGTCAGCATCCGTCCTTGTTGAATCATATTTTTATGTATTTGTGTTTTTTATTAGTTCTTTTGGGGGTTTGCATTTTGTTTCAGTCCAAAAGATACCAGATCTCTTGAGCAGTAAACAATGTCTGTTCCTAAATGTAATGCACAACTCATGCACAGGCCAGAGCCTGGAGTCAGAAAGGGGATTTACTAGTAGAGACAAGTGGGGACTTCATCAAAAGTGACTTCATCCATCGTATCCCTCTAGAAATGCAAAACAGCAACCGCCTTTAAACTGAATCTATAATCTGTAGAAATGACTGAAAACTGTGTATTCAAAACTATAATAGAAATAAATCTTTTATCTTTTATCTGAGATATTCTGAGATTTAATAGAGAAACCCACGGTGGAAAGAGTGATGCAGACCATGTCAAAAGGGGCCGAAGTGAGTTGATGGTCAGTCAGCTGTACAGTGGCCTGAAGTGCAGGGCAGAGGCAGAGGAGCGTCCAGTTTTATAGACAGTTCATGGTAATGAGATCCATCTCTATCTGCAGCAATCTCTGCCTTTTCTTACCAGAGAGGCCGATAAAAATATATAGCCGTCATTAGCCGACGCTGCTTGAATGGTGCAATATTTCCCATGCTATTAAACACTTTATACTAAAAAGGGGGGGCACTAATGATCAATAATCCTCTCCCTTTAACATTCATCCTCACCAAATGCACTTCCACATGTCAAACATCTCCGCTCAACTTTGCTTTTCCATCCATTTGCGAGTCCATCATTTACAGCCCAGTGCTTCTGCACAACAGGAGCATCTCCTCATTGTTAGGAGTACACAACAAGATAAAGGAGAGGAGACCTCGGATTCAAGTTCTTCAAGAGCAATACACGAGTCTTTTTCTGTGGCGAGCGCTGAGCAGACGCAGGGAGAGATGGGAGGCGAGGGGGTGGGTGGGGGGTAGCGGTGGTGGTGGTGGTGGAGGGGGGGAGCCATTTTGTGCACTGCGTTGTCCAGCCGAGCGTAAAGCGTGATTAATTCAATAGCTGCCATAGAGGAGGAGGCTAGCAGCACTGCAACACCGAGCATGACCCACTTTCCCCATCAGATGTCATGAAAAATTCCCTACCATCCCTCTCTACATCTCTCATTTCCCTCCTCCAACTTCCTGCCTGATTAACAAAGAGAAGGGGGAGGAACACAAATCAATGCATGTGCAATGTGTTTGAAATGATCAGCAGCGAAGGCCTCAAGAGCAGCGACTTTAATAATGTCGTTTAGCAACAATATACTTCTTTTTAAGCGTTTAGACGGAAGTTGAAGAGATTTTAAAGTGCAGTTTTTAAAAAATATATGAAATTCAAACAAAACAACAAAATAAAACAACTGGATACTGCTTGGGGGTTTTAGCCCATTGGGGCAAATGATTCATGGGGCTCTGACCTAATTCTATTATGCTACAGGATGTACAGTATGAGCAAAATACTGTCTGGGAGGACAACTATTCAAACGCAGCTCTTAACGCTGACCTCGTTCACGTCTGAGGTCCGACAGACTCGTTTATATTGACCTAAATATAAAGCAGAATATCCCACTTTTCAGTATCCTAATCACAACGCAGGAGGCAGTTTGAAGACATTTTATTTCAGGGGGCAGTTCGTCATCGTGCGGAGAATGCAAAGCGGAGAAAGGACGGAGAGACGTGCAACACAAGCCAATCAACTCATCTAGTGCATGGCTGTTTTACTGTTTTTTTCCCTCTTTCATCATTTATCCCTCAGTATTTCAAAGATTGATGATGTTTTAAGCACTTAAACTCTCCTTTAAGCACCTCTTTACCCCCAAATACTCATTCGTAGTCTTGAAGAGGATGAGTACTGCGCCATGAGTACTTCCCCCCCATGCCTCCCCCTCCCGCCCCCGGAGAGGACCTGCACCTCTGGCTTGGGTCTTAAACCCGGATTAAGGCTTTTTATGTAATCTGGTCTCCTCTGGGAGATTGGAGAGACAGCTGGCAACAGAATCCCTGTCCTTATCTCTCGAACCTCCCCTGGCCTCCAGCCAACCGATCCCTCAGCTCTCCTCTGCATGCAGCGTAGATTAGAGGAGGCACAATTTCTGGATCCAGTGGTGGACGTTTAAGTCATGCTGCTGCAAAACAAACGTTATTTTTAACATATCTGTGGGTTTACTTTGAGAGTACCTACATGTGAGTAACATATAATCTCTGTGATCAACTCCTCAATCTCACTACTTGCATGTTTCCTTTAAATATAAATGCTTAAAACTACATGCACAAGCGTTGACAATGGCACAATTCCTTTGTTCAATCACTTTTTTTTCATCTTTTTAATTTATTTATCTGAAAATGAAGCTATTAGTCCATCAGTTTTATTACATGCTTCTACATCTTCTGTATCTCTCTTTAAGATGTTGTATTCCTCCTATTTCACTTAAGAGTCAAGTAGTGTACATTGTTTGGAAATGTACATTTAGAGCTGCGACTATTTAGATCTATTAGATTCTATTATCGATTTCAGTCAGTTTATTTATCATTCTCTGGTTGCAGATCCTCCAGTTTGAGGATTTTCTATCTTAATCTCTTTTAAATCATAGTAAACTGAATATATGTTGTTTTCAGTGTGTTGGTTGGACACAATAAGACATCTGAAGGCGTCTCTGGGAAATTATAACAAGCACCTTTTTCTATCATTTTACAGATAAATCATTAGCTGAAGCTCTATTTACTTACTGTACTGAAGCCACTATAACATAAAACCCTGACTTTGACTTTGAGTTAATTCCCTCTAACATTTTAATCTACGTGACTCTGATCTGGGTGAAATTTAAAATACACCCGATATAGCTTCAAAAGCCTAAATCCTAAAAAAGTATATTGCACTTCCTATCATGTGATGTTGTAGCAAAGCTTTTAGTGGTTGTGCTTATCCTGTCAAAGCAGCTGAACTATCATCACCTGTCTCAGGGTTCCCCATAGACCAGCGCAGCACCCAAATTAGTATGGGGGCTCTGTGGTGAGTTTACGCAGCATTTAGAGGTGTAAATCTAATTGGGTGCCTGTTTAGGCTCCTGCTGTGTCTTTTTCCAAGGCCCTCGACAAGGTGGCAGCGAGGTCAAGAGACAATCCTTCAACCTGATAACCCGCAGTGATGCAGCTACGCTTTCAAGTGTAACATCAGTCATTTGGGAGGCACGCATCGGACTGTAGATATATGAGTTTTAATCAGGCATCACCTGCTTGGTTAAACACACACAGCTGGTCAAGAGCTTTTTCCCTGGTTCAGCTTCACCTTTTTTTAAATGAATATTTGCTATCAAGTGGAGGAAAAGCAGCCAAGACAAGACCGTAATTGTGAATTATATCTGCTAATTAATCCGCAATTAAAACGAGCAGGGAAGCAGAGACATACGTGAGATGAAGAAGGGGGGGGAAAAAGAGGTTTTCATTTTCACACAGCATGCAGCACCTCTTGATTGGCAGACAGTGACATTGTCTCTGTGTTCAGCCAAGGTCAGCTTCTCCAGGGGATTTTATTTCCACATATTGTCTTTAAGCAGGTAGTAGATCAGAAAAAGTAAAAAATATATATATGATGTAGATATTTCCCTGCATGTGACATTTAATGTGGTTAATTGTGTTTTTAATCAGTCAGTCTCAAAATGTAGCAGCTCAGCATTAGATGTGATGCTTTCTGAGCTAAACTGTGTCAAATATCAATGTGTAAATATCAATATAAGTCATTTAGTATTTGCATACTTGATATGAAAGCTGGGAAAAAGGACAAAGTTCATATTTATTCCTTTTGATTTATATTTTCGACGGCAAAATTTTTCTTAACCTGTGTCAAACTGCTCTCAGTTAATTTGCTCGGTGCCTTTTAAAGCTTGCACGTCATCGTTTATCTATTCAAATCATTATTTATTCTTATTTACATTCATTTTTCATAATTGAAGTAGCTAAGCCTTCGTTATGTACACTCATTATCTTAGTGTGTGTCTGCAGTCTGATTGTGTTTGTCTTCTAATGTAATGTTATAATTTATTCCAATTAACTAACATTCATCATCAGCCATAAACTAATGCTGTGTAAAATGCAATCATTTAAAAACCTCACAATATGAATGATTTTCATTTATTTGGAAAAAAAAGTTTCCAATGTGCCCTTTGTGTTTTGTGTTTTTAATGGTACCAGATTAAAAGCATCAGTCCTGTCTGCAGAGCTGCACTAAATTCACTGTCAGACTGACTGTCTGGGAGTCAGATTGTGGATTGGAGCGCCCTCTTGTGTTCACTCCGGAGACTGAAGTGCTTGCTGGAGTCATTACATCACTTGTCAGGCAGAATTAGATTGGATCCAGCTGAAATGGGCTTGATAAAAATAAATACGGCGCTCGACGTTCGATGGCTCATCTCGTGACTGAAGAGACATATGCTGACCTACATTTCAATGGCTTTTATTGCAAACTGTAGTGTATTGCATCAGCCTTTTCAGACAGCGAGGACCGCAGCTCATTTTGTCAAAAGCAAAGTCTATATTATCTTTGAAAATGTCACTAGTTTGTGACAGAGGTTTTCACAGCATTTAATAGTTACATTTATATCCTACAAAGACTTTTACTATCTGTGGATTTTTATGAGTATATTACAACCCCTCTTTTCTCCCACTATATTTACAATATGTGCATTTATCTGTACTTACATTATGTTTGCTGTGTGGTAATCTGATTAAACATGTTACATTTAGTAACATAGCACATAACTGTAGATTTTGACCCTGCCTCCAAGATTAAATAATAAAACAAGACCCACATTAAAGTATAAGTTTAGTGATATTCTATATTTGTCTCAATGAAAAGACCAAAACCAATGATGAACAGTCCTACTAAGAAGTATTTTCTAAGTATGCAAAGCTCAACATAACTTAATCCTCTGCCATTGTTGTCCAAAAACTATTAAAAACATATCAGTGAGACACACTGCTGCACAGACATAAACACACTCAGTCAGAGCATCAAATGGGGATTAATGCGCTGCTGAATATAGTCCCCAGCAAATGCACAATTTAGCGCTGTATGATTAACTCTTGCTAGAAACTACAATGCCCAGCTGTTTTAGAAAATGCCTGAGCCTTTTTTAAGCCTTTTTTTAGGGTTTGTGACCTGTTTTTATGTCTTCTGTTGAAACAACCGGGTCAGAGACGTCAGAAAAGACTAATAAAGTGCATTTTCATGGGATTTGTTGATTTATAGATCAATATACAGTAAATACATTACAGCCTGACTGATATATGATATATACTAGAATCAGCATATATGTTGTCCTATATGCACTGATATGTATAGTTTAAGTTATACTCTTAATTCAAATATAATATATGCTTTACTTATGGTTTTTTTTTCCATTTATAGAAATATATAATTATTAAAATCCCTGTGAAGTATACTGTGTTAGTGCACTGATGTAATTTTATGCAATAAAGTTCATTGTTAAGCTGTAAAATATATAGGCCTCCATTACATATCTTTGTCAGTAGTGTTTGATAACCACGTTTGAAGGATAAATGCAAAAAAAATGTCTTTATGTCTAAGATTATTGGCCAATCTATCAATATCAGAATTTTTTGATCCCTGATAGGGCCCAAATTTTTAGTATCAGTGGGACTTTTATACTTATATATAGAATATCAAAAGCCTTAGCATTAGTGAAACAGGAAGTCTCAACTTATTACAGTCCTCTTACACTAAAACTCAACTTGGTATTGAGTGACATGTGATTAAAAGGTCAACTCAGTATGTAGACTTTGCTAAACATGAGACTATCCCAATAATGCACTACCAGCTGTATGTTCATCACGAAGTTGCAATTTCACATTCACTGAACGTCTCAGTCTCAGTCCACAGCGAGCTGAAAATGGAAAACCAATTACACACACCAGTCTCCTCTCGCTATCTGCTCGGCTTCATCTCAGCAGGTGTGTCTTAACGTCTTTCCTCTTCTTCCGGCAGGTGACCGGTTGGCTGACTCCACCATCACACTCGCGTTGGCCCTTGAACTCCTCTCTCACGCGACCACGCCCCTTTCCTTCACATCCAATCCCGACATGGAGCCCATCAAGGTCCAATCAGAAGGTGGACTGAATGTGACCCTCACCATCAGGCTGCTGATGCACGGCAAGGTACGAAAACACACACAAAAAAAAAAAAGTTTCTCGGGCAATAAATTCCAATTTCCTGTTCTGTTACTTTTTCCAATTATGGTGTCAAAAGGAAATAATCTAATTTCAAGGGGCCCCTGTGGCAAAGACACAGCTAACAATGTTTTTGTGTTTCTGCAGGAGGTTGGAAGCATCATAGGAAAGGTATTTATCACAAAAAACACAACAAGCAGACCATGTAAAGCATCATCATGCCTGTAAGAAACACACACAGCATCTTAATACCTGCTCCTTTTTTTCCATTTCCAGAAAGGAGAAACGGTGAAGAAAATGCGCGAAGATGTAAGTCCAACATTTCTATAAAGAAGTCTATTATTGTTATGTTGTTTTTGCCACATATTCATGAATTTCCTTCTCTTTTTTTGTCATGTAGAGTGGTGCCCGTATTAACATTTCAGAGGGGAACTGCCCTGAACGAATAGTCACCATCACCGGGCCAACAGATGCTATTTTCAAGGCATTTGCCATGATAGCCTACAAATTCGAGGAGGTATAACCTTTAAAATCTTAACACTGCAAAGTCTGTTTTTCTTATACACACACAAACACACATTTATCTCACCATGCTGAGTCTGCTGTGAGTGTGCTTTACAGTAGCGCCTCTATGGATTCATTTCACCGGAATACAAAACAGGCTTGGCTCTTATATGTAGGACAATAAAATGCGCTGACCTAACCTTGCAACACCCTTTGAAAGTGGGCCAGTGCTGTGTTTTGATTTGGGTGTCGTATCAGCACGCTCCAAGCCACGCCGAGCCAAAGTGTCTCCAAAACACTACAGACGAGAATGAGTATGTAAACACTGAGAAATTCCCAGATATAGACAAATGTAGCCCTTGTAGAAAGTCAGAGTATCACTATACTAGATACTGGATTAGTATATGATCATGTAATGATTGCAGAAGCTAAATATAGGAGTAAATAAACAGAATAAAGCACAAAAATAGAAAATAAGCAGTAAAGTTACACAAAAGTGTAGCAGTGGTAGAAAAAGCAGAAATATTACACTGTACAAATACTCAATTTATAAGTAAAAGTCCTGCATTCAAAATGTAAATGCATGGATATGGATTAAAAAAAACGTATCAGTCTATGATATGCATTATAATACTGGATTAATATAACTGATGCTTTAATATGCAAGCAGCAGTTTAACGTTGAGGCTGCTATTTTGAGTGTAAAGTAACTAATTAACTAAAGCTACCAATTAAATGTAGTGGGGTAGAAAGGGCAATTTTGAGTATCAAAAAACATTAAAACATGCAGAAAAGATATTTTCATTTTCCCCAAAAAGAAAAGTTTTTTTGAGTAATACACTCAGATATTTGAAGGTAGTTTTGTGCTACAGCATCTATTAAACGTCTTCTGTTCGACAGCTACATCAAATGCATGAAGGTGAATTTCTACAAAGTCAACACTGTATAATAGAAAGCTGTAAAAGGTCATCATCTCATCCCATCATCTGATAAAAAACTTTCCTTTCTCCCTTCAGGATATAATCAACTCCATGAGCAACAGTCCAGCCACCAGTAAACCTCCTGTAACCCTGAGGCTCGTCGTCCCGGCCAGCCAGTGCGGCTCCCTCATTGGCAAAGGAGGCTCCAAAATCAAAGAAATGAGAGAGGTACAGTCCAAAATAATAGTAATCCTAACATTGTGAATTTGCCCTCTCTGTAAATGCCCCATTGACACTCGTTTCCGAGGGATTTTACTCCTTATAGTTCCCATGTAAGCTTCCTAAATCCCATATTTATGCTTCATATAGTTTCAATTTACGCTTGAACTATATTTAACCCTATAATCCCAAACGTCTAAAGCTCAAAGCTCATTTTTTGCTGCTCTGATATCAGCTTTTTTTTGGAATTTAAATTTGTTTGAAAAGAAAGCGGAAAGAACAACTGAGAGATGAATATCAGTCTACATACGTGAATATTTCCCGTTTCACCTCCAGTCCACAGGAGCTCAGGTCCAGGTCGCAGGTGACATGCTTCCCAACTCCACTGAGAGAGCAGTGACGATCTCAGGGGCGCCAGAGGCCATCATCCAGTGTGTCAAACAGATATGTGTGGTGATGCTTGAGGTACAGTATGAAGGAAGAGGGAGGTTAAAAATCAAAGGAAATGGAGAAAAAAAATACATTTAAAATGACTACATTTAATGCTTTAAAACACGTGATGAGAAATATACAGTAGTTTGTTTAAAGAGCCACAGTTCAGAGTTTAATCTGCTTCATATAATCGCATTTCTGATGGTGAAATACACCTGCTGGTCGGCCTGAAAACATGGTTAAATGTATGTGTTATCTGCTGGTATCTTCAAAACTGATGCACCTATGGACGGATTATGGGTGTCCTCTGCTAAAAGGCCAACCGTAAAACCTCCTACATGGGAGTAAGACCCCAAGACTAAACGAGAGGCACGACGTGGTTCAGATGACATTTCGCAGGTGAAACAGAACTCTTAAAGTGCTGCTGCTGGACTTTAATAATCTGTTAAGAAGATGAAGAGAGCCAGTCTGACTCCTCTTCAAAGCTCCCTGCCACAGCAGATCCACACCGTCACTCCTCTGTGAAGATATAACATTAAATACTACTAGATGCAGGTTTTATTTTACTTTTAAAGCAGCGCTATTCTGCTGTCAACATTATTTAAAGTCTGTAATTACTACTAATTAAGTCGCTCTGTGTGAATGAAATGCCGCTGCAGCAAAAAACAAAATTGGATTGGATTTGGTTGGCAGGTATTCAATATTAAAAAGACAGTGATTGGGATCAGGAGCAAAACGTGTGATCTCTACTTTCAACTCTGCTCTGCTCAGCAATCCATTCATGGGTGCATCCGATTGATTTTGTGTGATGATGTCTTCTTCTTTTTCTGCTGAATTGGATTTCTAGCCATCAATATATTGCTGCAAACATATCTGTGTGGTCCAATATGTGACAATGATAGCACTAACTATTGTGTTCAGAGTGACTTCAGTTGGGTGCTCAGCCTCTAAAATACAGTGATGTGTGTATTTCCCAAAAAAAAAAAAAAAAACTCCAGAGGTCAAACCAGCAAAAAATCTTTTGGGTAAATTTCATTTAAAATTATTACTCTGATAAATGGCTCTGTTGAATTGATTTTATATCAAATTTACCCAAAATATCGTCAAATAAAGTGATTTTCCTGCTATTTTTGACCTCTGGCATGCTGCCTTTCTCCCTACAGACAGCAGAAACTATCATTCCTGGCTTGTAGCTACATGATTTGGATCAACAGGCAACACACTTTTTTTATTTTAGCTGTCTCTCTTTTTCTTGCACCATTAATTTGAACTATCTGCACAGCCAGTTCTCCATTGGGCCTTCATGATGGCACCAGCCATGGATACTAGGACATTTGTGACATGACTGTAAGTCTCTAGAACACTGACTTAAAAAACAAAAAGATGTGTAAAATACAGTGTGTAGAGTCATCATTATCCAGTTGAAAGTGATGTTCCAGGTAAATCCAAGTTTAGTTGTGCACTGAACCACGATTTGGACATTATATGTCAGCATGTACACACAGTGAAGAGCACTTTTGTGTGAGTGTCACAGGTTGTCTTCCCTAAGGCACTGTCCCTCTTGGTCTCACTTTATGCAACTTCTTTTCTTTCTTTCTCTTTCTTTTTTTCTGCTCTAACACTCTCTCCACATCTCACTCCTTCTTCTTCCCCCCACTCTCTCCTCCTTTGCTCTCCTCAGTCCCCACCGAAAGGTGCCACAATCCCCTACCGCCCCAAGCCTGCCTCCACCCCTGTCATTTTTTCAGGTGGCCAGGTAAGAGCAGACCCACTGGGGGCGTCCACAGCCAACCTCAGCCTCTTACTGCAGCACCAGCCACTGCCTGTTAGTGTCACACCAGGTTTTACTCACTTTTCCCCCCTTCCCTCACTTCCCTAACCCGCCCCCCTTCCGCGACTAGCATGAAACCATCACTGCTGTCTACTGTGCCCTCACCGTCATCCATCACCCCGAGCCACTCGCAGCAGAACTGGGATAAATGGCATTAGTCATTAAGAGAGAATCTGAATAAGTCCTGTGTCATCTCATGCTGGTTACAGCTTTTTTTAAACTTACCTAATAATTGATGAGAACAGAGGCAGAGAAAGGATCTGGTGTTCCCTTTCAGCGGTCCTCCATGCCCATCAGTCCATCAGCCCATCACCTAAATAGACAGAGCCAAAAAAAAAACACCACATTTTAGTTGATAAAATGTCAAACTTCCTGAAGAAACATATTAATATCACTTTAAATAAATAAATAACTACAATTTAAAAAGACCAACATGTTTGTTAACTAACCTTAGTGTGGGCTAGAAAACAAAACAACTAAAATACAGGTAACACAGGTGAGAGAGCAGCAGGTCAGACTGGGGAAGTAAATAGGAAGTAAGTTTGTAGGTACAAATACTGGAGGGGGGCAACTAGTGGACAGGAGAGGTAAGACAGGGGTTAAATGAAACTCAACTTAGATAACTTATTATGGCTTGATAGGGTTACTCTAGGCCTTAGCTTATATTTGAACAATTATTTCCATCATTAATTAAACCACTGATCATTTTTTAATTGACTGATTAACGGTCTTGAAAAAATATATACTTTTTTTATCACAACTTTTATAGTGAATAAGGTTTCTATTAACATTCAGAGTTTCTCACCATACTGTGCTGTCTGTAATCTTAAAGTCGAAAAGCGGATGTTTTGATAGCGAGCAGTGTTCTTCTTGTCTGCCTTTGCTGGTGCATTGCTGCATTTCTTGGCACTTTTCATCACCAGCAGCATACTAGAAACACTAAAAAGGGTCAATTAATAGATAGATGTTTCCTGTCAATCAACTAATCAATTAAATCGTTTCAGTGTTATATTTGACCACCATTAGCACGCTATACTTTATATTATAAAACTGGAATGATCCAATTACCAATGATACATCCCCAGCAAACTGATATTCTCATGAGTTGCAGACAGGCTGACCAATACAAAAAATCAATTTACTTCCATTAAAGGATCAGTGTGTAATATTTATGGGGATCAAATGGCAGAAATATTGGCAGAAACTGAACATAACAACCATTGTGTTTTCATCAATTTAGAATAAGCCCTTTAGTCCGCCATGTTGCAGAGAACGAACAAACCAAACACTGGCTCTAGAGAGGGAGTTTTTCATTTACAAACTGCTAGATTCACTGAATTTTCTTTCATACCCAGACTCAGACACATTATTTGTTGCTGGTTGCAGTATTGCTCCGATCACTGTCTTGGCTGGTGAAATGAAATTTAACTCAGTTCTGACCTCTGTGGCCCCTACAACCCAATATCCGATAGGTCAAGTCACATAACTCCTCTCAGGGCCGCTCCTCTGGTTTCCTCCACACCCTTTCCCATCACCTTCCCCACTGTCTATGTTGTCCCTTATTGATTTAGTTCAACTGGATCTGATTGATGAATTACTATGAGAACATGACAGGGAGTCTATAGTGCATGATTTGTTTGTAACAATGCTAAAATATAACTCATAAGATTACAAAATATGTGTTTTTATATTGCATAATTATACTTTAATGATAATTTATTCAGGGCGTAATGTTAGAAGATCAACAGTTTTTACCTTTTCAAAATCTGATTAAATACAGCATGTTTTTTTAAAATCTTATGCAATTACTTGATGAGTGTTTCTGTGCGCTTGTTCCGATGATGTAACGAGATAACAATAAGCTCTTCTTCTCATGTTTGCAGGCTTATACCATTCAAGGACAGTACGCCATCCCACATCCAGATGTGAGTGCTAACCCCACGAGGCAGTCCACACTGCACTCTCCATAATTCTGTCTCGCTGCATCCAAATTTCTCTCTTTGAGTCGCAGGCTCTTACTCTCTTTCCACCCTTATTAATATTAAATGTTAATATTAATACAGCGTTTTTTTTCTGATATGTAATTCCTATATCTTCTAACTTTGCCCTTTGTGTGGCGTTTAACCTCATGGGGCTTGGCCTGCAGCAGTTACCAGATTTGGTATGAAATATAGTCTTTATTAAGCAATGTTTTAGAGTTATTTCTCACTTTCCTTGTTTCACTAAACACTTCAGATCCATGCACAGTTGTGAGCTGAGACCAAATTCAAAGAAGTTCTGACATTCAAGACTTAAATGTCAGTTGCCATAAAGTGTTTCATTCAAACTCTAAACCAGAGGGCAAAAACTAAGAAAACAATGACCAAAGTAGTTTCCTTGGATTAAAAAGGCTGCTTCGCTGGCAGATTTAAAAGGTTGAAGTTCCTCTTGAAGAACTTTAATAATACGTTTTTTAAACTTCAAATAATGTTATCACTTATTCATCACTTAAAATAATGTGAAATGAATTAAAAATGAAGCAAAAAACCTTGCGTGGTCCCTTAAACCAAAGTGCAGATCCACATTAAGACAATTACATGATCTGCTCAATGTCACCTTAAAAATTAAAGGGCTCAGCAAGACTTAAAGGGACAGTTCGACATTTTGGGAAACGCTTACTCTCTTTCTTGCTGAGAGTTAGATGAGAACATTTAACCCACTTTAATGTCAGGTGATTAAATATGAAGATAAAACTTTATATTTAAATGATCAGTGACTCTGCAGCTCCCCTCGGCTTTATGGAGCTTTATAGTGAGTTTCAGCTCATTGTTTAGCTGTTTAACTGCAACTTTATTGTTTTAGTTCTTTTCTCAGGAAAAGATATTTCCCTCAGGAGTTGGTAGAGAACAAAAACAGGGAAATAAAGTAAACCAGGTGGATAGAAACACCACTTCAAATGATTGATAATGTCGCTCTATAACTGCTAGATGCCCTTTAAAAGGCTGTTTGTTTCTGCTGCCCCCAAGTGGCCAAAAAATCAGCTAATGCAGGTTTAAGGGGCAGCTCTAACTCTTGGCAAGGAAACCATTATGCTTTTCCCAAATTGTCAAAAATATATCTTTAGTAAGCTCAAATACTGTCATGGTGTCTCACCTTAATCTGGAGATGTATCTTTGTTAGGTCTGAATTACTAAATTGAATATTCACACCCATGAATCCCAAACTAACCAATAATAAAACAGACCTGCGTATATACTCAAATTGGCAAATTAAACCAACCTCACCCCAACGCCCCAATCTCAGGCCAAGTCCTTTATGAGCTTCTTCTCTTCTTTCTCTCTCTCTCTCTTTCTCTTGGTCTTTGTCCTTCACCTGTCTGTGTTGTTACTTTTCCTCAGATCCTCTCTCTACTCTTGTAGCGTTTTGGACAGACCTGTATGTGTTTGTCTGTGTGCGTGCGTGTGTGTGCGCGCGCCAGTGTGTTTTTTAACGATGACCTCATAGCTCTGCTGTCCTCCTCCTCCCCCCCTCAGCAGTTGAGCAAGCTCCACCAGTTGGCTATGCAGCAAACCCCCTTTACCCCCCTCGGACAGACCACCCCTGCCTTCCCCGGTACGTACCCACCTACACAACGACCCTCTTTACCAAAGCTCCTTCTCTCGTTTTTACCTGTAGAGACGAACACATTCTCTTCCTCCTTTTTTTCTCTTTTCTCTTCTTTTCCTGTCTCTGTCCTGTTCTCTTTTTCTTCTTCTCGTCGTTCTCCTCCTACTGGTCTCTGTGGTGCTCTGCCATTGACATGGCCTGCTGGTGGTCTGCTCTTGTTGATGTTGAGGTTTTTTTTTGTTCTATGGTTTCCCCTTAGCATCCTTTTTTGTAAATGATGCAATTGCCTCAAAGATTTTTGTTTGATGTAGAGTCTAGGCTTTAATTTGTCAAGTGATAGCTATTTTATAAAATGTACGTATAGGCTCTGCTCAGGGCTGAGCACAGAAATGCTACAAGGCAATAAAAAAACTCCAGGACTACAGTTCTTCAATGCTGTTCACTCCCTCAATGTGCCAAACTCTATTTTATGTCCTCTTCCTTCCTCTTCCTCTCTTTCTGTCCTCTTCCCATGTTCAGCAGCAGGTCTGGATGCCAGTAACCAGGCCAGTACTCATGAACTCACCATTCCCAATGATGTGAGTACATTTGTCAGCGAAATGTCCGCCAAATGCTTTTTTCCCCCCGTTTGTCATTGCCCTGCTCTCACAAACAAAAGTTAGTTATAATGAGACATTTATGATTTAAACATTTGACAAGGCATCATTTTTCATACAACAGGCTTAATCCATCTATTTAGTTACCAGTCACACGCAGTTTAGATCATTTGAAGACTCTTTGTGCTTATTTGTCACTTTCACTCCCACTCTTAATGTGAAATTGTGATCATGACTCCTGTTTGAATATTAAAGCCCATTTTCAAAGAGATTAGAATGATGAAATCTTAATTAATTGGTTAAATTATGAATTACATGGAGAGACCTGCTCCGAATTTGCTCCAATTTGGCTCAATGAAAGAGAAACAAAGCATGACAGTAACTGCTATCAAAACAGAAATTCACAATTTCCAAAACTCTGGTATATTATCTTTTATCATGTCTTCCTGTTAAAGTTTCCAGTGATATCATTTGACAGCAGTTCAGATGCTACTTTTTCAGAGATACAGTACAGCCAAAGACATTTGGCTTTGTAAAGTGAATGTCCTTAATTGAAAAGACTTGTTGGACCCAAGTAAGAAGTATTAAAGTTACAGTTGAAAGGCTGACAATGACTGGCCCGTACTCACAGTCAAACAGCGTCAGAACCAAAAATGTGCATCTATGAGTCTTCCATGCTCTGGCCATCCTAAGTCCTGCCCCCATTTTTTTCCCAGCTAATAGGCTGCATAATCGGACGCCAGGGAACCAAAATCAACGAGATCCGTCAGATGTCTGGGGCGCAGATCAAAATTGCTAACGCTATGGAAGGGTCATCGGAGCGCCAGATCACCATCACAGGGACCCCCGCCAACATCAGCCTGGCCCAGTACCTCATTAATGCAAGGTCAGAACACGATGGTTGTTAAAGACTTTTTTTGTCTACTTGTTTGAAAACAGAAAATTGTTCAGTTACTTCCTTCCAATTGCACTTGTTACTAATGTTATCTAAATTTTTTGGGGCTGCTTTTGATTAAATCTGACAACTGAAAGAAAAATGTAGTTTGAAAATGTGAGAAATGTCCACCAACATCAAATTTAGTGGTGACAGCAAAAGCATAGACTGTGAAAAAATATTTGGTATAGCCACAGTGACACCACCCATCGGTTTGTGGTCTCCGATTTTGAAGCCTTAATTTTGGCATTTTGACCATTGCTATCTTTAGATTTTGGAGCTTGGAGGGCAGGGAGCTGAGTATGAGCTCCACAGACTCCAACTATAGCATAACCTCCCGCACCGCCATGTTAGCTACATCAACCACAAGGAAGCGACACCCTAAAGCATACCCTGCTTTATTGCCTGTTTTACTCTAAATAGGGCCATCATTTACGAAATAAACATGATGCTGAATAGAAGAAGACTTGAAACTAGTGATTGAGACCATAAACTCATTGAGAACTTGTTTACTGAGGTAATAAATCAAGTGAGAAGTAGGGTCATTTTCTCATGGACTTCTTTTTGGAGCCAGTTGAGTTGCCCCCTGCTGGCCATAAGAGAGAATGCAGGTTTCCAGAATTGGCTTCACTTTTCAGACCCATAGTTCTGGGTTCCGCTTGAGCAAAACAGCATAGACAATCTCAACCATCTCACTAATCAACACCTGTTTGTCCTGTTCAGGTTGCAATAAAGAAAAAAAATGTAAGATATGAAGAGAACTTACTGTGCCTAATGTCTCATCATCGTCCTCCAGGTTCAGAGACGTGGCGGCCATGTGGAACGACCCATCTTCCATGACCACATCCTGAGATCCCTGACTGGCTCCTCCGTTTGGCCCTTTCCAATGACTGACTACCGCAGACAACCCTGATGAAGCCCTTCGGACTCTGGCTCTGGCTCTCTGAAAAAACCCTGACCACCACCCACCCTGGTTCAAAGCTGTCTATACATCAGGGCGGGGCGGGTGCTCATTTTTTCATTTCAGAGAGCCAAATTAAATCTAAAAAAAAAAAGACAAAAAAAAAAAGAAATTCTCTGTTGATTAGGTTTTTTAGAGAACTGTTGAAGCATGTTGAATGTTTATTAGGAACAACTTGTGTTACTCTCTTTCTTTCTTTCTATCTATCTATTGCTTTCTCTTTCTCTCTGTCAGTGCTGCGTCAGAACATCATTTAAAAGTATAAAAAAGTAATAGTAAAAAGACTGAAATTTTTGTAGAACGTAGTTATTTGCATATTACAGCTGCTCAGTGATGCTATCGGCAGAGTGTGTGGTGGGATGTAGCCAAATTATCAAAATTTTATAATATATTTTAGAAAAGTGATATTTAAAAAAAAAAAATTTGACTATTCTGCTTTTGTCCCAATTTGCATCTTTGTCTACTTGCGAATCCAATCTCTACCCATGACTCTTTGCTGCATCACATGACCCTTTTAAGCCAATGGTATCACTCCTAGAGCCTCCCTTCTCATGTTCATTTCCTATATTTACATTATCGCTTATATTGCATGTGTTTAGTGTCGTATCGTTGTGTATTTGAGTAAACCTGTTCAGTGTACGTGTTCCTTCAAATGTTATTATTATATCTTTGTGCTCCTGTTCTTTTCCGCTAACTTTTTTCAACATTTTTGGCCATTCACGTCTAGTCCTACACCCTGCCCAGACGAAAAACCTTCCGACATAGCCTCCTTCTATCAACACCAATTATTAGTATATAGATGCATGAATGGAAATTAGTGAAAAATCAGTGGCTAAAACACTGACTGAAAATTTAAATGATTGTTTACTAACTTATTATTATACTGTATTTGTTTTGTACAAGGACTAATTGTGATTTAGCACATTAGTCGACTACGCGGCGCTCATGCAATAGACTATTCAACACTTTACTCTGGACTGCCTCTGATGTGGGAGGAATTAGTTGGACTTAAAAGCCAAGTGTTGCGTCCAAACCTTTCGGCTTCCTTCCCTTGTCGCGGGAAAAATAAAATTACAAATCTGTGTCCGTGTAGAAGCTTTTGAGAAGGGAAGGAAGTCGGAACTTTCACGGCAAAGAGGCCTAAACGTTTGGACGAAGCCGAATGGTATTTTTTGGGCCAAGGAATGTTCAGGGGTTCATTGGGGGGAACCCACGGGGCCTGGGCGGACGTGACCACTCAGTCTCTTTTTCACGATTGTTCATTTTGTCATGTTCTTTTTGTTTGTCATGCGGTTGATTTGACGCTTTGGGTTTGAATGTCTTTTTATTGTCACGACTGTGTCAGCAACTCAATTGTTTTTATTTAAGTAAAAAAAAAAAAGGACAGGTTGGATGACAATTCCTGCTCTGCTGGGTTTTACGTCACGGTAAAACCAGCACGTATTTATTTATAGTGTGATTATGCACATATGACTTTTTGTTTGTTGATCATGAAACTTAAGCTAAATTAATTTTGTCGTACTGTATTTCGTTTCGAGAGGGAGGTGAGGATGATATTTGGTCTGATTCTGTATTTCAACCGGTATTCTACTCATGAGGATGCTCCTAATATACAGGACAGCTTGAGCCATCTCATTACAGAGCTTCAGCTGAGCTCAATTCAGTGTTGACGCATACAAACAGCTGTTGAATGTTATTGTCGAATCACATCATCTACTGTCCAACACAGCAACATTCTGCATTTTTAGTGTCTCAATTTCTTCGGACATATACTACGAGTTTTATTTTCCCGCAGCCTTTGCTGAGCTTAACTTTGGGTCTTAAGCGCTTTGATGACATACATGTGATTATGTAAATGGACCAAATGCTGTATCACTATACCAGACGATGCATAGTCAACGATTATTCTGCAATAATTCTTACATTTTGATGTGAACTGAAGTAGTAGTGCTAGCATTGAAATTATGACTTTGTGTTTCTTTTTAATTTTGAGTTGTCATAGCTTGTACTTCAGTGGAATGTTTGTCAAATGAACAAGCTGAAATTATGTTTTATATTTTGGCAAACTTGCTTTTTAGAAGAAGTTAGCTAATACCTAAGAGGGCATTCTTTCCGAAATACCCACATAAAACAGTAAAGGACATCCTCAAGGGTATTATGGCTTTTATACAACAGTTATCAGTGCATGTGTACCATTGGTATGTTTGCTTCAAATTAGCACACATGTGTAAGAATAAAAACCTGGAAAAACAAGGATTGCTAATGCTTACTAGCACTGTTCGAGTGTGCATTTGACAAATTTGTTGTATAATATGAATTTGATCGTTAAGCAGGAACATTGAGTTGTAAGTGATGGCAGTGTGATTTCAATAACATCAATATTCATGTGTTACTCAGTGTTTGAAATCTGTATTTATTTACATTTGTGTATATGCCTGAGTATATGACTTTTGAAACAAACTGCAACTAATGCAATAATAGGGTGCAATGTGCAATTATTTATTCAGTTATTTCCTTATTATTAACATAGATACAGAAGAGCTGTGTAGCTTAAATGCTTTTTGAAATTGTATCCACTTTCCATGTGGCAGGCAGCAACAGCAGGAAAAAAGGAATGAATAGACTTTTTTTTTTGTTTTGTTTTTCAGCTTTTGTTTGTGTGTATTGCAGTTTGGGATAAAAAAAAAAGTGATAGAAGTTCGTAACTATTTTCGATTGATTTATTTGCTCTGTGCAGATCTATATTAGTTGTGAGTAATTACATAGGTTTTAATTTCAAAGTGTTGGTAAGTATAAAAACAAATAAAGTTTCATTTTTTCTTTCTGTGACTTGTTCTCTGGGTTCTCATTGCTGCCTTTGATAGAAAACTTCATTTCGACACCGTCCCCGTTCGCACATTAAAGCCTGACGAGCCATGAGCTGACATCGGCCTATGCCAAGCAAATATCTCCCTGGGGAGATTTTGATAGTTATTAAATACGGCTAATTATTGTATAGCAAAGTGATTATGGTAATTAGATGATGGGGTTTAAATGAGAATCTCATCTATCCTTCTTTAAAAAGATAGCTCTGTGATGAACAAATGATAAAATCTACTTTTTAAAAAGGCAATTAAATATTGCCAGTGATACAATAAAGAAGTTAATCATTCTTGTTGTTTATAGCATGGGTTGTAAAAGATCTTATGAGGTCTTACTGGAGTTTATTGGCAGGTAGCAGCAAGATGAGGAATCACTGTAATTTCATATAATTACTACCATTGAGTACAATTTAATTCAAATTATTCCTAATTAGAGAATTAGACTAAGGATGAGTCCTCTGATCCTCTGGTTTCTGTATCACCACTTGCACTTCTCTAATGACAGTATGGAAAGATAATTTAATAATAGTATAGATTATTATTAGATTGTAATATCAATGAAATCCTCTTGTGAGCATCCAACAAAAAGAACCATATCACACAACATCCTACAGTATGAACACATTACAAATCACTATATAAAGGTGTCTAACTTATGGGTAAGGAGTTTTAACTCATGAGTATAGAAATGTAAATTGATGTAAATTGAAGTAAAAATGTTACAGAGGTGACATTTGTCATGTATTATTGTGTACTGAGACAAGACAGTCCTTGCATCTTTACTGCAGGAATTTCTTTTTCCAGCAATGAAAGACACATTTCTTCTTTTTCTTTTTTTTTATACAAATACCAGATTGATACCTAACACTGTCAGCAACCTTATCTAATCACTATGTTGCTCAACATGCCTGAGATATAAGATAAATACTGTCTAATTCTCACCATTAATGAAAGATTTGGAAGAAATACAAGCAGCGACTTTGGCTATCAGAAGTGTAAATTGTAGTAAAGGAAGGACACATAAATGTACCTTCAACTCTTATTGAGGTATCACTGACTGATTGAAGTTCAACCAGAAAGGTCGTCTGACCCCAGCACCCCTCAGATATTATCAAAACCCTTTCATCCATCTCTTTACTTCAGATTCCTTCCCAGTCAATGCATTTCCCCCTTTTCCTAAAATCCTTCCCAACCCTTCATCCAATCCACAATTTCTTCTCTCTATCATGACTCCTAAACTATTTAACAAGTTTCTTTCACCTTTTTCTCTGCAAACAAATTATAACTTCCCCACTTCAAACCAACTTACTGCTAACTTCCCTGTCAAATATCAACAGTCACACAAAAATAAAGTATAGAGGGCATTTGTCAGATAGCAACAGACAGATTTTTCTCCTCTGCTGTGAAGTCATTTCACCATCTTGATATGTGCCGGCCCGCCTTTGAACCTGTAAATTGCTTTGCCAGGGAGGATGCTGAGCGTCCAGACCACAGACGGCTTCCAGGCAGCTCCCAGAGAGGTGATTCAGAGCGTTTTACTTTCTTTCTTTTTTTTTGCCCTGTAGAGCTTCAGATACTGCTACCTTTTACGCTTTTAAATTATACATTTTCCCACTATATGTAGGGACTTTGCCTGGAATAGACAGAAGAACAGCAGATAAATCCAGCGGACCACGTTCTCTTTTCTGAAATCAGCTGTGAGCATTAAAAAGGTGAAAAATTCAGAGGATTTTTGCAGCTCAACCTGAGGATATATGTGAGAAGATATGGTGCTCTGTGTCTGGATTTGTTTAAAGGCTAAGAAGACCCAAAAGGACAAAAACCTGGTCTTACTATATGGTGTGTGGCAGAGCAGTGAAAGCATGTGTGATGCCCAGAATACCATCGAGTTTAAATTAAGAGAACATCGACAGCTTAAAATTGAGCACAAGAAGACACCAGGAAATGTAAGTGTCATGCTGGTGAGACAGGGATGTTCACAGTTTCAGCAAAACAAATGATGGTTTCTAAGTTCAGGGATGCATTCAGGGGTAGATTAAAACGGTTTGGTGAGAGCCAAGAAGCTGTCAAGTAAGTTGATAGGTAAGCCGGCCATACATAATCGTTGGCTGAGATCCAGCACGGAGCTTTGCAGTGTGTATCAGAGTTTAACGGGGCTGTCCCTGCAGCTGACAGTGAGCCTGACTGAGGAGTCAAGTCCTGCCACACACAAGTTATGATAAATGAATCCACACAGTACAAGCAGGAATGTCACAGAGTGCTTCGTCAAGAAAGGACTTAAATTCAAATCAGACATAAAATACACATCAGCTGACAGTGCATGTGGCACCGAAGCGTGGCACTTAACAGCTGATCAAAAGGAGCTGGTGAAGTTCCTATTTTACAGTTGTATTTAAGCGACATCCTCAATGTTCCTCAACAACAATGGAAAACATGGAAGTCTCCTGGATAAGTCAACGATTTTAAAAGGTTTATGTCATGATCATCCATTTAAACTTAGAAGAAATACGTAGAATTTGTAGGTTTTAATGCATTAACCCAGAATCTGAAAGTGGGCTCATTTGAAATAAGCATACATTTTAGTTTTAGCTTGTTGTTACTGGATCACAAAAAAAGAGTTTTAAGCCCAGTGATTGGAGTAATATTACTGAAATGCTCCTTCGACAACCATTAAATCACTACACAAAAATGCAGAGATGAGATGATTCTGCAAAACACTCATTTCCAATATTTCCAATTTTCTGCTGATTGTGGATATGGAAGAATGAACTATTCTTAATGGATGGTTAGGGTTTGCCAACTACAACACTTAAGGTTAGATACAAAAGCTCTGAAGACACTCCAGCTGCCAGCCCCCCCTAAAAATCATCTACAAGCTGAAATATACTGGACTTTATTATTTTAAGCCCTTGGTGCCAAAAAAAAGAGGAAAAACTGCCCATTTTACAACTCTCTTGGAGCCAGTTAATCACATACAATAAGAGTGCTGTGATATCTGGCTCCTCAATGACCTGAGAGGCTTACGGTACATCAGACAAGACATCTGGGCTGGACACACAACATTAGCAAGTGATCAGATAAGCTTACAGCCGAGGCCTTTTCCAAACATACGCTGGGGACAAGAAACAGAGAAACCTTGTCACAAAGCCTTTCAAGACTCTCAATTAAAAAATCATGTTTGTTTCTGCTTTAAAAAGTAACTCAGACTGCTGTGAAGCTCGAGGTGTAACAGCAAAGCAAGTGTCCAGGCCGCTGTGCATCAGACTGTGCTTCACCTCAGTTGATTTACCTTCAATAACGGCTCAATAAGGGTTTGTCCAACTGGGCTCATCCAAAATGTAAAAGGCATTCTCTGCCCGTGCGTTGGCTTGTCATGGAAGTTGGAGTGGGTCCATGCTATCACTCAGCATTGCTGTAAGCTGCTTACGGACAACCTTCTCTGTAATGCAAAGGACTGATGAAAAGATGCTGCAAAAATAAATACATCTTAAAGTCTGAGGAGAGTACTGCCTCTACTACTAATGCCGTTTCCCCTCTGAGTTTGGACATGGGTCACGGTGCTAAAACATTCTGCATCGTCCCTCGAGAGTGACAACAACTGCAGACAGAGCGAGCAAAATCCAATGTCAGATAGCCTTGTGCTGCGGGGAAAGCATTATCAAATGTACTGAGCGTGGCATCGGAGAGGTCAATAGTCTATATACTGTAGGGCAACACTGTGCTGCTTCCACAGAGTGACTTCACAATGTCAATGGTGACAAAGCATGCAGGGAGAGCAGATGGGACAGAATGATGTTTAAACTGTACCTTTTTTTTTAATAAAGACATGTATCCAATATAATCATTTATTTTAATAAATCTGTCTCGTTGAATTGTGTTATGACAGAATCACTGAGTCCATATAATGCTTAGCTGACAAAGCTTCTCTAAATTGGCTCAGCTCCATATCCTTGTGATCCTGGGCAGAGTTTTTTATTTAAGATGGGTTACTAGGCAGGAATTTTGCCAGGAGTCCAACAAGATGACTAAGGGTGTTAAACAAATGCCTTGGCAAGTGTCAAGTAGCTTAAACAGTGGAGGACGTGAAGTAAATCTATCACCCTGATTATCCAAGAGCAGGAAAAACACTATAGGGTTTGCTTTGTGATTTTGGATACTGTCACAGTGTAAACAAGATGAGGGGGGCGGCAAAGCTGACTCCTGCTGGCTAAAATGCTTCAGCAGTCAATATAATCAATGATTCTGCCTCTCAGCAAAATTGACAGGGCTGAACTCGGCACATGGCGGCCATTTAATCATACAGCACTGGCTGCTATCAGGTGGTCTCTATGTCGCAATGATACAGCTGGGAGTACCTTCAAAGGTCTTTTGTCAGGGAGGGTGGTGACAGGCTCGGTGCTGAAGTCCTCAATCAGGGCAGGAGAATTGTAATCGATGTTTATGAAGAATGACAGAGTGTGACACACAGGGCAAACAATCAGTCCGAGGCAGAGCATGAGGAGAATGAGGAGAATGAGGAGGATGAAGAGAGGTAGCCAGAGAAAATGAGGTTCAGGAGCCTTTAGGGGTCTTAAAAGACAAGACAATTAAAGTTAATAAGTTTGTGATGACTGATCTGGTGAAGATTCACTCCAAACTCTCGTTAGATAGTTTGTCTGCTTCTTGCATGCGTTCAGAAAGTTGTTATATAAAATATAGCCTTTTACAAATGGATTTTGTCGTGCCCTTTGGCGTTAAAATACCAATAAAATGTCACAGACACATAGAAATATAAATCATATTAAACGTGCAAAGGGAGGTTAAAATAAATAAATAAGAAGAGGCAGAGGAGAGCTCCAGGAAAACATAAAGAAGAGGTTTAGATGTCATTCAGCTGTGCAAGTGAGCATGAAATTTAAATTTAATACATCAGTGGTTACCATGGGATGAACAGATACTGTAGGTGATAGAATACAATTCACAATACCACAGTGCCAAATACATATTTTTGCAATCCAATCAAGTATTTTTCAAGAAATAAGTCAATCAGTAAGCCTCGTAAACACCAAAAGTGATGCCAAACATCCATCAAAAGTTACTAAAAGCCCCAAATTTCTAATTTAGCATTAAAATATTAATTTCACAATCATATAAAGCTGCAAAAAAAGCAATTTACAGTCAGCATTTTTTGTAACTGTAACCAGAAATAAGTGATATTTTCCTTGATTATTGACCAAAACAATGAATTACAGTGTTGGATATTTATTTATATATTTTTCTTAAAGGAAAAGTCAGACACTTTTGGAATACTGGATGCTTATTCACTCTCTTGTTCACTAAAGCTAGAACTAGCAGCCAATTAGCTATTATCACTAAAATGTACTTGTTGATAATTGCAGTAATGTAAATGTGTTTTTTTTTTAAATTGTTGTAGTTTATAATGAGGCTCCTTCTTCTGGTTTAATTTATAACAATGTGTCATATTTTACAAGCTAAGATTTTAATCAGCCAGGTAATTAAGTAATTAGCTGTTAAATCGATATGGAGTAAAAAAAAAAAAACAGTATTTGCCTCTGAAATGTAGATGAGTGCGCATAAAACGGAAGCAATAAACTACTACTACAAATTGCACTTGATATTTAAGTAAAGTTATATTCCACTATTGCTAATTAACATATTGGAAATGTATTAATTTTTGCACCAAGTTTGATGAAGTGTATAGGTGGCAGCCATCATTGACTAACAGTACTAGTTCCTGGTGACATGCATCCAGCAGGGATCCCTTTTAACTGAGAGAGAGAGAGAGAGAGAGAGAGAGAGAGAGAGAGAGAGAGAGAGAGAGAGAGAGAGAGAGAGAGAGAGAGAGAGAGAGAGAGAGAGAGAGAGAGAGAGAGACTGGACCACAGCGGTGCAGAGTGCAGTGCTGCGTCTCTGAGCACATCCACACACACTCACTCACACACAGACAAATACACAGCTGCTGCAAACCTGCGCTGAAGAAAAAGCCGGAGCTTGTAAACTCTGATTAACACAGTTGGATCCTGACTTGAATCTTCTTTGCTTTCCACATATGAGCATTGCCAGAGGCGTGCGCTCATTTGCAGGATATTTATCGATTTTTTCTATTTATTTATTGGTGGATGTCTCATTAAAGAAAAAGAATCTCTCCCCTGTGGACTGCGTGGTGATGTGAACCGGACAGAGTGGAGCGTGGATCAGGTAAATACTGACTCTTCAACTCACTTTTTACGCAGCTTTTTTAATTTCCAGGATGGAGTTCAACCACTTTTACAGGCTGATACTATAAAAGTGAATATATTCAGAAAAAAATTCATTAATTCATTAATTAAAAAAAATCCCCATTTGAAAGTTCACCTGCTGCATATTGATGAGCCCACACCTTGTTTAATAGCTTGTCATCTTCAGTGTTGGGAGACCATGCTGCACAAATGCTATTATTATGATAATGTTGAACTTTACTGTCTGCTTTCAAAGGAGGATGGAGTCTGAAAGGAGGAAATGCTGTAGAAAATTTACTGAATGGGGAGCGTAATGCGATCGAGCAGGAAAATTAACAACAGAGAAATGATAGAAAGCGTGTAGGAACTTGTTGTCAGTCGATCCACGAATGCACATCAATGAGAACTTCAGCTTCCAGACAGCAACACAATTCTTAAACATGAGGAACTTTCTGCAAATATTTGATATTTTCTCTATCTCACCTTTTTCTCCTCTCCATCTATTTCTCTCTTTTTTTGCACACACAGGTTTCTTCCAGTTGGCTGAGAGGTCGTGCCCTCCCACCCTGAGCACACAGTTATGACTTGGCTTGTCAAGAAACATCCTCCCACTCTCTCTCCAGTGGGTTACGTCAGCCATGCTGCACTTTGACATCTCATTTACCTTTGGGACACTTGCTGCTTCGGTGTTGGATCACGGCTCGGGTTTTTTTTCCATAACTGTCGAGATAAATGATGGACGATAATGTGCGGATCAATGCTGAAAAATCCCCCAAGAATGAGACTTTAGCCATTAATGCCCATACTAATGGGGGCTTCTCAAAGGTGCGGGTCATCCATCAAGCCTCCTTCCTGTTCTCTCTTCTTCGTGGGAACATTGTGGTTCCTGCTGATGATTATGACTGCGTGTGCGTGTCCTAAGAGCTGTCACTGCACAGACAGGAACGGCGTGGTGGTTCAGTGCACCTCACGCAACTTGGAGAACATCCCGCTGAACTTTCCAAAAGACACCGTGGTTCTCCTGCTCTCGTCCAACCGGATCAGACACATCCCCAATGGGGCCTTCACAGACCTCCACCGCCTTAGGGAACTGGACCTATCTCACAACGCCATAGAGAGCATGGAGGTCGGCGCCTTTCAAGGGATTTCAGAGGGCTTGCGGACCTTGGATCTTTCCAACAACCACCTGAGCAGCCTTCCTAAGGACACCTTCACCAAGCTCCACGCACGCATCCGCCTGTCCCACAACCCCTGGCACTGCGAGTGCTCCCTGCAGGAGGTGCTGAGGGAGCTGAGGCTGGACCCTGAGACGGTGAACGAGGTGGGCTGCTACACTTCAGTGCAGGAGGAGTACGTGGGGCAACCGGTGATCCAGGTCCTGGACTCTGGGATCAATTTTTGCAACTTCCACCAGAAAACGACAGACGTGGCTATGTTCGTGGCTATGTTCTGCTGGTTCTCCATGGTGACAGCTTACATCATTTACTACATCAGGCACAATCAGGAGGACGCAAGGAGGCACATGGAGTATCTCAAGTCCCTGCCCAGCACCTCTCACATCAGCAAGGACTACGACACGGCTAGCAGTGTTTGAGCGTGTGTGTGTGTAGGCGTGAAAACAGATGCAACTGTACCAATGAATATAGATGAATTAAAAGTGTGCCGATGAATATGATTACAGCATATGAGGAACATTGATCAGTGACGGCTTTGCATCAGGAGGTGGTTTAAAAATCTCATCATCATCATCAAGTGCTGATAGAAAACTAGCATCAGACTCTTTCAAGCAACAAAAAAAAAGCCCTAAGATGAATCATCCATGATCATTATTTTCCAGTGTATAATGCATAAAAGTAAACTTCAACAAACCCACAAGTGCGTTTTCATATGGTTATGTGGTTTTAACAGTTCACTGTGAATTCATCTGCCGGGCAAAGCGAACCTGAGAGCCACTTCACAGAGTGCAGTGAAATGAGGCACTTGAAAAATAATCCCAATGGCTTCGGCGGGGGAGAGAGGAATAACTCTTCTAGGTTTCAAATTGTTTTTGTGAGAGCGTAAAGTTTTCTGATGGTTTTTTTTGCAACTAACGACTGAAGACTTTGTAACAGAGAAGGAGTGAAAAAATATTTAAATGAATTATATGTTAAGTGTTTAAGACTTTGTATGTTTAAGACTTTGCAGATTTGGCAGCACTGGACTCCTCTGCTACTCCTACGCCTTACACTTAAGGTGGAATTGCAACGAAGAGTTAAATTACCCACTGGAACACCTGTCATCTCACTCAGTGTTTTTTTTTTCTTGAAATGTAATAACTTTGTGACATTTGAGAGTGAAAGTAATCAATTTCTGTGACAGAAAACTGCAATTAGATGAGTCTGCCAGCTGCCAAAAAAAATAAATACATATTTTTTCTTCTCTAAATGATTTCACGGCCTTTTAAAAAAAATACCTCTCCTGTTCACATTTCTTAAGTTTAAGGGAGCTGAAAGTTGTTTGTGAACTTCCTGCAAACAGTTTTAGGAGGAATCATTGAGGATGAATAGCCAAATTTTAACACATTATAGTAATTTTAAACACACTAGACTACAACACATAAGACCAACACTTGGAATATCTCCATTGTGTAGATAGGTGACTCACCTCCTGCTGTGTCTCACACCTGAAATTAATTCATCCAATTTGGAGCCATTTTTGTCTTCCAAATTAAATTAGATACATGATTCATAATTGCCCTCCAGAATGACTGATTGCTTTCTAATCTGATGCCCCTATCACAGTGCCTTCCAAAACCGCAACAAATCCCTTTTTTTGTGAAAGTAAAACTGCCGTGTGATCTGACATCACTACGGTGAAGGTTTGGTTCAGTTTAGAGACAGAAACAGCGTCGTAAGATGTCGTCAAAGATCATGGTTTGGGTTAAAATAACGACTTGATTACGATTATAGTCGATAATCACTTTTGTTGTTCTGTTATCTGATTTATCAACATAAATTAAACACACTGTTCCCCATTTCCGGTGTAGATTGGAAGTTAAGACAACATCACAGAGTTGGAATTGCTGCTGAAATGCATAAAGTCAATAATGTCAAACTATTTCCGCCTTTACTTGAACATAAATATTTCACATTGGAGAATTTCCTGAAATGACTAAAGCTGTTTTCCTTAGAAGCTGGTTTTATCTGTTAGAGCTTCAGTTTGTGATTTAGAATGAAATCATAATCTCGACTTTATATCGAGTCAATTTTCTCAGAGTTCGTCTCCTTTCATGAGTCTGTGAGCATCAGTCAAATACAGCTGCTACTTCTTATCACAAAACAGTGTCCTATTTGTTTATTCTTATTTCTTTTAAGAATAAAATCATCTCAATAAGGTGACATTTATGTGCTTTTTCTCCCTGAGGAAAAACAAAGTGTAGGTATCAGTGAAATGATGAAGCTTTGTTTGTTCAGAGGAGGAAAGAGATTTGAATCCTGCATCTAATATTGCTATTTTTTATGGTCATTGTTGTTACACCGTCTAGCCAATAAATGTTCTGTAACTTTTAAACCTCTCAGGCAATCCTTTACCAACTCATCTGCAGCCAGAACACATTGCTCACAATGAGATCCAGTTATTTATCCCTCCAGATTACTATGAAAAATACCCACAGCTCCAAATATGGAACCCATATATCTTCAGCTGTGTAGATGGGGACGAGACGGAGTATTAATAACCCAAAAATAGTTTCATTCTGCCAAAAGTTCTAATCCATAAATTTAATTATCCTTTGTGGGAAGGCATTTCGAGGACTGCTCATTTCATATCTCGCTATACTATCCAGTGCCAGTCAATTTGTTACATTTCATTATAAATGTAAACTTTGCTGTCTCCTGGTTTCTATCACCCTCTTTCACCCGAGCACGTAGCTCGTAATGTATTTTATCTTTTACTGACCTTGTCGTCTTCAAACCTCGACCTGTCTCTCCTCTCGAAGGGTCACAACATTAATTACAGTCTGTGTCTTACGAGTCCCGAGGGCCACGGCGTATATAATAATGAACGGATTTTTATTAATTAGCTGGAAATACTCGAGGTCAGTTCGTCTCTGTGAGTGTAAGTTCAGAGAAAACGAGCAGAAATGGCATCTATAGTATAGAAGAGCTTTCTTTAACACTTGGGCAATGCTCCAATCCATCTGTGTGTCATAATCACCTCTTACTGTCTTGAATCCTCTTGGCATCTTCTAACCTTCAGCTAAAACATCAACTGAGTGAAACACAATTATTTAATGCAGGAAGGTAGCAAGGTTTTGCTTAAATGTCACAATCTTTGTCACTCACACGTCAAATTATGGCAAAGGTCAGAAGTGCTTCATCGTAAATATCTTTGGTTATACTTCAAAATACCTTTCTTTCCTAATCGATCACATCACCTCCCAGTACACCTCGCTTTAAAAAAGGCTCAAAACAAAACAAAAAAACCTCTCGCATCTTAAACAGCACTGTTGAATTACCGCTTTATTGATTCTCGGTAGCTCTTGGTACATCATTTAGGCTTGTTGTGCAGCCAAAGTCTGTAAACTGGAGACAACAAAATACTCCAGTGTTGGCAGATATGTTGTTTTACTCATGTTTTATTATTTAATATTCCTATTTAGTCTAATATATCGAACTGTTGTTGATTTATTATATGAATTTATCCCACGGCAAAGGGAGAAAAGGAGATTTAGCACTTCCACATTAGATGTAGGTGATGTTTACAGATTACCTGAAGGCCAAACAGTCACCTTGTGTCTTCTACTGTAAGCACGGACCTTCAGTTAAACAGAAACTGTCAAGAGGCGAATGCATATGTAGAATAGTCTTAGTTTCTCTTTTGTCACTGTCTAAAGACAGTCAGGTTCTGGGCTCTTTCAAGGTTAATTCATTCTTGGATGTTTAATTAATTAAATTCAGATATTTTTGGCTTGCTCACTCTGACTTGATACCAGCTCCCATGTGACTAAGTGGCCCAAAGAAGAAGTGCCTGACTTCTCTGTTGCTTCACAGAAACAAAGGGTACATGAGTATGCAAGCATCGATCTCTCTCGCTGCCTCTTGCATCCTAAAAGCTTCACTGTGTTCTGTCCCAGTTTAACAGAAATGCTTTTTGTTGAGGAACAAGAAGATCAGTCTGGTTGGCTCAGTGCGTGGTGCAAATATGGCCAAAGTTGTGGCTTTGATCCCTGTACTGACCAGTGTATAAATCCTGTTATGTAATAAAATGTATAAATATGTGAACTGACTGCAGAAAAAGTGTTCCACTCGCAGCACTGAAGCTAAAATACACACCAAGGAAGAGTCATAATCTTACCAACCTTGCATCAGATGAATAAATACTTGCTGCTGACATGCATAGCAGCAGGATAACTGATCATAACTAATATCTCAATCTCTGCAATAAATGAGCATGTGACCAAAGGTGTTTTGCTCACTTTGACATAGACAATAAAAGGCAGAGAACTGAGTACGCCATGTTAAAAAATGAAAGCAATAAAGACGCCAACATTACAACAAGACGGCAAAAACACATCAGGGAAAGTAGTTTTCTGCCCTAATTTTGCCACAGTACTTGAACTGATTCCCTTGCAAAGAGGCCAAAAACAAAAGGTGATCACATGTGACTGGACGCCCTAAATGGCTCCAGTGCCGTGGGTTTGATCCCTACGCTGGCCAGTGACAGTTGTTGTCAGTGAATCTGCAACTGCTGGAGGACATGAGCAAACTTTTCCTGATTTTCCTGCTGATGTCAACACAGGCAAGTGTCTACAGCAACATTGATCCAATCTCTGTTACGTGCATGTGATGTGTGCCTTATTGACTTTTAAACAGAATCTCCAAAAAGCTATGTGTGCCCAGATTAGTTAAGTCTATGGAGTCTGTATGATTGCAACATAATTCCCAGTGATTGTTTCACAGTGGTTATGTTCTAAAGCATAAATAAACACAGCCATACCTCTGTGGGAAGGTGCTGCATCGCCAGATTTTGTAGAGTGAAAGTAAAGCTTCATCCTGTCTGCTGTGGTCCTCTGTGCTCGGCTCTGTGTGTGTGTGTGTAGCTCAGCCCCACCCTCCTATGAACACACACACACACCTGCAGCTCTTCAAAAGATCAATGACACAGAGACAGAGAGCAGAGTGGAGGAGAGGAGAGGAGAGAGACAGAGACAGTAATGTAACCTTTGCTATGAGTCCTGACTTTCACACCCTGCATGCTGTTATTGGCTGGCAAAATAATAATAAAATACAGTCAGATAAATACACCAGCACTTACTATTAGTTGGCTATAAGTGATGATTTAAAAAAGGGATTACTTTTGTATGAGAAAATCCAGCATAGTATACCTTTAATTCCTGAAATGAAGCCACATTCAAGCCAAAATTACAGCCACATTATAAGTGAAAGCACAACATCTGTTTTTTTTATGTGTAATTATTTCTGTCAAAACCTGCTTTCAGTTTAAAAAAAACAACTGAAATTGTCTCTCGGCCTCTTCTTATAATTTACATGCACACACACACACACACACACACACACACACACACACACACACACACACACACACACACACACACACACACACACACACACACACACACAGACTTCACCTTTATCGGTCAGAGCTGATTCATGACGCAGCAACCTCACGAATCACCGTTCAAGGTTCGAGCATCTGCGGAGGAGACAGTGAACGAGATAGAGAGATATTTACTGAGCACCCGTTGAGTCAGGACCTGTCTGCTCCTTTCTCTCTTTCTTTCAATGCAATTTAATTTAGGGCTTATTTATGCGTGTTATGGTGAAAACAGAAAGTAATCTTTAAATCAGTTTACAATATAGGGCAATACAGCTAAGATATACCGTTTTTATTTCACTTGTCCTGTCCAGAATTGGCAATTGGTTGTTTTTTTGTGTCCAAGACAAATTTCTGTAATACTGCAAAATGACTGGGCAATGACTTTTAGTTTTAAAGTATCCTGCTGAATACAGTGCAATTGCAAGGTGCTATTACTCTGACAGCTGACAGCACAGCCAACAGTGTTTTCTCTCCAAGGAGGAATTTAATTTTACTCTCTCTCGGCATGGCGAATAAGGTGATATTTTATTAAAAATGTCCATGTAGGTTAATCGAGCTGATCTGTCATTGTTTATTTTTCAGCACATGCAAAAGAGGCAACTCAACTACTTTTTTAAAATGTTAAAATTTATCATTCAGCATTAAAGTAAGCATCTGTTTTTGTTAAGGATAAAGCCCAACCCAGAAGATCTTATGACACTTTTTAATGTATTTCCACAATTAATAATAATTCCTCGTAAAGAATCAACCAAGAATCTGGATGAAAAACGGGCAAGTCTTGTTTTATTGGTTTTTAATTGATCAAACAAGTGTTCATCTTGCAGAAAAACTGATGCTGAGCTCTGTGGTGCAAATGTAATATTACTGTAAGAGGCACAAACTGAGGCCAACAGTAAGATTGGGGTTAAAATTCAGACATTTCATTGCTTATTTTCTTTCTTTTTTTCCCAGAGCTAGACAATGTTTGTACACTGAGTATGACGTAAAGCTAGGAGGCATTTTTCCTAAAGTCCACAACTATGGGAATTAACCAAAGTATTTTATCCAATAGTTTACCCCTTACTAAAAACTTCCTCTTATTGGAAAATGTTCCTATAATATTAATGTGGTGCGACATAAAGTACCACAGGTAAAGCAGATTCTGTGTTAATGTGTGATATAACCTGCAGCACTATACTATAGATTAACCACACAGTACAAGACCTTTACCACAAACTACAGTGTTGTAGCACAGACTTTATAACAACTATCCATATACTGTATCTATAAGAAAAAGAGAGTGGAGCGAGGAGAGTGTCAAAAGTTAGAAGTAAGAAAAGAAAAAGGTAGAAAGAATGTTGGAGAAGAAAAAGTTAAAAGAGCAGGAAAAAGTGACACAATGAGAGTGAAGAAGACCAAACAGAGGAAGTACAATGGCTCTTTCCAAGACACGGAAATGCCATTTTAATGACAACATGATGAAAGAATTTCCATTTATACGCCCAGGTCAAGGCGATACAATGGTCCACTGCACCCTTTGTCATTCCTCTTTTTGCAATTGGCAGCGGGGGGAAAAGAACGGCCGTGGTAGAACATCAACAGACAGAAAAAGCATAAAACTTCTTTGATTGCCTGCGCTGGTTTGCCCTCTGTCTGTCACCACATTCTTCATAAAAGTTGAGCCTTCCTGAGACCGAGAAGAAAAAAAGAAAGATTTAGCTGCAATTTTGCTCATCTTCTCTTCTGCTCTTATTCTTCCTGGACTTCAAGGGCCACTGAGTGACCGTCCACATCAGACAGCTCTGTCTTATCTGTAGTGTTTCTGTGATATAGTTGTTTTTTTCTGTCAGTCATTGTGTTTCTGATAGTTTTTCGAGGACGGTTGAAGACATTTCACCTCTCATCCAAGGAGCCTCTTCAGTTCTGATTAGCTGGGAGTGAGGAGTCCAAGGTATTTAACCTCTGTGGGGTCACTGATGCCGCTTAATTCGTTAATACTCCTGGCTGGTTGTAACGGCAATCGTTTAGAGCCGTCGGAGAGTCGCTTGAGGCCAAATGTAAATGACAGTCGTTGGAACACCTGGCTGCTGTAACGAGAATCGCTAAGAGCCTCATTTACATTTGGCCTCAGTTGACTCCAATGACTGTTAATGAATGTCGTTACAACAGTCAGGAGCACTTAGCAACCGAGTGGAATCAATGACCTCAGTAGGTAACAACCCCAAAAAGTACATGAAACTGGAATTATCCGCCCTCTTTTATTATATCAGATAATAACATTGGATATTTTAATGATTCAGTGTATTGCCTGCCAAACTTGAAATGTCCCCATTTTTCATTTCAGCAATTCCGTAACTCAAAAACAATGCAATTCTAAAAAAGGCAATTTTATAAATACCAAGCCAACCAACTCACCATGTACTGAGGCTTTAAAGCTTCAGCGACTTTCCATTTTCTCACTTCACAGCTACTTAGCTAAAGGTGCTGCAAGCTAAATGCTGACTCTGTACTCAAACGGTTACAGTGTCAATCCTCTCATCACTCAGTGCCTTGAGGTGACTCCCACCAAAAGTCTGTCTTTATTAGTGTGATTAGTCTAATGGAGAATTTCCCAGCGGAGGCCTCGACGCTCAGCTTTCCCGCAGTGTTTCTGCTGCAGCTCTGAGCTCGCACACCTGATTCAATTAAGGCTTCATGAGAATGTGTCTGCCTTAATTGGATCAGGCTCTTTAAAAAATGGCCGCTGACCACTTGCATATTCAGCGCATGTTTGTGCACATGAAACACATTTTGTCCTTTGAGTTTTCACACAGTATTTTTCGATTTGCACTTAATCAGAGAAGTTGGAACTTTTTCCCCTTAAAACATTTGACACTTTTATGTTGCTTGGCTTTTTGGAGACATTCACCCGCTCTAAAATTGTCTCCCAAGAGGCTAAACATATGAGGACACATGGATGGAGAAACCAACAAAACCATGCAATGAATACAAACTGCTGTTAGGATATTCACGGAGCTCATAATGTCTCATGGTGACCGTCTGTTCCTCAAAGTTGCACAGAGGAGCGCATACTAACGAGACAAGCCTCCAACTTAGGATGCATCCTCATGGAAAGTCTGTCACCACATTTCTTCTCCCATCTATCTTTCCATTTAGGATGCATTCAGGTTTTTTTTAAATATGTAAGAAAGGGGGGAAAAAAGCAGTCACCATAGCAGTGAGAAGTTTAAAGATTCCTGCCGAGGGGTCTTTCAATTTCGGATGCAGTCTTGAAGGAAAGTGCAGTGTTTGGAGGAGAATAAAATGGGAAGGAGAATCATTCACTATCATTGTGTTGCAGGGTTTGGTGGATGAACACGCTGCGACAGGGCCGTGAATTCTCAAAAAGATATGAAGCGTTTGTGTATGTGCGTGTGTGAGAAAGAGAGAGAGGGAGAGGGCAAAAGAAACGAGGCAGAGTCAGATAAAAAAAATATGAATAAATGAATTGTGATAGTGCACTCCGACATGCCTTTATGATTCAGAGTGCATCCTCCGTCCCTGCTGCAGTTTCTGAATTTATGTGCGATAAGAGAGAGAAAGATACACTGTATGGACATGCAGACATGATGTCCAATGAAGAGTACAGAACTGCCCCAGTGGCCTAATGGATAAGGCACTGGCCTCCTAAGCCAGGGATTGTGGGTTCGAGTCCCATCTGGGGTGCTCTATGTCAGAGTGGTAGCTCATTATCCAGAGGTCAGTCTGCTCTCTGCCATATGAGGAGTTTTTTTGGTTTAATCTCCATAAAAGCACAACTTACTATTAAATGGGCAGCAACAGATGGACCTTACAGTACAATATCAGGGTTGTAACACATATAATTATGGCCAGATAGAGAGCCTACTGTAGATAAACTGTCTATTTAATAAGGATTAGATTAAACTGAGCAGCAACATACCAGTTTGCTTACTGTCTACTTGGTTTTTAAAAAGGAGATATTGTGCTTTTCTGTTAATCTCTTACTGCTATAATGTTGGATATCTATGTTAAACATTGTCAAAGTTCCAAAAATTGAGGTGAATGTAAAATACTTTGGCTTGCTCTGATTGCACCATTTGTCATATCACATATGTCGGATTGCATTCGGGTTGAAACATGTACAAGTGTATTTGAGAAGTTTCAGCCTGTCCTCCTCTGGGTGAGTTCCATTAGGCTAAGATAAAGTACAACACACATCTTATATTTTAGGATTAGTTTAACTTTAGCCTTTAAAACAACAACAACAAAAACCTGCATGACAACACATATGGATTAACTACACAGCTCTTTACTTTACTACACGTGCACACACACACACATACACACACAGGTTGAAAATGAGTGACGATGTTTTCACCAGCACCAGAGGAGCAGCAGACTGTGTCCTGGCTCAGATTGAGCTGTAGACCTACCTGCACACATAAGATAAGACTAGAGACTTTATGTGCAGCCATGTGAGAAAAAATCTGAATACAGATAAAATCTAAAAAAAAAAATGTATACAAAAGGTCTTTAAAAACTATTTTAATAGGAGTTCTATCATTTTAGACAAGCAAACAGCTTAGATCTAAACTTGACTTGATCCTCTTTGACTTGTCTTGGGATTTATATTCTCATGCTGAACAGACTTTTTTTTGGAGGTTTTCAAAGTCAAGGGCGTGGATCAGAGATTTTTTGACAAATGTATTTCCTCCCCGTCTCTAAGATATGCTCAAAACTAACTAAATAAATAAATAAAGCAAACATCGTCTCATTGTCTGTCAGAGGACTTTCTTTTTGAGGGGATACTGAAGGTCTTTGCATCGTTCTAAGATTGTCTGTCGGACTGTGTGAGTACGCACTCAGGCTGCAGGCTGGGAAGGCTGCTCCAATGTGTCAGCCTTAAACTAGGCACAATTACAGATGCATAGCTGAGCAAGCAAAGAACTCCCCACGGTGCTGTGCGCCCATGTAATGCTGTAAAATACATTCTGACACCTTATTAAGCTTACGTTTAAATGCGTTTGCACAGCGACAGAATACAGCAATAAAAGATGACAATAAAAAAGGTGATAACACCGTGAGAGGAGATGCAATCGATAAGCAGCGCTGATTAGATTAAATGTAAAATAGGAGCTACAGGGTGTAAAATGTGTCCCTGTCAGAATAACACAACCAATCATAAACATGCATTGGTGGACTGAATGAAATGATTGTGGCAACAGAACAGAAAGATCACATCTGCAGAATATCTCATCCACATCACAGGATATCTGGAAATTGCAAGAAATCTGAGCCATTTTCTAAAGAAAAGATTGCAAAATTCTTGAGTTAAATGTTCTTAAATGTGAATATTTTCTGGTTTCTTTATCTTATAAAGAGAGTAACTGATTATATTTGGGTTGTTTGACAGTTTGGGACATTTTATGTTACATCTTCACCACATAACTGAGACTATTCCCACAAATGATGAGTCAAAAGACAGGAGTAATACAACCAAGGAAAGCTTTTTCACACCTGGCGACACACTGAAACAGAAGCTTATCCGCCGTAAAGACAGAAGCAATATAATATACTCCAGTACCAACACAGGAGGAACAACCGGCTGACAAAACAGTTGCATGACTCGACACAAAAAGGCTGAAGGGGTCAGTGTGTGTCAAACAAAAAATGCCTCCCAGATCATTTTGTATCTTTAAAAAAATGACAGACGAGGACAGAGAAGACAAGCAGTTTGAATAGGCGGCCTACAACATCGCTTACATGCCGTCTAATGTGACATAATCCATGTTTCTGCTGTCTGAAGTCAATTATACAGGCAAATATTAAGATACATTTGGCTTGTCTTAGCAGAAAAATCACAGGTGTCATTAATAACAATTAATGAAGCCTGCAGATGATCGTTAACGTTATTGATCACACCTGTGCTTCTCCTGCCATGACATGCCTGAATGTGACACAATATTTATATCCATAAAGACTATATATATCTATGCACTTATCATTCAGCTCAACTCAATGAAGAACTGTCTCTTTCTGTGCAGGGATGAGGTCATTTGATTAATCTGCTGCATTAATTATCCTCCGGCACAGCTCAAAATACACCGGAAAGAAAAGTCCAGAAGATCTGAGACACAGCTTCGTCTTCTTCACTTCTGTATTTAACATGAACACCTCACACTTGTGCCACTTTGCTTAGAAGAAGAAAAAAAAATCGAAGCAATAAAGAATCTTAAAAACAGCAAGAAAAAAAAATGTGTCTCTCTTATCGAGCCAAGGACGGGCACATTTCCAATCAGAGCACAAAATCAGGAAGGTCGGATGAAACAGGCGGGAGGAGAATCAAAATGTAAACACAGCATGTTGATTATTATTATTTTGTTTTTTCCATGAATTATTTATGACGTTAGACTTTGACAGTTTAGCCTCAGGCCAACACTCATCCAAGCAGACTTCTTTACTTAAAGGGGAAACTTTCATAGATCTCAACCTGGAGCCTATTTCCCATCTTTTTGTGTCTCAGAAACTAATGGGGACATCAATTTTTTAAATTGGTCCTGTATTGAGCGAGAGTGCTGCAGCCAGCAGCCGCAATGTAATCCAATGGGGCAATAGCGCTCTGTCAAAGTACAGAAAGTCCTTGTATTTGCCACTGACCAGCTCAGATTATTATTATAAGTGTCTGACAATGTTATAGAAAGGACCCTACAGAGAAATAAAAGCCTTTTTCTGCTCAGTATGTTCAATACTGTACAAATTCTTCAAAACATTGTTGTCCCCAGTAGTCACTTAGACACAAAATGATGGGAACACAGGGTCCAGGTTGATAAATATCAATTTAAAAGTGCATTTGGACAGAAATTTCTCAAGAAAAGCAGAATCTATTAGACATTGCAAGTTTGATTTACAGTGTGTGACTCCTGTCAGCAGGTATGAAAAAATAAAAAATAAACAAATAATAGTAATATCTTAACTTAGCAGCTTGATTTTTAGACATTCCCCAGAGGAAAGTGACAGATCAATAGTGACTGAGCTAAAGGTAAAAGTGCAATAAGTGTAAAAATAAAAGAGCACTTTTAAGTTTCAGCTTTGTCTATTTACATAAATACATAGAAATATTACACAAAGAGCCTCGGTTCTTAACATGAGAACCAGGCAGAATCTGTGTGATGTCTCTGTTCCCTTTTCCATTCATTATACATTAAGGTCTGCATTCTGGTGGTCCAGGAGGGAGTAGCGGTCCTGCTCCTGGACAGGTTTAATGGATGCTCCCTGGCTGGAGAAGGCGGGTGGTGCCGCGTTGCTCTGGCTCAGCTGCTCCAG
The DNA here is from genome assembly GCF_963691925.1 of Scomber scombrus. NCBI lineage: Eukaryota > Metazoa > Chordata > Actinopteri > Scombriformes > Scombridae > Scomber > Scomber scombrus. The sequence goes on along the minus strand of NC_084993.1, from coordinate 4,251,761 downwards.
AGGTCTAATGGGGAGAGCAGGACTGCGCCGCCGGCCGTCCAGGCCCAGATGTGTGCTGATCTGCGACGATCGGAGGCTCCTCATCTGGCCTCTCGCACGCACCTCATACAGCTCCACTGAGGTTTTCTTAAACCTGAAGGAAACAGAAGTTATATTCAACTTGATGAGAAATATTATGGAGCTTGATTAAAAGTCTAAAGAAAGAAAAGAGGCCACTGCAGCTGCAAAAGACCAAGAAAAAGAGAAATTATAGATACATTTACACTGAATGAGAGGAAAAGAGGAAAGAATGTATTTGTATGTATAGATTTATTAACTGGTCTTCTTTAGAAATCATGCATACAGGATAATTTTGGACTTTAAACATACTCACTTGCAAATATTAACTATTGTTATTATTTCTTGTTTAAAGGATAACTTAACAGCAGCTGAAAAATAGTATTTGCTGACCTCCAGTGGTTCTCTAAAGCTCAATACAGTGATGTAGAAGTGTAGTTCAGGGTTTGTCAGTATGCTATGAAATCACTGTTGTTGTGGCTTTAATATTTTATCAAAATATATTAAGCTGTTAACTCAATTACTGTTTGCTAAGTCGCTCTGTATCTTGATGTTGACCTTTCACATTTTAAGAGATCATATTTTCTATTTATGTTCAATTTGAAATGCATTAATCAATAAAAGGAATTTCATTTGGCAATTAAGTTAATGACTTACAATATTAACTAAGACAGATAATGACAGATCAGATATCATGGATTACTTTTAAATAGTGTAACTTCATAAAGACTCACGTTCTCAGCAGTAAAGAAGACAGGACCACTGAAACCGAAGACACAGCCATCGCAGCCGAGCCCATCCAGGGCTGCAGCACGAGGCCCAGCGGCATGAACACACCTGCAATCAGCAGAGGAGAGGACGGCATGATGGGAGGAAGAGAATAAGTATCTTCCAGAAGTTTAAAATCTGGTAAGAATTATAATATCTTATTGCCACTGTAGATATGAAGTAGTAATCATTTGAAAGAGGCAATTTTGACAGGAGACGGTGTAAAAATCAGTCCTCACCTGCAGCGATGGGTATTCCTACGAGGTTGTAGATGAGAGCGAAGAAAAAGTTGATCCTTATCCTCTGCACTGTCTTCTTGGACAGCTCGATACTGGCCACCACATCCAGGAGGTCATTCTGGAGAAAAAGATTGAGATTGAGATTTTTCTGTGATTTATATTCTCTTATAATGTCAGATGCCAAAGTTACTTGAGGTGAACGCTTGTTAAAATGCCGCCTTCAAGTCAAAAGCCTGAATGCTCAGTTTTTAAAGTCACTTCTTATTCACCATAGAGCAGATGTCAGGTTGTTCTCATATGCCCACAACCAGCTGTCTGTTGGTAGCATTTGTTGCTAAGGTTGTGATTCCCACTCACATATTTCAGATCAGATTCAGGCTCAAACACAACAACATACAGATATATTTGAGAAGTTTATATTTTGAGTAAAGAAGGAGAAAAAGAAACAAACAACTCCAGTTATTCCTCAGGAAGATGAGGAAGTTCTGGATTCAAACATCAGTCCTGCATGTGGTCTATAGATCCTTTGTGGGATCCATACTGACTTCCAATATCACGGCAGGGTTCGGCGTGATGAGCGCTATCAACCTGAACCGCGTCAGCTGGATTGTAAAGATCAGCAGTAAGATCATCGGGCGTAAAAAAGGCCTCACAAATAGCCAAAGACACCACACACACCCTCCACTAAAACAGCCTGTTTCAGACAGAGGCTGAAGTGGAGGGCTGCATAAAGAGCCAGTATTAGATAAATAAGGAGTTTTTTATGTAAATCATGCAAAGATATTCCAGTTGAGCCCTGGAATATAACTATAGAGCTGAAAATGTGCACGATATGATAAGATTTCATAATATCTTTGGACAGACTGTCAGCCAGAATGTGTCACATACTCTGATGAGGACAATGTCCGCCGCTTCAATAGCCACATCTGTCCCCGTGCCGATGGCGATGCCGACGTCAGCCCGGGCGAGAGCGGGCGAGTCGTTGACCCCGTCTCCTACCATGGTGACTCTCAGGCCTTTTTCCTGCAGCTCCTGCACTTTTGCAACCTTATGTGAGGGCAGCACCTCTGCAAACACTTTCCTGATCCCCACCTGCAGTAAAACAACATTTTATTTCATTTATTTGTGTTCTTCTCTTCCAAGTATTCCTAAAATTCTTCATCCATATGCGAGTGGTTTACCTGTGCAGCTATGGCTTTGGCTGTGCGTCTGTTGTCTCCTGTTATCATGACAACCTCGATGCCCATGCTGGTGAGTGTATGCACCGCTAACGCCGACTCAGCCTTCACGGTGTCTGCGATGGCTAACATGGCGCACAAAACACCTGCACAGACACATGACTTATGATTAAGGTGCAGCAGCAGCAAAGTCTGTACAGCTGTAGAACTAGAAAAACACTGAAGATAAGAGATAAAAGTAAATGTCAGTGTTGTTTATTTGTAGGGATTATCCTCACCATCTATAGCAACCAGGATAGAAGTCTGCCCTTTTGTCTCATGGCTGGACATGGCAGCATCAACGTCTGCTCCGATGTGGTGGCCGTTCCTCCTCATCCACTCTCGATTCCCAATCAGGACAGAGTAAGATAAGTTCCCACCTGGAAGAAAACAAACGAAGAAGTGAAATCACAAATAAAGAGGCATTTAAAGGTAATAGAATTAGAAATACCTAACATAATCTCAGAAGAAAAGATAATAAATGACTAGCAAAGAAATTAGAATAGAATAAAAATAATTAATTGGGCAATAAAATTAGTGCAAGATATGTAAAGGTAGCACTAAAGAAGACATTTAAAAAGAAGAAACTGCATTATTTTTTTTAGAGTATAAAGTTACATTTATATATAGAGACCAAGTTTTTACATATGTGGAAATTAATGTAATCAGGAAATATAAATATGTAGGGAAGTGAAGACATTGTTTTCCTGTAGATCTTTATCATGTTAACAGACGATGTGAAACAGTCACACATAAGCTGTGGCCAGTGTGGAGATTGAACTCATGACCTTTGTGTTATTAGCTCCACACTCTGGCCAGCTGAGCTAACCGGCCTCCTTTCAACACATATTTTATCTACACTTGGAGGCTGATAAGAGGATTTAAAAAAAAAAAAAACTACAGTAGCTTTAAATGCCTGGCCAACACATTAAAGAAATACCTGAATAAATGAGTAGAGAAACATAACATCACTTTCTCTTTCATCTGTGTGTTTATGTATTCTCCACAGTAAAGATAAAGGCAGCTGATGTGTGAATGAATTCAATGCACACAACAAAAAGTGAAACTGTTCTTCAAGCCAGAGAAACTGAAAGGAGTCAGACCTGTAGACGGGGCCTCGGCAGCAGAGAGCAGGCTGCTTTCGTCTGTGGTGGCTCCCGGCAGCAGGACGCAGTCTTCACTCTGCTGCTGCAGCAGATGTTCCACCTTGGACACCCGGCAGCTGATCCCGCAGCCCGGCACCGCCTGGAAGTCCTGGCAGTAGCCCAGCACATCAGAGCCCAGCTCCTAGAGACACACGATCAAATGTTAGAGCCATGATCTCTTGAATAGAAGATGTCAGAAAGAGCTATGAAGGAAGAGTGGTAAAAACAGCACAGATACAGACATCCTATATTAAAACATATATTCTCTCTGTTCCCTCTCTCACCTCTTTGCAGTGTTTGGCGACCGCCATGCCCAGCGGGTGCTCGCTGCTGGCCTCCGCTGTGCCGACCAACGCCAGGATCTTTCTCAGGGGCATACGAGCCATTTCCCATAACACCAACACGCGCGTCACCCGAGGGACGCCGTTGGTAATCGTACCGGTCTTATCAAACATCACCACGCCGATCTGAGGGATGAGAAGTTTCTTTTTGATCATCTTTGTGCGATAACTGGGTTTTGTTCTGTGTTTTTGCCACCAAAGAGAAAGGTCACAGGTCATTAAGCCTCATTTGTGACCTAAGAAAATCAAGATCTATCTCCTGGTTATTAACACCAATTTGCATCTTAAAAGGCATTTTTGTGATCGCTTAGATCTCTAAGCTTTGCCCAGAATGATACAAGCTTTGTGAGGCACATCTGACGTTTAAATGCAACATTACCTCAGACTGTGCAACTCTCTCTGGAGTACGCTAAGTCACAGCATTTGGAAATATTCCATTTAAAAGTTATTTTCGCCCCGGGCAAACATGTTATCATTCCAGGCACAAAGTAGATATCTGTGAGATCGCAAAAAACACCTTTGAAGATACAATCCACTGCTGGATTACAGGTTTTTAAAAAATAACATTTTCATTTCACCCCCAACTGGAACACTGAGGTCACTAAAACAAATAGATGTCCTCCTCTTTGGAGGATAAAGAAGTTCTCAAACAACAAAACAAATATATGAATGGAAGCAATCACACAGCAGCAGTAATGGAGCAGTAACCTCTGACGCCACATGGTGTCACTAAATTGATTAGAAAGAGTTGAGTTATTAAATTGAAGACGGCTATGATACTTGCAGAGTGATGAAATGAGAAACAGCAGCAGCAGATAAACACATCACTTACATCCTCATACCAGGACACACTGCAGGCGACAGATTCATGAATAAAGTATGAATGAAGTATGCTGCTGAGCTGTTTCGCTTTGTTAAAACAACACTGTGCTCTTTCAGCTGGTGGAGTTTCATTCGTATCATTATTGTACAATTCAGAGCAGCTAAATGAAGTGTTACAGATATTAAAAGTCATATTTAAAAACTGAATTCTGTCCAATTAGAAAGTTATGAGTTATGTCTGAGTGTGCACAGTATGAGCATATTGTTTTGAATCCATTTGGCAATAACAGAACAGTTAGAACGCTGATTTTATAACCAAAGACGAGTAATAAACCTTATGATATTTCTTTAAACAGCTGATTTGCCTCCTCTCATTACTTTTTTAGTCTACATATTAAATTGATGAGAGAGTATATGAAGTGCATTGCCTTGTGGGCCATCTCCAGCGGCTCGCCTCCTTTGATGAGGATCCCGTTCTGAGCTCCGACCCCTGTTCCCACCATGACAGCCGTCGGGGTCGCCAGCCCCAGAGAGCAGGGGCAGGCGATGGACAGAACGGTGATGGACGCCTGGAAGGCAAAGCGGAGGATGACTTCCGCCTTGGAGATGTTGGGGTTATAACCCTGTGAGGAAGAATAGATTTATTACAGTGATGATTACAGATCACACGTCTGTTGTTTGCGTAAGAAATCTCTGGTGTGCACACCTACCGGGAAGTTTTCCTTCACGATGTCGAAGTTGACATAGCCGATCGCCAGCCATGCCAACAGAGTTAGCACAGAAACGATAACTATGAAGGGCACAAAGTATCCGCTGAGCCTGTCTGCAAACTGCTGGATGGGAGCCTGAGACACCAGACAAAACACACAGTACAGAGGAGAGTATCTCAACTTTTATGTCTGAAAGCTTTATGAAATCAAAAGTCGACCATCTTTAAAGTGTTTATATCTGTGTAAATAAGGAATATTATCTTTACTGCCTCTTACCTTCGAGGTCTGGGCTTCTTCTACCAGTTTGACTATTTGCGACAGGGTCGTGTCTGCACCCACATGCGTGGCCTCCACCAGCAGAGCACCGTGAGCGTTGATGGTGCCAGCGATCACCAGGCTGCCCACCTTCTTACTGACCGGCATCGGCTCACCTGACAGAGACACGTTTGGAAAGACAGACCATGAAGAATGATAAAAACTCAAAGTCTTTTTATTCATTTAACAGAATGAACAAAGGTTAAATTATTGCCTTTGGCTGTTTTATCACAGCATAATTGTTATAGCTATAAAATCATAATGTATATCCTAAATGGGTTGGAAACCAATGAAGCAGGTTAATAGCATCTTTTAAGCATACTGATGATATCTAATTGGGAGTATATATATCTCATCTACATCCAGTGGACTACTCCAAATTTGGGATGCGTTTCCCAGAATGCAGCGTGTGAATATAATATTAATTTTTTTAATAATTTTTTTTTTTTCCATAATTTGTGGCACCAGTAAATGTGAGATATTGTTATTACCACCAGGAAGCTGATGTCAACACTCTGTCAAAGTTGGTAGATTGTAATTACTGTAAATTCAACATGCCGTGAATGTGACATGAAGGTGCGCTCCTACCTGTGATCAAGGACTCATCTGCCATGGAGCTTCCCTCGATCACTTTCCCATCGACGGGGAACTTTCCTCCCGGGGCAACCTTCACTATGTCGCTCCTCTGCACCAGCTCCACCACCACCTGCTCCTCACTGAAGCATAACAATACATTTACAGTCACACAATGGTGCAATTACGTCTTTCTTTGAGAGTTTTTGCTGATAATCTGTACATCTCTCAAATGAATACACTATAAGTTGAATGCATGTTTATAGCCCCAGTTTGATCTCAAGGGCCAGAGCAGTTAAATAATACATAATATGTCTATATATTACAGCTTTACTATAATAAATCATCTATTTACTTAAGAAAAATGAGTGCAATTTCACCAATATTGTGTCTTTCTTTCAGGTTATTTTGCACAGAAGCTGCTGATTGACAACATTTTCACAATGATCAATATATAGGTTTAAATATGACAATATATTCTGGTCAGGGTGCAAAACAACTCTGAAGCGTGCCGTATGTTTGACATCCCTGCTCTATTTCTGATCTGTTGCATCTGTTTTTAGGGGAATTGTGGCTGATATGTTCAGTGTGTCTCACCTGATGACGGAGTGGTCAGGTCCCAACGTTACCACAGTGGCATCTGTGGCTTGAAGTGACATTAGCTTGGCCAAAGCCTCTGAGGTTTTACTCTAAAAACATAGAAACATATTTAAAACATAGTCAGGGTTAAATGAGGAGGACATTCTGATTGGTTGGACATCACTATTGATTACTTGGCATATTATCATATTTGGAACAACAGTGGAAAATTAGTTTGAATGTTTAAATGTTACATCATATTTATCAAATTGCCTCATGATGCACAAAACAAACCAAACTTGATTAGAATTTCTGCTAACAGTAAAATCTTCCCACTGTTTTTGTGCATAGTCAGATCTGTTCACAACAAGGTCATAATAAAATGTCAGGATAAAAATATAATGTGGTTTCATAATTGTGTTATTACACCAGCTGACTTACAGTTAATCATTAGCTACAACCACTCCTATCATACACCTATAATAACACTGCAGGTCTAATTTAAAATGACCCGTGATGACTCAACAAAACGCTGCAATAAAAGTCTGAAAGCTCGACTCATGCAGGCATCTGAAACAAAGTTCAGATTTTGCTGTGATAAATAACAAATGAATACCAAGAAGCAGCATTTTATTGTGTCAGTTGAGGCATGAATATTACAAGATTGATCCTATTAGAGCATAACATATAATTATTAATTAATGTGTTAATTAGTGAGCTTTAGAGGCGCTTGTAGGTGGATTTTGTAAGCTGACTGAGCCAATTTTCACAAAATGTCAAACTATTTCATTACTATTAATAAAGCATGTATGAATTATTCTAGACTGTGCATTTAAAATTTTGCAATATTTTGTTATTTTGCTGCTATGGATAAACTGTAACTCGTCACCACAAGAAAGAAAGAGGATTAAAATTCCCCTGATGTAACTCGAAAGTTTAGAGTTATAGTTTGGTTCACCATATTAATCAAACAGCAACAGCACGGCAAGTAGTATAACAAATGGGGAGGATTTAAAAAGTATTCAAGCATTTTATTTGTTTTTTACCTTTGCGATGTGCTCCAGCCATCGCCCGAGAGCGATGAACACAAAGAGCATAGGTGGAGTGTCGAAGAAGGTGACGGGGCTCTGGCTGGCTCGCTCAGCCATGGCGACAATAAGGACAACGCAGGAGTAGATGTAGGCGATGGAAGTAGCTAACACGATCAGCACGTCCATGTTGGCCGTGCGGTGCTTCAACGAACGATACGCCTGGATGTAGAAGTATCGGCCTCCGAAGATCTGGAGGGGAAGAAGCACAGAAGTAATGTGAATTCATCTAAAAGAAAAACTCCTAGTGACAGAAATGTTGTGTGGTCATGTACCTGAACCGGTGTGCAAAGCAAGAAGAAGGCCAGATTTAAGAGGGAGAGGCCGGGCAGCAGGTTCTGCTCCTCCGGCATGGAGCCTCCGTGTTCCTGATGCTGACTGTCCATCACCATCATGTAGATCATGAGACCCATGACAGGCAGGCCGAAGACAAGGCTGAACAGGAACGAGTTCTTCCACCTGCAAAGGCACCAGAAATGTGTCAAATTACAGAAGCAAGACAGAGAACACATATAAGACTTTGGGAACTACATTTGAAAAAGTATGTGAGGCGTTGACTGTTACGTATTCAAAACATGAGATATTCTTCATGAATGAAGGGTCCGTCAGTCAGCTTTGAAAAGGGTCAAGTTAGCTCAGTTAAACCTGCAGGAGCTGCTGAAGGCTTGTGTAACAGGAATAAATGCATGAGAACGAGTCCAAAGCATCTGATTCTTCCAATATTTTCCTGTCTGAAGAAAAAGGTAAATGCCAGTGGAAACAATTGTGGGGCTTTAATGGAAACTTTTCACTTTTACAAGAGATAAAACACTTGAGGAATACTTCAGCACTCTCCTCTGCTTTAGTTATACCTCAGGCCAAGTTTGCCCAAAAGAAAAGTGTGAAAATGTGTTTTATGTATCTTCAAAAAGTTTTATTCGAAAAAAAGGGTTATTTAATTAATTACTTTTCTTGGACCTTTTCTTTTTCTGGGTGATACATGGGAAAAGGCCCACACGGACAGCTCCACTTTGTTCCATAAGAATCATTATAGTCTGGTCTCCTTTGCCAGGGATAGTGGGATCAAAGCCCATCTGGGGTGATTTACAACTAGATGTCAATAGACTGTAACCATTTTTTGGGGACAACAATGACGACTAGATACTTGCTGTCCAATCTCTTCCGTGTGATCCAGGTTGTTTTTGAAGCCCTCTTTCACCAGACTGGCGTCGAAGCCGAGGCTCTGGAAGGAGAAACTAAATCAGCAAATAGTAGATGTTTCAGATGTTTCAGAGTTTAAAAGTAAGTGATCTTTACCTGAATGATCTTGATAATATCTCGAGCTCCGAGCACCTCCGGGTCAAACTGGATCTGTGCTTTTTTAGTTGCCAAGGCGACTGATGCCCCGAGGATCCCTTTGGTTGTGGTGAGCTTGGACTCAATGTTGTGGACACATGATGCACATGTCATGCCTGTTATCTGCAAGAGACCATTGGAGGAAATTCATGACATTTTTCACCAACAAAGAAGAATAGAATTTATTATATTTTTATTGCTTTCTTAGGACTTACAGTAAGATCTAGTTTCCCATCTGTTACCGCGTTGTCCTCCATCAGTTTGGCGCCAAAACCTAAGTCTTCTATGAGTTGAGTCACAGCTACAGCATCCATAACATCTGAATCATACTTCACCTCTGCCTTTCCAGCCATGAGTGACACCAACACTGAGATAATTCCTGGAAACCAAAACAATTGTTTGGCTTAAACTTGTGCAGCCCTGATAGGAAATAGGAAAAGACCAGTTGTGTAATCAATACTCACCCTTGTGTTTGAGCAAGTTCCTCTCGATGTTGGCCACACATGAAGCACACGTCATTCCCGTTACGCAAACGAAGCATTTTTGTACTTTAATCTCAGGCGAGTTGGAAAGATAGCTCGCAGAGGCCGTCTGTGATCCAGTGCCGTTGCTTACTCCCGCCTTACTGGGTGATTGTGAGGCAGAGGGGTCAGAAGGCCAAGAGTTGGACTTTTCATGACTCATGCTCTTTGGAGATGCAGACTCTAAAGAGAAGAAGGAACAAAGTCAATGATTGCATGAGAAGAAGCCAACTATGCTTAAACTGAGAAAAACTGAGAGAATTCTACAAGATGCATTTCAACAGCAGCACAAACTCCAGCTTCCAAAATCACCATGAAGTTGGATCAACACATCTCTGAAACAACTTTAATAACAATTGAACTATAGAGCCAAGACTAGATTGTGTATTCTGCAGTCTTTATTCCCAGTCCTGCCTCTCTACTAAAGCAATAAAACCAAACAATCATGCCTCCTGAAGGGTTTCTGCATGGATCACCAAGTTCAAATTTAAGATTTCTGAGAACTTTTTAATAGCATTCAAAATTCAATGTATTACTTATTCTATTATTGTCAAACTGGCCAAAGCATGAAAGGGAAGTAGGATGGAAAACCACCCAGGACAATATGGCTTGATATTATTAATCATGACATCACCTTTTTCAGTTCTGCCTAGCAGTGTACAACAGTAATTCCTAATGATATAATGAATTAAGTTAATGAAACCTGAACCAGGATAAGTGGAATAAAACAGGGGGATTGATTGATGAGCTTTCTTGTGGCTCTGACGGAGCTGACTGAAACTCTACAAAAAAGGACTGAAAAGCTTCCTGTAGCACAAACAACTGCATACAGTTTATAGATGTTTAGCAAGTAAGAGAAAATATAAAGACTTTTGCAAGTAAAATGTTGTTGTCGTCAGCCCTGAATTACTTCTGAATATAACACAGCTAGTTATTGGCGGGCCCATGAGTTGTGTTTACTGCCACAGAAAAGCTAGAAATCCCTCCTTCAAGTATGTCTTGCCTAACATGTCACAATTAGGGAGGACCAAAGCATTTAATCCAACTGCATTTTCAAATCCAAGCAGACACAAATTAGCTAAACTTGAGCTGTAAGAAGTTTTTAGACAATATGTGTAATGGAAAAATCAATGAACACACTATATGACAAGATAAAGCTACGTGATTGTAAAAAAAAAAAGATTTAGTTTGCAGTTACCCTTTAAAGGTTTTTAAAGATTTGCAGATTCCCTGCATGTCTCCTGAAATAAATGGCATAGATTTTATACAAAGCACATTGTTGGAGATTTAACTTTTGCTCTCAGTTTAAGGTATGAATTAAACATAAGTACAGACCAGCAGTGGTCCAAAAAGCTGCACTGCTTTCTGCTTTGAAGCTGAAAAATGAGCTACCTAAAAAAAAATGTAAAAAAAGGTACATGAAGGAATCTGCTCATAATCTGCCTGAGTTAATTCCATGTCTTGGCAAGCGGTTTTTGTCATTAAATCCAACAAGAAAGCCGCGGCCGGTAGTAAGAGCCCTCCGTGTTGCACTGGAGGGCATACTTGTCTGGTTTCCACGGTAACCGGTGGAAACTGAGGTGAAGTGAATATGAGGCGTCCTGTTTGGCTTAGTGGCCCAAAGCACTTAATGGAAGTTTTTTTTTTGCTCATAATGTATGGAGTTACTGAAACTAAACTAGATTCTGTGGCAGCACACACACAACACAGTTCTTCTGGAAGCATCTTAACATGCCATCTGCAAGAATGCATGGGTGGGAAGGAAGACATTGCTTGGATGACAAGAACATATGCGGTTCATAGACGTCGAACAATGGCTTCTTTTCTGCCTCGAGCTGCTAAACCAGTTCAATGCTACATGTGTTCCAAAACAAACTCGTAGTCTTGGAAAGATGAGGAACTGAAGAGCTGAGGAGCGGGAATGTTTCACCCAGTTCATGCTGATAATACTGCTGGTGACACATTCTAAACTATTTGTATTTACTGGTATTTTCTTACACTTTATGTACTTTTTTATTGTATGTTGCAATTTTCTTTGCCACTAATTAAAAAAAAACATGACTGCATGCACTCATCTGTCTGATAAATTCTCCACTTAACACTCCAGCTATTGTGCTACAGTCCCTAAACCACCATGTGGAAGTTTAGCTGTAAATTGTACACTGACATATCACACCTTTTTATGGAAAACAGTTGCACAGCCAATTAATATGGAGAAACATTAGCATCAATTTTGAGTTTCTGGTGACCTGATTAATCTAAATCTGATATTCACTCTCATTTTTTTTGGCTCTAAACCTTTTTCATTGAAGAAGTTCATGTGTCTAAATGGAAGCTTTGAGTTCCCACTTCAGATTTGTGTAAGTATACTGGCCCTCGATTGGCTTCAGACTTGTTGTGATGTTGCAAATTTTTACTGAACATTTTTGAGAGAAGGAGGACTTTAAATGTAAAAATCCCGACTATAGCAGCTTTAAAAGTTACTCTCTTAATCCATCTTCCTGGACCTGTTACACTGTGTAAAAGTTGTATTTGTGCCGCAGAGATCCTGCAAAACACACACGATCTCGTCTCTTCACCCCTATCTCCCATCAGCTGCCAGCTAACCCCTTTCTTACCTCACAGTATCACAATATCCTGTTTGATTTACAGCATCATATCATCAACCTGAAGCTTAATTACATGTGAAGGTTTTCTCATCTGCGCCTACCTTGAAGTGACGCTTCGAAGCCCATGTCCTCGATAGCTGCCCTGAGCTGTTCCGGCTCCGTGAGTCCGAGGTCAAAGGTTATCGTTCCCTTTTCCTCCTTCAGTGACACACCTATGGAAAGCACCCCTGTCATCTGAGAGATCCTCCCTTCTATGGACTGCACGCAAGAGTTGCAAGTCATCCCTAAAATCCAAATGGTTACAGTCTGGATTGACACATTCAGTGCGTCTCTCTCCCAGCGGCTTATAACTTCTCCGGATGGATCATCGGTTAATAGAGCCGCATCAAATCCCATATCCTCAATCTTGTCTCTCAGCTCCTTTTGTGTGACTAGAAGCGGCTGATATATAATCAGCGCCGCACTGTCTTTAAGAGACACCTGAATGTGAGAAACCCCCGATACAGGGCTGATCTGTTCCTCGATGGATTGCACACAGGACTGGCAGTGCATGCCGTCCACCCTGATCTGCACCGCTGACTCCACATTGTATCCAATACTCTGGAGCTCCAGGGCAATCTCTTTGGTTGTGATAAGTGAGGTTGCATAGTCCACCTTGGCCAACGTGCTGGGTAAAGACAAGTGGAAGGCGAGTACTCCGCTCAGGTTGGAGATTCGGCTCTCGGCAGCTTTGACCTGGTGCTCGGAGGTGAGTCCAAGGAGTTTGAAGGTTGCTCTGGAGGCAGTTTTGGGTGGAGGGTAGAGCTCACTTTGGCTCCCATACTCATAGGCCAAGTTGTCAAGGCCTTGTTTCTCACTGTCAGGGCCATTCTCCTAGAAAAATGAAAGAAAAAGGATGTCATTTAAGCATTTTTCTCTTCTGTAAACCTCATAATTTCATATCCTTACCTCTGATATCATGTGTGAAGTGCAAAATGTCTAAAAACACGTCTTTGCTGTTTGATTCACAAACACAACAACAAGTATTAATGTCTTAGATGACTAAACATGTTGCTGACACCTATTATCTGCACAAGAGATAACTTATAACTTCTTGTTATTGGCTCACAAACACAGACAACACAGACCTCAAAAACACTTGCAATTTCCTGTTTCTATCTGTGTAAGCATGCTGGATTTGGTTTGCTCTTTTCACCCCCCCGAATACAGGAAATGGCAAAAGGTATGAGAAGATGCTGCCCCTTTCTCTGAGCCCGAGCTCTCTGGGATCCTTGAGCCAACCACTCCACAATCCCCACTTGACCCCCATTCCTCCCTGATTTGTCCTTTTTTTCCCCTTCTCCAACCCTCCACCCTAAATCTAATCTGAGTTGTAACAACTCATAGCTCACACAAGTTACTCAGGGACTCAAGGACTCAGGGACTTTGCTACTATTGAGGAAATAGTCTGTCAGGAAAATTTAGAGCTCCTGCTACTTTATGTTAGATCCTTTGACATTTGCAATATAAACATAGATACAGTGTATGATCTTACACACAGCCTATACGCCTGCTTTCTTTACATTTACACCTGAATTTTTGCAGCTTTTACAAAAAACTGAGCCCTTTTTTTTGCTGCAATACAATAAGAAAGTCGTCTGCTTTTAAGATGTGTATGGAAATGATTAGATAGTCATATGGTTAGTCTTTTTTTTTTACTCCAATCATATAAATAAACACTTTGTCTTATCTACAAAAGTCCCATGCAGAGTTTATGACCTCATTATTTGTGGCTACGGCCCTGCCGCTAAATGCTAGACTCTCAAACATCTACAAGCCTGAATGTTACCGAGGTGTAACGATGTCAAGAGATAATCTCCGTGGGTAAAGAAAAGTTTGAAACTCACAGCTGTTTTTTTTTTTTTTGCTTATCGCTTCTCATTCTGCAAAAGAGCCACAAATAGTAGATCATATCTCCTCCATCTAAGCTGGGCTGCTGCAGTTGCATCAGGTCTTGGTCAATTTAACTTAGATGAGTAACACACTCTCACACAGTGTCATCTAAATTGGGGGGCGTCCCTTTGACCCCGACGGAGAAAAGTCTAGCATTGCCAGTTTTTTGGCACCACATGACCGGCCCTTTATATAAGCCTCCCAACGTGACTCTGCTTAAAAGTCACCGACACTTTACAGAACTGAGAGGGAGAGTCAGCCCCGAGATAAAATACAAAACGGTGCTCTGTGTGGAGGTTTTCTTTTGTGCAGGCTATGACCTTTATCAAAACGTATGTCACTTTTTTCAAAATGGCACATGTCACTTTCAATGCCCTCTATGTTTGAAATGTATTGAGTTCAAGTTCAGTGACAGGCTTATACACACTGACATGTATTTGTGAGTGTATGTATGGTGTAAAATAACATTTTAAACATAAAAAATAGTAAAGAACAATACTTGTTTCTAAAGGTGTACATGTGCATTTTAAGATTGATTGATTTGGCTATTTAAGCGTCACCTTTCCAGCCCATGTCAGCTTACAAGACAGTAAACAATAATAACCAGGATGGACACATGACAGATCATTATGTACAGTTGCACATATCATTTAAAACAAAAAGTGGCTTTTTATGCACTAAATCCTGCTGAGGGACTGTTGTTGTCAAACTAATGATGATTGCATTGAATTAAATAAATTATTTCACATATATAAATCCAATGAAATAACAAAAAAAGTAGATATTTGAATTCCAAATGAACCAAAATGGTGCTCAAACCATCTCTAGTGTAAAATATTTATTTTACTTTACTACTACTTTACTTTCAACTGGCATTTAAATGTTCTGTTTTTCTCCTCTAAATCTCGCTAAAACAACAATCTTCATATTAAAAAGTCAACATATGCATAAAACAAATCAGGATTTTTTAAACTGGATCTTATCAAATATTGTGTGACTTGATCTGCTGCTTCATTAACTGCTGAACAGTGAAGTGTTATGACTTATGACCTAGTTGCTAAAAGAAGATTCTGTGTGCTTATCTGTCATTTTCTAACACAGCTGCCTCTTAAAAAAATCCTGTTTGGAACAATATTTGTTACAAAGATGCTTGGATGGGAGCTGTTAACTTTGAAGTGATAACTGCTTATGACGTATGTTTAACCAGCCTGGAGATTAAAAGAGAGTGAGAGTTTCCCCTCCAGTCTGGGAAGCTTCCCTTACGCAGGTTGTTCGTGTGCTGTCTGTGTGAGATTTGTATATTGCATCCTCAAAAAAACACATTAACGTTGCTCTCCAGTGAAATCTTTATATCTGCCTTCCTCATCAGGTAAAGTGTGAACTTTAAGAATTACACAAAGGCTTCTTAAAGGGTTTTAAGTGGCTAGGAGCCGTGAAAATCACATATTTAGCACAATAAGCATAATTCTTGAATCCATGAGAGATCTATGGCTAACAATGATGGGAGCAGCCCAATAAAGTGTCTTTTTTTCTTGTGAAAGCCACAAATTACAGCGTCCTTTAAATGTTACGCAATCAGTTACACACATTTACATAAAATAATGTCCAGAAACCCTTAAATCTAACTTCCATCCACTTCTTTGTTATGGGCCCGCCACAATCCCTGTTTAAGAGGTCAGTGCTTAAACCATTAAGGCCACTGGTGCTGCCGCTTAACTGGAAATGGTACCAGTCTTAAAAGAAGAGGAATACCATAGTAGCTATGTACAGATGTCTGGATAGAGCTGACCCCATGTGCCTCTTTGTTTTACACTGAAAGGCAAACACTGAAATGTTGGCTGCTCCTTTCATGAGTCCTGTTCAAATCAATAACACACCGAGGTAACATGAACATGAACACTTCCCAGAAAGATCCAATCTCTAGATTATCCACCGATGCATATTTCCAATGTCTCCGCAACATTGCATGGTGGTATTATTATGAAGTGGCAGTGTAGTTGACTGACTATACTGCATTTTATGGTGTGTTTATCTACCACAGCCTTTAAATGGAAAGAGGAACTGTCACTTATACAGAGATTTATGCTCATCGTGAAGGATTCATTTGATTTATGATTTACTACTCAACAGCTCTGTTTATCTAAACCACAAGGCACATATTGTATCGAGGCCCAATCTTGGGCTTGGGGCCAATTAGAGGAACCTAGACAGGTGCAGCTCTGCTCCATACAGCATTCATTAGACATTTTAAGAGTTTAAATATTTGCAGTAACAGCATTTAAAATGATAATTTGAATGTCAAACACTGAGGTTTACAGGAATAACAGCACATTGAGGTGATATATGGTAAAATATAGGTGCTATTTTACATAATCATGACAATTTAGAATAGTGAATGCATTATTATATCTCAAAATAACAACAATGTATTGTTATTTCTATAGCAGGATGCAACAATAAGGGCTACATCTAATTAATCAACATTACATCACAAAATTAAAGAGATTTTTGCACCCAAATTTAAGTGAATGTACTATTACTGTTACTACTATACACATCTGGGTTACCTCCTGCCCTTTTTTCAACATATACATATATTTTTAATCATCATTTTCTCTTATTTTCAGTGTATAATACGCTGCCTACCTGCATCCTGAGTACCTGCTGTCACACCTTGCTGTCTGAACTTTTCTTTTGGCAGCTGCATGCAGAATGAATATTTCCTTCACGCATCGTGTTTATCATTGAGGATAAGAAACAGAAATGAATCATTGGGCCGCTGCTGCACCAATCGAATCCGTCCACTTAAATGATCTACCTATTAACACCAGGCCCAGCATTGTTGATTGGCTTTATGAAAGGATGCATGGTAGAGGTGAGATCTGCAGCCTGCAACCTGTTCAGTTATTTCTCTTATGTGTGTTGATATTTTAATTTTTAAGTTTTTAATTTATGTCCTTTTTAAGATTAGATGTTACTGTAGCTCAATTTCAAAGATAAAACACATGTCCATTATAAACTCTTTTAAAGCTGCAGCGATTAGTCGATTAATCAATAGTCACCAACTATTTTGACTATCAATTAATCATTTAGAGTCATTTTTGAAGAGAAAAATACTGAGATTTTCTTGTTCCAGCTTTGCAAAAATGATTATTTGCTGGTTTCTTTTGTCTTAAGTGAAAGAAAACTGACTATTTTTGGGTTGTGGACTGTTGGTCGGGACAAAAACAAGATATTTTAGGTTCTATCTTGGGTTTTAGGAAGCAATAAAGAACATTTTTCACCATTTTCTGACCAAATGAAATCATTAGTTGTAGCCCTAAGTGTGTTCAAGCTCAATTAAGATCCACGTGACTTCTCATTTGGGGTAGAAAGACATTTAGGATAAGGAAGATGACAGTTTATTTGTATTGTTAAACCTGCCATGAGGATAAAATAACTGTATCATTGCTAATTCTTTCCATAAACGTACTTTTAAAACTTAGATTATTTCCACTCTAACAACTTCCCCGTAGAAAATTACAATAATTCATACAAAATCACTCCACGCTTGGTTAGATGTGTAACCTTAAACCCTTCAGTTAGATTCAATGCTTTGCATGATTACATTACATCTACTCAGGGGACGCTTTTGTCCCAACAGGACTTACAATAAATGCATTCAACCTCCACAGCAATAAGCTACAGTGAGTGTTACAGATTCATTCACTGTCACTTCATGATGATACATATTGTGTGCAATCCTGCTGGGTGCAAATCAAGTGATCTGACCTGTTGCATGCTGACTTTTATGAGAGGAGATTAAAGTTGAGTTTTATCTCTTTACAGCCCTAACACACTGCAC
Organism: Scomber scombrus; assembly: GCF_963691925.1. NCBI lineage: Eukaryota > Metazoa > Chordata > Actinopteri > Scombriformes > Scombridae > Scomber > Scomber scombrus. The sequence continues at coordinate 4,233,666 of NC_084993.1, read as the reverse complement.
ATGTCTATTAGTGCTGGTCAGCTAAGCCACAGTGAGTCTCTTAGTATTTCAATCATTTTAGAGGCATAAAGAAGGAGAAAAAAGCACAAAAATTAGTGAAATTACAGTTTTGTATAGCAGGAACATCAACTTGTTTTTAAGTCCTGATCAGGCTTATTATAGTTAACTAAAACCAAAACTAGCAGTGAATTTTTTATTTGAGAGTTTCTTAAATGGACAACGAATTGCATATAAAATCAGCTTAATCAGTTTTCTTTTCATGTCTCCCTCCATTTTTACTGTAATCTGTTCAGTTTTGCTTCATGAAATAACCACAAGCACAGCAAATATTTACCTCAGTGTCAGTCATTATCTCATCCTTTACAGCTCAAGGCTTTCCTCCTAATACCTGAAACACTAAATAATAACTACATAATCACTTGTTAAACTAACTAAAACTAAACCGAAACAACTGAAAAACTAAATAAAAACTAATTAAAATGTCTAAAATGTCAAAACTATAATAACCCAGGTCCTGATGTGCTTGATTTCAGGTCAGGACTCAACATGTCAAACTGGTTATAATATTGTGTTTTTTTTACAGAGAGGTGAAGCAGCAGCTGCAGATGAAGGCCTTACCTGGTGTCTCGTGCAGGTGTAGTCCGGTTTACAGCCACACTCCACCATACAAATCTGCTCCCCGACACTCTTGGAGACATACTTGGACGGACTTTTGGGCGACTTCGGTGAAAACATGTCCGATCTCCTCTGATGGCGTTTGGTTTATCTCCACCTACTATCAAAGTCGGAGGGCAAAAGTCCGCAGTGGGAGAGCGCAGCGTGCTGTTCCTAGAGATAAGTGGAGCGCACTCTGGATCATTTCTTTTTCTTTTTTTTTTTGCTCTCATGCTGGAGGTTTTTGATCACGGGGGGGGGGGGGTTCATGAGAGGGGAGGGGGGCTTTGGGGGGGTAAAGCCTGCAATCACATGACTTCTGCATGTTTGGAGGAAAAAGTGAATATATGTTTTTCCACAATACTTCCTATAAGTTGCGTTAAACTGCAGTTTTTTGAGGTAATTTTAGGGGAAAAGCTGGTGTGAGAAAATGAACGATAGTGTGTGTAGAAAAATAAGTTTTATTCAAGTCCAAATAAATTCAAATACAAGAACTCCATAAAGGCAAAAACAACCCTCCACTCCTCCATTCAGACTTTTTAGGGCTATAACTGGGACTCAAGAGAAAAGCACGTTTTCTACTTTAAGTATTTATATCATCCAAATACCAACTCAGCCTAATTCATCCTATATTACAAATTACTTCAATGCAACTTCATGTTTTTTGTTGGTCAGGTAAATAACACAAGATTTAAGTTTTAATACTTTGAATTGCACAAACTGACTCTAGAGTTTCAATTTACAAAAAAAGAACATTTTATTGACTGCACTCAATAAAGCCTCCAATGTCACACTGAATGATGCACCAACAGTCAAAGTGTGTGTGTGTGTGTGTGTGTGTGTGTGTGTGTGTGTGTGTGTAAAAGTAGGGAAGGAGGCATTAAAACAAAAAAAGATGCAGAGCAATGTAGGAAACATAAGGAAGAAGAAAACAGGAAAAGAATATAAAAGGTGTCACACTGCAAAAAAAAAAAATCCATCTTTGGTCATTTCTATCTTCTGTGTTTTTCTTAAAAGGTTGTGATGAGATGACCGATGCTTCCACTCGTCCTCTAAATGATTTCCCTGATGTCAGAGAAATCAGGCGATTGATTAATCTTATAGTTTTCCAGATGATGACACTGCATAGGAAGCTAGAAGGCACTCTGAGGGCTTAACATTTCACCTACATACTGATATTATTCCCATCTATCACAGGTAAAACATTCACTTATGATTTAGGACAAAGTATAACTTTATTTTCATGGCTGTGGCTGAAAAATGTTACATCTAATAACATAAATTCCACATAACCAATGATGCTTTATTAGATTAAAAACTTCTTATAAATCTGCTTCTTTATTATTATTATCTCAAAACTCCTGCTGGCAGACGAACAGGAAATGAAAATCTCCTCGGCTGGAGAAACAAATGGAGTCATCTCATCTCGCCGTGGCAAACTTTCTCACTTTTGTTTTATTTTAAGGGAGTATTTTTAAGACCACACATGAGACTAAATGTTCAAACGGACATTTTTTGCAGTGTAGATCTGTACGACAGGGTAACACGTTTGAGGGGTGAGGGGTGTGAGCGATGCGGGAGGAAAAGACCGGATTCTTTCATCAGTAACTCTTCAGCGCTGTCGATCCCAGCGCCAGATCGAAGCGTCGTCGCACACCGCTATCAAAATGCTGCTGTCGCGGCTGAAGCTGGTTTGCCGGATGGCCGACGTGCATTTTGGGAGGGTCAGCGTGGTGCACCTGAGGAGCAACAAGGAGACTGTTAGATGGGCTTAAAAAAAAACATGCTGGCTGCAGTCAATCAAACACAGCAGGAAAGTCCTAAACGTTATCATCATGCATCAAATGTTTGTTTCTAACTCTAAAATGAGTCAAATGACACACAAAGGAATATCAAAGGGATTCAATTCTAACCAAATCATGAATCATTTATTATGAATATAATTAAACAAAAAGGCAAAAACCACCCAAAGTTTCGTAAAAGTAAAGAGCATGTTGATCATCTGCTGCTGGTTTATTGGAGGTTTCATAGCAACAGCAGAAAGAAAGAAAGGGATGCAGCCTTTGTTAGATTAGATTATAAAAAGCATCTCCTCATTTCTTTATTAATTACACCCCAAAATTATGGGGTATGTTTAAGAGAAAGCTAAAAACTTCACTTCAGATTTTAACTAGCTTTTCTATCAGTCACTACTGCACTTCTTCTTATTTTAATTATTTTTAGCTACTTTTACTATATACTATTTTCATTCTTATATTTCATCTTATATTACAATAAAGTTTTCTTTTCTGTTTTTTAACATTGCTCTATGCTCCTTTTATGTGAAGCACTAGGTGTATGTAATTTCTCTTTGTTGTAAAGCATTTATTGTATGAAAGGTGCGACACAAATAAAGTTATTATTATTATCATTTTTAGGAAAGGTAAAGCATGTTTCTATTATTTTGTCTCCACTCTTCACACTGAAAAAACAAACACCAGACTTTCATTCTCACCAGTGATTCTGGATCTGACTCGGGATCTCTGCCAAACTAAACTGCAGTTACTTTGACGACTGCTTTCTGGGTCACTGATGTGTTTTGTAAAGTAACCAGTTTCACAACAAGCTAGTCTGGTATGAAACATGTCACTCATATTTAAAACTGAGACTTCTCTGTTTCCTCCGGTGATGTTTACTTACTTTGCTTTGTGCGGGTCTTCCACTTCAAGGTCCCAAACGTAAAGCTTCCCCACCTGGTTTCCCAGAGCCAGCATCTGAGAACAAAGCATCACACGAGGCTAAATATTATGAAATCAGTCAAACCGGACATTAAACGGACTTCAACCGGCCAGCCCTTTAGTTTAAAGTCTTTAAGAAGCCAATGTGTGAATATGAGCTGCTGTAAGTGCAACAGAATTCAGTGGTCAGGGAGACAGAACAAGCTATTTATCAAACTGTTGAAGAAGCAGGATATAAACTTAAAAACGACGTCTTTGACTTCCGGCTGTCAACTCCGCTCTCATACACAAATGTTTTTTTTACACATGTGACCGGTGGTGGAGAAACGCAGCAGGCCAGCTAAGCTACACTGTTTCGACTGAGCCTAAACGGGATGAGTACTAGGACTTCCTGTGATTTCTCATAAAATAAAATCTGTCTAAACGCAGTATCTCCTGCGTGTATGAAAGAGACGCTCTGGAAAATGTCCCGACCTGATTCTACAGACTTCATGTGTGAAAACGGTTAAAAATTCTGATGTAAAAAAAGCTTTAAAAAATGGATTCAACATTAGGATTGAGTAGAGCTGGGTATCGGTACACGAGTGTAATAAATTCATACCAAGTAGTATCGAAACGTCTCCCGTCAAACACCTGCAACGATCCTTTTTGCACCAAGAGCTACGAAATAGGACTATTTGTACGGACTTGCTCACAGCCAATCAACGCAAGCATGCTTTGATTTAATGCAACGTGTGATTGGTCCACTTTAAAGACTGTTTTGTGTAAAAAATCTCATTATTTAGATGTGGAGGGGTGGTGGCATTTTATGTAATTTAATGCTTCTATTCCACATGATGGGTATCGAATGAAGGGTATAAGTATGACTTTAAAAGGTACTTAGATTGGTACTGGTATTGTAATCTTTTAAACAATACCCAGCTGCATTGTTGTCAGTACAAATGCAATGATTTCATTATGACTATAGTTGGTTTGTGTCTATTATGCGTAAATAAAGGGGGAATAAACTATTAACTGTGGCTTGTAAAATGATCCTTTAAGCAGCTACAAATGTAAAAAAAAATAAGCTCTTTCACCTTCTGCCAGAAGTCCATGGAGAAGCGCATGTACCAAATGTCACACTGGCTGTAATCAAAGCGTCCGAGAATCGTCACGTTCGACTCGTTGGGCTTAATGTGATCGATGTCGTCCTCCATCTTTCCCGGTTTCCAGCACACGATGGCATTTTCACAGGACTAAAAGGAGACAGGCAGGGGAGGGAAACAAGAAAGATTCATTTTTTAAAAACAGCAAGATTTTAGCTTATTGAACGACCTCACAGATATATGAAAGTTGTTTCCTCCTTTTTTTGGTATCATCTTTTTACACTCACTAATAACTTGCCTTGGAGAGAATAAGATCCCCGAGCCACCGCACACAGTCCACATAGTTTCTATGGATGTCTCGTGTGGAGAAGTCAGGGAAGTGAATTTTCTGTGAGACGAAAGGCCTAAAAAAGAAACACAAAAAAACAAATTAAATCAAAAGATTTCACATGGGTTAAAATGTGTTATGAAAATCCATCTCTTCCGTCTGTGATTACTTTACCTGTTGGTCTTGGAGGGGTTGTACTCGTAAGATCCTCGAATGGCTTTCTGCATCCTCTCTGAATTAATCCGCCAAAGTTTGAGGGAGTGATCCATCCCACATGACATTATTTTTTCACCCAAGAGATCAAAATCCTGCAGTGGGATGAACACATTTTCAAAAAACATAAACAAAACACAACACATGTTAAATGCCATCTACTTATTTTCTGTGTTTGTGGATTATTCCTTTGATGCCGACTGTGATTAGATGTCACTCACAGCACTCAGGACTTCATCTCGATGACCCTCAACACCTCCAAATATCGCCACTAGTGTGTCTGTCTGTATGTTCCATAGACGAAGGGCGTGATCTGAGGAAACAGTCGGACAATATCACTGACTGATAGGTTACAGGTTTATTTATTTATGAGATCAGTGAAGCTAATGAGACGACAGAGATACAGTGTTTGTTCATCAGCACAATTTCACTTAAACTCATCTAAAATTAATCAACAAATAACCAAAAGAACGTGACATATTTTCTTCTTAACATCTTAACTCATATATCACTTGCAGCTGTTGGTGCAGACGGTGAATGCTGAGTTTCACAGGCTGAGAGCACGGGTCAAACTTGTACATTTTGCATATATAAAAATGTGTATCAGCTGCACAAAAATTTAAAAAGTGATGCACTTTATTTCTATTTTTGTAAACTGTGGGTCCAGCTAAAAGAAATGTGCATGTGGTGTTTTTACAGTTTTCAAATGTATATAAAATGGGTCACATTTCACCCTGAACAGTAAGTAAAGGTTAAAATGGAAACATCTTAGCGTGGATGCAGTTTAAAAAAAAAACACCTGATAAAAACCTGATGAAATTAAAGATTAAACTTTGCTGCTGTTCACATGACTCTTATCCAGCAAATCACACCGTCTGCTTTCACCTGGATGACAAGTCAGATGAAGGAGCCACCTGACAATCACGATGTTTAAAAAACAACATCCTTGGTGTCCTTTAGCAATCTATGACATCATCTTTACTGTCTAGATGGTGCCTCTAAATTGAAATAAAGACATTGTAAGCTACTTCTTCTGTATTTTTTACATGACATGCACTGTTATAGACGAAGAGCGAAGCAGAAAACCAGATAAGAGATTTTTTATTGTCAAGATGAGTTCAATAAAGCCATCAGATCAAAGTCGAAGTTATTACATAAGAATATAAAAATAAGGCATGTTTCTCGCTGTTGTATGTATTTACCTTGAAGAAGACTACTCGACTTGCAGCAAGGTGCGTCAATGCCTCGTTTCATAGCGCCAAAAGTCATGTGACCATCAAAAACGAGGGTCACATGATAACGTCACACTCCTATCAGAGCAGTGAGAGCTTCTCAATCTGCCACCATGTCTAAAACAGAGCTGTAGACTCTGTTTTGATATAATATAATAACAATAATGAAAGCAGTAAGTTCACTTCTGTTCTGACTCAATACAAATCCTGTATCAGTACTTTGTTAGCTGTTGTTGCCATTTCTATCCTATCAAATGCTTAGAAAATGGTGATCCAAGCTTAAATTCCGACATCATAAATAGTATTAAATATTTTTCATTATTAGTGAAGATTTGTTTTTTGTTTGTTTGTTTACCTTTGCTGACAGACAGGAGCAGATTTGGATCCCTCGGGTGAAACTTCAACTCGTTGATGGCGTTTCCATGACCCACGTAATGCTGGATTTAAAAAAACAAACAATAAAACTCTTATTACTAAACATGACATTCATTTTTTACACTACTGTGCAAATATCAATATTTCAGGTATCATATTTATTTCAGCCCAACTGTGCAATACTTTTTTTTCACTTTAAAATCTGTGCAATAACAACATCAAACAGGTATTTTATCATTCTGACAACACCAATATTACTCTTGTACATAATATTATTATTTATTGAGTATATTTTTTACTACTATTGTTTTTATTGCTTTGCACTTAATTATTTATTGGTGCTCTTTCTATTTGTTCTTTCCACTTGCTGCTGTAATACTGTATATTTCCCCACTTTGGGACTAATAAAGGAATATCTGATCATTTTATGAGCAGTAGAATCAGTTTTACATTAATAACTTGTTTAAATCTGATATATTTATATGGTTCAGGAAGAGGAATGAGTGAAGTGTGAGCTGGTAAGAGAAGTCTGGCTGAATATTGGTGAATTTAACCAGGAACACAACGTCCCTTCTAACTGATGGTGACTCTGACTCTGCGTACATGTTTCATTCTCAGCTGAAAGAAGATCAAGTGTACCTTGATGCACTGCATTGTGATGTGATTGATCACTCTAATGATGCCTCGGGACCCGGCTACAGCTAGCAGCGGGTGACTGGTGTTGGTGTCGTAGGTCCAGGCGCACGTGTAGAAGTTCTCGTCTGCCTTTGCACAGGTTGAGTCAAAGAAAACCACACTGAAAGTTTCCTGGAGATGTTTTTCTAAACCTTTATCAAGAGGAGGTTTATTCATTCTGTCTTCTTGTACTGAGACAAATGATATTAAATTCCTCACCTGGAACCAGAGCACAATGCATAGTTTTTGTTGTCTTTGGACAATTTCCAGAAGACACAACTCATATTTCTGTGCACAGACCACAGATATTCTAAGCTGCCAAGTAATTAAATACGTCTTCTTTGCCTGATTCAGGCCATATGATAGCGGTTTAAAACAAGAGCAACTGGACTTGAAATGTGAACTTGAAATGGTGTCTTGACAAGAAAGTCGTCAGTTAGTTGAAAGGATACATCTGCATCGACGTAAGACTGCAAGAGTCTTATTTCTCCCTGAGAGTGACATTCATAAAGAGTTACCTGGTGAAGAAAAGACAGAGTGAGTTTAGATGCGGATCGATAAATGACAAACAAAAGGGTTATTTACACAAAGAAAAGGTTAAATGTGTAACCTGTGTATCTTACCCTGTTACTCCCGACTGTGGCGAACACCAGCGGGTCTCCCTCCTTGCTGTGCCAGTTAAACTGGACTCCAAACAGCGGCTGGCCGTGGTCCTCCTGCAGAAATCATTATGGAATTATCAAAAAAATCTCAAGAGGGTTAAAAGAAGTCACCTGATGCGTGGTGGTCATTTGGTGGGTAACCAGACTGTTCAGGGTGGTGTGTGTACTCACCCTCAGGCTGTTGACACATTTGAAAGAGTATCTGCACTTCTTGGACTTCCACTTGCCCTTGCCCCAGCTTTTCCTGCCCGGGGCGTTGGCAGTGTTGGTGGGTGTGTCTGGGCGCTCTGCGTTGGTCCCACTCTCGACGCTGACGGCATCGTCCTACAAATAGGAAAAGATAGAGGTGATGTGTCTTCAGGGTTTATCTTACAGGAATGACTCTCAGTTACAAATTACGTTCTCTCAACTGGAAAAGTACAACCAGCTTCCTACACAGAGACTCAGTGCTAATTTTTATACCCGTATCTGTTTCCACATTCTTGTACAGAAATTATTACCAGCTGACAAGCAGGAATAAACACAGGATGGTACTTTCATAAAGAGCTTCTCGTTAGATGAGTTCACCACAACATGCTTATATAGATTTAAAAGAAATGAGTGGCTGCTGTAAATCTGAAATCCTGCAATCCTAATTTGGGTTATAAGAAATTCACCACATCATTTCCATCAGTCAATCTTGTGACTCCAAACTTCATGGGTAAATTAGACTAGCTGCGTCCTATTAAAGTAATCTCAGACTACTTTGATAATGGATTAATTGTTTGGAGTCGTTCAAGAAAAGATTGATTGACATATCTCAAGTCACCATTTCCTGGAAAATAATTAATAGATGGATAAATAGTTGCAGCCTTGTAGTAATTACCTGCTTTTCATACTTGTAGCACAGTGGTAAATTAATAAAAGCTAAATAATCTGCATTAAATCCATCCATCTCTCAGTCATACTGTACAGATGACTGTTTTATCTATTAGTTGCAACAGTTTTACCATAAAGATGCAATACAGCATGCACATCAATAACTAACCTTTAAGCACTTTACTCTTGTAGAAAACGTTTATATAAGCACTTTGTTGTTTATTATTTGCTAATACCAGAGACCAAACTGCTATTATTTGCTTTTCATATCGTTTGTAACAGTAACAAACACATTTGTGCTACACTTAAAGTCAACACCTCATTAATTAAACGCCTAACAATAATTCAATCTGCTGTAAAACACACTTAAATTAATATTTTTGACTTGTTTTAACTTATATTAGCAGCTACAGCTAACGCTACCGGTGGTTTACACGTGAATGATAGCAGTGTGAGCTCATAAAAACACCAGTATAGAATGCATAACATATACAGTCAGTGAGTGTGCCTCTTTTTTGTGTATATAAGTAAACAAGTTTGCATCTGAGCTGTAGTTGACCAGCTGTTTGCAGGTGGACAAAGCTGCTATAGCTAACCGCTTTAGCCCGGCACGAAGCTAACCCGCTAAATAAGCTAATTTTGGGACTTTTATCGTGGAATAAATATTACGAATGAACCGCTTACATTCTCGTCTCCTGATAAATCGGGGTTACTGTTCTCGTCACTGCTTAGTTTTTGTTTTTTCGCCGGTATTTCTTTTCCCGCTTGAGAGGGGGACTCGGACATGTTCTTATTTTCCCTCATGTTGGCTCAGACTCCGCCTCTTCCGCTCCACCGCCGCAAGTGCTGCCGGGAAATGTAGTTTGATAGCGCTTGTTGTTGTATAGGCCTACAAACGTTGATATTAAGATTTGGAAATTATATAGGGTGGATTAGGATAATGTGGGACACTGATTTAATTACTTAATTTGTTCTATTCAGTTATTTTAAAGCTAACTAGTGTATGCAAACTGTTTAAGTTATATAGGAAAAAAGTTTTGGCAGATAAGGCTGCTTTGTGTACATCAAAGTATCTCTAAACCTAAAAACTAGTGTCCCAGATTACACAATTTACCAATTCTGAAACAATTTGACACAAGGAACATTAATATATGTGCCATTTTCCTTTTTAGTAGTCTTCTGATTTAACAAGGAAACATCTCAGGGATTTCATAACACTAATCAGTGTTAATATAATGTATTGGGTTCATATGTAAATATGGTGAACAAGTCAGAATTGCAATAAGTGTCCCACATTACCCTAATCTACCCTAGCCCACCAAACAATTACTGGTACACTCAACACAGACATGACACACACATTTTATGATTTAACGTGACTTACACTACCTACATATATCATCATATGTTATGCGCATCGTGAATAAATGTCTATATATCTGCTTATAAAAACAGACAATTTCTGCTTTAGGATTTCTTTACCTATTTATCCAGTGATGTAGAGCTATGACTGCAATACAACATATGTTTAATGATGTCATTTTGTCAACATTTAACACATCGGGACTAAAGATGGAGCCATGGATGTATAAAAGGAGCTTGCTGAATCTATGTAAAAGATATGTTCATTTCTCCCCTAAAAGGATATTTTGGGAAATTTTGTTCCTGGGAGCATAATTATCCTTCAAATCAGTGATATCTAAATATGTCTTATGTGAAATAGAGCCGTTGGCTGGTGTTTCATAGCAAAAAATTAAAATGATCTACATATTATGAAGGTGCCCTTTCCATGACATTATGTAGCTACAGCTGAAGAAAAACTGAACTAAAAGTGTGTCATTTTATTTATGTGGTGCACTCACGTGTTTTTTTGGACAGTCAAAGGTTTAAGTTCTATTTATCTACCTTCATAGTTACATTAAATCATCATTAAATAAAAAGGCTGTTCTTCAGCTGAGAGTCAAAACTCAGAAGACACAAGTTGCTACACCTGAAAGCACCACGGTTGTCACAGAGCAGTCTTATAAATTGGACTACTTCATGTTTTTCATTTGCTTAAAAAGAACGGAAACAACGTATGCAAGGATGAAACGATTCTAGTTGAGATACTGACAGTCGATATGAACAGAAACATGTTCAGGGGCTATAATCCTTTCTGAAATAATACAGGATAAAAAGTCCTGGGTGCATCCGGCAGCTGATGTACATTCAAAACACCTACACAAAAGAAATACAATGAAAATCCAGAGAGAACTTGACAATAAATCAGCTTTATTTAACATATATCATATCTGACAACTTGTGTTACACAGGAAAAAGGTGAAACGGGATGTGGATATCAGGTGTGTTAATATCAGCATTAATACACTCAGTTACAGAATTCATCAAAAAATAGAAATATGTATTAAAACATAGCACTAATATGAATGACATTTGACTTTACTTCATAATTTGATTAAAAATATGAAGAAAGATTATCTGTAAAGTAGCTGCAATACTGCATCATTCCACACAGTGGCGCTACAACACAAAAATACTGCAGTGACTTTCATCTTTACAGGAGTTCAGCCTGCAGTGGTGGAAAGTAACAGAGTACATTTAGTCAAGTAGAGAAGAATTTATAAGTGCTTGTACTTAATTTTGACAATACCAAGTGATTCAAATGGTGACATGATTGAAAGTAAAGAGACATTTAAAAATTAAATAAAGACATAATGTTTAGAGGTCTTTCTGAATAAGCCTCTGCTGGAAATGATCCAGATGGACCAAAATCCAGACTCAGGTCGAGGAGAAGGGATGGAGGAGGTGGTTTGGTGGAGGAGTCTCAGTGTGTAGAAGGACAGAGCAGCAGCAGATCAGTCCAGATACACTGATGATACTCTGTCAGATCCAGAGGAACACACAGGGATGATGGTGGACTTGACTTTGTGTCTGACAGTGGAGCTGTTCTCAGATCAGTTCAGACTGCAGCACTGAGAGTCATCTCCACTTATTCTGATTCCTCTGTCAGTCACTGCTGGATGAAGCTCTCCTCTCCACTCTACCTCCCAGTAACATGGTCCAGTCAAAGCCTCTCTACACACAAACTGCTGCTTCAACCTCTCTGGATCATCAGGATACAGCTGATCCTCTCTCAACACACACTGCTGGATGTTCACTCATATTCACCATGGATTATAGCTGATGAGAGAAGAAGAAACAACAGAGGTGAGAAATCAGTGTTTAGTGAGACTCACTTCATCAGCTGTCAGTCAGTGATGCAGCACATCCAGTATAAAGAGCAGCAGGGACTTCAGTCCTGTTCAGACCAGAAGTGGAACAGCTGTGCAGCGTAGCTTGCTTCCTTTCAGCTCTCATGTTAACGTGTTGGAGTGAACACACTGATCTCCAAACTCACACACCTGCACACACTTTTGGTATCAAATCTGTTTACTCTGCAGATTTCACTGAAGTACACAGAGGAAATAAAGTGCAGAGAGTCATGAACACTTCAGTACTGCAGAAACACTTTAGTGATACATTTACTGTTGTTACATGTGACCTGCTGTTAAAGTTAAAGCAGAGTCTCTGTGTGTTGATGAACATCTTTTCTGCTTCTGAAATATCATCTGACAAATAAAAATGGAGGCTGTCATTGAAAATATTTGGAGGAAACTAAATAAGTGATGGACAGATACAAAGATGTGATTCCTGGACTTCAGCAGAGGTTCTGGTCTGTATAAAGACCACATGGTTACTAAATGTAATGATGGTTCTGTGAAATCAGAGCCAGTGATTTACAGGCTGCAGTCAGACTGATCTTAGAGCTCTGACAAAGATCAACTGATCAATTGTTTAGTGTTGAAATGAGAGAACAATCACTTTCAGATCAGATTTGATGGTGTGACAGTTGGATGAATGAGGATCACTGTCTCTATACATGTTGTAAGGCTGTCAGCTGTAATCCAGCTTTATTTCCTGCAGACATGAACACAACAACAACAGTCGTCTTCACATCAACTCAAACACATGATCACAACAAGCTTCTGGCTCATCTGATTGATTGACAGATCTCTCTCTCTCTCTCTCTCTCTCTCTCTCTCTCTCTCTCTCTCTCTCTCTCTCTCTCTAATCATGAAGCCGGTCACCATTCTCCTCTCACAGCTTCACTGAGGAAAGCAGCACTGAGAAGGTCGGAGGTTCACCAGGAAATACTGGATCTCTGCTTTGATACTAACTTTGTTTAATACAAAACTGTTGAAACCAGCACAGACTGACTCCAACTCTCTACTCACTCCACAGTCTCCAGTTTACAGTCTGGACTCTCCTTAAGATCAGAGAGCAGTTTTCTGTCTGATTCCTTCATCTTGTTGTTGTCTCCTCTCAGATCCAGCACTCTCAGATGGGAGGGGTTGTTCTTCAGAGCTGAGACCAGAGAAGCACAGCTGATCTCTGACAAACTGCAGCCCCACAATCTGAATAAAGAAGAAATCATGTAGTGTTAGAAGCAGATTATTCTGCTTGAAATCATTCAATGTTTCATAATCTGTTCAGAGCTGAAGAAGGTTTAAATGTACAAGTTTAGAAAAAGGAAACTCCAAACACCTGAACCCAACAGGATGCAGGTTAAAAACTGTCAAATACAAACAGTGAAAAAGAGCTCTCATTAATATTAATGACAACATGCTGCTACTTCAATAAAGACACAGGGACTTAACAGTGAATTAGTCAGTGCAGCATTTTCTAGTTATATTAAATATGAAGACCAAAAAGATGCTCAGTGTGGATCAGTATAAAGTCTATGTGATCACAGATGTTTTAATGTTAATGAAACTGATTTAAAACAAAGATCTGAATGTTTGAAAGTAGGTTTTTAAATTGTTAACTTTGGTTTGAAGTTAAATTTAAATATTTAAAAACAACATTTGAATGTTATAATATGAAAGTGATTTTACCTCATTAAAATGAACCTAATGTCTGTAGTTTAATGTTTAATGTCATCATATTTTTTTTGTATGATATTATCTGATATATCTACTTTATTTCACTATTTGTTGTCGGGGTGTTTTGTAAGTGTTTCTGTCTGTTCACTTAAAAAGCAATAAACACAGTTAAAATAATCCTTATGTATTGAGCTTATTGTCACCACAATTTTAACATCATATTAATCATTGTTTCAGAAAACAAAAACAAAGCTCATCTTTATGTTGTAGTATAACATCAGCACAACTTTCACATCATATTAATCTCAGTACAGAAGTAACAAATTGTTTCTGACCTCAGAGTCTCCAGTTTACAGTTTGGACTCTTCACAAAATCACACAGAAAAAAAACATTAAACACACACTGTGAGGTTCATCTGACACATTTTCTGAGATATGTAGAAGAGGAGCTAGAGCTTCATGAGAACCCTGAGAGCAAATGTGATAGTAAGATAATGATATTGGTTGGATATCCTGCTCTGATAGACCCTGAGTATTAGGATAGTCTCTCCTCAGTCAAACCTCTCTTTGTTATGTCCTCTTTTTTAGTTTATTTTAATCTAGTTTAACTATTAAAACAAAAAAAAAATCTCTCTTTTCTTTGGTACACAATCTAATGCTATTATTTCAGAGTTATTTATCATTATGAAACAGTTGTCAATATAGTGATATTGAGTATGTAAAATTGTGTTATTCAAGTTTGCTGCACTTAATCCTTCTCTGCTGTATTTTATGGTAATTTCTCGATTTCATTTCTCTGCTTATTTATTTTGAGGTAAGTTTGTGTTTTGAGGTTTGTTTCCACCTGTTCACTTAAAAAGCAATACACAAAGTAAAAAGAACAGAGAACAAAAGACAATCCTTATGTCTGCAGTTTAGCATCATCAAACTTTCACATCATATTAATCTCAGCACAGAAGTAAGAAATGGTGTCTGACCTCAGAGTCTCCAGTCTGCAGTTTGGACTCTCCACAAAATCACAAAGCAGCTTCATTACTGAATCCTGCAGGTTGTTTCTACTCAGTTCCAGCTCTATCAGATGGGAGGGGTTGTTCTTCAGAGCTGAGACCAGAGAAACACAGCTGATCTCTGACAAACTGCACCACCTCAATCTGAATAAAGAAGAAATCATGTAGTGTTAGAAGCAGATTATTCTGCTTGAAATCATTCAATGTTTCATAATCTGTTCAGAGCTGAAGAAAGTTTAAATGTACAAGTTTAGAAAAAGGAAACTCCAAACACCTGAACCCAACAGGATGCAGGTTAAAAACTGTCAAACACAAACAGTGAAAAAGAGCTCTCATTAATATTAATGACAACATGCTGCTACTTCAATAAAGACACAGTGACTTAACAGTGAATTAGTCAGTGCAGCATTTTCTAGTTATATTAAATATGAAGACCAAAAAGATGGTCAGTGTGGATCAGTATAAAGTCTATGTGATCACAGATGTTTTAATGTTAATGAAACTGATTTAAAACAAAGATCTGAATGTTTGAAAGTATGTTTTCAAAATGTTAACTTTGGTTTGAATTTAAATTTAATTATTTTAAAACAACATTTGAATGTTATAATATGAAAGTGATTTTACCTCATTAAAATGAACCTAATGTCTGTAGTTTAATGTTTAATGTCATCATATTTTTTTTGTATGATATTATCTGATATATCTACTTTATTTCACTATTTGTTTTCGGGGGTGTTTTGTAAGTGTTTCTGTCTGTTCACTTAAAAAGCAATAAACACAGTTAAAATAATCCTTATGTATTGAGCTTATTGTCACCACAATTTTAACATCATATTAATCAATGTTTCAGAAAACAAAAACAAAGCTCATCTTTATGTTGTAGTATAACATCAGCACAACTTTCACATCATATTAATCTCAGTACAGAAGTAACAAATTGTTTCTGACCTCAGAGTCTCCAGTTTACAGTTTGGACTCTTCACAAAATCACACAGAAAAAAAACATTAAACACACACTGTGAGGTTCATCTGACACATTTTCTGAGATATGTAGAAGAGGAGCTAGAGCTTCATGAGAACCCTGAGAGCAAATGTGATAGTAAGATAATGATATTGGTTGGATATCCTGCTCTGATAGACCCTGAGTATTAGGATAGTCTCTCCTCAGTCAAACCTCTCTTTGTTATGTCCTCTTTTTTAGTTTATTTTAATCTAGTTTAACTATTAAAACAAAAAAAAATCTCTCTTTTCTTTGGTACACAATCTAATGCTATTATTTCAGAGTTATTTATCATTATGAAACAGTTGTCAATATAGTGATATTGAGTATGTAAAATTGTGTTATTCAAGTTTGCTGCACTTAATCCTTCTCTGCTGTATTTTATGGTAATTTCTCGATTTCATTTCTCTGCTTATTTATTTTGAGGTAAGTTTGTGTTTTGTATGTGTTTCCACCTGTTCACTTAAAAAGCAATACACATAGTTTAAAAAAACAAAAAAGACAATCCTTATGTCTGCAGTTTAGCATCATCAAACTTTCACATCATATTAATCTCAGCACAGAAGTAAGAAATGGTGTCTTACTTCAGAGTCTCCAGTCTGCAGTTTGGACTCTCCACAAAATCAGAAAGCAGCTTCATTACTGAATCCGTCAGCTTGTTCCAGCTCAGATCCAGCTCTCTCAGATGGGAGGGGTTGTTCTTCAGAGCTGAGACCAGAGAAGCACAGCTGATCTCTGACAAACTGCAGCGCCACAAACTGAATAAAGAAGAAATCATGTAGTGTTAGAAGCAGATTATTCTGTTTGAAATCATTCAATGTTTCATAATCTGTTCAGAGCTGAAGAAAGTTTAAATGTACAAGTTTAGAAAAAGGAAACTCCAAACACCTGAACCCAACAGGATGCAGGTTAAAAACTGTCAAATACAAACAGTGAAAAAGAGCTCTCATTAATATTAATGACAACATGCTGCTACTTCAATAAAGACACAGTGACTTAACAGTGAATTAGTCAGTGCAGCATTTTCTAGTTATATTAAATATGAAGACCAAAAAGATGCTCAGTGTGGATCAGTATAAAGTCTATGTGATCACAGATGTTTTAATGTTCATGAAACTGATTTAAAACAAAGATCTGAATGTTTGAAAGTATGTTTTTAAATTGTTAACTTTGGTCTGAATTTAAATTTAAATATTTAAAAACAACATTTGAATGATTAAATCTGAAGGTGATTTACCTCATTAAAATGAGCCTTATGTCTGTAGTTTAGTGTCATCACAGTTTTCATATCAAGAATATTTTTGAGTATTTTTATTATATTTTCATGTATCTACTCTATTTCTGACTAAGGTACGTTTTATGAGTTTGTTTTCTGGGAATAATTGACAGTTAACAGTTTGTTTTTTCCTTTTGGGGCAAAAAATGAAAATCGGAAATTCAGCTCAATTACTTGTTTTCTGTTCCTATCACCAAAACCAAATGTACCACTCCATGTTTCGTTTCATTGGTGGGCGGGTCCTCTGATTGGCTAGTGTGCTTTTTTCTCCCTGTACAAAATAAAAGTTCTTTCATTTGACAACGTCGATAAAAATATGACTGTATTATAGACGTAGGCTATGGAAAACATGGGCTATCCTTCGCATTCACAGACATTTAAATGTGTCAGGGGTAGGTAATTAATAGAGTAATTAATAACCATTTTCCAATCCGATTGCTACTCTGGATGACATCCCTCTGAACTCAAGTACAACTGCAACAACTTGGAATCATTTTAGTCCAGGATCTTTCCTTCAGCTCCCACATGAAGCATGTGTAAAGGACTGCTCAAACTACAGTAACTAACATTTACTTACATTTTTAATATAGGCTAGCCAACTTCTTTATAAAATATATTAAATAATGACAAAAACTGATGATAATAGCTCAATTTACACAATTGTGTACATATTTTCATTTAACAATTACTAATCCAAAATCAAAAAAACTAAAGAATGACTTGTTATTCCATTATTTGTTCATGAATGTGATACAAAAAAGAAAATTAAATTTTGTTTTTCAGACTTTTGATTTTAAGTTCAGGTCAAAAAAAGAAAAACTAACTAAACGGCTCCAGGGCTGAATTTGTTTTTGATATTTCATTTTTCCAATTTCTTTGGCCCAGAAGTTATTTATTGACTTCTTCTTCTTCAGATTTGTGAGGGACTGCATGATGCATTCAGGTGCACACAGCGGACGCATACACAGACTCACATTGAACTTAAAAGTTGGCAGGGACGTTTGTTACACACTGTGTCAATCCCAAAGACTCTTCCAATGAGTTAAAGAGAGCCTGAGTTTATGACAGCTTGTAGCGCACATTACTGCTCTCCACTGATATGACTGAGTGTGTAATATTGTTCAGAGCTGGGCGGTGTTTCATCAGAGCATTTCCCTGAGGATGTTACAGCACCGTGAAGTATTTTCACCTGCAGTCTGCTCTGTGTTATGGATCTACCCACAAAAGATTTTACTCTAATCTGCAGCTGAGAGTTAAACACAGCTGGCTGTACATCATAGCTGACTGTACGTCACAGCTGACTGTACGTCACAGCTGACTGTACGTCACAGCTGACTGTACGTCACAGCTGGGTGCAGCATCATACAGCAGCTGAAACATTGAATCCGTCTCCAAACTGAGAAAGAGGATGTGTTCATTTACACACGCGGTACAGCAGCAGTAACTTCATTAACACCGGATCGATCAGGATCTGAAAGTGATTAATATTCTATGTTCTGCTGCACATCTACAGATCAGCTGTTACACAGACTCAGGTTTATACGTGGGATTGTTTATAATGAAGCAGAACTTATAGATGAACCCTGAGCTCCATCACAGCTGTCAGGATATTTTTATTTTTAAGTAACTGAAATTATTTTAAGTAGCCCAGAGTCTCACAAATCACAAGTCAAATTCATTACATAAGGCTCTAGTTCTCAACGCTTCAGAGTTTGTGCAATATTTCAGTGTGTCCAGATATGATTTTAAGGTTATGATAGGTTGGGTTTCTGAATTTTGCTAATAAAGAAATAAGATTGATAATAAACAACTTCTTTGTAGGCATGCCCTCATCAAAAAGACCAAATCAAATGCATTCAATTGTGATTTTGAGATGAATATCTAATTTTCTGTTAAAAGAAGGTTGAGGTCACACCAAAAGGTTTGACTTAAGGGACAATCCCAAAAAAGATGACTTAATGATTCATCTGTATGGCGACAAAAGGAACAGAGAGGATCAACATTTAACTTCTACTTTACAATAGCTGAATTAACTGGATAACATCTGTGTAATGTTTTCAGAGACACCTCTCGCACCTTATTTGAAACAAAACATTTCCTTGGTAATAATCAATGCTTTTTCTCAGTCTATATAAAAATACAAATTGTTCCAAACAAATAAAGAAGCATGTTTACTAATTATATCCCTCTGGATTAGTTCCCTTATACATTTATTACTAGTTTTAATAATCAAAAAGGATCTGAACAGGGTTGGGAGGGTTAATTTAAAATTGTATTCTGATACAGTTACTAGTTATCTGTTAAAAAATGAAGTCAATAAAGTAATCCACGTATCACAATATTAAAGTAATGTAACTTGATTACTTTCCGTTACTTTATGATTACTACAATACCAAATATACTATAAAAAAAATTGGCCACTTTCTATAAAATTAAAACATTTAATTGACAAAGACCAGCGCAAATTCCCACTCATAGTTAGGGTGGAGATGTTAATGTGTTCAGAGACTAGAGAGTTGGTGTTAACTAAGGCTGAAATCTTCAGTCAGACTCTGGGCTACTTAAAATAAATTCAACTACTTAAAAATAAAAATATGTTGACAGCTGTGATGGAGTTCAGGTTCATCTATAAATTCTGCTTTATTAGAAACAATCCCCCTATAAACCTGAGTCTGTGTAACAGCTGATCTGTAGATGTGCAACAGAACATTAATTGCCATTAGATCCGGATCGATCTGGTGTTAATGAAGTTACCACTGCTGTGCTGCGTGCGTAAATGCACACAGCCCTTTTCTCAGTTTGGAGACGCACTTATTGCTTCAGCTGCTGAATGATGCTGCAGCGAGTGTTGCAGTCCTGTCGTATAACCAACCTGCTGTTCTCCAAAGCTATAAAACTTTGCTGCTGACTAATGGATTGTGTCCCATTCATGACTTTGAAGTCATTTTGAGTTGTAATATATAAACTACACTTCATGGTGACATTACCCTGTTTGTAGAAGTATTACTTTAGTATTAAATTATTGTTGAACTAGTTAGGCATGATATTATCAGTCATTTAAATTACCAATTGAAACTATGATATAATGCCAGCTTATAATATTAACAGTTGAAACTACAAAGCAACTTCTCCACAGTTACTTTTCCACAATGCAAACTGACTATTTGTTAATTACTTTTATTCATTTAATATAAATGTAGGTGATTGAGGTTATGGTTTGGCTCCCTGGCTGATGACTCTAGTGAGACTTTTTTTGCATCCAATTTAACATCAAAACATTTCTTTTTTATTTCTGTGACAGTGAGCACAACAGCTGAGACAGTGTTCACACCACAGGTCATTTTTTCTCATTTTTTTGGCTTTTCGGGTCCTTTAATTCCTTCATTTACTCTCTAAATAAAATGTGTTTCTGTTGATCTATTTCTGAGAGCAGGACCTCAATCTCTGAGCTCCTAAAGTTCTTCTTCTTAGTCTTTGGTGCCATTTTCATGAATGGAGCTTCTCTACAACTTGCTGGACCCCTGACCTTATATGGTATTTTGAGGACATCAATTATGCTGATTTATTATTCTTTGGAAAGCACGTTCATTTAGAACAGGTGGGATTCATCATGTTTACGCAGGTTATTTATGATGTTTCCTGGTGATAAAGTATTTGGTGAATATCTGACGTGGCACACTCGTACAGGTCCACCTAACCAAAAAAGTAAGTGAAATTTAAGATAAGAATACGAAAATGTTCTTGAATGAGGCAAATTGACTCTTTATTAGCACCTGTTTGATCATTTAAAGTCACAATATCTAACCTATATAATCCCTCACCATCATCAGACATAGATGAGAGGAAGACCTGGATGAGAACATAACAGACTAAACTTGGGATGTTGTATTAAAACATGTCCTCATCTCCTCTATCTGCATAAGACATGAACTACTGCAGTGTAAAATACTACATCAGACACACTGGACTAAAGAGAAGTTGGCAGAGAGATTCCCAAACATAGATCCAGAGTGTAACTGTTGTAAAATGATCCCATCTTCATATGTACATACATTCAGGAAGTGCTCCAAACTAGCAATAAAGTCCTCCAGGTGACTGTGGACCCCTGCTCTATTATAGCTCAGAGAACCACTGATGTCTACTCTGTTAACAAACTCCAGTCTGACTTCTAATAAACATCTAATCCTACTGAAATGGAAAGATGTAACTCCTCCATCTCATACACAGTGGATCAGGAATATCTTGTATTATATGAGCTTAGAAAACATTAAACACACACTGTGAGGTTCATCTGACACATTTTCTGAGATATGTAGAAGAGGAGCTAGAGCTACATGAGAACCCTGAGAGCAAATGTGATAGTAAGATAATGATATTGGTTGGATATCCTGCTCTGATAGACCCTGAGTATTAGGATAGTCTCTCCTCAGTCAAAACTCACTTTGTTTTTTCCTCTTTTTTTTATTTAGTTTTACTTGAATTGATTTATTTTTATTCTCTCATTATCCAAGTTTATTGTACTTAGTCAGTGCTTGCTGTATTTTTTATGTCTACTTTATTTCTCTGCTTATTTGTTGTTGGGTTTTTTTTTTTTTTTTTGGGGGGGGGTTGTTTTAAATGTGTTTTCGTCTGTTCACTCAAAACAGCAATCAACAAAGCTAAAACATAAACATGACATCATCCTTATGTCTGCAGTGTCATCACAACTTTCACATCATATTAATCTCAGCACAGAAGTAAGAAATGGTGTCTTACTTCAGAGTCTCCAGTCTACAGTTTGGACTCTTCATAAAGCCACACATCTGTTTCACGTCTGATTCCTTCAGCTTGTCTCCACTCAGATCCAGCTTTCTCAGATCGGAGGGGTTGTTCTTCAGAGCTGAGACCAGAGAAGCACAGCTGATCTCTGACAGACTGTAGTCCTTCAATCTGAATAAAGAAGAAACCACATTATTATGTCCTAATCAATTAACTTTTCCCTAAAATGAGCATATTGATGTTGTCACTGTGTTGAAAATGATCAAATTAGACATGTTGGATTAAAAGGTTTGTGCATTACTTTTATTCATCTTCTTCATGTAAATTATAATAATGAAGTGTCATTGCATTAAAACTCTACAGAAAAATCAACATTTCTCTCCAGACATTTTGGACTTTAAAGATGTTAATAGTTTGTGATATATATTAGTAGTAGTAGTATACATTTGTGAATACAAATTAATCAAATTATAAATCTGAAACATCTTTTGAGTATTTAAATAACTGGATACATACAAGATGTACAAGAAGAAAACAGTCAATGAACTGACCTCAGAGTCTCCAGTCTACAGTCTGGACTCTCCTTAAGATCAGACAGCAGCTTCATGTCTGAATCCTTCAGGTTGTTGAACCTCAGATCCAGCACTCTCAGATCCGAGGGGTTTGACCTTAGAGCTGAGGCCAGAGAAGCACAACTGATCTCTGACAAACAGCAGAGCTTCAGTCTGAATAAAGAAGAAATCATGTAGTGTTAGAAGCAGATTATTCTGTTTGAAATCATTCAATGTTTCATAATTTAACCACAAATCACACCAGACTCAGGATGAAGATATTTTGTTATAAAAGAGGAAGATGGTTTAATCCTGAAACAATAAATAAAAACAAACAGTGATTGATCTTCAGTACTTTACTCTGCCAGTAACTGTCAACTGATGTGAATAATGTACAATATCTAACAACAATCACACTATGGTATCAAAATCACAGAATCACAAAATAATTACATTCTCTAAATAAACCAATTGAAAAATAAACAAACTCAGAAATCATAATTACAAAAAACATAAAATAAGTAGGAATAAAGTCTAATAAATTACAACACTAATAAATCAAAATGTATTAACAAGTTTTACAAATAATTATATCCTACAGACCCAACTACTATCACTACTAAATCTCATGGTCTGTGCTAACGACAATATATCTAATTAATATTTATAGTGATGTTTGATCCTGTGCTGTTTGTACATCCAGTTAGACGTCACTGTTAACTGTTGCTATGGCAACAAGTGACAGCTGACGCTGGCATATGCTAACTAGTCTCAAACAAGCAAAAAAAAAAGATAAAAAATAACATCATCCTTATATCTGCAGCTTAGTGTCATCACAACTTTCACATCATATTCTCCTCAGCACAGAAGTAATGAATGGTGTCTTACTTCAGAGTCTCCAGTTTACAGTTTGGACTCTCCACAAAGTCACACAGAAGCTTCATTACTGAATCCGTCAGGTTGTTGTAACTCAGATCCAGCTCTCTCAGATGGGAGGGGTTGTTCTTCAGAGCTGAGACCAGAGAAGCACAGCTGATCGCTGACAAACTGCAGCTCTTCAATCTGAATAAAGAAGAAATCATGTAGTGTTAGAAGCAGATTATTCTGCTTGAAATCATTCAATGTTTCATAATCTGTTCAGAGCTGAAGAAGGTTTAAATGTACAAGTTTAGAAAAAGGAAACTCCAAACACCTGAACCCAACAGGATGCAGGTTAAAAACTGCTTAATACAAACAGTGAAAAAGAGCTCTCATTAATATTAATGACAACATGCTGCTACTTCAATAAAGACACAGGGACTTAACAGTGAATTAGTCATGGCAGCATTGTCTAGTTATATTAAGGTTTTAAATCTGCAGCTCTGACAGTCAACAGACTAAACCACAGAAGAAGAAAAACAGATGTTAATAGTAAGATATTCAGTGTGGATCAACATAACATCATCCTACTACTGGGCAGCTAATATTCAGCCTATTCTCTGTTGGCTGTACAAGGATCCAAGTCAGATGCCCTCTCATGGTGCTGCCTTGAAGTAAGGTCTTGTGCTCCCTCTTCACTGTCTGCATTAGTTAACATATCTATGGCTTAAGACACTACCCAGTACACCAATAACATCCTGGTCAAAACAACATTTACAATATAGTAGCAGGTCAGGTGACACTACTGATGGCAGAGTCTCTCAATTAAATAGCCAATCTATGCAAAACATATGTTGGCCCCTCTCTGTGGGATAATGTGTTTCTTTACTGGCAGAATAAGGGCATAAAAACACTGCAGGACCTCTTCATAGACAGACTTATTACCTCCTTTAAACAGCTGTGTACTAAATTTCTCCACATGAACACTTTTTCCGATACCTGCAGGGGTTTGACTTTGTCCACAAACAGTTGACTAATATTGACTCTTTATTAGCACCTGTTTGATCATTTAAAGGCACAATATCTAACCTATATGGCACTGCTTGCCCAACAAAATGCCTCCCTCACCATCATCAGACATAGATGGGAGCAAGACCTGGATGAGAACAAAGATTCCCAGACATAGATCCAGACTGTAACTGTTGTAAAATGATCCTATATTCATATCTAGGTGATGCAACTCCTCCATCTCATGTGAAGTGGATCAGTATTATATTATAAGAAATTAAGCACACACTGTATGGTTTATCTGATAAAGTTTTGTAAGATCTGGAGACCTTTTCTGGGCATTCATGGTTTTAAAGGAGTGGCCAGTACCACTCTCTGTGTAGTGGCTATCATTACAATAACAGTGGTAGTTAATTGCGATTAATCACATTTTTTTATCTATTTTTATTTTATCCATATGATTATTATTTTGCATTTCACAACAGTTTTTAAGTCCATATTTACAACGTAAAGCAATTCTTACCATTGTATCTTCATTAGGAATCAAATGAATGCAAAGAGAGTTACTTTATGAACTTGACTTTTAGATTAATTTCGGATGAAAAGAAGTGCAATGACTCTGAGGCGACACAATGTCCTCTTATAAATATAGCTTGTCTTAAACAGTGTGGCCTTGAGGTAGGAGACAACTTAAAAGTCCTTATTCTGTGAAATGATTTTTTTGGAAGGATTACACTGTTCCACATTGAGAAATATATAGAAGTGATCAAAATGTATAGCACTTTATAATAAAGTGCATAACAAACAAAAAAATACTCCATAGCGCCATTATCTTTGAGTTTAGTTGAAAATTGAGGAACTCCCCACATTGAGAAAATATGCATAAGTGTGGAACACTATACAGGAACATGAGCCCAGCACTTCTGTGAAGTTGCAGAGGTCGACTGGAACAGCAATCCGTGACAGTGGTTTTGAGTCAGTGAGTCATTGAGTAGCATGATTAACATGATTAAAAAAACAATGCTTTATGCTCAGCCCTTAATCATATCGTGATTAATGCGTTAACGCTGACAGACTTAATTATTATTAATCACAGCACAGAAGTAAGAAATGGTGTCTGACCTCAGAGTCTTCAGACTAGAGTTTGGACTCTCCACAAAATCACAAAACAGTGTCACGTCTGAATCCTGCAGCTTGTTTCCACTCAGATCCAGCTCTCTCAGATGGGAAGGGTTGTTCTTCAGAGCTGACACCAGAGAAGCACAGCTGGTCTCTGACAAACTGCAGTCCTTCAATCTGAATAAAGAAAAATCACATTATTATGTCCTAATCAATGAGCTTTTCCCTAAAATGAGCATATTGACTTTGTCATTGTGTTATTGTGGATCATCATGGCAGCCTTCTACAGACATCATCCAAATGTCACCACAACATTCAGACACCTATTCATGTCAACACAGATCAATAAAATGCTGCTTACCTCCATCAAGTCTGTAAAAAGGATCAAATTAGACATGTTGGAATAAAAGGCTTGTGCATTACTTTGATTGCTCTTCTTCGTGTAAATGGTAACAATTAAGTGTTATTTCATTTAATCTCTACAGAACTTGAATATATAAACAAAAATCAATACCTTCCTCCTACTGAGACCCTTATTTCTGACCACATATTTACTCTCATCATCACTGCTGACTGACTGTGATCAGTGGCAAACACCAGACTGTCACGTGACTTCCCTTTTAAGTGGCGGTGCAGCTACACAAAGTGACATCATTTCCTGTCAGGAAGCATCATGAACATGATGAAATGTGGCAGCTCAGACATGACTAAAGATACCAACTGCATTTGGAAATATGATTAGCTCTCTTTGTCTGCACTCCTGTATGAGAGTTTTGAAGTGTGTGAGTGAGAGAAACTTTATGTATAAATTCCTGCTAAATATTGTGTTGTTTAATATAACAAAATCAATTTTTAATATAACAGATATTATTGTTGAAAATGCAATGAAAGTCTTTTTCCCATTTTTTTTTTTTTTTTTAAAGAAACCTTTTAACAGGTTTTAACTTATTACAATGGTTGCTACTGTTTTCCTGCTGTGCACAATTGACACTTGTGTTTTTATGTTGTGTAGTGTTGGTGTATGTTTTTAATGTCTTATGATATAGTGTGTACTGTTTGTATTTTTAATATATTGGAGGAAGCTGAAGACAAATTTCCACTAAAGGTGGACAATAAAGTCAATTCAATTCAATTCATATTTGAGTTTCACACACAGACCAAAAATGATGAACATTAAATTGGTCTGACAGATAATTGTTTGTTTCAACCGTTTTTTCTTACAAATATGAGACCCTTTGGATTGCTGACAAAATCCAAAGTGAAACCAAATGTTCAGGCATTTTGGACTTAAAACATTTAGTGATTAGTGAAATAAAAATAATTCAAATTATAAATCTGAAACTTCTGTAATCTATTAAAATAACTGGATACATACAAGATGTACAAGAGTAAATAAACTACAGTCAGTGAACTGACCTCAGAGTCTCCAGTCTACAGTTTGGATCCACCACAAATTCACACAGCAGCTTCATTACTGAATCCTGCAGGATGTTGAGACTGAGATCCAGCTCTCTCAGATGGGAGGGGTTGTTCTTCAGAGCTGAGACCAGAGAAGCACAGCTGCTCTCTGACAAACTGCAGTCACTCAATCTGAATAAAGAAGAAATCATGTAGTGTTAGAAGCAGATTGTTCTTGAAATCATTCAGTGTTTCATAATCTGTTCAGAGCTGAAGGATTAAACATGTGATTTTGTCCATAAACAGTTGACTGATATTGACTCATTATTAGCACCTGTTCGATTATTTAAAAGGTGCAATAGCTAACCTACAGTATACAACAGAAATGATTACACTGTCTTACACATAACACATTCAGTGATATCTCTTTACAAGTAAGACATACAGTATTTGGGGGTTCTAATATGATGTAATGTTCATTTCCTTTATCAGTTACCAATGCTATATGTCCATACTAGACAGGAAACATTTTCTAGTCAAAATGGTAAAAGGCCATGTTGCAAAAATGAGTATATCCTCCTGAAAGTTACGAATAACATTTGATGAATGACTTTCTTTAAATGCTCATTAAGGGCAATTGATCACCAGATGAGTCTTTGGAACCATCTCGCTAATACAGGAGTTATTGGTTTACATATTAAGCCCATGGAGCCACTCTCAGACTAAACTCTAACAACAATGGTACCACATGGGAGAGAACTGTCTGAATACTTGAGAATGAGCGTTATTTCCCTGCACAAAAAAGGACATGGGCACAAGAGGATAAGCAAATCATTGTTATTCAGTCAAAATGTAAAAAAGGTTGAACTTAATAAGGGAGATTGAAACAACCAGGGAGAATAAGTCACAGACCTGTACATGCAATGCCAGGAACTTAAACGTAAGGGAGGACATACTAAGTACTAGAATATTGCGTTCTTGTTGGATTTGCAAAGTTGCCTTATTTCCTTATTTTACAGATATTGATGGCATATCTTGCTATTTGTCTATTAAATACATGTTTAAAACATTTTGATTTTGTCATCTTGCTTTGAATTGAAATGGTGATCATTTAGAAAAAAATGTTCAGAAGGGGTGTTTAAAGTGTGTAAGTGAAAGAGACTTTATCTATTAATTCCTGCTAAATGTTGAGTATAAAAGACATCATTCCGGAAAATGCAATGTAAATCTTCAACATTTCTCTCGATTTGGTTTATAGATTTGAGTTTCACACACGTACCAAAAATTATAAACATTACATTGGTCTCACAGACAATTCAAAGTGAAACCAACTGTTCAGGCATTTTGGATTTTAAACATTTCAGTGATTTGTGAAATACAAATGAATTCAATTACAAATCTGAAACTTCTGTTATGTATTTAAATAACAGGATACATACAAGATGTACAAGAGTAAATAAACTACAGTCAGTGAACTGACCTCAGAGTCTCCAGTCTACAGTTTGGATCCACCACAAATTCACACAGCAGCTTCGTTACTGAATCCTGCAGGATGTTGAGACTGAGATCCAGCTCTCTCAGATGGGAGGGGTTGTTCTTCAGAGCTGAGGCCAGAGAAGTCCAGCTGCTCTCTGACAAACTGCAGTCACTCAATCTGAATAAAGAAGAAATCATGTAGTGTTAGAAGCAGATTGTTCTTGAAATCATTCAGTGTTTCATAATCTGTTCAGAGCTGAAGGATTAAACATGTGATTTTGTCCATAAACAGTTGACTGATATTGACTCATTATTAGCACCTGTTCGATTATTTAAAAGGTGCAATAGCTAACCTACAGTATACAACAGAAATGATTACACTGTCTTACACATAACACATTCAGTGATATCTCTTTACAAGTAAGACATACAGTATTTGGGGGTTCTAATATGATGTAATGTTCATTTCCTTTATCAGTTACCAATGCTATATGTCCATACTAGACAGGAAACATTTTCTTGTCAAAATGGTAAAAGGCCATGTTGCAAAAATGAGTATATCCTCCTAAAAGTTACGAATAACATTTGATGAATGACTTTCTTTAAATGCTCATTAAGGGCAATTGATCACCAGATGAGTCTTTGGAACCATCTCGCTAATACAGGAGTTATTGGTTTACATATTAAGCCCATGGAGCCACTCTCAGACTAAACTCTAACAACAATGGTACCACATGGGAGAGAACTGTCTCAATACTTGAGAATGAGCATTATTTCACTGCACAAAAAAGGACATGGGCACAAGAGGATAAGCAAATCATTGTTATTCAGTGAAAATGTAAAAAAGGTTGAACTTAATAAGGGAGATTGAAACAACCAGGTTGTCACTGTAAGCTTTCTCCTTGTGATGAGGGACTTTTGCTGAGAAAGTCACAGACCTATACACTCGATGCCAGGAATTTAACGTAAGGGAGGATATACTAAGTACTAAAATATTGAGTTCTTGTTGGATTTGCAAATTTGCCTAATTTCCTTATTTTACAGATATTGATGGCATATCTTGCTATTTGTCTATTAAATACATGTTTAAAACATTTTGATTTTGTCATCTTGCTTTGAATTGAAATGGTGATCATTTAGGAACAACTGTTCAGAAGGGGTGTTTAAAGTGTGTAAGTGAAACAGACTTTATCTATTAATTCCTGCTAAATGTTGTATAAAAGACATCATTCCGGAAAATGCAATGTAAATCTTCAACATTTCTCTCGATTTGGTTTATAGATTTGAGTTTCACACATGTACCAAAAATTATAAACATTAAATTGGTCTCACAGACAATTCAAAGTTAAACCAACTGTTCAGGCATTTTGGACTTTAAACATTTCAGTGATTTGTGAAATACAAATGAATTCAATTACAAATCTGAATCTTCTGTTATGTATTTAAATAACAGGATACATACAAGATGTACAAGAGGAAAACACAGTTAGTGAACTCACCTCAGAGTCTCCAGTCTACAGTTTGGACTCTCCAGTCCATCAGACAAAAACGTCATGGCTGAATCCTTCAGGTTGTTCTTACTCAGGTCCAGGTCCCTGAGATGTGAGGGGTTGGACTTCAGAGCTGAGGCCACGACTTCACAGTGAGTCTCTGAGAGTCCACAGTTCTCAAACCTGTTATTACATTTAAAATATTCGAACATCAAACACATTGATCATAAATATTGACACTTGGCATTTTGATGCCAAACACATTGTGTGTGTGTGTGTGTGTGTGTGTGTGTGTGTGTGTGTGTGTGTGTGTGTGTGTGTGTGTGTGTGTGTGTGTGTGTGTGTGTGTGTGTGTGGGGGATGGGATGTTATACAGCAGGTACAAGGAACAATTGTTATGAGAGTAACTGGTTAACTATTTTGGCATCGAGCAGCTGTAACACAAACTTACAAACTTTAATAGTTTGTAAGTTTGACAATGGGCATGTGTGTAAAGATTGATGATTGATATTTTACTGGTTGATAAATCAGAACATCTAACTACTGTGTTCTTATTATTTGTTCATAATATAGCAGAGCTTTTTTTACAGTCGCTGTGGACTAGTGACATCATTCTAAACCTGGTTGTGAATAGTTTGTTTTAAGGTCAGGTCTTCTGTTGGTACTGGAGCAGACTGAGAGTAACAGAGCAGACATGGTTTCAGAGTAGATTACAGTATTCTGTAAAGTCCTGCTTCTCTTGCCTTTCTCTCCTCTGCTCTCTGTGTTGCTGCCTGTTTGCACAAGGCCAGTGTAACTTATAAACAAAAATAACCTACATTGTTTTAACATTAATAATATTGGTTATCGTTTTGTTATCAGCCACAACAAACAGATCATTATCAGTTATTGTCATCAACCCTTAAATTTCACATTGGTGGATCTGGTGAATGTAAAGTGATACACACACTTTACTGTAACTTGTGTGATTTATGTAATATCAGCTTTATTGACTGAGCACCTGAGCATGAGAGATGTGAATGTGTTCTGTAGTGATTGATTTATAATGTTGATAATCACATCTGGACTTACACAGCCTTTCTGCAGTTCCTCACAGCTGGGATCAGTCTCTGTTGTCCCAGGTACGATGTGTTGTACTTATTCATGTCCAGATCATCTAGAACCTCCTCTGACATCTGCAGCATGTAGGCCAGAGCTGAGCAGTGGATGTCAGAGAGTTTCTTCTCTGATGTGTTCTCTGACTTCAGGAACTCTTGGATCTCCTGATGTACTGAGCAGTCGTTCATTTCCATCAGACAGTGGAAGATGTTGATGCTTCTATCAGGAGAGATTCTGGTCGTTTTCTTCTTCAGGTTGTTGATGACTCTCTGGATGATTTCTGGACTGTTGACTGTCTGACCCAGCAGACCTCCTAAGAGACTCTGGTTGGACTCCAGAGAGAGGCCATGAAGGAAACGAACAAACAGGTCCAGGTGGCCATTTCTGCTTTTGAGAGATTTCTCCATGGCTTTCATCAGGAATTCATCCAGGGATGAGCGACTGTAGTCTTTTCCCAGGAAGGCCTTCAGTACCTCTGTGTTGCTGCTGGTGTAACAGTGGTACATGTAGACTGCAGCCAGAAACTCCTGAACACTCAGATGTACAAAGCTGTAGACTGATTTCTGGAAGATCACACTCTCTCTTTTGAGGATCTCTGTACAAAATCCTGAGTACACCGAGGCCTCTGAGACATCGAGACCACACCGCTCCAGGTCTTCTTGGTAGAACAGGATGTTTCCTTTCTTTAGATGTTCAAACGCCAGCCTTCCCAGCTTCAGAAGAACTTCCCTGTCAGCCTCCGTCAGCTCCTGTGGACTCGTCTCATGTCCCTCATCATACTTGTGCTTCTTCCTCTTTGTCTGAACCAGCAGGAAGTGTGAGTACATTTCAGTCAGGGTCTTTGGCAGCTCTCCTGTCTGGTCTGTGGTCAACATGTGCTCCAGAACTGTAGCAGTGATCCAGCAGAAGACTGGGATGTGACACATGATGTGGAGGCTCCTGGAAGACTTAATTTGTGAGATGATTCTGTTGGACAGCTCTTCATCACTGAATCTCCTCCGGAAGTACTCCTCCTTCTGGGCGTCAGTGAAGCCTCGTACTTCTGTTACTCTGTCAACACATGTAGGAGGGATCTGATTGGCTGCTGCAGGTCTGGAAGTTATCCAGATGAGAGCAGAGGGAAGTAGATTCCCCTTGAAGAGGTTTGTCAACAGCATGCTGACTGATGACTTCTGTGTGACATCAGATACCACTTTCCTGTTGTTGAAATTTAATGAAAGTTTGCTTTCATCCAGGCCGTCAAAGATGAACAAGACTTTACAGAGAGCGAGCATCTCTGCTGTGAGCTTCTGTAATGTTGGATGGAAAATGTGGATCAGCATGAGAAGACTGTACTGCTCATCTTTGATCAGGTTCAACTCCCTGAACGAAAACAGAATCACCAGAATGATATCTTTGTTTTCCAAACCCTGTGCCCAGTCCAGAGTGAACTTCTGCACTGAGAAGGTTTTTCCAACACCAGCGACGCCACAAGTCAGGACGAGCCTGATGTCTTTCTGTTGGTCAGGTAAGTACTGAACAGGTAAGTCTTTGGCTGGTAAGACTTTAAAGATGTCGTGACACTTGATTGGAGTCTCATTGAGGGTCTCCATCTTGGAAGCTCTCTCAAGCTGCTTCACCTCATGTTGGGTATTAACCTCTTCACTCTGTCCCTCTGTGATGTAGAGCTCAGTGTAGATGGTGTTGAGGAGGACTTCACTTCCTGCTTCATCAGTTCCTTCAGTCACACAGTAACATCTTATCTCCAGACTGATCTTATGTACATGTAAAACCTCCAGGAGAGGAGCGCTCACTAAAACAGAGAAAACAATGTGAGACTAAACAAAGACAATCTGATAAATATTCATTATTACAAAAATGATCAGTCTTACTTTGTACAGTGATGGTCTGACTGTCTGTCTGCAGTCCAGGTCTTGTTTTAAATCTTTTTCCACACTGAGGACAGGAGAAGTCTCCAGATGAAGCAGACTGGTCCCAGTATGAGTTGATGCACTGTCTGCAGAACCAGTGTCTACAGATGGTAGAGACTGGATCATTCAGGACGTTCTGACACAAAGAACAGCAGGACAGCTGCTTCATGGAGACACCACTCCTCCTCTTCCTCATCCTCTCTCTGTGAAGACATATCTTTATCACTAAAATACTTCTTTAATTATTATTGAAAAATATTAAGATTTGAGGACAGTAAAAGTGTAGCTTGTTTTCTGAAAATGAACAACTCTCCTGCGTTCACAAATACATTAAAGTCTTGTAAAGTAGTGTTAAGAGATTAATTTGTGTCTTTGCGGAAAACTATTAACTAGCCATTAACTGCGTTTCTTATCTTGCTGCCTTACTTAATATTTAGTGATATGTCTGTAGTTTGATATTAACACAAACTCTACCCTTCTTGCAGCTGCTTCACTGTAATAGTCTTCCATTTAAAAGAGCTGATTATGTCCTTTACTGCTTTACGGTCCCTTTGGACAGCCTATCTTAAATTACATAGGTTTGGATTACAGTTGGAAGTGCTCTAAAAATTGCGGTAAACCAGCAGTCTAAGACACACAGTATGTAACAGTGTGTATGCATTTGTTAGGTCCACTTACTAATGATTCAGAGCTTTCAACTGCAAGCTCCAAAAAATTAGTAAGTTCAACTTTGAGCTTAATTTTATTCACCATATTTTATATAAGCAGTTAGCTTATACACACAAAATTCAAAATGGCTGACTTATTTTAGGTTGGGAAAAATTATTGTCCAAAATGATGAACGCTGTCATTACAAACAATTTCATGAACATCAATAAACTTTGTTACAACATGTCCTTGTGTTTAAGGGCTTTATGGAGTAGGTGATGCTACACAAGTAGATCATTAATGCAGAAATACATTTAGTTATTAGTCAATCAGTTTACTTTGTGTCTGAGGGTCCAGGTTCATTACTGAAGTCTGGAGGATGACGATTGGACCAGTCACTCTTCATAGACACACAGTCCCATGCTGGATACTCTGCTCTCTGTCTGTAGTCAGTCTGACGTCTGTAAAACCACCAAGATGGTTTTATTCACATCATGTGAATCTTTGATAAATCCTCTGATGACAAAATCATTGAAGCAGCTCTAAATACACAAACTGCTGCAGATAATAATTCACAGATTAGATCACAGCTCTTCTAAATGACTGACAGCTGTAACAGTTAATCAAACTCAAAAGCTTTGCAATTTTGCATCACAAAGATCTTAAAATGTCACCCACAAAAGATTAAATATAACATTAAAATAATGACTAATTTGGACGTAGTTGCAAAGTTTCTAATGTTTTTGTGCATCTTTACAGCCTCAAACATTTGTTAGTAAAATAAAAACTGACACAAAATTCAAAATGGCTGACTTATGGTACTGTGGAACAAAACAATTGTCCAGAATGATGAATGCTGTAATTACACACAATTTCATGAACATTAAATAAACTTTGTTCCAACATGTCCTTGTGTTTGAGGCTCTATGGAGTAGGTGATGCTACACAAGTGGATCATTGATACAGCAATACATTTAGTCATTAGTCAATCAGTTTAACCACCAAGATGTTTTTATTCATATCATGTGAATCTTTGATCAATTCTCTGATGAAAAAGTAATTGAAGCAGCTCTAAATACACAAACTGCTGCAGATAATACGTCGTAGATTAGATCAAACCTTTTCTAAAACACTCTATAAATAGGTAAAATATTATTTCCTGTGTGCTGCAGATCACTTATTGGAAATGTGTGTACACATTCAATTATTGGCTATAACTTACCAGCATTAAATGTTAACTTTAAGAAGATTCATGTTGGCTGTATATAGACACAATAGTGGACTGTCCAGCTGTTTGTTAAGTAATGAGGTGTTCACATCACACACTGAGCAGCAGGCTGGTTCAGCCACGTGTGTAACTGCAGGTCATGTGCACTACTGGCCAGTAGAGGGCAATGTGGCATCACTGATGGACATTAATCCACTCTTAAAAGAGGAAATACTGTTTCAGCATCAGATATGCTGTTTAATTCATAACCACGTTTAACTGCTGTTGATGCTGTTTATTTATCATTCTGACATAAGGAAGTAATGTAGACCACAACATTTACAGGTGTTTGTTATATCTTACTAATATTTGATATTTGTTTAGTTTATGTTCATTAATACAGAACCACTGAGTCATCAGACTGTTATAAGACTGTGGATGTGGTGGTGAAAATAAAGACTTCAAACTGAAGACATCAGTGTGATTCTGATCAATCACCTGCAGCAGGTTCTGCTTCAACACATCCAGCACATAGTCCTAGCAGGGAAGCTACCCCCTCCATCATGTTCATACTGGATTACAGTGTTCACTATGTGTAACAAGAGAGCAGCCTTAATCATGGCTAATGGTGTTTTACATCATGTGTAGACCACACACTGTAAATTTCATCATCTAAGCAAATTTATTCCAACATGTCCTTGTGTTTGAGGCTCTATGGAGTAGGTGATGCTACACAAGTGGATCATTAATGCAGCAATACATTTAGTTATTAGTCAATCAGTTTACAGCAGAAACAGTCTCTTACTTTGTGTCTGAGGGTTCAGGTTCATTACTGAAGTTTGGAGGCTGACGATTGGACCAGTTACTCTTCATAGACACACAGTCTGATGCTGGATACTCTGCTCTCTTTCTTCGCCTTGTCTGACGTCTATAAAACCACCAAGATGTTTTTATTCACATCATGTGAATCTTTGATAAATTCACTGATGACAAAATCATTGAAGGAGCTCTAAATACACAAACTGCTGCAGATAATAAGTCACAGATTAGATCACAGCTCTTCTAAATGACTGACAGCTGTAACAGTTAATCAAACTCAAAAGCTTTGCAATTTTGCATCACAAAGATCTTAAAATGTCACCTACAAAAGATTAAATATGACATTAAAATAATGACTCATTTGGACGTAGTTGCAGAGTTTCTAAAACGTTTGTGCATCTTTACAGCCTCAAACATTTGTTAGTAAAATAAAAACTGACACAAAATTCAAAATGGCTGACTTATGGTACTGTGGAACAAAATGATTGTCCATAATGATGAACACTGTCATTACACACAATTTCATGAACATTAAATAAACTTTGTTCCAACATGTCCTTGTGTTTGAGGCTCTATGGAGTAGGTGATGCTACACAAGTGGATCATTAATGCAGCAATACGTTTAGTCATTAGTCAATCAGTTTACAGCAGAAACAGTCTCTTACTTTGTGTCTGAGGGTCCAGGTTCATTACTGAAGTCTGGAGGATGACGATTGGACCAGTTACTCTTCATAGACAGACAGTCTGATGCTGGATACTCTGCTCTCTTTCTTCGCCTTGTCTGAAGTCTATAAAACCACCAAGATGTTTTTATTCACATCATGTGAATCTTTGATAAATTCACTGATGACAAAATCATTGAAGCAGCTCTAAATACACAAACTGCTGCAGATAATAAGTCGTAGATTAGATCAAACCTTTTCTAAAACACTCTATAAACAGGTAAAATATTATTTCCTGTGTGCTGCAGATCACTTATTGGAAATGTGTGTACACATTCAGTTATTGGCTGTAACTTACCAGCATTAAATGTTAACTTTAAGAAGACTAATGTTGGCTGTATATAGACACAATAGTGGACTGTCCAGCTGTTTGTTAAGTAATGAGGTGTTCACATCACACACTGAGCAGCAGGCTGGTTCAGCCACGTGTGTAACTGCAGGTCATGTGCACTACTGGCCAGTAGAGGGCAATGTGGCATCACTGATGGACATTAATCCACTCTTAAAAGAGAAAATACTGTTTCAGCATCAGATATGCTGTTTAATTCATAACCACGTTTAACTGCTGTTGATGCTGTTTATTTATCATTCTGACATAAGGAAGTAATGTAGACCACAACATTTAGAGGTGTTTGTTATATCTTACTAATATTTGATATTTGTTTAGTTTATGTTCATTAATACAGAACCACTGAGTCATCAGACTGTTATAAGACTGTGGATGTGGTGGTGAAAATAAAGACTTCAAACTGAAGACATCAGTGTGATTGTGATCAATCACCTGCAGCAGGTTCTGCTTCAACACATCCAGCACATAGTCCTAGCAGGGAAGCTACCACCTCCATCATGTTCATATTGGATTACAGTGTTCACTATGTGTAACAAGAGAGCAGCCTTAATCATGGCTAATGGTGTTTTACATCATGTGTAGACCACACACTGTAAATTTCATCATCTAAGCAAATTTATTCCAACATGTCCTTGTGTTTGAGGCTCTATGGAGTAGGTGATGCTATACAAGTGGATCATTAATGCAGCAATACATTTAGTTATTAGTCAATCAGTTTACAGCAGAAACAGTCTCTTACTTTGTGTCTGAGGGTTCAGGTTCATTACTGAAGTCTGGAGGATGACGATTGGACCAGTCACTCTTCATAGACACACAGTCTGATGCTGGATACTCTGCTCTCTTTCTGTAGTCAGTCTGACGTCTGTAAAACCACCAAGATGTTTTTATTCACATCATGTGAATCTTTGATAAATTCACTGATGACAAAATCATTGAAGCAGCTCTACATACACAAACTGCTGCAGATAATAAGTCTTAGATTAGATCAAAACTTTTCTAAAACACTCTATAAATAGGTAAAATATTATTTCCTGTCTGCTGCAGATCACTTATTGGAAATGTGTGTACACATTCAGTTATTGGCTGTAACTTACCAGCATTAAATGTTAACTTTAAGAAGACTAATGTTGGCTGTATATAGACACAATAGTGGACTGTCCAGCTATTTGTTAAGTAATGAGGTGTTCACATCACACACTGAGCAGCAGGCTGGTTCAGCCACGTGTGTAACTGCAGGTCATGTGCACTACTGGCCAGTAGAGGGCAATGTGGCATCACTGATGGACATTAATCCACTCTTAAAAGAGAAAATACTGTTTCAGCATCAGATATGCTGTTTAATTCATAACCACGTTTAACTGCTGTTGATGCTGTTTATTTATCATTCTGACATAAGGAAGTAATGTAGACCACAACATTTACAGGTGTTTGTTATATCTTACTAATATTTGATATTTGTTAAGTTTATGTTCATTAATACAGAACCACTGAGTCATCAGACTGTTATAAGACTGTGGATGTGGTGGTGAAAATAAAGACTTCAAACTGAAGACATCAGTGTGATTCTGATCAATCACCTGCAGCAGGTTCTGCTTCAACACATCCAGCACATAGTCCTAGCAGGGAAGCTACCACCTCCATCATGTTCATACTGGATTACAGTGTTCACTATGTGTAACAAGAGAGCAGCCTTAATCATGGCTAATGGTGTTTTACATCATGTGTAGACCACACACTGTAAATTTCATCATCTAAGCAAATTTATTCCAACATGTCCTTGTGTTTGAGGCTCTATGGAGTAGGTGATGCTACACAAGTGGATCATTAATGCAGCAATACATTTAGTTATTAGTCAATCAGTTTACAGCAGAAACAGTCTCTTACTTTGTGTCTGAGGGTTCAGGTTCATTACTGAAGTCTGGAGGCTGAAGATTGGACCAGTCACTCTTCATAGACACACAGTCTGATGCTGGATACTCTGCTCTCTTTCTTCGCCTTGTCTGACGTCTATAAAACCACCAAGATGTTTTTATTCATATCATGTGAATCTTTGATAAATTCACTGATGACAAAATCATTGAAGGAGCTCTAAATACACAAACTGCTGCAGATAATAATTCACAGATTAGATCACAGCTCTTCTAAATGACTGACAGCTGTAACAGTAAGTCAAACTCAAAAGCTTTGCAATTTTGCATCACAAAGATCTTAAAATGTCACCTACAAAAGATTAAATATGACATTAAAATAATGACTCATTTGGACGTAGGTGCAAAGTTTCTAATGTTTTTGTGCATCTTTACAGCCTCAAACATTTGTTAGTAAAATAAAAACTGACACAAAATTCAAAATGGCTGACTTATGGTACTGTGGAACAAAATGATTGTCCATAATGATGAACGCTGTCATTACACACAATTTCATGAACATTAAATAAACTTTGTTACAACATGTCCTTGTGTTTGAGGCTCTATGGAGTAGGTGATGCTACACAAGTGGATCATTAATGCAGCAATACATTTAGTTATTAGTCAATCAGTTTACAGCAGAAACAGTCTCTTACTTTGTGTCTGAGGGTTCAGGTTCATTACTGAAGTTTGGAGGATGACGATTGGACCAGTCACTCTTCATAGACACACAGTCTGATGCTGGATACTCTGCTCTCTGTCTGTAGTCAGTCTGACGTCTGTAAAACCACCAAGATGTTTTTATTCATATCATGTGAATCTTTGATAAATTCTCTGATAACAACATTGAAGCAGCTCTACATACACAAACTGCTTCAAACAATAAGTCGTATTAGATAAAAACTTTTCTAAATGACTGACAGCTGTAACAGTAACTGCGGGGACGATGTTGGTAAAATAAAAAGTAACTTTATATATATATTATATAAAGTTGCAAGCAGTGATGACTGAGTCCTCACACTTTGTGTCAGACAAAGCAGCAGCAGTAGCACTACTGGAGGACATATCAGGATAATCAGACGCTGTATAAATAGGTAAAATATTATCTCCTGTGTGCAGTATGTGCTGCTGGAGATGACTTATTGAAAATTGTGCACACATTTTATAAACTATGGGATATTTTGGCTTCACTTCCTGTTCCCTGTACACAATAGTACATAAGTGAAATATTAATGCAGCAATACGTTTAGTCATTAGTCAATCAGTTTACAGCAGAAACAGTCTCTTACTTTGTGTCTGAGGGTTCAGGTTCATTACTGAAGTTTGGAGGATGACGATTGGACCAGTTACTCTTCATAGACAGACAGTCTGATGCTGGATACTCTGCTCTCTGTCTGTAGTCAGTCTGACCTCTGTAAAACCACCAAGATGCTTTATTCATATCATGTGAATCTTTGATAAATTCACTGATGACAAAATCATTGAAGCAGCTCTACATACACAAACTGCCTCAGATAATAAGTCACAGATTACATCACAGCTCTTCTAAATGACTGACAGCTGTAACAGACACTGAGGGGAAGATGAGACAAGTGATTGGACTGTGTGTTAAATTTTAGATATCAAATATTTGGAAAGTCTAGAAGAGCTGCATGATTGAATTATTTTATCCCCAATCCAGTAAGCCAGCAGCTCTCTTACTTTGTGTTTGAGGGTTCAGGTTCATTACTGAAGTCTGGAGGGTGATTGTTGTCCTGGTCACTCTTCATAGACAGGAAGTTGGACACAGGATGCTCTTCTCTGTCCTCCTCCTCTTCCTCAACCCAAGCACTCATCTTGTGGACTTCAGTCAGTCTGAGAGATAAACCAGAAACACTGACTGTGAGATTAGAAAGCAAGATTCAAGAGAAACAAGTCTGTTCAAGAACCACAGCAACAAGAGAAAACACCCAAACAAGTTAGTATCTCCCTGTTTTATTTCCTCTCTTTATATCCACAGAAGTTCACTTAACTCTTTTCCACTCTACAGTCCTCAGAGAGGAAACTAACTGAGACTTTCATGGTGAAATAATAATGTTTTATTAACACTCACCCTGCGTCAGATGTCAGTTTTTACTTTTACTGCTCTGTTGAACACTTTCAGTTCCAGTACTGTCACCTACAAGAAATCACAACAGCCTGTCGACATGTGTGTGAGTCATAAACATGTTCAGGAGGATATCTTTTGAATTTAATAGGCTAAATTAAAGTACATTTTACAGTTAACCTCCTGTCATTACCATGTAATTACCCAGTGTTGTATCAAACTATGTAATACTTGTGAGCTTCCTTTCATGTTGAACATAGAAAAAACTGTATCTGACAGTAACACTCTCAGCTGTTAATGAAAGTGTTTTTAAGACAAACATAAAACCTAAAGACATGTGGTCATTATTTAACCTTTTTTTTTTTTTTAAATATATATAATTTCTCAGTAAATTGTGGGGAAAATGTAGGCCTACTTAGTTGAGACAGAAAAACAACAGATATAGTTTACAGCAAGTAGCTGAACTAAAGTGGACAACAGAATATATAAAATCACTTATGTGAATGAGCACGCATATCCTCTAAAGTCTACAATATTCAAAATGGAAACTCTCTCAAAAATATCAGTAGGCCTGTGTATTGACAGAAATAGGCTAAAACAAATTGGTTGTGTTAATAAAGACATCAAAATGAATTAAAAACAGCTCATGTTAGCCCATTTCCAAATGTTAAGTGATTGGTTGTCAAATTTGCTTTTCTTTTTTACAATATGATATTCTACAAATAAAACTTGCTTTAAAAAGTCAGTTTGAGTCTCAGCGCGCTCCACAGTGGTACGAGCACAGCATCTCGGGGACGAGCTTTTTGTGAACGCGCCCTACCCTCGCCCTTTAGACGGGGAGCAGAGTTTGATATAACACCGGGACTTGCAGTATAACACAACTTTTCTCATTTGAATTTCTCCTTCATGTTTAGTCTCTAGTGAGAGGCGTAAACTGCAATTTCAATCAAGACTCATTCGTTAAAGAGTTCAGTGTCATGCTAAAAAGAAACAAAATGTTAGAATAAAATGAAACGTGAAATAAAATTGGTATTATGAATTGCGACAAAATAACTCGGTTGCTGCCTATATTGTTAACAAATAGACTGAATTTACAAGAAATTATTACGGTTTAACAATTTCGAAAATGACAACTTCCTGGTTTTGCCCCCAGAAAGGCCTACCAGAGAAACAGCTCGATACAACCCGGAAATAGAACATAAATAAATTATATCCACGTTTTATTTCTTCTCTTTATATCCACACTAGTTAATTTAACTCTTCTCCGCTCTTCACTCCTCAGAGAGGAAACTGACTGTGACTTTCATGGTGAAATAATACAGTTTTATTAACGCTCACCTGCTTCAGACGTCAGCCATCATCCACCTGCTCTGCTCCTTTGAACAATTTAGTTTCACTTATGACACTTAAGAAATCACATGCAGGGGCGGAGCAGCTTCAAAACTCCTACTTCTTTGTCATAAAGTAGATCTTAATTTCTTATTATGCGTTTGAACTTAAACTACTAACGTTGTAGTTTTTTAAAGTCAGTGTCCCCTGAAATACTTTGAAGGACAAATAAGCTGTCACCTCCTTTTTTTTTTTTTTTTTAGATATTTTTGAGAAACCTTGGCAAATGTAGGACATGCTCGAAGGACTACATCTCCCAGCTGTCCTGGAGGAGTAAATTACATAATCAAAAGACATTTTGTGCTGACAGATTCTGACCACTTGGTTACTTGAAAAGGAGAACAAGCTTCAACTGTATCTATTAGACTATTTTAAACACTTTAATCAGATTTCATGTACATCACACAGCTGTTCAGTTTCTATTGTTGATTAAGGTGTGATGGCAATTACCTGAGGTCTAAACATTTGGAGAGTCAGGGAGGTATCAATCAATCAGTACATGTCTACATAAAGTCTATTCAGCCAAAATAAGTTAAATCACACGTCTTTACTGAGCAAGATCTTTAACCAAACTGAAAACATACCAAAGAAAACATAAAACTTACACATTTACACATGAATTTAATAAAAAACACAGTTTACAAACATAATCAATTTGATATAACAGTCCAACATTATTCTTCTCCATTTGTTTTTACGTTGTTAGAATGAGGTCAGAACTACAATATCATCTCTGCATCCTCCACAGAGGCCTCGCTCATCTCCTCAGACAGCTCCTCT
Organism: Scomber scombrus; assembly: GCF_963691925.1. Taxonomy (NCBI): domain Eukaryota; kingdom Metazoa; phylum Chordata; class Actinopteri; order Scombriformes; family Scombridae; genus Scomber; species Scomber scombrus. Next base: position 4,191,089 of record NC_084993.1, on the reverse strand, counting down.
TCCTCTTCATCATCCTCCTCCTTAACATCGTCCTCAGCTGCTCTCTTCATGCCCCTCTGCTTGGACAGGGCCACGGCATAGCGAATGTTGTACATGTTAAAGTCACACCTGAACAGAGTAAACACACATGTAAAAAATAAATGACTCAGCATTTCAATCAATCAATCAAACTTTATTTATATAGCAGCTTTCATACAGGCTAGTATAGTTCAAAGTGCTTTATAGTTAGTTGATTGTCTTTTAATTAGTTTTTATTCCAAACAAATTGAGACCATTGCACAAAAAATATAAGTGATGAAAATGTTTAAAAGATTTTTTTTAAATGAGTTTTTGCAAAGGCAAAAAAATGTTGTCACTTACAGTTTGGACATATTGTCAAAGTGTCTCTGGATGCTCTTCTGCAGCGCCTGCAGAGTGGGCAGTATGGCTCCTGACCTGCAAACATCATCAGGGAAGAGTCAGAGAAATGCATTTAAAGTCTCACATCCAACATGCAGACCTTGTGCCACATTATACATTTAAAACAGATGAATAAGAGCGAATAAAGGAATAAACAGATGAATAATAGCGAATAAAGGACAGGAAACTAGCCTGTTTTTGAGTTTCTGTCCGTGCAGCATGAGCAGGCTCTGGGCCCAGGTCATGTAGAACTGCAGGTGACCCGACTTCTCCAAGCACGCCGCCACAAAGCCCAGCAACTTCTCCACGTAGATGTCCGGAAGAGAGCCACAAACCACTCGGACTGGAAAACACACACGCAATCCATATTATACGAGGATTTTCAGCTTCACAATGTAATCAATTCAAATACAAACTAACATTATTTTACATTCATCAACACACTACCGACACCAGGAGGCGCTGTGTTGCGGGGGGAAGATGGTCACTCACTCTGATCGTGCGGCACCGTTTCCAGCACTTCCTGCTTGAACGCTTTTTCGTTGAGCCGGAACGCCAGGACGATGGCCGACGTCCATTCCTGGAGCCGCAGCTGCTTGTGTATGCTGGCCGGCGTCACGTCCATGTCGAGGTCGTAGGGATCAAAGACCAGAGACCCGTCAAGGGAGTAGACCAGCAGGCCCTCGGTGGTGGTGGCGGACCAGCTACGACCTGAGAGAAGGAAGAGGGGACGGCTTTATTAACCAGCTGATGCCTGAGATTAATTGTCATCTAAACTTTCCAACTTAATTTTTAGGCCACCTTTGAAGATTTTGTCAGTGCTCATTATGTTTTATCGTATGAACGATAGTAACTAGAAGTTTGAGAGGTGACCAGGTCAAGAATTTAAATATTTGGACTGTTTTTGCTCAATCAACATGTAAAGGTGATGAGAGAAGATGGTGATGCCATCTTCTCTGCATGTGGGGGAGAAAATGCAACCTAATTGTGTTACCTACCAGTAGGGGAGAACCGCAGTGAGCTGACTCTGATCTCTGGCTTGAAGTGTCGGGAACTCATATCACCTTTAAAAGAGAAAGAGAGAAAATAGCAAAGAGAGATAAGTGATGTATTATCCATTATATTGAGGGTATACGATCTGAAGACTTTAAGCAACGACTTGCTGCTAGGTAAAAAAAAAGAATAATAATGATTCTTTATGAAAACTGGTCTGACTGTTGAAGGAAGCTTCGCACCTTTCCTGACTCCAGGTAGGCTGATGTTGACGCTGTCTCCGTCTCCAGCTCCGTCATCCACCAGCGCCAGGCTGCCAAACTCTGTCATCTTCCGTCTGTCCAGGAACTCCTGAAGCCAAAACAGGAGCACAGTCATGTAAAAATGACTTGAAGGATCTTTTTTAATTACTTTCTTTTTGCCAGGATGAGCCAAGAAAATAGTACTTTCTACATATGACAGCAGTAAAAAGATGTGCTAAAAGCTGAGCTGAATGTGAGGCCGTACCTCCATGGCATCGAAGGAAAGGTTGCAAGAGATCTCAAACTTCTTCATGAGCATCTGCTCCTTGACGTTGTAGATGCAGACAAACTTGGACTGGCCTCCTGCCAATATAGACTCCCCGTCCGCAGAGTAGCACAGCGACGTGAAGGACCTGAGAAACAGCAAAGATGACACATGAACCTGAATCATAAACCCTACAAATGAAGCTGTTCTGCTACGGTTTGGACAAGAGGAACTACAGACTGAGGGTGTGATCTTGTCCACTTACTTGCCCTTGGCAGACTGCTTAGCTGTGACTTTATCGGTCTCTTTGCGGCCCATCTGCAGGTCGTGGCGTCCGGCCACCGAGCCGGTTTGCGTGGCCGTGTGTGGGTCCCAGAAAGAGATCTCACCGTTCAGAGTGGCCACGGCCAACTCTTGACCGTCAGGCCGGTAAGTCACTGACAGGCCTGAGAAAACATGGAAAAGAAGAGTGTAAGCAGTTACGCCACATTATTCTGAATAGCTTAATAATACTTTTCTACATATGCACAAGAATGATGAACAAAACCTGAGAAAAAAAATCTTTACAGCGTCATTTGTGCTTCAACCAATCATTACTTACCATCAGAGGTTAGGGGAAGTGTTTCTTTGACCTGCCAGCTGTCCAACATGTCCCAAAGCCGGACGGTGCGATCCCACGAGGCGCTGGCCAGGATGGACTGGACTGGACTGAAACACAGGCAGCTGACGGGACCCTCGTGGCCTCCAAGGATCTATCACCCACAGAGAGAAAGTACATACATATTAACACTTAAAGCATGCTTTTTTTTTTATTATGTCCCTGAAAGATAAAGTGATTATGTGCCTACCTCCAGCAGCCTGCCTGTCTGCATGGACCAGAGAAAGACCTCAAATGAATCCTGGGCTCCGGCGCTCACCAGCTCTCCACTGACATCTACTGCCAGGGAAGAGAACTGCGCAGGCCGAGGCGATGTGAACGTCCTGAAGTTTCGGTATCTGTAATGAACACACACACACACACACACACACACACACACACACACACACACACACACACACACACACACACACACACACACACACACACACACAATTACCTTCACACATACACTACTAATTTACAGAATCACATAGTACATCCTCATGCTCATTCTCCATCTCTATCCATGTTTGAAGGCTTCACTGTGAAGCTCACCTGTGCAGGTCGAAGGCTCGGACCGTCCCGTCCAGAGAAGCGCTGACGATGACGAAGCCGCTGGAGGTGAAGGTGACGTTGGTGATGCTGCTGGTGTGCTCCGTGAAGGTGACGAAGCAAAGGCCGCTGTTGGTGTTCCACACTTTGACCTGCGGAAATGAAACACGGTGACGTCATTTTAAAAAATATGTAATACAATGAAAGCAAATCAAAGCCTGGAGAATTATCTGTGACGTCAGTGTACATGCAAAAAATACATAACTCTGACTGTCATAAGGCAAGACAAACACTTATAGATTCAAAGACGCTACAAATAAAGTCACTTATTTAGATTTTGTGACACTTTTACATGAATCCTGGTCCTGGAGTTTTTTCCCCATTTTAGCTTTCCAACAGACTAACTTTTCCTTTCCCAGCTTTCAATATTCCACATACATATAATGAGAGCTTTTAACAACAACAAAACAGTGTGGATACATGTGTAAAGTCATATAATGTCACCCTGCTTTCCACAGCTGCATATAAATTAAGTAAAACGTTGCATTCGGAAGATGCGGAGCGCTCACTTTGCCATCGTCGCCTCCTGTGACGATGTATTGTCCGTCAGGTGAGTAAGCCAGCGAGGCCATGTTGTTAAAGTGTCCCTGCTGCTTGAAGACGTACGACTCGCTCTGCCACTCCCACACCAGCAGCTGACCCATCCCTGAAACACACAAATATCCCACAACAATGAAACACTTATATATTAAAGTATTAAACTAAATCCGAGCAATTTGAATATCCTAAATGGGCAAAATATTTTAAAAAGAAGCGACAACAAAAGAAGAAAAGATTTCTCACCTGAGCAGCCGAATCCAATCCAGTCTCCAGAGCAGTTTATAGAAACCGAAGCGATTCTCTGGTCCGAAATACTGGAAGCAGAAACGATCAAATAGTCGGCTAGAGTATTAAAATTCAAACGAGAGAAAACGTGATGCGTGTAAATCAGCTTTTTTCTCTCACCTCAGGGAGTGAATAAGGTTGAACTCTGGAAGTTCGTGCAGGTGGAAGATTCCAGATGCAAAACCTGTGACCAGGATGTGCGTCGGTTTGTGGTACGCGGCCGCTGTCAAGTTGTTAAAATCTCCCTCCTTGTTGAAGAAGTGTCTACAAGAGCAGAGAGCGAAGAAAATACAGGTGAGCTGCAACTTGTAGAGGCAGCTGATCTTCACCCTGCAGCTTGTTATCTTGTTGGGGAGACGGTTGTGGAGGTGCTGGCTCAGTGGTACGGGACGCACTGGTTTTTATTATACATGCCGAGGCTGCTATGACAGTTTTAGAGCAGCCAAGGGACAAATTAACCTGCACTTTGTGAAGCCAGCTGCCTAACAGAGAGAGGGGGATGAATGCCACTCAATGTATCACAATGTGAAGAACGACAGTGGCTCGGAGAGAGGAGTGGAAGGTTTGATAGAAAGAACTTTACTCGCAAAAAATACAGAAACTGAACTGAAATATATTAAAGATACAGATCTAAGTAAATGTGATGGGTTGTAATAGATAATACAACTGCCAGCATCCACAACATCTAGACTGAAGAGGAAATTAAAATGTCTGTTATATTAGTTTAATAAAACTGCACATTTCTGTCAGTCATGCAGCTTCAATCTGTTTAAAATAGTTAATTGCTTTTGATTGGAGTGCAAATATAGGCGTTTCCTAGCAACCAAGTTACACATTATTAAGTAAATCACATAGTTTGGTACAATTTAACCCATATTATATTGTTCTTAAGGAGATTATTATAAGTTCATCCATATTTAAACATAGCTGCTGTGTCTTTTAACTAGAAAGCACATTTCACCATCAAATAATAACTAACAGGTCTGGATTTACTTCAAATTTTTAAACAGAGAAAAAGAGATTTTATTAACAAAATCAGCCACAAAAAGAGAGAAACTTCTTACTTGCTCCTCTGCTTGTATCGAACGTTTTTAACCTCCTTCTCTTTGGGAGCTTCAGCTTTCCCTCTGATGACTTCTCCCTCCTGTCCCTCTATCCTCTCCTCCTCCTCATCATCCTCCTCTTCCTCTCTTTGTCTCTGGGGTTTGGGTTTGTCGCTGCTCTTCTTCAGAACGAGGCCCTCCGGTTCGGTGTCGCTCTCCCACACGCACAGCGTCCCGTCCTGGCTCACCGTGTACAGCTGGAGACACAGGATTAAACAGGTTGTGACGATGATGTGGATTTCATTTTGTGAGCAGAGTCGTATTTATTAAAACTCACATCCAGACTGTCCTTCTCAAAGAAACAGCCCACGATCAGGTCCTTGTGTCCCCCCAGCGAGTAGTAGATGAGGTTGGCCCAGCGCTCTGCACCAAACACCCACGTTGACATGTCTTTGCTGCCCACCGCAAAACACCTGAAGGAAAAGAATTCATCTGATCAGTCGCAGGCTTCTTCTACTTTGGTGTCACGTAAATCTTTTAACTTTGACTCACTTGGAGTCGTCCGTCCAGTCGATGCAGGTGGTCTCATCATAAGGTCCGTAGTAGCTCTTGTCCAACACGAAGGCGTTAAACTCCCGCTGCTTGCCAGGTGCGTGGTACATCAACGCTACGTTCTCCTTTGTGACAATAAACTTCCTGAAGAGGGGGAAAGTCAGAGTAGAATAACCGTGAATTAAAAGCATCTGGAAGAGTCACAAAGATACTGAAACATTAAAACAGATGCAGGAAAATGGAATATAAGATAGCAGCACAGGTGGTCACAACTGTAAGCAGGGAGTAAAAATGACAGATTTAACAAAACCCCATAATTTATATCTTTATGCTGCTGGTAGGGTTTTTCTTAAAAGCAGATTGAACTTACTATAGAATGCAAGTTGTGTCTGATACCAAAAAGCATGGATAAAGATAAAAGGGAGAAATGAAACATCTGTGCTTGAATTCATCTTCAGAGTGCAAACATTTTTAATATTTTCTGCACTTTTCTGCATCAATTAAACACATTTCATTCAGTTTTTACTGATTAAAAAAATCTCCTCATACATCTATAAAATCAAACCTGAAACTGTTTCATTTCTTGATCTTTTCTTTTCATAATTCTTCACGTAAAGCTCCCTCAGACTCTCTTACCTGCCGTCAGGAGAGAAGCGGATGCTGCTGACAGGTTTGTGAAAGTGGAAATGATGGAGGATGGCTCGGGTGATGAGACTGACCAGCAGCGCTGCGCCATCTGTACGACAATAACAGGAACACACACGTTTCGGTTTTTGTTGTGATATCACCAGACAAATCATCTAGTTCAGTCAAGTGTAATTTCTCACCTTCATCCACCAAGATTGCCAGATTCCCGTCAGGAGAGAGACCCACACATGTTATGTTCTTTGTCGTGGAGAGTGGCAACGTCTCAGATGTGTTGCTAGGAGACAGAGAAGAAACGGCTTTAGTCCAGCTTTGGTTTTTATTTTTAATGAATGTCAACCTTTGCTTTCACCTTAATCTGTTTACACACACAGGTTTCCGTGCTGCTACAACATTTATACACCAACATGAAAGCATCTGATCTGCTTTATATCAAAAAAATGAAAAATGTGATAAGAAGGCATTTGTTATTCTTATGAAGTCTATAGTCTTTATAGACATAGTAAATGTCTCTTCTTTATGTGTGGCGTGGCAGGAGTGTGGTCTTCCTTGGGCACCACACTGTGTTAATCCAGGCCTGGAAAAACTTTATTTAAGACTGACTTACTTTTTCAGGTCGAAGACAGAGACTCTGTTTCCAACTGGACTGATCACAGTGTTGCCATCTTTGGAAAAATTCAGATTCCCCTGACGATAGACTGCTCCGAGCAGATTGGAAAACTACAATACAAAGAGAGAGAGAGACAGAAAGAGAGAGATTTTATACTTTATTTATTGTCATCACTTCATTTCCTACAGTCTGCTGCACAGCAATGACAACTCTCTTCTTTGTAATGTGATACAACATGCAAAATAATCACAAGGCTCCTGTAAATCCCAGTTATTGTCATGTATACTTGTTACATCTAATCCTGCACTAAACCTTCGAGAAATTAAAGTTTAATACATGAATTCAACAACTTTTGACAGTGGAAGAGAAATGCTGTGTTGGTGCCAGTTTCCCTTTTAAATACCATCTTTAACAGTGTTGTTAATCTGTTTTAATTGTTAAATAAATTAAAATAAATAAACATATAAACCTGCGTTTGGACTGCATCAAATAATAATAATTTTGCTTTTTCTATTCGTTTTTAAATCACTTGTATCACTCCTGTCTGAGGAGTTAATTTAACACAAAACTACAGAAAAAAATGCAGTTCAACAGCAACACAATACAACACAGTTTACAGGCAGATATTAACAAATAAACCCATTTATATCAGATTACAGAGCAGTAACATGTCCTGCTTGAGTTGGGATTAATTAAAACATCAATTAACTCAACTTAAACTGTAAAACGTGAGTTATTGTAGTGGAAAATAGAGAAAAGCTCATTTAAAAACGATACAATTAAGACAGTCACATGATTTACACGAGTACAGTGTGAATGCTCAACCTTTATAAACATTAACTTCTAATAAAGCTACACAGTTTATACCTCACTCATGTAAAATGTCAGTCTAAAAATGAGCACTTTTTTGAATGAAGTTTGGTTTGAGTTCGCTTTCATATATTATCTACATATCACGGACTTACCCGATAAGAAAACTTCATGTTTGTAATTATATTCCTTAAACTTCATGTATGTGTCCAGTGTCTTATTATTTATACAGTCCGAGAGTAAATATTAATATTACACATGCTTCTTCTTCCTCCTCTGCTGCAGCGACACCACACGTGTTTGCATTTTGTTGACACTTCACACATCCGGCTTCAGTTGAGCTGCACCCAAAAATCACCGCGCCCCCTGGTGGTGAGGAGGGTAAACGACTGAATATTAAAAGCATATTAATCTTTATTTATGGATCAATGACGTGCGAAAATTTGATTAAACACAGGAAAATAAATGTGAACTAAAATGTGGATTAAAAAAACAAACACATTTTACATAATTTGCAAAAACTTATTTAGAAAAAATGGTTGTTTTTAGGATAAGTCCTGCTCAATATTGACACAATGCTTAATGTAGAAATATTTCAAATTTGTTTCTATTCATTTGATGTTTTAAAATGAAGTTATTATTTGTATAAGTACACTTAAATACACTGTAGGTGGATGAAATATTACTTTTGTGGTTTCACCATTTGACCTTTTCAGGAGCATTCAGTCTTACTTTTGTTTAAAAAAAAAAAAGAAAAGAAAAAAGGTGTACTTCAAATGACATAAAACCAACAAAAACACAAAATGTACATATTAATAAGCCTGATTCATGCTTGCAGGTGCAGACTTTAAATATAACAGAGGATTTTCACACTTTTTATAAAAAAAATGGAGTCTTGCAGAGTAATAAGGCTGAAAAGATGTTTTTCATCATCTTTAGCTAGTGTAATTTTTCATTGTAGCGACATGTAGCTTCTTAAATCTACACACATAAAGGTTTTGTTGCTGCAGTTGTGGTCTGGCAGCTTATGGTGTCTAACATTAACCTACATTAGAAAACTTTAGATGCTGCCTCACCCTTGACTTAATGCTTCTCCTGTACCTGAGCTCTTGTTACACTATCTTAGTGTGTCACAGGTGAACATGATGATGTCTTTAAAGTGTCTTTAGAGAGATATCGTGACTAAGATTCACACGCTTCCATAATGCACATGGAAAGAGTATTTGTTTACAATTTCAGCTGATATATGCAAACACTACACCTACTGAAAACAAAAGGCACTGCTCAGAATAAGTGACACACTTGGATCTGAGCAAAACCAGGCCGTCCTTTCCAGTTGCTGCCTCAGTGGCCTTCACACGATCCCTCCTGCCCGCTTACATCTAATACTCTGTGCTGAATAATTCAGCATCTGGCAGCTACACTGTGTACACAGCACACGTGTGGAAATGGGCTGAAGCCAAAGGTAAACTGAAAATGCAACTGTATATTACACACCACCAAGTTTAGTACTTAAAGGACACACAAAGTCCAACTTTTTTATAGGATTTATTTAAAGAACGTCAAGATTAAACATCCAAAAAAAAGTAAACAATTACACTTGTTGCATTATCTCTTTTTTCACCTCAGAGTTTTGTGCCAGAGGTCGAAACAGGGCACCACGTGCAGCCGGACATATTTTTGGCCCCCGGCTGAGCACTCCAGACAGCCGTAAACAGTTTCCCGCTTCTGGTTTCCCATGCCGCACAGCGAGCAGGGGCCTTTGGGGATGTTGTGCTTGAGGAGGTTGACTCGAGTGTGGGAGCTTTCCCTCAGGTAGGTGGTGGACACGTCCGTCATGCTGGCGGCTTTCTCGTAGTAGTCGGTCACCATGTCGTCCATGTAGGTGTCGGAGTGGGTGAGCTCTTCAAATGTTCTGTCATCTACACAGGAAGAGTTGAATAAGAGGAAATGGTGACAGTAAGGTGTGAATATTTGGAGATGGTTACTGTACCTGCTCTGAAGGGGTTTCCGTAGATGATCCCTGACAGGAAGCGGCGCAGTCGGCCCATGGAGAAGCGACCGATGAAACCGCCAAGCTGCTCCCTGATCTGCTCCCTCTCAAATCCCCCCTGAGACTCTGGAGCCACACAAATATCTGACACAGAAGAAGAAAAATGTTAGTTTGATCTTCATTTCTGTTGCCTAAATGAATTTAAAAAGTGTAAAACTCTTCACATGCATCAGTTCAAACATTCAAGAGACGTAACAATAAGAAAAACTCATTTTTAGTGCAACTCTCATAAAACATCACACATGCAAACAATCAATATTTTAAGATGCTTAAAAGAAAGTGTTAATTAAGGAGTTATTAATAGACTATTAAAACATCACAATGCATGCAGGCTTTGTAGAACTACACATGTATTCCATTATTAGCAATTATTAAAGCATTAAACTATATACCAGTTTAAAATTCAGCAGTATCAAGTCATTTCTTTTCACTTTTTAATTTCATAAGATTTAATGACACCACGACTGTAGAGAAATAAATCATCCGTTTGTCTGTCTAATAGTGGAGAGATTGTAGTGTAACGTACTACACATAAGATGAGGATGCACAGCCTCAGGTGTTAACCGCAGCTTAATCACCTGCTGCCTTTAATGTGGAAGACAGCTTTTAACTATGAAAGGATTCAAACCTTCAATTTCCCACAAATAACACACTCCTAATCCTTTAAGTGTCCTATTGACTTTCATCTCAGCTTTGTTAGTGGTGGATTAAAACTGGAGGCAGTCAAAGGTTTTTCATTTAAAGGTTCAATTTCAGCACTGAAAGTTTAATTCAGTCATTTTAATGCTTCAGAAGAGCATGTTTACTCTCTAAGAGCACATTTCAAACAATGCACTCCCAACGACACCAGTCTGCTGCTGTCACTGGGAAATATTTTGAGAGTATAGGTGAGTGATGGGGAGTGATGTAGGGAGGTATATTTCCTACCGAGCCGCCCGTCAAGTCGAACGAACAGCTCGCAGATGCTGAAGGCGATGGTGGTGTGAGCCGGGATGACGATGGCCTTGTCTCGACCTTTTGGGTTTCTGCCGTCGTCGATTTGAAACTGCAGCAGAGCGGAAAGATAGTCGACTGTTATCTAGATTACAGAGTCAGGTGATGGAGAAATAGTTGGTCCGGTCTGGAGAAGAATCTGCATTTTGAGGCAGATTGTGGGGAGACACGCCAGCTGAGTCTTAAGTCTATTAACGTTCACAACTGTGTGCTTAAAGGAAACTGGTCTTGACTTTAAATCAGTACATGTGGAACAACGTGGGATGAATTGGCGTCACCCTGATTGCACTGCAGCTGTAATAAGCATGAGTTGGTCAGGATAGTCATGTATATGAATGTAGTATTGCCAGAGTTCTACATTGATTTGGGTTTCTTTACCCTCATGGTGGTCCCTCTCATCCCGGCGTGGACCGTCAGAGAGCACTGGCGTGTGGTGCGGATGCTCTCCACCACGACACAGAGGATGCTCCGTCCGCTCTCTCTGGACTGACGAACCAGGCAGTGATCCAGGTCCACTTTCCTGAAAGATCACAAAATGAATTCTCAGTACCGTGTGCACCCTCTAAACGCCTCCATATTTGTTGTTTCGTTCATTTAAAGCCCAACAACACATCATCGACAGTCTATTTTCTGTGTTGCATGAAGATCCTGTCTCGTAGTATGTGTGCTGGTGTAAGATAACATGATCATTTATTCATCCATACAAGGAAACCCTCTTCTCACATACCCACTGCTGCCACTAGAAGGTCAGAGGTCAGACATCAATGTGTTGCTGTTGTGAGGAGAAAACTTGAATCTAGATGTCTAAAATGTCACATTTGCATTTTGTTATTGTACAAAACTCATAATAAAAAACTTTTGTGGTAGTTTTTAGATCTCTCCTTTCAAAAAGATAAATATTTAATCAAAAAAATAGATGATATAACTTGATGATTAATAAAATATCACCTACATGGCACTTTAATCAGTCTAAAAGTGATATGATGATGATGATGATGCTGATAAAGATAAGAGTGCTAACAGTATATTAAAGCCAGACTGTAATAAGTGTTGACACCTGGAGTTGAGCTCTCGCAGTAACGTTGGCACCTCCAGCTCGTGTTTGGTCACGATACCAAACGAGGCTTTGACGGCCACGGAGTCGGACCCGCTGATGTTGAACCCCACGTCGTTGATGATGTGGTTCCCCAGTCGACCGTTGAGGGATACGTCTGATTTGTCTTCATAGTTGAGGAGCTGATAGGATGACACTCCTGTATATACATATATATATATATAAAAGATGGATATTCAGTGGAGCAGTATTTATATATACTGAAATTTAAGTATTCATGTTGACACTCTTGCCTGTAAAGGGAAGAAACTACAGATTGTTTTCTTCACTGGTTAATGTTTAGCTAATTTTCTCAATAAATCGACTAGTGTTTGTTTCTAGAGCTCAAGTTAATGTCTTCATAGCTCGTGTTTGGTATCCATTTTTCAGTGGTGTAAAACACAGAAAGGCAGCAAATCTTTACATTTAAAAAGCATGAATCAGAGAGTTTTTGGTAGTTTTCTTACTTGATAAATGACATTTCTAACTTTCTGTTCAAAGATTTGCTAGTGTCAGTTCTACCTCCAACATGCTGGCTACGTTTACACTGCAGGCTAAAGGCAAACATCTGATTTAGTTTTTTTCATGACAGTGTGTGAACAGCACAAATCAGATGTGATATTTTCAGATTTGGGCCATATTTTAGATGTATTGTAGATGACATATGGCTCAAAGTCTTTTCTTGTTTAAATAAGATTGTTCTGATATTTTGGCAGGCAAGAATATACATCTAACTTTAGATATGTGGAGTTTCTTGGCCTACAAATGAAGCTATGGTCTAAACATCTTAATGCAGTCACAGTTCATTTAGGACACTCAGCTCTTAAACTTTCACATCCAGCATCATCTCTCCTCACAAATCCTCAGATTCTCATCACCGTACCTGCAGTGATCTCCTTCTCGCCTACCAGGATGTCTTTCAGTGAGAAAGCGGTGGAGGCGCATTTGGTTTTCTTCCAGAAATGCCTCTTCCTCTTCTTGGTGACGAGGCTGAGAGGTTGGTATCGATCGGCCTCGCTCAGGCTCGGGACGGGGATCAACCTCCCCGTGTCTCCAACCTGCTTCACAAAGTTCTTAGTGGCTGCGGCGAACATCTGGAGTGATGCATGAGTGTCAAAAATGTTCCCTCACAAATAAAAAATCCCCTCCTTCGACTACAGTGCCACATCCACTAGTGGTTACACTGTCTGCTGAGCTGAACTCTTCTCAATAGGGACGCTAATCCAGGAGTGTTCTTTCTAACTTGTGAAATGTTAAATAATGCAGGTAGTGTGTAAGGGAATATGTGTGTTAACCTGATAGGTCACTGTAGGCCAGCAGCTTCCTGTCACATGACGAATAAGGTGGAAAAACAAATTACAGGAGCATTGTTACACTTTTTTAATAACCTGTATTTGAACTTTTTATTTCTAAAACGCCCTAAAGGAAAAAGGAAGAGGTGCAGGATTAAAACAAACTGCAAAAACATATAAAAATTCAGTCAAATTTGTTACAAAGAGAGTTTATTTTTTCACCTGTAACTGTTGAGTGAAAGTATAAATATCTATATCCTGTCCTAGATGCATATTCCCTTCGACTCTGTAATACATGAAACATCTGCTTTGAGCCTTTTACTGAAAAACGGTCTGGATTATTTTTTTATTTTCTTTTAGGGATGTCTCTGTGGTTTTTGTAAGATCTAATGTTTTTTCATCCAAGCTTTTTTTAGTTTGGATAATGTCCACCTTTTTCTGACTGGTGGGCTCCACTCACAGTGTGGATATGTGTGTGTGTGTGTGTGTGTGTGTGTGTGTGTGCATCCTACATGATCATGGGCTGATTTCTCTCTCCTCTCTCTTGTGGTTTCACTACTGTCTAGGTCTATACAACCAGAAATAGCGGGTACGCCGTGCATGTGGCTTTAAATGCCACATGTACGCCGCTTTCTTAGAAGCTGAGGTCAGTTTTAGCTTTCTATACATTATATTACACTCTGTAATTTTCACTTCTTGGCCAAAATAGGTCAATGTTCTTACTTGTTCTTTCCACCACTGTTAGCAGCTGTTCATTTGTTTCAATAGCTGTTTTTCTGCAAGATGAAAATTCAAGAAATGTTTTGGTATTGATCCTGTTGACAGTATTAAACAAAACTTTTCAAGTCAGTCTGAAAAACAACAGTCAGGCGCCCCGTATGAACACTGAAACAGGTCTTTGTTGCTGTAATCAACACTCCTGTCCATGCTGGCTATTGAGCTTATAATGTAATTGATGGGAGACAAAATCCACAGTCCTTGTTTTGGGCAAAACTGTACTTAAATGTTGATGTGAAGCTTATATGAGACTTCAGCAGCAGTCTGAGTTAGTCATATAAAGTGGATATCTGACACATTTAAAGTCTTTTTAGTAAAGTAGCTGCAGTGGAAGAATAGTAAGAAAATGTTTGAATTTGATGCTTAAAAGACAAAATCTACTTAATTTGACTCATTTGGACAGCTGATGCTTCATATTAGCTTCAAATAAACTTGTAAATACTTTTTTCTAATGGTCAGTATTAACAGGAGGAATGATTACAGCAAGAAAAACATGTTTCAGTGTTCATTTGGGCACCTGCCTATAATTTGACTTGAAAACCTGTAAAGACAAGACATCCTTAGAGACTATACTTAACCTAAAGCAGCTCAGGGAGGAACTACTGATGCTTTAAAATAGCCTAAAATGACGTGCTCGGTATCTCAGGAGAACATCGATGCTGGCTGTTTCAAGAATTGACGCTTATGAGCTTTGGCAAAACGGATATGTTTTCAAACTGCTAGTTCATCACACTGCACACACACAAAAAAAAAAACTGTGTACAAATGTGCAGAAGCTTATAGGTCTCATCTGATGACTTTCTTCCCATCTGCTCCAGTTTCTGTCCCCCAGTGGCTCTGCCCCGCTCTCCAGCTCCTTAATGGAAAACCAGTCTGTTGCTTCAAGCACCTTTAAACACTTCCTGAAGTTGTTCTGCAAAGGAAACAAGTGGAATCCATCTTGTCCACGGACAGAAATGCAACTTTTAAAAAGCTCAATTCAAGATAAAAAATTCACTGCTGAAAGATCACAGTATGGTCTGTGTATGGATCACAGGCGGAGACGATGGCAGACAGGTCACAATGTTTGTTTTGTTCTCTACCTCGGGGACATCACCTCAGGGATTGGCAGTTTGCTTGACGCACCGACTTGGCAGAGCTTTGCCCTGGAAAACACATCAGATGAGAGTAACCTGCACGTTGTAAACCGCTCAAGATCTGCACAGATCAGCAAGTTGAATTTCAGGTAGACAGCAAAATAAAATAAAAAATAAAAAAAAACTGACAAGACAGCAGTTTTTTTGCTTTATATTCAATGCATGCTTTTATTACATATTTCTAACATATAACCTTCTTCTTGTTTCCAAAATGATGTAGCAGGAGACCAAATCGTGTGATAGAACATGATACAAAAAATTGCATATAGGAGATGCTGTACACTCGACACATACATTAAAATGTAGTTAAGTAAATATATATATATATAACAAGTTGGGTTTTTTTCATATTTTTTGCCCATTTTTGACAACAGTGCCAAGAGTGAGATGAGATAATTGATACCACTGTCAAGACTGTGTGGTAAGGCTATAAGCAGGAGATGGGTAGCTTAGCTTAGCATAAAGACTGGGAACAGAGGGAAACAGCTAGTATATTTCTGTCTAAAGATAATAAAAGCAGCCTACTAACAAATTAAAATGTTATATCTTGTTACTACGGTACGTGCAAAAAGTGATATTTCTTGGCCGGTTGCAGTGACTTCCTTTCCCCAAATTTAATCCTTTAATTTCATACATGCAATTTCATGCTTGATTATAAATGATAGCCACTTATCCTTTTGGTGTCTTTTTTTGTTGTAGTTTATTAAAGAATTGTTGTGAAGAAGGGTTGTAGCAGTTAACATAAATAAATCTATGTAAATCTTGGTAATTTGTTGAGTTTAAAGGTTTAAAAGAGGGATTCTGGCATGCAAAAAGTAGCAGAAATGCCTCATTTTGAGTTTCCTCCATGTGCAAAATGTGGTTGTCTAAGTGTATCAGACATTACACTTGTTTCATACTTGCAAAAGCAACAATATCCTGAATAAAAAATCCTCAACTTGTGCGTTCAGGAGTCTTTCTTCAGCAGCATCGTGCAGCCCTCAATTTCTGTCATCAGTCTCTTGGTTTAATGTCTCTAAATTTAATGCAGCCTTTAATTAGCTACATCTTTCAAAGTAACTCTAAGAGCCTGAGGAGGAGGCTGGTCTTGAAATGAGGCAAAAAAAAAAAAATGATGAGAGAGGAGGAGGAGGAGAAGGTGGAGGAGGAGGAGGAGAGTGAAAGAAGAAGGGGGGGCAGAGAGAGAGAAGGAGCTTGTTTCAGTTCGCAGTAATCGCTCATCCAGGAGCCCGTTCCACTCAGGGATATTTGGATTTTTTCAGCCTGGATGCTGTAGCTTTGGGTTGGGTTCTGTGACTTACCTCGTCTGTCTGTGTGTGAGGACGCTGCATGTCTGGCGTGCAGACATGGGTCCCTCGTTGCGCTCTAGGATTACTCTCTGCCTGGCCATCACCTTGGCTCAGGTGATCGCTGTTACCTGCCAAGAAGATATCAAGAACGGTGAGTGACAACCGCCCCAGATATGACTCTGTCCTTCTTCCTTCTGATTGGGTTTTTGTTCTGTGTTGATACCTGATATGTTTAGGTGCAACTGAGAGGTTGGAAAAGGAAAAGATCATAAAGATGTTTTGGTGTATTTTTCTACTTCTGTGCTCACATATAAACTGAAACTTTTATCAAATCACGTTTTTGGTCTTCTTTGGAGACACAAGTGGACCTATTTGAATCCTGCAAATGTTGGTTATAAATCATCTTTTAAAATGTTTGTTTTGTGTATGATTCATGACAATGTTTTCTCTTTTCTTCTTCTGCTGTTCAAAAGATTCATGTTTGAGTTAATTCATTTTTATAGCTTTGTGACCGATGCCTGTAAAAACATTTTCTTCTATATTATTTATGTAACTGACAAGTGTTTTTTTTTAAACATCTCTGTTTGTTTTTCTCATTATACTCCTGTTTTTCTTTACTTTTCTTTTTTTAATTTTTAGGATGTGGTTTGGGGTAGTTGCTCCTCTCACTGTTTTAGTTTATAAGCTAAACTGAGGCTGCTCTTCCTCCCAACAGCTGGACCACACTGGCCTTGTGGTCTGCTGGGAACTAAAGGTTGAAATCACACCCACAGCCTGGATCAGAAGGGCTTATTGTGCCTTAATGAAACACTATTTTCCTGTTCACTGTTCACAAAGCTGCTAAAAAGCCACAGAATGATGATTTGGGAGTGCGTTTACATAAAACATCTGGAAAACACTTTGAGGAGTTAATTAGAAATGAGAAAGGTGATAACAAACGATGTGATTCTCTCAGAAGAAAGAAGTGACGTTGAGGTAAAATCTCTAATTTAAGATGATTTCCTAAAAGTAGAAGATGTGGCAAAACCCACTTGGGCACGTTTCCTAAAATAAAACATCCCAGTAGATGTGATCTTGGGTCAAAAATACCGCCTCCCGCCCAAAGCCCCCCCACCCTCTCTCTCCCTCTCCACTGCAGGTTTCAGTATGGAGCCTGCTGGGCTGGCTGGGCTATTTCAGTGCGAGGTCGAGGCTGAATGAAGGGGTTCTGAGTGCCACGGCTATAATGATGTGGCCTTGTGGATGGGGTGGACAAAAGCAGGCCACTAATTTTGGTCAGACTCCGGGCCAGAAGCAGACAAGACACACCCAGAGTGAGAGGATGCTTGGATATGAAATATGCGTCACTCGCTATTTATCCAAGTTCACCTCCACTGAAGCGTTTACGCTGCGAATAGAGAGAGAAACTGTTAGATGTTCACCTACATCTGAGTTCATACTGAGAGGTCGTGACATGAGCAGTAGCTGTTTTATGACTGAGTCTGTCATCTTTCAGTGCGGTTCTGCATGGTTGAGGCGTTTTCTCCAGCTGTGGACTGACAGGTGTCCCCTAGGGCCCAGACTTTGGAGCTGGGGTGATTCAACCTATAAAAAGTGAAAAATCTTAAATCTTGCTGTGCTCTTAAACTGCTGTCATAACTTTTCATTTGTTGCATCTAAAGTTAAAGTTTAACGTTGTTTTTCTTTGGTTTTAGAGGACACTTCAAGCCTCAAGAGGCCTCTATAATCCTGGGTGCCTTTATATTAATACTTCACTTTGCTGCCTCCAATGTTATTATAACTACTGGCACACAAACTACTGCACTAGTTCGGCTATTTTCTTGGCATATTACAAAATTGGAAATAAAAACATTAATATTAAAAAACTATAATGATCTCTAATGATAAGAGTTGCTTGATCACCATGAAATCCATCCTCTGGCATCTACTCACTGTCTAATATGAGCTTCTGTTTAGTACAATAAAATGAATTGTAAAATGCTTTAGGAAATATTAGGAAATATAATTTAGGAGAGTTAGATGAGAGGATTGACAATTAGCAGACCATTAGCTTAGCATAGCAAGACAAAATTCATCTACCTACACCTTTAATGTTCACAAATTAACATCTTACATCTGATTTGTTTAAAAAGCCAAAGAGTAAAAACTGTTAGCACTAGTTGTTTGCTCGTTATGCTAAGCTAAGCTAATCAACTCTTAATTAGCCTGGAGGTGTGAAAATGGTATCTATCTTTTTGACTCTCTCTCACAAGACAGCAAATAAGCGTAACTACTTCTAAACTATTTGATATAAAAGCTCTCCAAATGGAACTTGGACAACGTAGTTATTGGATTTGCTGCAATGTCGCATGTCTACAGCTTGGTGAAACTAAAACTGGGAGATGTGGCAAAGGGAGAAGATCCATGTCCAGCACGCTGAAGACATGGTTACAAAAGAGTGAGTCCAGGAAATGTTTCAGGAATGGGAAAAGTGCTGAGACTAGTATACTGCATCTCAAGGAGAACACTTTAAAGTGGATTAGAACGGTGCCACTAAAAGATTTCAGTTCTTTTTAAGCACTTGAATGATTTTTTGGGTCCCTGCTCACTTTATATTGAAACCAATGTTTCCTGACCTTCCTAAATGTGTGACCCTTTAAAAAACAGCATGTCCTCTAAAGAAAAACAACAATATAATTCAGAAAAACGACCCATAGTTACGTCACCTTGTGGCCATTGTGATTATGACCTGGAGGTGACAAAGGTGACACATGTCCATATTAGGAGGGTTGATGGCTACATGGTTAGATGGCAGGAGAAACTACTATTGGCGTGGCGTCTACTGTTGCCATGACGATGAAGGTTGCCTGACTTTAACGAAGTAGCAGCTTTAATCCACACCACATTTTAAGTGATCATTTGAACCCAAACCATGATCTCTTCTGGCCTCTAACCAAGTGGTTTTTGTGCCTAAACCTAACCAGACGTTAACCACAGCGCTGTCACACCGTAAAACATCAAACATAGCATTGATGGAGGCCACATATTAGAAAACACTCCTATGGGTCATTTTGGCGTTGTACAATCAATCTAAGTGGTCATTTAATTATTATATATATATATATATATTTTATTTTTTTTAAACAATACTTCGGACCCCTTGTGTTTTTTTTTGCTATACTTTGATCATTTTTGACCCCTGAAGATGTCAAATTAACCCAATTATAACCCAAAACATTGACCTAAGGATGTTAGTACATTTCCTGTTTGTTTCGGGGTCAGATGTGTCAGTCGTTGTTGTGTTGAAACAGTGAGCTGAGATTTAGGATTCCTGCTGTCAGCTTGTTAAGTCACTAATCGGCCATTTAACATTTTAGCGTGCTGTTCTTGGCTCAGTGTTGTGAATGTGAAACACCACCAACACCTGCAGGCTTAAAATGGATAAAATGTTCTTTTCTCTTTATTGGCACGTTTTTCTTATATAACTGGGTTGTTTTATTTAAAAGACTCAGATCTGAAGGGGTGAATTATACAGTATCTCACAAGAAAGAGCAACAATTGCCTCAATTTCCAGCTTTTTTATTCACAGAGGTCAGTTTATGTGGGCTGGATATTTTTTTTTAATAATAAACCTGAGCTGAGGGGGTTGGAGGGGGGTCTGCAAAACTACCAGGTGACCAGATATTGTTCAATGAAACAAGACAGTTGCAGAAAGGAAAGAAAACCAACTAATGCTGGAGAAAAATTGCACAACTATTTGGCCTGAACAACCTGCTGAATAAAGCTACGACTGCTACAGCTGCTCTGCAGGGTGAAGCAGTTTTCATAGCGGGAGGCTTCTCCGGGTGTGGCATCTCTGCTCTCTCCCAAATAAAGGCAAGCCACAAGTTTTTTCCTGAAGCCGAACGTATAATACAGCCTGCTGTGGTTTCCCCTGAAATAACTCGTGCTTTTGAAAATGAGCTTCTCTCGGGGGAGAGGCTCCACCACATAATTAGTACTTAGGACGTCACTAAACTGCCTGAGTTGATATGCTCAAAGTCATTATAGCAGGTGGCTATATTTGCTTCTCCCCCCTAAAATGTCCTTTCTGCATGGCAAAAATCACTCATCTTAACATGTAATTTTGTCTTTCATGTCATCAAACTTTATTTTTCTTAAAGCAAGAAAAAAGAAGGATATAAGAAGGATATAAGGGATCATAATTACCACTCTGAATAGTTTCCCTCCCTGAGTCAGTATATGGAAACGGATATTAAGAAAATGTCACTTTTTAAACAAAAGATTCATTTGAAAGTAGTAAAGTTTTTACCAACTTATGTGTGTAAATGTTAAAGCCAGCAGAATGAAGCAGCTCCAATCTTTCCTTTTTTTTCTTGCAGCTGCTTAAAAAAAGGAACTAAATAAATTATAGGATGCCACTGGCACATTTTACTCTGAATCTTGGCGCATACCTCTCAATTAAATTACATGTAGCTGGATTTTGTGTGCCATGATGTGCTAGTATGAAAAGTATAGGTCTCCTCTTGTTTTATGTTTACAGAGAGAGACACTGCTGCTGCTGCAAAGATGATTGCACACTTGCATACAGACACTTTTTTTTAGACATGTTTACAGCCAGGAGCTGTTCAAGCTCAACCGCAGTCTAGTCACACTGACTGGATTATTAAGGTGCCTTGCTCAAAGTGTAGCTCAGGGGCAATTTGAATTGATTTAATTTACAGACTGCTCATTCTGGGGGTTTTTTAGCGATAAGAGGAATGTTAAAAAATGCAAAACAAACGCACTTCATATCATTTTTAGACTGGTTTTGGTGACTTGTGAGAGACAGATAAAAAAATAAAAGGCAGCAGAGGCCGGGATATCCCAACTTTTGGTGGGTCAAACTACTACAATTGCCTATAATACATCTTGATAGCATGTTTCCCTCAGACCCTTCCTGCCTGGTAAATGCTCACGTCTGCGAGACTCCACACCCTTGTTTTACATCAACTTTTCCTTTAAAAACCTGTAATCTCCAAGCCGATGTCTAGTACGATGCTGATGACATCACGAGGGCTATTTTCATCATCCGCCAACATAGGAGACATGAAACAGTTTTTAAAATCCTGACTGAGCTGCTCTCTCCAGGACTGAGTGTGTCATGGAGTGTGTGTGTGTAAAATCAGAGGAATTTCCCTTTAAAGTTTCATGAGTTATAATCATGGTAAGCAGTCGATTTTATTGGCCTGAGGTATAATTTATGTCTTTTACTTCATGCTGAAAGCTAAGTACATTTACTCAAGTACAGCTTTGAGGTGGCTGTACTTCTACTTCATTACAATTCAAAGGGAAATATTGTACTTTTTACTCTACTACATTTATTCAACAGCAACGATATGCATGTTTTGGTCTTTGGATTAATTCTCATACAGCTGTTATTGCAAAGTGGGAAAAAATATGAACCCTAAAATGCTTAGAGGGTGATAAAATAGATGACAGTGACACAGGAGAGACAGCTGATTTTTACTGTATTACTTGGGAAAGGCTGCAACCTGCTGGCCAACAGTGGAAAGTACAGAAGAGAGAATTCCTTTATTGTTGTGACATTTTGGAGGATTAAATTGCAGTGATGCAATCTTAATTTAGCAGATTTTATTCCTCAGATGTAATACTACATGTCTTGAGTCTTGGTTTTTTAATATTTTAAGACCATGTGGAAATTAAGCAATCTTATTTTACAGTGTTGCACCTCAGATTCAGTGTGTTTTTTAGATTCATAGATAAGAAAAAAAGGAAAAATGAGTTTGTGTTGGCTTTGTTGAGTCACATTTTTAAACATAAATGCTTCTGCAGTGCTGCTATTTATATAATAACACTGATTGTGTGCTCCAAAAATGCCAGATTTTACTTATTTTTGAGCTTTACTCTTCTAATAACTTGCGTCTCCTATGCAAAGAAAATATGCCATTATCAATGAGACATTCTCCAAGTCTATCCCAGTCAGTGACATGCCTTTTTAAAAGGTTTCCACATGCTCATTGCTGCTCTGCTTGACTCAGACAGCTGCACAGAAAACGGCAAAACCTACTCCAACAATCAGATATGGAGCCCAGAGCTGTGTCGAGTCTGTGTGTGCGACATGGGGGCTATAATGTGTGAGGACGAGGTGTGTGAGGAGCTAATTGACTGCCAGACGGCTGTGACCCCAGAGGGCGAGTGTTGCCCTGTGTGCTCGACTGCAGCACCGGCACAGAGCACAAACACTAAAGCAGGTAAATGAAGCTACTACCGCTGCTCTTTTCATTCCCTCCTGCAGGGAACAGCGGCTATCATCAAACACCTTCAGTTCCCTTTCAGTGTGTGTATGCATCATTATGGGGTTTTTAAAGTCAGCAATATGAATGGAGAGTTTAATGCGTCTATCTCATGAGAAACAATATGCTGTCTTAAAGAACAACACATTGGATTGCAGAACTGTTAAAAATTACAAAACTGGAAGAAATAAAATGCTTTCTATTGATATTGTGCACTATGCAATAAATAAGGAGCAAGGGAGGATTTTTATAGATAGGCTTTCACCTTTTTCTTCCTTATTAGTAGATGTTTGGTGACATAATTCTCAGCATAACTCTGCAACTTCCACCTGTGCAGAGGTCTAATCAGCCAGAGTGATTGAAAAGACCTGTGTGGGTCTGCAAGCTCGTTAAGACTAACGAAAGCACAAAGGTAAATGGAATTGGAAATTTGGTACACTTGTGTGGGTTAAAACCAGAACATTTAAATAATGCATGTTTTTTAAATTATTATTATTTAAAAAGATTAAACAGAGGGAAGTAAAACAATAGGCTGCAGAAAGGGTTAAATTCCACTGAAAAGTAACCCAAACAGCCCGATAAACGTCACACAGTTAGAAAATAATAATTGTATTTTTATATTTTACCAGTAGTGCCTCTTTATTACCACTTTACCTGAAACAATGAGATCATTCCCGCTTTCAGACAAGTTGACTTACAGTAAGAGAAACGTTTATAAAGCTGAACTTCTTCGTCTTTAAACAGGAAACCAAGCTGTAGATGGAAAACCTGCAAACGGCCCTGCCAATACACAGTGGTAGTCTTTGCCACATTTTTGAATCATTGGCTAAGTGTTGACTCACGAGTGCTATAAACTGTCAGCACTGTGGTTCAGGTGTTACTCTTGCTGTTTGCGAGTTCCACATTTCAAGCCAGTTTTTCTCCATATTCTAAGTTTTTTAAGCAACTGCTGCAAGAATCATGACCACAAAAATCACAATTGTTTTCTCTTGGTTTAAACGTCTGGAGAATAGACTGGATTAGATCCAGAGCAGAACAAAAACAGATCATCTACAAAAAAACTTCCTATATACTGTTATACTGTATATATCACTAGATTTAGGAGGCAAATATTATGCTTTCATCTCCACTACTACACTCCAATTTTACTTAACAGCTTTAGTCAGATTATTGATACTAAATATTATCAACTAATGTATTCTGATGTACTTTTATATTAAGATTAAGATACCCAGTAGTGTATAAAGTAGGTCAAACATACCTTTACCAGCTGTGATATTTGTGATGTGCACACATAATTGCATCAATAATTATAATCCAGTAATTTAAAGTATTGTGGAATGGGATATTCTGCACAACTTTAAATATATTTTGTTGCTGATATCTTTAAAATGTTGAGTATTTCTATAGTGTAGTGTTGCTATTTTTATGACACAGGCTTACAGGAACTTAGACCCTTTCCTGGCTTATTTTCTCAGGTTTTACGCTTAAAACATGAAAATGGAAAACAATTTTGAGAAAAAAAAGGCAGAGTACTTTGTTAAGTTATACATCGTTAGTTTGGTTGGAGGCCAGCTCTGCCACTGGGCATGCAAGTTCCCAGCTCCTTGGAGATCCTTAGTTGTGATCAGCTTTGTTCTTAGTTGAAAGTGCAATGTATGTTTTGATACAAGTAGTGTAAAAAAGCTGAGGAAAAAAATGGTGAAATCCTGATTTAAAGCCCCATAATGATGCACAAACTGAACCATCAACTACCGCCTGAAAGGGAACCACCCACGATACTCACGTGGTTCCTGTTCTGTCTCATGAAGATTCGTGCACAGAAAATGGCAAGACCTACTCCAACAATGAGATATGGAGCCCAGAGCCGTGTCGAACCTGTGTGTGCGACATGGGGACTGTGGTGTGTGAAGAGGTGGTGTGTGAGGAGCTAGGGGACTGCCAGACAACCGCGGCCCCAGAGGGCGAGTGTTGCCCCGTGTGCTCCACAGCTGCACCAAGTCCTCCTAGCAAGGACCAAACAACTGGTAATACATGTTTAAGAAGCATTTTGATTCTGATATTTGACAGACAATTTAAACATTGGTCTTTCTGTTCCATAAATATCCACATTTACAAATCCACCTCGGGGGTAATGTGGATTTTTATGATGTTAAACAAACAGAGGAGACTTTTGGATGATCACATCACTCGAGTGTAAATGATGTTGGAAAGTCTTGACTTTATATCTCTAAAACATTCCACTTTTGCAACTTCCTGGTTGCCCATCTACATTTCCTCTTATCTCGATTGCATTTGGAGATGAATGTCCTCTCCTCTTATTAGCCACTTCACCATCTCTTGTCATCATTTCTTGTTTGCCGAAAAACAAATGCATCAGTCTCATCAGCCAAAAAAAAAAATCATCAATTTCTGCACAAATTTATGCTTTTTTCCCCATCATCCCATCATTTTCCTGTCTTGTTGTCTTTTACATTTTTACTGTGGTGTCATCATAACCAGGATGACATATGAGGGTTAACTACACCCTATTTTCCATATGCTTTAAGTTGCTTTCAATGAATGTATGTACTTAATACCCACTGTGAATTGTGAAATTGTGAAACCATTATGTGTCATGAGCTGATCATCTTGACGATATTCACTGGTAAGTTATGTATATAAAGAGCTCACAAGCACTCTAGATGTGAATTGCATGTAAATATGCAACTTCATTGTGTTGCACACTAAAATGGGGCTAATACTGCAAAGATAAATGCCTCATCTTAACTTTGGGGAGGAAAATGTCAATTAATGGACTCCTGGGTGACTGGCCCTCAGGGTGAGAGAGATTTAGATAAAGAACAGTCAAAATCAAGCAGTCTGTAAGTATATTGGTATTCAACCAAGATTTTAGTCATATTTGTAATTAATTTGGATATTTTTCATGTTAATTTAATCACAATGTTCGGTTCTATATTTTGTATAACGTATGGATTTCTTCGTCTGTTTTTCTAGGCCTGGAAATGGTCCAACTTAGTCTAAAATAAAATTGTGTGAGCTTCAAATTATAAATTGCAAGCTGCACTTTGGGTCCCCATATTGCCAAAAAAAAGTACATTACAGAAGGCATGTGGTACATGCAGCCATCATGGCATTTTAAATCTGAAACCACAGCATACTCTTAAGTGCATATGCCTTCAGGGTCTCTCCAAAAACAGAGCCAGGAAACCAATAAACAGCTGCTCTCATTCCCAAAATGATGTGTTGCACCAGCTGACTGTGCATGATTTGGGATATTGATGTCAGTTGCTGTTGTCTCTCATCAAGATTCCTGTTCAGACGAAGGCAAAGTCTACGCCAACAATCAGATTTGGAACCCCGAACCGTGTCGTGTCTGTATATGTGACGTGGGCACGGTGGTGTGTGAGGACGTGGTGTGTGAGGATGTAGGTGACTGCCAGACCTCGGAGACTCCAGAGGGCGAGTGCTGCCCCGTGTGCACGGCTGCAGCACACCGCCCTTACACAGATACTGAAACTGGTAAACTGTTTGTAACCTGCAGAAGTGTCATGTGGATGCATCTTGTATCTTGCAGTGTTTAGTGCAAGAAACTTTCATCAGGACTGCTGGTACCCTTCATCCTCTCTCACGGCCTGAAAGCCTCGTCTTCAGGCTCCATCCTGTGCACACCACCTTGAAATGTTTTTATTTCTTCAATAATGTGCTCTGAATTTCCCTTTTTGATCATATTTTCAGTTTACGTCAGGAATACATTAACTTTTCGCCAGATAAGCTCACTTCTCAGCCAACTTTTGTGCAGCAAAACTATCGGTAGCTCTTTCATCTGCAGTTTTATTTAAGGTACAACCTTTTCATTATGGATACTTATTTTATATAATGGACACTGGTGGACATGCTACCAATATTACTGCCACACAAAAGAAGGTTGAGCAAGTAACTTATTTACCAAATGAGGTGTATTCCTTTGGGAAATCACTTCATGCTTCGTCATGTTCAATGTCATGTTGTGCATTGTACTTTTCATGATGGTAATGATGACCACTTTTATTGGTCTTTGCATTTATTTTAAGTTGTTGTCTGTTCTAGAACCATGAAAGTATTTCATTGACTTTTTAAATGGAATTATTTCTTTCTTTATAAAGATTAAAGCCCCTATGTGTAGTATTTGAAAATGTGTGGCTTTAGCAACTCCTAGTGGTAGTATCAAATAAGACAGTATTGCATGCAATTATGCTCTACTCTCCCTCAAATCTGAGGCATTAAAATTAGCAGACTGAAGAAAACATCTAAAGAACCAAAAAAATGCCTGCACGCTAAATAAATGCTCCTAAACAGGAAATTTATTGAGGGCAATTATGACATTTTAATTTCATGTCTTCGTCAGGTTTTAACATTTTTCCTCAAACAAAAACTGAATAATAAGCTAAAATCACAAGAATAATCTACATATATGGGCTTTAAACAACAGGGCTACTCCGAACTTTTCAGAGTGATTGCTGGCATGAAAGTAAAGCATGTTGCAGTATGCTGTTAGTGTTCGTGATTTGAAGTTTGTCTGTTTTTTGACTGTTAGATTTCTGATCACATGGTCAAAATGAATCGAGACATTAGTTTAATTTATCTTGGTTTCTGTTTCACAAAGATACCTGCACAGAAAATGGAAAAGTCTACGCCAACAATGAGATGTGGAACCCGGAGCCGTGTCGGATCTGCGTGTGCGATATGGGGACCCCTATGTGTGAGAAGGTGGTTTGTGAGGACCTCGGCGACTGCCAGAAAACTGTGACCCCAGAAGGCGAATGCTGCCCCGTGTGCTTGACTGCAGCATCAACGTCGAGCCCCAGCACAGACCCAATTAAAGGTAAATGTCAACTCTGCCACCTTTATTGAGAGTTTGTGGAGCTACTTTTAAAATACTCCACCTGTTACAGTTGCAGAAGAGAATAAAGGTGAAAGCTGCACAGTGGATGGTGAGCTCTACCAACACAACGACATCTGGAAACCCGAGCCTTGTCACGTGTGCGTCTGTGACAACGGCGTCGCCATCTGTGATGAGGTGCAGTGTGAAATCCTGTCAAACTGCGAGAAGGTCGTCACACCTGAGGGGGAGTGCTGCCCCGTGTGTGACACCTTCGCCAGTGCCAGCAGGATGATTGGTGAGCCATAAGAGGAACTATTGAAATAATTTAAGTTTTGGTGATTTCAGACATGATAAGTTGCAGGAAGTTAAAACGGATTACAGTTATTTCAATGTTCAAATCTGATTTTACCTGTTGAGGAGAATCAAAGCCTTTATTTTCTACAGTGTGTAGAAGAGTGTAAATGTGGTTTAATGAAATATAAATGTAATTATCTTTCTTTTTATTTCCCTATTTTCTTTAAGCAATCATGGGTTACAAGGTAAGTCACAATTAATACTAACATAGATTCATATTAGAATAATTAGTTGCTGTTTTTGATGAAAATAATGTTGATTTATTTGCTTTCTAGGGACAGAAAGGTGAACCCGGTGATATCCCATATGTAAGTTATATATAATACTGACAATGCATTCAGTTTAACCCCTTTTAGGATGTTTTTTGTGTCTTTTTGAAAAGTCTTAATGATGTTTTTCTCTCAGGTGGTGGGGCTACCTGGACTCTCAGGACCTGCGGTAGGTTTTTACTGCTTTTATTCTCTCTTACTGGATTACTTGACAATTTATAAAATACTTTTTTAGAAAAACGGGGGAATTAAAGCTTTTTTTTGTTTATTTCTTTGAGCAATTTTCCTTCTAATATATCTAAACATACTAATTTTGGTGCCAGCAATGTAACAGCTGCATCATTTCATGCACAGACATTTTTATTTATCTCACGTGCTTCTTCTTCTTCAGGGTCCTCCAGGAGCTCAGGGACCTACTGGACCAAGAGGCTTTAAAGGCAGACGGGTGAGTTTATGAGTGCTAATCTTAGCAGAGAAGCTACAATTTAGTTCAACCAGCGTTTAGATGAGCAAGGTATAATAATATGAGGATGCAAAATGTATTAGATTTAACAAGTGATTAATTAATTATCTATGTTGTCCATCATTAATGATATTTCACCACACAAACTGCAGGGATTCGCAGGGCCTCCAGGTTTTGATGGAGAGCCAGGTGTTCCAGGAAATCCGGGAGAGACAGGACCTCCAGGCCAGCCCGCCGCCCCTGGGGTGAGTGTCTTCACCTCTCCAGGAGAAATACACCAGGTTTATCAGATAGTAAATAACCACTCCTCTAAAACAGGTTTAAACATTTATTTGAAATCATTCTCCTCCTAAAAGGGCCACCTGGCGTCACAGATGGCTTCAGGCTTCAATGAGAAGGCTACTATGATGGCTGGGATGGTGTCAGGATCAAGGGTGAGAGCTGCAGACCTCTATAGGAAAAGAAACTGTTAAAGATATATATGAAGTTTTCTACGGGATAAAATATAATGTGTGTGAATTGTCTCTTTTTCAGGGTGAGGCAGGACCACGAGGACCTCCAGGGCAAAGTGGAGCATCAGTAAGTTTCCTTCAACTGTCTAAGAGGAGAAGACTTGATGCTTAAACACATTTATACGTTTCTAAACTGAAGTTATTTTCAGGGCCCGAGCGGTGGTCAGGGAATCCCAGGAGAGGCCGGAGAGCCAGGACTCATGGTGGGAACACTTCTGCTTCTTAATTTCAGTTTTATGCACATCAAGTGTGTGGAGATGGAGATCAAACCTTCTTATTAAACCAGTTGAGTCAAACTAATCTGTGTTAAACTTTTTTTTTAAACTGTGATTTTCTTGTTCTTGTTCGTCCACAGGGTGAGCCTGGTCATCGAGGACAAGAGGGCCCTTCTGGAAAATCTGGACCTGATGTGAGTGAAACATACACGTGTCTATTTTTGATGGCGTCATTAGACATTAGTCATTATTTATCACTAACTGCTAATATTGTCAATGACATTTTTCAGGGAGAAGCTGGACCTTCTGGTGCACCAGGAGAACCAGGATATCCTGGATCAGCGGTAACCAACCATTTCCAAATGTTCACACTAAAACTAAATGAATTAATTATATTATTATTAAGTAGTGACACAATGGAGCCATAATGAAACTAAATGACGCACTGAAAATATAAAAATGCCATTTCTCTTAATATAGAATAAGTGTATCGAATCTGATCTATTGAAATGTGCTTTCTGTTGACAGTGTTTAGTGTAAATGACTCAATTTAATATTGGATATCTATAAAGTGTCAATGACAATGATTCACACTGACATCTAATGATGATAAAACAGCATTATAGCCCAATAAAATTTGAACATAATTAAATTGTTGTTGTTGTTTGTCAGGTAAATGTAATCTTATTAGGCAGTTACTTGGTCAAATTGTATCGTGCATGTAATATGTTTGAACCTAATGTTTTATGTGATCATATAAACTATACGTTGTGATATTTAAATTAATAAACTGACTCTAAATTAGGGTGCGAGAGGATTCCCTGGTCTTCCAGGTCATCCAGGACTGAAAGGTCACAAGGTAAGTCAGTGTTGCCTTTACAGACTTAAGTTATCTTTATTATTTCTTTCTCTTTAAACGTGTCTTGAACTTGAATCTGAATTTTTCCATCAGGGTATTGCCGGACTTCTTGGGCTAAGAGGCGAGTCTGGAGCAGTTGGTTCCAAGGTATGAATATGTCCTCTGATCCTGTGATTCTCAAAGTGGACTCATTCAGTAAAGAAGAGTTAGATTTATCCAGTATGTCGGTCACTAGTTTGTATATTAAGAGATTGAACAAAAGGATTAGGGTGGTTGATTAATTGTCTACATTACTAATTAAAAAGGCTCTGAAAATAAAAGATGGCAAACCGTGTATCATTGTTGGAGGTGTTAAGAGGCCCTTTAGAGATGTTCTCAAGTGCTCCACGCTGCTCTTAAAAACCTTAATTGTCCTATAATCAGATGGATCTTAAAGTCACACAGAGCCATTAGCCTAACAATATTTTTTAAAGGTTATATTGATGGATATTTATTTACCGTAATGTCAGCCATTATTTACTGTTGTTTTCCTTTCCAAAACCGCACTGTGCAAACCTGCATTCTTCCATGTGTCTTTGTGTTTTGCAGGGTAAATCCGGTACTCCCGGTTCAATGGGTGCTCCAGGCCCAGCGGTAAGCAACACATGCTGTAAACAGATCACCGCAGCATTTAATACAGAGTCACATGTCATTCACAGATACTAAACATGTCTTCTGTTTCAGGGGCCAGCTGGCTTGCATGGAGAAAGAGGCAGAGGTGGCCCAACTGGTCCTCCCGTAAGAAAAAAAACATTCACTTCTATTTGAAAAATGTAAAAAGATGTTGCAGGATTGAGACGTTTTCTTTCTATTTCAGGGAAAACGTGGAGCTTCTGGCCATGTTGGTAAACCAGGTCCTCTGGTAAGGATTCATATCTGCAGCATGAATGAATTTAAACTGTAATAAAAGTCACAATTTGCATTTATTAAACATCATTTCCTTCAATTCAGGGTCCAATGGGAATCCTCGGTGTGTCAGGTTTCCCCGGTAACCCAGGAATGAAGGTGAGACTGATGGGCAAAGATTTGGTATAACATGAATCCACATAAGACGTTATACTATTTGTAGTCTTTAATCTTTGACATAATACTCTGAGATATTGGAAAAACTGAACAGCCAATCTAATTCGTTATTAACATTGTCAATTCGTTGGGATCACAAGTGGAAATTTTTTTTAACAAAATGAGTAATTAAAAAGTCCTTGAATCAGACCTGAAACTGTCCTCTTGTGCAGGGTGAAGCAGGCCCCACAGGTGTGAGAGGAAGTGCAGGACTGCAGGGACCCAGAGGTGATGGCGGTCGTCTCGGAACCTCCGGACCCACAGGAGAGCAGGTGTGTCAAAATGTCATCGTTCTGTCTTTGTTAGTTTAGGTATTTCTTTTAAAACTGGGAAAGTAAGCAAACTCTAGGAAGATATTACAGTTTGGGATACATTTTTAAGACTAATTTTGTTTTTTAACAGGGTGCTGCAGGTTCTGACGGAGCTCCAGGTGCCCGCGGACAATCAGTGAGTATCACAATGTCACACTGTGTCACTTGGGTGTACTTCTTTATGAATATACATATACAAATTTAACAATTATAGATATTTATAAAGTTTTCATTGATTTATTTTTTGATTTTGTGACTGCTCCTCCTCCCTCTCAGGGTATCGCAGGTATCCAGGGTCCAGCAGGGATGCAAGGCCCAGCTGGTCCGCCCGGCCCACAGGGAACTACAGGAGCATCAGGACCAAAAGGCCAATTGGTAAGAGCTCTAATTTTAAATGTTTGTAATTGATCAAATCTACTGTGTTGAGTCTAATCTAATCTTTTTTTTTCCTTTCTTATCTGATCCTTTTTCACAGGGTGATGGTGGAGTGCCAGGATTCAAAGGAGAAGCCGGATCTAAGGGAGAAAGAGTAAGATTTCATTTTAATTGTGTGATATGTAATGTAATTGTTAGATGGCTGATTGTCTGGATATTGATTTGCTGTGTCATGTTAGGGTGACCATGGTGCTCCAGGTCAGTTAGGCCCAATGGGAGAGGAGGGGAAGCGTGGACCCCGAGGTGATGCTGGGTCTATCGGCCCTGCCGGGCCTCCAGGAGAGTCAGTAAGTCGACAAAAATTCACATTCTTGGGAAAAGACATTTAGTTTCAGCTCTTTAAATTAAAAGAAAAAAGTCTTCATCCACTTAATATTTACATAACTGAAAATCATTAATTAATTTTAGGGTGCTCCAGGAATCAGAGGTTTCCCCGGTGCAGATGGTTTACCAGGCCAGAAGGTGAGTGGACAACAACAGAATTTAACTAATGTGATTATAACGAACATCATCTTCATCATCTCTTTTTCTGTGATTTTTCAACATTTGATGTTTGATTGAAACAGGGAGCTCAGGGTGAAAGAGGGGTGGCAGGGGTGTTTGGCCCCAAAGGTTTAGACGGCGATCCAGGACGCACCGGAGAGTCCGGTTTAACTGGAGCTCGGGTAACATTACTTACATTACTTGTCACATTTCATAAGTTATGTGTCCATTCTTGTTGGCTGTTCTTTATATCAGAATAGTCCAAATGCTCTACATGGACTATCATCACATCTTCATTACCTCACTTTTAACTGGAGAGTTTTGGTGAGGAGGAAAATACATACAGTGTGTTTCTTGCAAATGTCTCCAAAAATGTGACCCTTGAAACACATAAAATCTGAAGCATCAGGAACCTGGTAATCTAAAACTGTTCTCTAACGTCTTATTCTACAGGGTCTGACAGGACTTATTGGTGCTCAGGGATCAGAAGGAAAGCAAGGACCAATGGTATGCAAAACTTGTCATTTGTTCCCAAACTCTTCACCAAACCAAGAGTACAGCATGAATAATGTTGCATGGCAGCATATATTCACATTTTCTTTCTGTCTTTGCAGGGCTTATCAGGAGAGGATGGGAAACCAGGGCCTGCTGGCTCTACTGGAAACCGAGGCACCGTTGGACCGATGGGCCTGCCGGGACCAAAAGGCTTTGCTGTCAGTTTGAATTTTGTCACTTGCTGAGTTTACCAGACAAATAATAAGTAACTTTAGAATAAAGTACAAAACATAAGAAAGTATTGTACACTGCTGGAATGAGTAGCTTCCATTTTCCTTATTTTGCTGAACTTTAATATAGATAGAAGTGATTTTACTGGTGGAATATAAAATGTAAAATATACACACATTTTATAACAGTTTGTTTGGCAGAGGTCTAACGTGTAGTTTGGCATCTCTGGGCCTGTTTTATTATAATTGATTATAATAACCCTGGTAACACAACAGATGACGAAATGATTTTGGGCCTTGATTTTTAGGGTGATGCTGGGAAGATTGGAGAGGCCGGCACCCTCGGAGTCCGAGGTCAAAGGGTGTGTTATTTTGAACAATGGATTTAAGTAATCAATATTTTTACTGGGACTCCATCAAGGAACAAACCTGATCAACACTGTAACTGTCTTACAGGGAGTGAATGGAAAAGATGGAGAGGAGGGCGCTGCTGGTCCACCTGGCCCAGCTGTAAGCATCTTCTTCTGTTCAAACAATACTTCATCAAAAATAATTGATAATGTGTTGAGATCATGTTAAAATCCTATTTGCGTTTCTTCAGGGTCTTGCAGGAAAGAGAGGAGAGCAGGGACCTCAGGGAGTGAGCGGATTCCAGGTATATACCATTCAATAATTGTCCAGCTTGCCAGTTGACTGTTGTTTTTAAAATATATATATTAAGTATATGAGCTTTCCTGGTAATCCTCTCATTAACCAGCATGTTTATACTTACACATTTTAGGGTTTGCCTGGACTGCCAGGTGGACCTGGAGAACCAGGAAAACCAGGTGCTGAGGTAAGGCAAAGAAATACAAATAATCAATTTTGAAAAACATTTCAGATTGTTTTCAACACAAACAGTTTAACAGTTGATATATTGTACAATGGATCAGTATGCCTCTCTTGGAACTCTCCATATGCTGATATATTAAGCATTTCATGTTTTCTTCAGGGTCTTGCTGGAGAGGCAGGAAGTGTTGGTGGTACAGGTCCAAGGGTAAGTCTGTTACTACCTGTGATTACTGAATAACCCCAATGAGCTGCCTTCCTATTCCTATACTCAAAGGTCTTAAAGATTCAGCTTTTAATGCATTAAGGGATTATTATTTTCTTTAACTCCTGGCTGTCCCTGCAGGGAGAAAGAGGTGCTCCAGGAGAGAGAGGTGAAATTGGACCCAATGGGCTGCTGGGACCTAAAGGTAGTCCAGGTGGACCAGGACCAGATGGGCCAAAGGTATCACAATAGATGCTTGCACATAATATCTGAGTTGTTGCTTGTTGATCCTCTTTAGAATAAGTCTTAATGGGATGTGTTTTTGTGCATTTTAGGGTAGCGCTGGTCCACAAGGGAGTGCTGGAGAACCTGGAGGTCCAGGACTTCAGGGGATGCCAGGGGACAGAGGCATCCCAGGACCTTCAGGCCCAAAGGGAGATTCTGTAAGTGAAAGAGTTAAAGAGTATGATTAGTTTGTCTGCAAAGCTGCACCAATATATTCCCTTAGTGAAGCAGAAAATACCGTATCTGCTACTGGTGTCACAATTTCTCTTACAAATTCCCTGGTGGTTGTCAAAAGTTATTGGTGGGAAATGTAGGCACTCACTAACGGGAAATCATTTTCTAACAGGGCTCTGTTGGAGACAAAGGCCTTGAGGGCAATGCAGGAGCTGATGGTGCGCGGGTGAGTTTACTGTTTACTGTACTTAATTGCAGATCTCTCAGAAAGAAAAAAACTCAAGTTTGTGGCAAATTTTTTGACCTGCATGAAGTTGAAAACATCAGTATAGGCAGGACTGATTCATGCATTTAGCTGATACACTACAGTAAACCATGCTATAAGAAAATCATACAATATTCTAATATATTTCTGTTTTATTAAAAGGGTCTTCCAGGTTCTGTTGGACCCGTTGGTTCCAGTGGACCCAACGGCGAGAAGGTGAGATCATAAGCATGACTCTTAGCATTTACTTTAAACTCAGAAATGTGATAGTTCAGGTTTGTGTTACCAGCTCACGTTAGCGTATTTCTTATAGAAATACTTTTTCAAAATCACTAGAATTGAATCATATTGAAAAGATGGAAAAGTACAAGTAACTGTAAAGGTCTGCCCACTCCATACATGATATGACCATGAACCTAAACCTAAGTCTTTCAAACCTTAAATCTTTGATTTTGTTTTAAATGAAACAAATATGTAAATCATGTCTATGTTTTAGGAACTGTCTAAAATAATGTAATTGTATTTTTCCTTTATTTCAGGGTGAAACTGGACCAGCAGGACCTACAGGTCGCCGAGGGTCAAGAGGAATAGCTGTCAGTAGAACTTACTTTATCTTATGTCTGAATTGAATTGATGTACTTCCTCTTCTTCATTTTTAAAGTGTATATGTATGATATTAACAGGGTTCTTCTGGTGAGCCTGGTCCAATTGGTGCTGTTGGTTTCCCTGGAACTGCTGTAAGTAGCTATTAATACAGCTAATATGACTACTATGTCCAAAATAAATCAATAATAATTTGCAAACTGCAAAATCACAGTCAAATGTTCTAACAACATAAAGCTTGATAAGACTTCCTGATTCTTTCCCAGGGTATAGAGGGTAAGGCTGGGGTCAAGGGTGACACAGGTGAGCCTGGCAATAAGGGAGAAGTTGGACCACCTGGACATCAGGGGGTGAATGGGATACCTGGATCTCAGGTATGCATTAAAAACATAACATCACATAAACTTTTCTGAAATCATGATGTAAAGACCCAGTAGAAGACAAAGACTGTTTGTATTAATTTACACTGTAAAAAACATGTCAAACAAATGAATTAATATAAAAAAGTAGTTTCACTTGTTTTAAATTGGCCTCATGAATATAAGTCATTTTCAAGTCATATTCGAGGTAATTTAATGTGTGTGTTTGTGTTTGCAGGGGCCAGTTGGTGTGACTGGACTTAAAGGCGGCAGAGGAACACAGGGTCAAACAGTAAGTTAAGCTCTATATTTTGACCAAACAAAGTATTTCTGGAAACAACTCTACAAGTTTTATTGACATTATTATCATTAAAGTATTCCTCATTGGTTGTGCTTTCTCTCCACAGGGCGCTCCTGGTTTCCCTGGCTTACCTGGAGGAATTGGACCAGCTGGCTCACTTGTGAGTTATTCTCTTATTTAAAGGGGATGTATCATGCTCATGTCCAGGTCTATATTTATATTCTGGGGCTCTTCTGAAATATCTTTAAAGTCTTTATTCATCTTATTCTGGCCTCTCAGATTAGCCATTTTAGCTCCTGGCTTGTTTAGGCCCTCCTCCCGATGAACCCACTCTGTTCTGATTGGTTAGCTCCCAGAGGCTATGTAAACAAACAATAGTGCTTGGATTTTGTAATTTTGTAAATTGGGTTTTTAATGGAGGCAGCGTTTTAACATACTTTCACCTCATGTTTTTGAATTTTGATTGTGTTTAACATAGACATTTGGTAATATTATATAAATGACAGAAAATCACAATAAGCACGTGGTATGTCCCCTTTAATAAACCCTATATTACTCTGGAGCTTCTGCTTTAGTACAGTAGAAATACAGTAAAATTATAGGATGACCAACTGTTTTCAGTTGTTGACTACTCTCTGTGTTAATAACTATAAGAAGATCTCAGTGGGTTTCACTATCCTTTGCAGACTCTCCTCACCGTTAGAGTCTCATTACACAATATTACACATTGCTCTGTCAAATATTTCTACTAAGGGGAAATCATGTGTATGTGCTAGGGTGCTGTTGGGGCTGACGGGCCCATTGGCGCTCCAGGAAAGCAAGGTCCTGCTGGAATTCGAGGAGAATTTGGAGCCACTGGACGTCAAGGAGAGAGTGGACCTCCAGGCCCAGCGGGCGGTGCTGGAGAGAAGGGAGATTCTGGAGAGGATGGTCCTCCGGTAAGATGCAGGGAGAAAATGTATCCTCTGACAGCCATATACAAATAAATTCTGACACATTTCTATTGCTTGTATTTACTCACTGTATCTTGTCACTCTCAACTCTTGTGTTTCTGTGTCAGGGTCCTGATGGGCCTCCAGGACCTGCTGGCACCTCAGGACAGCGAGGTATTGTGGGTCAGCCTGGACTCAGAGGAGAGAGAGGCATGCTGGGACTTCCAGGTCCTGCTGTATGTATTCCTGTTGCTTATTCTCAGCAATATGTGTTCAACCACTGAGTGAATCACTGGGAGTCTTTAGAGAATGACGTATGTGATTATGCGTTTCTCAGGGTCCACCGGGAAAACCTGGCGCATCTGGAACTAAGGGCGGCACAGGGCCTGATGGTGGAGTTGGTTTACCAGGAGCCACGGGGCCAAGAGGAGACGCCGGCCCTGAGGTTTGTCCTGTCAATCAATCAAAGTCCATAATGCATTTAGAAGTTTATGATCTTTGTACAAGAACACTTGAACTATCTGAAAAATGTCTTCAAAGTAATCAAACACTGGAAACAGAACATGGGCAAGAAAGAAAACCTGCTGTTGTTTCTTTGCTGATGATTTGGCTTTTTATCTTACTGATTTGTATTTTTGTTCTTCCTTTTTCTGAAACACATATACAGTTTTCCTTTTTTCCTCTGATGAGAAGTTTATCATGTCATTATCTGTGTTTTTAATCAGGGTGTTGCTGGAGCAGAAGGGTCTCCTGGTAAGGACGGTCTTGTAGGAGAAAGGGTAAGATTTACTGTGATACATGGTGAATGTGTGTATGCTTAGTAATGTGTTTGGTTTATCTTAGTTATTTGTGGTACTCACTGGTGTGTCTTTTTTACAGGGAGACAGAGGTAATCCTGGTCCAGAGGGTCTGGCTGGTGGCACAGGTTCTCCGGGAAATGAGGGTCCAGTTGGAATTACAGGAAGTCCAGGAGACAGAGGAGAAAATGTGAGTTTCACAACTGAAATAAAATCAGCTACTAAAAAATAGCTACAGCAAAACCAAAGCAAAAAAGAAAAAGAAAATCTTCTCAGAGAGTTATTCCTGTCATGTCTTTGAATTTAGGGTGCTGCAGGCTCACCTGGACCCCAAGGAGCATCTGGAGTACGAGGCAAAGTGGTAAGGAAGAAATGGCAATTTGTCATATTGTTTCTGCCTGTAAAACCAAGCCAATGATTCAAAATCAAAAATTGAATAAACTTTGTACTCATTTTAGTGTGAAACAAAGTATGTTCCAATGACCTGTGTTACATTTTTATCATGTGTTTGGTGTTTGGTTTTAGGGCCCTCAAGGACCCCAGGGAGAGAAAGGAGCACCAGGACAGCAGGGAGAGAGGGGCCAGAAAGGACACAGAGGATTCACTGGACTCCACGGTTTGCCAGGAAATACTGTGAGCACTCTTATGTTTAAAAACTTCACAAAGCACCTTCAGATACTTCTATGTCTTTAGATAATTGAAAGTCTTTTCTTTTCTGCATTCAACAAATTTCTGTATAGAGAGAATAATAGAAATACAAAAACAGTGAAGGTATCAGAAGTTGAACTATCATTCTTTTCTGTGTCAGGGTGCCACAGGAGAGCCAGGAGCAACAGGTATTACTGGACCAGCTGGGCCTAAGGTAAGTGCATAATAGCACCAGTCGTGCTGTGAAATGTCTCTTAATATAGCATCAATTTCTGACTGTCTCATAACATTACACAGGGTCCTCCAGGAGTGGTCGGTCCTCCTGGGAAGGAAGGAAACATCGGCCAGCCTGGACCAATGGGCGCTCCTGGAAGCAGAGGTAGCAGTGGAGAACTTGGGGCACAGGTGACACATTTTCACATTTTAATAATCAGCTGATTGTCTTATTCTGTGAGAATTACTGTGACTGCAATACTTTAAAATCATTAAAACTTATAGAGATGAAAAATCTTTGTTTGTCAGGGTCCACCTGGAGAAGAGGGACCCCCAGGCCTTCCAGGCCCCCCTGGACCTCCCACCGCAGCTGTGGATGACCTCTACGCTGCTCTACTCGATTATGACGGGAATGGTGGCATGCCGGAAACCTTTGAATTCTTAGAGGACGATGTTGCAGCTGACCCTCCTCTACTTCCAGAATTCAACAAAGATGAAGCCCTTCCCAATAAGATCGCAAGCATCCTGCGTGCTGACACTGGCGTCCACGCCACACTAAAGACCCTCAGTGGAACTCTGCAAAATCTTCGCAGTCCTGACGGCAGCAAGATGAACCCTGCGAAAACATGCCAGGACATCAAACAGTGCTACCCTCTTAAAAAGAGCGGTGAGGGTTTTCTATATTTATTGTTTAGTGCCTACTTAGAAACGCATTTTTTATAATACAACAACATTTTACAGATTATTTTAATGGATTTTGTTTGTGACTTTGATACAGGCGAGTACTGGATTGATCCAAACCAAGGAAGCACAAAAGATGCCATCAAGGTCTTCTGTAACATGGAAAGTGGTGAAACTTGCATCTCTGCTAATCCAGCCAACATTCCCCGCAAATCATGGTGGACCGAATCCAGTCCCAGTGCCAACAAACCTGTGTGGTTTGGAGCCAATATGAATGGTGGAACTAGAGTAAGCAGACAAAGACTTTTATCTCTATAATACTATGTCATTATTGAAAGACATGAATGTTGTGCAAATTTCAAAATAGTTCAAGACATAAGGCTTTGATAGATGTATCCCTGATATGAAACAGGTTTCTTGGTGTGCCAGATATTTGGGGGTTCGTTTCTATTGTAAAAAAATATCTGTTGATAATAAAATCAGTATCTGGTCATCTGTGGACTCCAACATGTGACAAACATTTTCTGGCCTGGTTGTAATTATGTCAAACTGAAATCTAATTTCAGTTCCGCTATGGGAACATGGAGGAGCAGCCAAACGCGGTGGCGGTTCAGCTGAAGCTGCTGCAGCTTTTGTCCAGAGAGTCGCACCAGAGCATCACTTACCATTGCAGGAACAGCGTGGCCTATAAAGACGAGAAGAACAGTAACCTAAAGAAAGCTCTGGTCCTCAGAGGCTCCAATGGCCAGGAACTGAGAGCGCAAGGCAACAACCGTCTGCGATACACTGTCATTGAGGACGGCTGCTCGGTAAGTCATCAACAAAACAAATAGCAATAGCAAAAAAAATTAAACCAGATGTTCTGATTAATGTTTTTTTTCCTCCTCAGAACTCAAATGGTGAGTGGGGCAAGACTGTGATTGAGTACAGGACTCAAACTTCTGCCAGACTTCCCATCATGGACTTGGCCCCCATGGACATTGGAAAGGCTGATCAGGAGTTTGGCCTGGATATCGGACCTGTGTGTTTCTCATAAGACTCAAATCCCCAACGCAACATGGACAGAAATATCCCTTTTTTAGAGGAGTAACACCATCAGCAGATTTTATAGAATATGGATAAATGACTCCTCTTTCTCCTCTGTCGATGAAGGTTAGATGGTTCATTGCCGCCATTCTTCATACATGGCTGCATTACAGTACAGTGTACTTACTGCGTCTGCAAAGATTCTGGTGTGAATGAGGACTGGTAGGACGCTGACATTATTTATTCATCTTGTCAATAAATCTAGAGCACAAGTACTCTATGGGGGGGAAAGGTGAAGAAATAAATGCCTGAGGTGCTCAACAGGAAACCCAAATTTATGCAACATGGGGGGTTACATGTCTTGAAAACTTGCACAAACTGGGAAAACTGCCAGTAATATCAAAACAAAATGACCTGTAATGTCTTTATTAGGAATTTAAAGGAAATTACATTAAAATTGAAGGTTTATGTGAATAAAGACGTTTATTTTTTAGTAGCTTTTTATTCCAGTAAATGCCTGGCTGGGGCAAGAGTTGATATGTTTGTAGTACTCACTATTGATGGAATAAAAACTGAAAATCATGCTTGAACCTAAATTATTATGTTCTGTGCAGGAACCTTATTTACTCCTACAGAAAGTCTTGTTTTATATCCTTTTAAAACTTTCAACTGTAAATGCAACATATGACTGTAAATTACAAATGATTTGTTTGTTGTTGACTATGGATGTGGAATAAATGTCTTTCTTTGGAATGACTGGAATGCTCTTCCCCCAAACCAAAGCGAGAAAAGTTGAATAAACACTCAGAGAACACAAATTAGGTTTGAAAATGAGTTTTCGGAAATTACAAACATTTAAACCATCCCACCACTAGAGGGAGACAGAGTCAATTATTTGAGTCGTCAAATCACAGTTAACTGCTTTCACCTGACATGCCAGGTGTACTGAGTACCAGTAAAGAGGTTCCACTTCAGGGGATTTAAAATCAACTAGTGTGTCTTTTTTTACCAAGCAATGTAGTGTCAGCCTATACTTTAGACAGAGATTCATCTTGCATTAGTGCTTATTTCTTGAAA
The DNA here is from genome assembly GCF_963691925.1 of Scomber scombrus. NCBI lineage: Eukaryota > Metazoa > Chordata > Actinopteri > Scombriformes > Scombridae > Scomber > Scomber scombrus. Next base: position 4,149,560 of record NC_084993.1, on the reverse strand, counting down.
TTTAACAATGCATTGGCTCAGTGATTACAAAAAAAACAAAAACACAAATCAGATCATACCGTATCTAACGATCTAGTTCCAGCTTGAAAGCATGTCCTGCTTTTCCCCAGCATTTCAGTGTGTGTGCTTGTGTGTCTATACAAATGGGTGTGTGAGCGAACAAGATGAAATAAAAAAAGAGCCAGAGAGAGGGAGAGAGTAGGCGTCCTTACCTACATCCATAGTCCTTACAGGAAGAAAAAGAGCCAAAGTTCATGCAGCACATGTTTCTGGGTCGACCTCTCTTCTCCGTGCACGCTGAAAGACGTGCCACTCTCACCATTTCCTGCAGCCTGGGCTCACTCCACCACATCTGTGATGGTGGTCATTTTTAGCCAGGGCTGCTATTTTCATTTTGGTGCATGGAAAATGTTAATAGAAGGAGTTAAGTGTGGTTAAAAAATGTATGCTTTTATAGTCTTTATTTTACACAACAGTATTTTCATGTTTAAGCTGCTCAAATGGAGACAGAAGTGAGGAGCTACACTAAATTGAATGACAGTAAATGACGGTTTTAATCATGTTGAACTCGTCTAATCAGTGATGTCACAGCCTGCACTTTTCAGCTGCTATCAAAGCTGTAAGCTATATACATATATTTGTATATTTAAGGTGCCTTGAGCACGACTATTTGCATTAGGCATTAAAAACACAAGGCTGGAAGTCTTTAGTGTAGTTTTAATGTGTTTTGGTTCATGTCAAGTCCAGTTAGAGTGATTATAATAATAATTTCATTGTGCAGCACTTTTCAGAAAACAAAAAGGAAGAAGTAAAAGAAAGAAAAAAACACAAATGGCAGATGTGCACAGCTGGCTCGGAACATCTCAGCCAGATTATTCACTGACTAAAGGAAGAAAATGCTTTTTTTTTGGCTTACCACTGACTCACATTGATTTTAAGATTTATTAATCACATTCAGGGCCAATAAATGAGCTTTTAACTAGCACTTGTTTTCTTACTTAAAATTGATTCCTATGAGGATTCTTGATTGTTGTTGTTTATTGTTTTTCAATATATTTTAAGTTGCTATTAATATCTATATATATAATGTTATATCCATTTTTCTTGTTTTAATGTTCTACTTTCCCTGCATCTGCTCAATATAGTACATTTTGCTCTTAAATAGTTAATAAATAAATATCGTTATTGTTATTGTTATTGTTGCATGTGGACATATGGGGGTGCTAGTTTACAGAACCTGGTTGACCCACAGATGCTGGTTGGCTTTATGCTATCATCTTTAATTAGCCTCCGGTCTTGCTAATCTCAGAGAGGAAGAAGTCATTTCTCATTTCCTGAGGAAATGTATGAGCCCAGGGGCTACATTCTCCTCTTTTTTCTTTTCATCTCACCTTGCATGAATGCATACACATGTATACATTGATGTCTTTCTGCAGGTCTGACGCAGATTGCTTCACTTTCTAAGAACAAGAACAACTGAGTGTATTCAGTGTGTATTTGTGCCCAAAGGAGGCCCGTTGAAGCGACCCTGAGATGACTTGGCAGCGACGCCCAAATCCTGGCTGGGGTGTCTCTTGTTCACTGAGGAGCCTCGATGAGATTTCCCAGCTACTCCTTTTCCTTCCTGTGCACCCTCCAACCCCACCTCACCGCCGCCCCTCCAAAACACTTAAAGAACACTGGGAAAGGATCATGAGAAAAGATCAAACTATTGGGTTCATTTATTCTCATTGGCATGGAAACACGGCGAAGTCTCACAATTCAGGGAAAGAATTACAATATTCCTTCATCCAAATGATAGTCTGCTGGCTTTAGTGGGAAAATTTTTGTTCAATGCTATAAGAACATAGATAATATAGCTACTCTTATATTTTGCATGTAAAACTGTACTATAATAAGTTTATTGGGCAGATTTAAATGATTTGTAGCCATTTCTAGATGATACCTTTGAAATATTTCTTAAAAATATGATATTCTGGACTTTAAATTAAAGCAATCTGGTGCATGTATCCTGTAACTGCTTTCCAGTATGAAAGAGACACCTTTATATTTTATTTTTGCACTCTTTTGCCTACCAGTTCTAATACAGCTCTTCAACTGATTGATTATTTCCCATAATCGGTCACAAATACTTGCTCTGAGCACTTTGAGGATGGTGCATCACAGTTAATAAGATACAAAGGCTTGGTTTGATCTCCATCTCACTGTCAAAATGGCTTGCTATTGGTCAACAGTTGACATTTGTGGGTTAAAGTTAACTTAAGTTGAACATGAAGGCTATGTTTTCTGCAATTAATTGACAATGACAGTGTCATTCACCTAACATGCTCTGCCTCTGCTTCCTGCTTTTCACTCACAACAATTACAAGATGTAGCATCTGGTTGTTGTGACACATCTGGCCAGTAAGAAGAGATGTTTTTAGAGTTTTATGTTGAAACTTTGGGATGTCTCAAGATGTACTTTGATGCAGATCTGAATCTTTTTACAGATTAAATAACTTTTCATGATCAAATGAACACATTTAGAGTATTGTGCATCTTAAATTATACACTTTCTGAGTGCTTTAAGTTTTTATGTTCAGTTCTTGAAATCACTTTAAATGATATGTCATTACTGTGTGAGTATACACACTATAAATTATATTACTGTATAAATTTGTACCATTTCCAAACATAATCTGGTAGGTCATCATACAGCACAAAGCAGGTTGCTCTTGACAATAGTTAAGTTCCTCATTTATGTGCTGCCTGACTATTCACACACACGCACGTTCTCTCACACACACCCCTCCTCCACCGGCTGAGGTTGTAGCTGATCGAAAGGGAAATGGGCTGCTTTAACATCCCACCTTTTCCCAGATCCTGGGAGGAGCATGCGCCTGGTGGCAGCAGAGAGAACAATGGCAGGAAACTGGGAGAGGAGCGAGGGAGTTCCTGTTGGCAGGATGATGCTGAAGATGAGAGCAACGACGCGCCTCATACAAGTGGATACTGGCCCGCCGCCCTGGCCAGTAGGAACTAGGCTCTTTAAAACTGTAATAAGCTTATTGTTTGGGTTGTTTGGAAAAGTTTGATTCCAAATGTCTGACGTTGGAACGCTGTGATGTCTTAGATGTTCTGCCACTAGTCTTAAAAAATGAGTATGGGATGAAAATTGCTTGCAAAGCAAATAGTGATTATAATTGCCTATAACGCCTATCAGTAAGGTCACTTTCACACCTGTTCAGTTCATTTGGTCCAAATCACGGAGAAATACTGTATAAAGAGAGGTCTCAGTGCACTTTGTTTGATTAATACCGGCCCAAACAAACCAACAAACACACATGAGTTCTGCACCAAACAGGTTAGATGTGAAAGCAGAAGATGTATCGGCTCTTTAAATGATCATTCCGGTTCATTAAAACAAAAAGTTGCTTTATATCTGTACAAATAACAGTATACTCACCACTAAGAATGTCTCTGGATGATTCTGCAGATGGCAGATTACAGTATGGTTAAAGTATTCAAGTAAAGCAGTTGCTTAAACTTAGAAAGAGACTGGTTACAGTTAAAAACACAAACATTTAGACTGTGACTCACAGGATGCAGACTGTGATCTTCTGTATAAAAGTTAGTTGCTTTAATTGGCCGTTCATCACTGCAATTTTGCCGTTTTCCTTAATAAAAAGTAAGTTACTTCCTGCAATGTAAGTGGAATCTGGCACCACACGTACATGGTGCGCTGCAGGTTTGTTCGATATGTTCGAATGTCTGGTACTGGTCTGTTTGGAGACGTTGCTACAAAGAATTCACACGAGGCCAGAAACGCAATCAGTCAGATAACTGAAAAAAAATTCAAAACAAAACTCAAGGTTAGACAAATATACTTGGAAGAGCAACAAAAGGTTAGGCATAGAGTAAACATTCATTACAGTTTACTGATTGACTTCCTGGATCAGTTCTGACCCGCCATACTTTCCATAGTTGTATACACACGGTTTTCCTGTGAAGTGGGGAATTATTAAGTGTTTTAGTGGCATTCACTTTCAGTTTTAACTTTGATTTAAGATAATCTGGATGAAGTGTTTCCAAATATCAGTAATGACGCAACTCGCAACTGATAGAAAATGGCCAGACCTTTAGTTGTTTTAGACAGGATTTATCCCCCAAATTAGAGCAATTATGAAGCAGTTGTGTTCTTTTTAAATTAAATACTAAAGAATTTGAACCACAGCTACAGCATGAAGCATTCAAAACATATTTTAAATCTCTTATATAAAAGAAATAAGGGATAGGTTTTTCTTCCCATTTAGATATGGTTGCAGCTGGGATGAAAGGTGATGGTGTTTCTAGAGGCCCACAGCTGCACGACGATTACTTCATTATGGTGTTCCCAGACCCAGAGCAGTGTTCTTACAGGGGTCCCAGTTTTCCTAGTTACGCCCCTGGCTTGTACTCTGGAAATGAACTCTCCCCATGATGTATTCACACATTTGTTCACAACCAACGTCGTCAGGCTACCAGACAACTAAGCGTTGACATCACTGTGTGATGAGCTGCTCAGATAATTCATGACCCTTCGGTGGTGAGGCACAGCGGTCTGAAAGGGCTGTGAAGCCAGAGGCAGACTTCCTGCGGTCCCACCCAGACCCGGGTCACATCCATACAGCCGGGCCACATTGCTCACCCCAACCCCTGTACTGTACGCCCTCCACACCCTTAAGTAGAGCCAAGAACTCATTCCATTGTTCTCAAGAGTGAGACATCCCCATGCACAAGTGGCTAGATCACTATAATCCAGATGTGTGTATGGTATGTGTATGTGTGCGACAGTGCATGGCAAAGCATTGTTTTGGGAGTGAGGCTTAACCCCGAAATTCTACGAACAGCGATGGGTTCTACTTAAGAGGAATTACTGGAAACGGCTGCAGCATATTGTTTTAAGTTTGAGTCACTCTTCCGTGTAAAGAGGTTAAATAAGCTTTTGTTAAGTCATAGTGCATGAGATGATTCTTCACTGCATACCCCAGAAATCCCCAGTTAATCAAAACACGCCACAGGTGATAAGATGTCTGCTTCCTTCTGATTTTCTGTAAAAAGTTTCGGATGGAGGTACTGTACAGCTCGACTACTTCCTGTGCATTCCAAACATACCACTTCTATTTTTCCTGGACAGGTAGATTGCATCACTTCTTGTATATCAGAGGGTTTTTTTTTTTTTTAAAGGGACTCATAACAAATGGGAATTGGGGAGTTTCCTTCTTAAGAAGAGGAAAAATCCATTTGAATAGACCCTCAAACTCTGAATGCTGCGTGAATCTGCATTTTTTTTCTGAGCTCCAGCTTTCAGGTGATTGTGTAGTTCCCTTCAGATCATGTTTAATTTATTGGTTAAACTTAAAAAATACCCTGTGGAGGTTTAGTCCTTTGTTTTGTAGAGTAACCATGAATGTAAATTTTGGTTTATTTATAAGAAAACTTCCTGGAGCACCTTTAACTCAAGGTCCACTTAGCTGCTTTTGGGGCTTTAAACCACATCTCACAGTCATGGAAATGGCTCAGTGGTATTTTTAGCCCTTTTTATTGTTTTATTTTTATACCAGTAATGTTTTAGAGCCAGCTGGTCCTTTTGCACAGTCTATTACGGGGTCTGAACTAGAGACACTATTATGTCTGCTGTTTATTTAATAATGTGAGCCTCATCCTGCTAATTTACAGAGATGAACTCTCCCCTCTTTCTAATATTAGACGGTAGACAAACCCCAGTTGGCTCCTTTACAAAGCCATACATAACATCATCAACAGACCCAGTGGTTAGTCCTGAACTGATTGTCTATAAATGTAGTATTATGCATCAACATTACCACTTCAAATCTATATTATTTTTGTTGTTATTTCAAATTATTGTCAATATATTTCATATTCAGAGCCAAACCAAGAATGAACTGATCTATTTATAAGTATTTTGTGTTGTAGACCTGTGCCATTGTCCAAAAACTATTAAAAACACGTAAATGTTCCACACCACCGCACATGTTCCTTTATTATGAAGAGTTTGGTCACTTTAGTTTGTTTGGAAACGACTCCAAAGACTAATTAGTGATCATATTTTTAATGTCAAGAGGGTTATTTTGTGTTAGACAGACGACACTGAGCATGTGCAGGACATGGCTCCATTTACAGTGCTTTGCTAGTTTGTTGTGCTACATATTACAACTTTTTAACTTTGTGCTAAAGTTATTTATAATGTCCGTTAATGTGTCTGTGAGCCTGTGAAAACAGTTGATTAATGTCTTTTATGGCTCTTTTATGGCTCCCAAGGAGTTCTATGAAGTGTAGAGGAATGATCAGTTCTTTTCCAGGATTTAGCTTGGAGACATTTTTTTTAAAGGAAGGCTAGCGTTGCAAATTGAGGGTGTGGAGTTTAAAAGATGAGGACGTTCGTATGTTATGACAAAATACGGCCTGGGAGGTCAAATGAAAGATACTTTTGAGATGGAATATGAAAGGTGTAGGATCAAGCATTTTTGAAGGACTCAAATTAAGGATATCCAAGCCTCCATTTTTTATTTTAACTATTCTTTTGTGTACAGGTGTCTCTTTCCAGTCACCCAATTTGATAAGAAATATATATATATATATTGCTAAATTCAAGCAGAGTGTGTTCCCGATGACTGTTCGGTCTACTTTAAGTGCTCAGGAATGTGACTAATGAAATATTGAGTCACCCACGCTGTTACTATTACATAAGGATATAATTTTCTGTTCGCACTCAGGGGGAATTACTCTGGATTAGTGCGTCAGATACCAATGAATATCAAATTAAAACCATCACTATGATTTTGTGAAGCAGATTTATGTGATTATTGTTGACATTTTACACGTCTGGATGACTGTCACCAAGCAGCAGAGCACATCTGGCAGTCTGGCTCACTCTGTGTCTCCGTTTGCACTCATGTCCTGTGGAAATGTCCTTGACAAAGACACAGGAGTGCCACCGACTCGCACATTGGGACCCCGTATGGATGAAAACATCGGCTTAAATGCTTTAAGTTTCAGTTGAAGCATGCGGAAGTTAAAGCAGTAAACAAGTGTTAGTCATGAGACTGAGGAAGTGTTTACTACCAGTACACAAGGGCTGACGGATCAAGAGTTCAATGGATATGTATTCTTAGAAACAGGAAGCCAGCAATGCATCTGGTCTGATTTCCATAGAGGTAAATAAAGGAAGGTTGGGCTTGTTGGGTGGTGTTGTGATAGGTAAACAACACAAAAATCTGTCTGCATGTTGCATTCACTGAGAGCTTTGACAGGTATATGCTCCAAGTGTGGTTTATCTGCATTATTTTTATCTCTGTTGCAGAGAGGAAACGAGTGGCATCTGAAACCGCACAGGATACTACACCATCTCTCATGTTGATATAACAGGATACAAGTTAAAAGTGTGCTTGGTAGTACTGTTAAAAGTGTCAGATGTTTGGTGTTCTGCACGGGCCAAAATAACATGGGAGGGGATACTCTCATGAATACCGTGATGCTCTGTGCGCCGTCCAAAATCGCAGATATCAGAATCCTTTGTGGATTGAGGTCATGACTACGACAGATATGCAAGTAGCTCCTAGATACATGTATCACTTGCAGCGTTAAACACAACCAGCACACATGCTTTTGATCATCATGTGTTTCTGTTTCTTCATCCAGACTTGGGGGCATGTTTGTTCGGACACAGACATAAATCACCAGTTGTAAAAATCATTGTGTTAAGTGCTTTTGCAGCTTCTCCGTTTTGAAGTTGATAAATGATGCATTGAAAGGATTGATATGGTACCTTCTTCCTTTGGGATTTCCTAATTGTACCTGTTCACTTATACGTTTTGGACGCGGAACAGACAGTAACACACCCTGCTTTGTCTGGAAACAATATTCATTTAAGTGAGAAATATTTTCTAAGGTCAGACAAGGAAATCCCACCCTTACTTAAATATGTGGTGGTGGTGGTGGTGGTGGGGGGGGGGCACTGTAACATATTTCTTCCTTTTGTATTTGAAGGGAAAGAAATGGAAGCATCTTAAGGCTGCGCCAGTCAGAAAAACACCAAAAAAAAAAAAAAAAAAGACAAAAATACAGGAACTCTCTGTACCAAACTCCAGTTGAAAACAGCTTGTTTTTATTTACAGCATTATTACTCCAGTATAAACAAGCATTGTGAGGATTTATTGACAAAACTATGTTACAAAAATGAAAATGGGACTCATACTGTGACTAAAGTGACCCTCTCCAAAAATGAAAAACATTTGTAAAGCTTCTGTGAGAAAACACACATCTGTGGTTGAAGAAAGAGCTGTCTTTTTAAAGGAATGGGTTGACATTTCGGGGAAATTTTACTTATCTGCTTTCTTTCTTTGAGAATTTGATGCTGAACATGAAGCTACAGCCTTGGGCTATTCTAAGTCTAGCTGTTTTGAGTTTTTAAATTCTAAGTTAAGCATTTTTACATAAGAGTGGTGTCAAATCTTCTGATCCTAGACAGTAAAAGAACAAGAGTATTTCTTTATTCACTTCACTTAACCCCTATTAAGCATTTATAAGCAGTATATATTCTAATAAAGGGTTTATAACACACTAGTTGTGAGCAGATATAGGGACATATAGTTGATGTACAGTATTTGTCAGCAATTATAATTTATATTATTATAACTCTGTTTTATTATTGTATATTGTCTTTAATAATCGTTTGCCCACAGGAGGCATTATATTACATATATATCTCCCTACAACTACATTATATTGTGTTATAATCTATTTATTAACTTTATACTGGTTATAAATGTCCAATAGGGGGATAGTGAAGTTTTCCATTAAGTTCATGTTAGTCCTGCAGAAGACACTGATATATAATTCCTGTTTTAGAAGGCTGAAACCAGCAGCGCTTCACTCATTTAGAGTCCTGACAGGAAAGTTACTTCTTATCGTTAACTGGAGGTGACAGACTTTTATCTTACTACAGAATTACTGGATGCAAACAGTTATGACAGTGCTAGAGGTAATAATTATCAATGTATACATCAGATCAGTGAATCAGTATAAATCAGTTCCTGCTGAATGTGCATGAAGTCCATTACAATTTGTACTATTAATGAAATCAGCTGTGGATTCTTGGACTTTAAAAATCTAATAGTAGCATACAATGTTTTCATAATGGTGTAAATACAAAAGGTAAAATTCATATTTTGTGCATTGATATAAGTCATACTTATACACAATCCTATACTGTATATGTACAAACATACTGTATGCACTTTTCACTCCCCATTTTCTCCCAACTTCCTTCCACAATCATCTCTCCAGCATTTTGGAATCATTAGACACGAAGCAAAACGCAGTGAACCTAACGGACAATGCAAGCTTATGTATCAGACAAAAAAAATCATGCTGTGAACCTCATTATTTGTTTAACTTAGCTACAGGAAAAAATACATAAATAAAACAAAATTCTCCTCAAGAGGCCCACATTTGCTTAAGCAGGAATGACATTTGGCAAAACAAGCTATTTGTTTCTTTGCTGTTTAAACTTTTTTTTTTTTACATTTTAAATGCCCAGATCGGTATGCTGGTAGCCTGTGCTAACCATAGAAATCATGATTCTGGGCTATTTTAATTAACATGAAAGCATTAAATGGCTTTCTTAGCAGAAATAAACCAACTGCCAAAGACCACTTTTTGTGACTTTGTCTGAATTTTGACCAGTTCCCTCTTTGTTATTCAACTTCCTACCAGGCTAACACCAAGCAAATATGTCTGCAGCATCAAATGGGGCCACTTGTCCATTTTGGCCCCTGAACAATTGCATCTGACATCTGAATTGTTCTTTCAGATGTTAAGAGGTGGGTAAACAGTATTTTCATGCTTTGACCCTCCACTACATCCCCTGCTTTAATAACATACATTTAAACTGAAGCAATATCCTCTAAATGCTGCCTGATAAAAAATAACAACTTCTTTCTTTGCAAGATCTTAACAGAACCGTGTCTTTTTTTTAATCTTCAAGTTTAATCCACACGATGCAACAGGATTAATCCCTTTTGTTAACGCCATACAGTGAGGCTGGTTGATTCATGGGTGGTCCTCATCTGTCTGCAGCCTTTCTGAATATTCATGTGTGTAGTAAATGATGAAGAAACACTGTCTTTGGTCTTCCTTTTTGACAATATTCATGAAAAAAGTAGAAAAATAGAGTTGTTTTGTGTTTAAAGACTAAACAAAACAAGAAAAGAACTCCAAGGAAGCATAAAGATGGTGAAAGATGATGTTGCAGAGCCTCAAATGTTGAAAGTTCAAGCACCACCTTCACACGAAAGGGCTGTCCGACCTGAAGATGTCCGAGTAGCTTTTGCCGTTCATGTGCTCGGTGTGGCTTTCGATGCTGTAGCAGCGGTGGACCTCGGTGAGCGACGACGCCACGTAGGAGGCTGAGCGGAAGAAGTCGGCGTTGGCGAAAGTGCCAGCGAACTGCATCCGCTGCTGATTCCAGTGTCTCCGCAGAACGCTTTGGACCTGCGAGAGGAGACGCAAAGAGGATGTGAGAAGGGTGGCAAGGTCGCAGGTCAAAGTTCGCGAAACAAATAGCAAAAAGAACTGAGGCCAATAAGATTGATTGCATCTCAGATACAAATTTCAAACCTTTGCAACAGCTGAACTTTATAATGTAAAACAGAATCTATAAAGCTGACATTATAATCCTTCAATGCAATCAGTAATGTGCTTTTCTTCAATTACTAGTCTAGACATGCAGCTATATGAATGCAGCCAAAGTAAACACTATTGAATATGTCCGTAAATGCAATGGTGGCTGTGAATAGTCATGTGAAGTGGAGCCCTGCTACTCGCTTTGACACATTGTTGAGACTAAGTCTGTTGCGCAAAGCTTTCTGTTTAGGTAAAGATCATGTTTGCTTATTCTCAGAACAAATTTATTAAGAAAGGTTTCTCTTGTTTCTCTTTCTCTCTGTCTCTCTGACTGTGCATCATCATCAGTGTGTTGCTAGTAAGAGTAACGAAAGAGACAAACAATGTGATGAATTAAACAAAGTAAAGATATAGCCTTTGGTTCATTTTAATTTCAACTGTCAAACCAGTTACGGTCACTTGTGCAGCCTTAAAGACGACCAGGATATGGGCTGGTTTTGGGTCCCTGATTTTTTCCCATGAAGAACTTAAGCTGCTCTGGGTAAAAGTGACAGCTGGACGCCAAAAATGTGATGGAGAACTCAAGAACTGTGGCCGAACAGCTGTTCTAACATTTGACTCTGGGTCATTTTGTCTACTACTGCATACCAATACATTTCCTGAAAGCAAAATCACGCAACCAAAAAGAAACTGAATCAAGGGTCAAAAATACTGAGAACGTGAGAATAAAAACAGAATACAATACTTATACTAATAATATATAAGTATTGAAAAAAACATGAAATTTCTCCAATGGAGTACACATGCATGCAACTAATACAAATTGAAAATCTCTTTTAAATCTTTTTCAAATAATGAGCAATAACATGCTAAATCAAGCATCACTTACCTCCCCATTGAAGAAGCAGAATATTGTAGAAACTAGGAGACCCTGTGTGTAAAAAAAGACAAAAAAGTTTCTTGAATGAGTTCATAAAAATACTCAAGATGGGTAATCCTTTAAGCTGAAGCAGCTGCACGAGGGTCTGCTAGAAGTTCACACTGCCAAATGTTCATACTCTTATCCTCAAAATATTTGAAATTTGAAACCACTGCTGCACAATTATTGAGGATATCGTGTGTTGATAAGTGTTGTCGTACTCACCTGGTAGTGCATTAGGATTTCCATGATGTACATATAGATCTCAAACACCCTTTGGTCCTGGGGTTTGTAGGGGAGCAGCACAAACTGAATGCCCAGCAAAGGGATCAGGATGAGGGTGGCTCTCACAGCCCGCATGTAGAGGCTGGACTCGGCCTGGTGGGTCACTCTCAGCTTGGTGATGAGAACCCGAACGATGTTCAACAGGAAGAAAAGGTTCACCTGGAATCATAAAAAATGTTTAAATCCAAATCGGACATGAAACCATGTAACCACATTAAGAAATGACTAAGTAATTAAAAAAAAGTATTTACATGCCAACTACAGCTAACTTAAAAAGAATCAAAGACTTAGCAGCTTTCAAGAGCCCATTGGTATCACATGTGAGGTTCAGTTAAAAGTGTACTTTGAGTGAGATAAAAGACACAAATATGTAAGTACTTCTATTGTTTCGGCTCTGTCCTTATTTTAAATTAATCAGAGGAATGTACTCAGTTTAATTGATAATGTGTTTCACTTTCATGATGACCACAATGTTGACAAAAATAAGTCTTAAAAAAAACTAAGAAGTGAAGTTAAGACAAAAGTCTGCAAACACTTTCAGTTCCTGACAACTGGGACTATGTTTAAAAAAAGAGCAATAAATCCTACATTTTTAATTTAGTATGCATGTTAACACGCTCAAATTGAAACTGAATGTCGGCGTTAAACCATAGACTTTTTGTTTTATAGCCAATGTCCGGGAGTATAAATCCAACACAATGGAAAAATGAGTTCAGTGCTTACCACCAACGCGGCGCAGATTGGGCCGTGAATAATGTAAAGCAAAGAAGTATCTGAGCGGGCCCAGCATCTGTGAAAACACAAGTCAGGTCGTCAGCCTTCTGGCATACGAAAGTACACGACTCAGGCACAAAGATATCATCAAATGTTCAAAAAGACTCACTGGTCGTTGTAGTAGTAGTGGCGTGCTATTGAATGTATCACTGCTGGCACGAGAGGAAAACCTGTACAAAGCAAGAACACCAGATTGGCACATTTATGTGATTTGTGTATGAGACGATGAAAGGCATTACTCCTTACATGCTGACTCTTCACAGAATGAAGCAGCTTGGCCCTTAATGATTAGTCCACAGATATCTTATTAGTCGTTCATTCATAGAGAAAAAAGGGTTTTCATTGCTATTAAATGTCAGTTTGGTTCAAATTTGACCTGAGCAACATGTAAGGGTATATTTTACTTACCCCATCCCAGCAGAAAATACCACACGAGATGCTGTTTTTCTGCAAAAACCGCCACAACAATCAGAGTGTGCAGGTAGATGCCCTCACAAAGCATCCAGAAGTAGTTGCAGCTCAGCAGATACAGATGGATGAACATGAGCAGCTTACAGCTCGCCTAGATGGGGGGAAAGAAAAAACCAGTATGAGACTTTGTTTTTGTATGAAAATCGCAATCATGTGTAAAGAAACATCAAAACATTTTTTTAAAGTGACTCACAGAATCATTATAAGTGTGTCCCTGTTTCTTCACCACTGTTGTGAGCCAGACAACAGTAAGGATTGAGTTTAGCACAAATGAGAGGAAGAGGTTTTTGTGGAGTGTTATCCTCTGGCAGCTTAGACTCCTAAGAAGTGGAGAGACACGTTAGACAATAGATACAATCATTTTTTGTAAGTAAGCCATCGCTTTGGCAACAACAGCTTGAAAGTCAATCTTTAAAAAGGAAGTTGTGCAGAAAATAAAGTCATGCCTTAAAAAAACATGTTAATAAAGTATACAGTAACTCAGGGGTTGATAATAGTGTTAATAGAAACCTGTATTAATGCTTTAGATGTGTAATAAACCATTTGCATGATACCTGCTAAAACCAAGATGCATGACTTTATGGATGCTTGTACTGCAAGAGCCATGTTTCAATAAATATTTATAAAGGGAGGGCCCAGAATGGTTTATTGTGCAGGAGCACTTTAAATCTGCTGTTTAAATCTTGCCTCTCTTCAGTTAAATCATACAATTTGTCAGTCTCAAAGCTGTCTTCAATAGCTGATTAGTATTATATTACAATTCATAAACCCTAAAAAGCAGTTTTACACGATTCAGTAGATTTATTATTTATTTTTTGTTATACTGTATTTCATATATGACATTAAAAACACCAGGTTTTGGTACATCGAGGAAACAAAAAAGTTAAAGAAAGCTGTAGTAGCACATTAATGTATTTATAGTGCACACTTACTTAAAATGGAAGAATATTGCCAGTGATATGAGCAAAGACACCAGTGACAGTCCATGACCAATCATAACCAAGTAGAAGTGAGTCATTGCCCCCTGTAAAAAAAGACACAATACTTAAAGCTGCTATAGTTTCCATACGTTCCTTTCTTTATTATATCATATTTTTTATTGCTTCTTACATTCTTCTCTGTGGCGTGGCAGCCTGTGAAGTTCGTCCACGTCCTGTTGCTCTCTGGGTGGCGCCCCCAATCGCCTGTCTGTGTGCAGACTTTGGATGCCATCGCTGCCAACACAATTTAAATTAGAGGAAAGCAAAACATGGTGAAAGGATCAAATGGTTGGTTTATCATTTTGTGTGTAAAAGAGAGGAATGCTCATTTGACACTCATTCTGGCTCATGTCCAAATAAGGTAGAGGCTGTAGATTTTGGGATGAGCCAAACATGGTATAGAGTCAAGAGTCATTTACGGCTTGGGGCCCCTCACTTTCCTGTTCTCGAGGGTGTATAACTCTTGTGTAACATACATGAGTATGCAGATGTATGTCCTGTGGCTATTTGCTATTGGCCATAATCATATAAGCTGATATATTTGACAAATCGCTGCTTGTTTCTTTGTCCTTAAACACTATAAAAGGATTAGTTTGAAAGAAAGATTTCCTTTGTGTGAGTTCTTTCTCCTTTTTGATCAACTTAATTTCAAATCCACAACATTACATTTATTGTTGCTACATTGTCAAAAATCTGTTCTCAGTTGGAGAAATTTACCATTTGTGTCAAAATCGTGATAGTAGTCTGGACAGCTCTGCTCTGTGGTGACACCAGCCTCTGTTTCATCCCAGCACAGCCATCCATCCCACGTGGTGTTGCAGACTGGCCCTGCTAATGAGAGCACACACACATATGTTGGTATTCAATGCTTTTCCACGGAGCTTTCCCGAGTTCTGTAATGAGATATTCTCACCTGTTAGTCTTGTTTTGCGGTGTGAGTCTTTCATCATCCTCTGGAAACATTCATATTGGGCTGTGGCAATTCGGTGCGGTGTCGACTGATGACTGCCGTGATGGTTCAGGTGCTCCTGGTAATTGTCTTCAGGTATTGCCGCCTGAAGCAGCTGAGATTATAGAAACACACACATCTGTTAAACAAGTTCTAAAACATAGAATTTCAGTGGATAAATCATATGATAAAGATATTTTTATATATTTTTTTGTAATTCTGTAGCAATTGAGAGTCTTGTTTAAGAAACCAAATTGTATAAATATAAATAAATAGTCCATTCACTACTCATGGTGAATAGAATAATGTCTTAAAGCCTTCTGTGGTTCTGGAGAAGCTTTGTTAAGTCTGAGAAGGTACTCTACACTGTACAATCACATTGTATTATGGGAATTTGAATTTTATATGCACACTCTTGCCGCTATGCTTAAATCTCTAGATTCATTATATCATTCAGCTCTTAGATTCATAACTGGAGATAGCTTTAGAGTGCATCATTGTATATTATATGAGAACGTGGCATTGAGGCATTGAGAAGGAACAACATTGTATTCTAATTATATCTGCAAGGGAAACTTCTGCCATATATCTCATGTCTTCTCAATTATATAGATCACTTTCAGACTGCACTAGATCGCAGGATTATCTGGTTCTTGAAAGGAGGTTGTAAAATTGTAAAATTAAATATTTTGCTCCACACAAGTTGCAAAAGCTTGATAAAGTAGAAGAGATGATCTGGAGGAGCAGATTTGGTACAGCGTGAACGGTACAGTGTTTTCTATGAATTATGTTGATGTTTTTGCTTGAATGTCTTTGAATGTTGTCTCTATTTATATGTCTGTTGAAAATCTTATTGTTTGTTACTTTGAATTTGTAAACTGTAAATGTAGTTTTTTACTTTCTGAATGCACCATGAATGTAACGCTAAAGGCTGTTAGTCAGCTGTTAGAAACATTTGTGCAATTATTAATCCAACAAAACTATTGAGTGTTGATACAAATGATGCAAACATGCAAAACTGCTTATTTTTCTTCAACCATGTGACACTATGACTGTGAAGTTTAGACACGGCAGCTACCTTGTTGAGGGAGCACAGCACCAGGAGAAATAAGATGCCATTCAGATCCATCCGTGCTTTGATCAGCATGGGTATTCTGGGGGAAAAAATGAAATGAAATGAGAATTTCATGTTAATACTTTATCTGTTTCTGACACATGTTTATGACTTGCATGTGAGACCATACACTGTGGATTATGTACAGTAAGTCCTTCACTGTTAGATTGGATGTTATTTTTATGTTTCATTGGAAGTTATTTTTATGTGATTTGGAGTAATAGCTTTAAAATTTCAACACCATCCCAAATAGTTTCCCCCCAGAGCTCAATAAGAAAAATGCTTTCCTTTTCCAACACTGGATGTGTTGACAGGAGATGGATTCAAGCTAGGTCAACCTGGCAGCCTCTTGTTCACATGTCACACATATACAATTACATTTGTGGTTAATTTAATACATTATTATTGTTGCCAAGTGGAATTTTGTAGCTTTGGACTCAGAAATCTTCATATTTTCCTTCTTTTTGTTGAGTTTGTTTGAGGTGTATTTTTGGGTGTGACTGAAACAAAACAATATTACTCACTTTTGGTTCACACTTATTTAAAAAATAATGTCCAGTTCCCTTACCTTTGCCCTTCTTGCAAGTCATGTCAACAAATCTGACAGTAAAA
The DNA here is from genome assembly GCF_963691925.1 of Scomber scombrus. NCBI lineage: Eukaryota > Metazoa > Chordata > Actinopteri > Scombriformes > Scombridae > Scomber > Scomber scombrus. Next base: position 4,132,791 of record NC_084993.1, on the reverse strand, counting down.
CTATGCCTCCAAACCCATGTTTTTAATTTGTAATGGCAGGTCTCCCCGTTTTGGACATTCAGGTTACAGATTTGGCCTTTAGCTTCCTTTGTTCCCCACCGCTTCCTTCCTGCATGCTTATTATGCATGTTGAGCGAGTTTAACCAAGGTTTAGCCAAAAGAGTGTCAACACGGCAAATGCAGTGAAGGATTGTGCAGCAAAAGCCTTTGAATAGAGTATTAAGATTCTTTCATATGCTCACCACAAATTGAAGCCAGGAATATAGTTACAATAATGTGATAAAAATTTCATGAAATATATAAAACCTCCCTACAATGAATTCAGGAATCAATTCATAAGTAGCAAAAACTAGAAGTTGTTCTGCTATAAAAGCACATTTCTGAGCTCATCTTTTCCAGACTGATGGGTAACGATATTCATTTTTAGTTTTCTCCAATCATAACAGGCACGATGCGTCCTGCTTGAGGCGTGACAGTTTTAGGAGCAAAAGCAGTGGAAATCACAACAGATCCAGCAATAGTGTCTAATGACAGTTAAATTAATAAAGGCAGTAGCAGTTGTAATGGGTACGATATTAACTATGTGTAGTATTTTCCAGTCCCTGTCATTTTTTCTCACATTTAGTCGCTACACTGTGTTTGAAGTCAAGACCAGTTTGAGATTAACAAGCCCTTAGTGATGATCTACACCCTTAATAACACCCCTTGTTATTAAAAGTGTTCTTAATATTTTCCCACCTCATCTATGTTAAGGGAGTGGACAAAATATTAGGGACGCCATTAAATATGATTCATTCCAGTACCACTATACCACCACTATAATAAACATAAAGCAGAATTTTCCTAGATTTAACCTTTCTGACAATTTTAACAAAAACTGGAAATGTATGAGCTTCGTAAATGTTGAATTTAAAGCAGATCTGTTGCATTGGATTGCATTAGATTGCACAGGTGTACCTAATGAAGAGGCCGGTGAGTGTATATTGTGCATGGAAAGCTTAACTGCAAAAATAGATATGAAGTTTTAGGTGGAAAAAAACTATACAATACAGTCTGCAGGACAATCAATACATGTAAATAATAATATGATGATGCTGTTTAATGTGAGAACATATACATGGTTGACAGTGGTAACAAGCTGGATGTTTTATATGTGACCAGTATTTTTGTTGCATGGCTGATCTATCTTTAAAATCGGTTTCATAATTCATACGTGCAATTTTGCAGGTAAGAAGTATATTGATCCCTTTAAATAACAAGGAAAATAAATATAATAAAAGGAGGGTTGTATGAAAGTGTACCTCACATCAGCACCAAACCAGAAACCCTCAATAGTTTCAACCAAATTTGGAGTTTTGGGGGGTTAAACAACATCATAAACATTTATGAGTGAAATATTCCATAAGACCTCAGCAGAAGTGAGATCTTATTGTCTTCCTGTTCAAAATGTTATCACTCAATATACCTACACACGCTTGTGACGAAGAAGCTACACAATAACTTAGTCTAAATGTGAAAAAACCTGCAGTATAAAATTATTCTCTCATTATTACTTTTAGTCTGAAGTGTGTTAAAACCACATCCACGTGATAGAGACTGGGATTTCCTTGTATCTCTCACTGCATCGTAAAATAACCACCATTTAATTATGACAAAAATCAATCTTTATCTCAAGTTCAGTGGTGTCATTTCTGTTCAAGCATTATCATTTTATCTTCTAACAATTTACTCAGTCAGTCATGCTATAAAATGAGATTGACACTTTTCCCAAACGCCAGCTTCTCGCCTGTATTCATTTCATGTCTTCAACTGCTAATTCAGGAACTTTAGATGATTCATACCATCTCCAAAGACAAACCATATACCTTTCTAATGGCCTACAAAGGGCACTTAATAACTCAAAGTGATGCTACTCCCTTACTGTGTGGGCCATCCGTATTTGAACACGAGGGTCTGCACACTTTTCCATGTGAAGTATGCTTTATTAGAAACACATTGGGCCTGGAAATCCAATTTCACCACTTCATGTCCACCATGTGAGCAGCTTTTTGCTGTTAGGTGTGACAGAATTGCAGGTGGGATGAATGTATTCACCACATGACTTTATTGACCTAACATATTCTGCCAAAATGTGCTTTATTTCCCACATTTTGGCAGCATATATTTACTGATTTTGTCACAGTATCTTAACACATCAGCACTAAAGCTGTTATCATTTTATATCTGGAGCGCAAAGTATGAAAGATGTAGTGTTTTTATCTGGGACACTGAAAAATAATCTCAAGATCTAAAGAGCGTCACGCTCCTAAAACACACTTAGGACCATGTTACAATCTCTTTGGCTCGTGTTTTTGAAATTAATTTGCTTATTGTTGCTGGTATGTATTATGGACACCAGTGCCCCTTGGAAGGATATTATGCATTTCTAAATGGTATTTGTTGATTTATGGGACAAGAAACAGATGTTTTGTGCTTTTTACAAATAGACCCCCCTGATTTGCCATCACTTTTTACCCAGGCAACAGCAAAGTCAAGTGATAGACTATCTGGTTTTGTTTCTCAACTCCATAACACTCTTATATGCATGTGTGTATCTCTGTTTCCCATGTGCCATATAATATGAAGTTCACAATTCATTGGCAAACTAAACATGACTCGGCCTGTCTTCAGCATCGTAAGCCTGAACAATAATCACAGTCAACACACTAAAAAAAATGGGTAAAAGAACTTACCTTAGCAGTAGTAAAAAGAAAAATCCAACTTGATATAAACACTGTTTTTGTGGATTCTTGACGAGTAATCCTTAAGTTTGCTTCTTGCAGAAAGAGAAAAATGATATAACAAAGCGTCTGCGAGTTTTTCACTCCTTCAGTCCTTCGGTGTGTGTGTTTCCCACCAGACTCAGAGGCAACACTGAGCTGTCCTGATAAAGACAGACTGGATGACATCATGTGCTTGCCTTTTGTGGAGGGACATCCCCACAGTGTAATGAACATTACATTACAACGCTATAATATAACTGATAACCATTAAACATTATAATCATACAATGTGTAATATATATGCCTATATAATAATATATGATATAAAGTAAGCTTTTATGTCTTTGCTGTTGAACTTTAGTTGCCTGGGCCCTGTATGTTTATCTGTGGTTCTTTTTAGTGCTATAAATTGCTGTTATGGTTATACTGTAAAAGAGGAATATGCATTACTGTAAGAGCATTTAATATAATGAAAGAAAAACAGAACATAATAATAACCGTATCACGTATTTAATCATATTAGGTCAACAAGCTGGAGCCAGGAGGAGAGTGATCTTACTGGAAATATATTCAATGGATTCTATGGTTTCTGTTCCTAGGCAACGGCGCCCTCTGCCGGTCACTCACTTCCTGGCAACTGTCCGGTTACCATGGCTGCGGCTTTGTAGCTTTAGTAGCTCTCTTTTTTAGCTTTGACACAGGTGAGTAGACATGTAGGTAATAATGTGTTAAGTTTAATAAGCTAAGTTACGGTTACCGTAGCAGCCAAGCAAAGTTGGCTGCTAAGGTAACCGCAGAGGTACAAATAGGATGTTTTTTGTTGACAGGTGTTTGTAATTAACAGCTAATTCATGTTAAGGTAGCAGCTCCTGCTAGTAACGTACTAAAATGTTATTGTGCTGTCTTAAACTCGGACAATACTCCGTTCCGTCAAAGCTGTGGGGATAAAATAAAAACGTCCAATAACCCCATGTAAGTCTAACTATTATTATGTCAGGTTATGTTCAAAATTAAAGTAGTTGAACCACTCCTAAACAATACCTGGGAACTTTGCTATCCTGAGCAAGCTTCCTTCTCGTGTTTTCACCTGTTATAAAAATAAGTGGAAGATGTGTTAAAGTGAATATAGCTTCACATTAACAGCTCCAACTTACTGAACCAATTTAGTAGTAATTAAAGGCTACATTTTCATTCATTATATTAATTTATTTTACTTAACTGGCTTTTCTCTATTATGGACCAATGATGATTTATATTTGTTGTATTTCATCTCTTATATTATAATTCATATTGCTATATATGTATTTCCCCTATTATCTATTTTATTTGTCTTGTAATCTATTTTAAAGCTTTTTTTAGCTTACATTTTACCCTGTTATTATTAGAGCTTTCTCATTTAATTTCATCATTTTTATTTTTTTGTCCTATAATCTAGTTATTTCACTCTTAACACTACTGTCTGCACTTGTTCTGTCTTATTTTGAAGCACTTTGAACTGCATTAACCTGTATGAAATAAAGTTTGATTGATTTATGAAGAGAAACATCAATGAGGCAAGAGATTTTTGAAGCAAAATTAAGATATATATCAGCCAACACCCAAACTTTAGTTTTTAGATACCCTCTGCTTGTATGTAAAATTCCCACACTCTGTGATTGATGCCATTTTCCATTGTGCAGTGACAGGATGTTCAGGAAGACTGTCTGGAGGAACACAGTCAATGATGCAGTAAGTTTCCACCAGGACCAAGCCCTCAACACAACTATATTTCTCCTTAAAACCTACGGCCCGACAGGATTTCTGCTCAGAGAGGAGGGAGAAGCCAGAAACTTTAAGGTGACTCCTATATTCCTGAAACTTCCAACCAAATTCTGTCCTTTCTTGTACAGATTCAGTATGTTGCACATTAACAACAGAGTCATGGATACATGTTTTGTGTTATTCTTCACAGGTGTGCTTGGGTGACCCACATACGTGCACGTGCCCTGTGTTCTCCAGGGAGCAGGAGCCATGCAAACACATTTGCTGGTACCTATGACACAAAACATAATATAAGAAGAAACTTTTAGCAAGTGATATTTCCAGAGTTCCCTTTTTCCCCGTATGAACAGTATGTGCAGCATTATCAGATGAACAGTGTTATTTTATATATTCATAAGACTGAGTAGCACATGTGGCAGATTTGACATGATGTGCTAGACTGTGACTATGACAGAAAACCAGGGAAGGATAATTGATTTTTGTAGGTCCGAGTATCAAGTCTCAGTACTTATTAACCAAATTGTGTCTGTAGCACAAAGCATGAAACTGTCAACTGATAAACTTGGATTGTCAGTGTTGCTTACTTTTTTGATCAAATATTGTCGGATTTTCAATAGAATTTAGTTCTGTTTTTGCTATATCTCAAATTTGGGCATGGCTGTATTGTTAAGACAACAAAAGATTTATGTTTGATTTTATTTTATTAAGGTGAAAGAAAAATGTTTTCAGATTTCTTTAACTATTCTTCATTTTCATATTAGACAACAAAATTATATACAAATCATAACACTATCAAGATCTACTGATGACAGAATTTATTGTCATTTATGTTTATATATCAGTAATATTTACTTTTTTAAATGAGCACTATTACCTCTGGAATGAACCTCTAATCTTTTATCATTACAGGATTTTACTGCGGAAATTCAGACTACCCAGAGAGCACGAGTGTAAGTTGTTTGGGTGAATTGTAGATGTTCTTTTATTAGTTTAATACGGGGGCCCTGAAAGGCAAATGACAACGACATGAACAAAAACACAACGACATGAACAAAAACACAACAACATTAACTCCTAACGGAAAGGGTAGGTACCTGCTATGACAAGGATCATTGCTGATTGGACGAAAGCACGTCCGTCTTTTTAACAGGTGGGAAAGGCTTGACGCCGTACCAGGTAGTTTACGGCTCGGACGGACTTCATTTAGCATCAGATTAAGAAAATTAGCAAAGCTGTATTGCCCTCATTGTGGCCAAAAGGTCCCTGAAAACCTCGAACGGTTAGGAGTCCGTTAGGAGTTAATGTCATTGTGTTTTCTTTTTTGTCGTTGTTTTTTCCTTTTGTCGTTGTTTTTTCCTTTTTGTCGTTGTCGTTTGCCCTTCAGGGCCACTGTACTTTAAACTGGTTGCGCACATTCCATTTACATTGTTAAAACCTTGAAAAGAGATCATCAAAATATAACTTCACTTTTTTTTTAAGGTTCAGCTTTGTATTGATTTATGCAGGCATGATTTAATTAGTTTGTGACACACTGGAAATTGCAGGTATTTTTCAGAGGAATTGATTGTTTATTAAAACCTACCAACTCTACCACACCCAGCATTTAGCTCCAGAACAAATTCCCCCACACATTTACCACCATACAGCTAATTTATAGACTCACTGACTGTTTTAGGTGTAACAAAGAAAGAATGGACCCACCCTTTGTACGTGCACATTTGCTGACATGTAATGTTAAAAATAACTTTGTTCCAGATTCCTTTCAGCGTGGACTCGTGGAGAGACAGATCTTGGAGGTACTCCATGGTTTACACCAAACAAGAGCCCACCGGACGGAAAATGATTTTTCTGCTGCTTCTGGGACCCCGAGCCAACCAGTCACGGGCCAGGAGGCTGGAAGCGTCTGCCGGAAAGTGATCCAAGCCCAGGATGTGTGTCCCATCTGTCAAGAGGAGCTGTTGGAGAAGAAACAGCCTGTGTCTTACTGCAGGTGTGTTGGCGGCTGCAGTTGGGCTGGGGTTTGTCAAACTTGTTATTGTTTCAGTGCAGTCATGTTTCAGGATGATGTAACATGTTCTAGTCAACTTTTGCTGCACCACTGGCCAGAAAATGACCCTTCACAACATTTTCAGTCCCACTACAACACATCCAGCTGTTGACATAAAGCATGTTTTGTGGAAACCATCCCACACAGATTTCCGTATGTAATAAAAATAAGCTCCATATCGCACAAAGGAAGAGGAAATGTCATTCAAACATAAAGAAATGATGTAGAAAAATCTTTATTTGCATGCTGATGCTTTCCTTTTTCTCTGCCAGGTTTGGTTGTGGCAATAATGTCCACATCTCTTGCATGAAGGTGTGGGCGGATCACCAGCAGCTCTCAGACAGGGAGGAGACGGTGAGGTGCCCCTTGTGCAGGGAGGACTTCAGCTCTTTGAAGTTGCTGCAGGAGCAGGTGAAAAACGCAGCCAAGCTCTGCACTGCTGCTGAAAGAGAGAAGCCAGACAGACACCTGGGAGTTCTTTGTAACAGCTGCTGTGTCAGCCCTATCACCGGCAAATGTTTCAAGTAAGCCAGGGGCAATGTAGTGTATTTAATGTGTAACTATCGTTTGAAAACCCCTAAACTGACATTTCAGATGTGATGCTAAATAAATGATGTCTACCTCACTTTCTCTTTTCAGATGCACAGTCTGTAGTTACTTCTATTTGTGTGAGGACTGCTCAAAGAAGAGCTGCCACCCAAAGCATCTGTTTGCTTCCCGAATAGTGAGTTATGTTGGATTCAGAATCAGCTTTGAATTATCCTTGTACTGCATCAGATGTACTATTACTGTTTGTGAAGCCACAGGTTTAAACTACATTAAGGCCAAACAAGCTTGTGTAACAATGATCCTAGTGTAAAACAACCACTGTTAGAGGCTGTTAGATAAATACACACATCTAAAAACTCTCAACTCCAAACAGAGAAGGAGAGAGAAGTGGCGGCTAGTAACAGAGGACGTGAGCGATGACACAAAGGGAGCAACTGCTAAGCCAGCAAATCACAGGCAAGTTATTGAATAATGTATATCAAGAGCATCCTTTTCATCTTTATTAAATGGAAATTCACTCTGAATACTGAAGATTTCCTGAGTATGATATCAAAGGTAAATCTCTTGCTGTTTACTGACAATACAGTTTTTTTTAGAATATTTTTGCTCTGTATTTCCCATCTCGGTCCTCAGCATCACCCCTGTAGCTTCAGACCCTCTACCCGAAAATGTGTTGGGTTGTCTGCCTGCCATCAGGGTGAGATCAGGGTCTCGGCTCTTGGATGAGGGACAGCAGTGTCGAATTTGTCTGCAGTGTTTTGCCCTGGGCCAGCAAGCCCGAACTCTGCCCTGCCATCACAAGGTAAACCTTTTCACTGTGTGCTGGCATTACCATAATGTCATTATAATATGAAGTATTTCAAATCATAAATCTCAAATTCATGGCCAGCATTTTTTTCCCCAATTTTAGTTACACAATCTAGTACACTAAACATCATAAATTGAAGGAAAAAAAAAAGTGGGCAAAGTTTGATACTTAGTCAACAGCTTTAAAAAATGGGTCAGACTGCAAAGTATCTGTGTATCAAAATTTGAGGAACTACATTACAAAGTAGCTAAAATTATAGCAGCACCCAGAGTGCTGAGACTTCCTGTTTAACTATAAAATCATAATGACTAAAACAAATGTCACACAAAACACTTTATAGAGTCCCCTCCTCTGTCTCCCCCTCCCCCTCCCCCTCACGCTTCAGTTCCACGTGGACTGTGTGGACGGGATCCTGCGGAAGTCAAACTCCTGCCCCTTGGATGGATATGTCATTTATAGTCCCTTGACTTGGAGAACCAGTGAAAGGAAGACATCCCCTAAGCTAGCCTCCTGCTTTTCCAGCGACTGTTCCAAACAACAAAATAACTTAAAGGACCTGTTCATCCCTGGAGTGGCACTGCGGGCCAAGAATATAAAAGTCACTCCCTCGCATGGTGCTCTAAACTTAGAGGCACTAACAGGCTCTTCAATACCTTTAAACATCCCACAAAATCGAATGGCTGAAAGTTTTGAAGATTTGTGCATCACAACAACAGATACTGTAACACAAGGAGCAGAAAGAGCTTTGCAGAACAACTCAATTAGTGTTTCCCCTGATAGCAGTTCCTCTGATCACCAGAGGAAGTCTGATTCAGACAGACTCAGCACCTCTTCCTCAAAAAAGACAACATTAAAAAGCAGGTTTGCACCGGTGCCAAAAATCAAAGAGAAACCGGAAGCTAACCTTTTTGTAGGTTTGTGGAGATCAGAATCAGACAACACAACTACAGTGGCTTTTAATGCCAGGCGAACTAGACTGCAGCCTAAACCAAGAGGCACAGTAACCACTCATGACACAAACAACAAACATATATCAGAGCTAAGAATGACTGGAGTCTTGATAAACACACAACATCAGAAGAAGAAGCAGACTTAAAAAATGTTTTTGAATGTTTGATCTTAGATGGGTTGAATGTTTTAGGCTTGGATTAAATTCATGTAGTGTAAGAAATCAGCAAATATACATGTATAACCTTTGATCTGAAATATTTGGAAAATATTGCTAAAATAAAATGTCTACATAATACACTATACTAGTATACTCGAAAGTTCTTGAGTGATTAGGCTTCAGAGCAAGAATTTGAATCAAGTAAGTTTATTAATTTAGTGCACAAAAAAGGCAAGACTAATAACACTACCATAATTACAGAGGTAAACACAAGAGGTGCCCACCTTCGGAAGAAACAAAAGCCCATAAGGTTTAATGGCTGGACACAAGAGGAGCACACTATTGAACACATTAAAATCAGTACAAATACATTCAGCGAGATCACTTAAAAACAGGAGTGGCAGTAGGTTTGTTTTGCTTGTCAAGAATTATCAGCACAAAGAGTTCACAAACTACTCCACATGTTGCCGTTTTAGCAGGGATATACTGTGTCTTAAAGCCGATGACTAGCAGTTTGTAACCATATTCATTCATGTGTAAGCATACTGAATGATTAAGTGCTCAACTTGTTGCTACATTTAAAATGACAAAGCTCAGGTTTATGTGCACCCCTTTAGAAAGAAACGCACTCTTTAGGCTTAAACATAAAAATAACACATCTCATGATAGTCACTTGAAAACCATGTCATTCAGTCACTCAGTGAAACACACTGATGCACCTCTCAGACCTTTTTAGATGAAAGAAAAACAGCACTAAATAAATTAAATCACGGTCACATAATACATAGAATGCTGCTTGACTATATACACACAAAAGAACACATGAATGTACAAAATCGAGCTTCATACATACAAAGTGAACTCACCAGTGAAAAGGTTAACAGTGGTACTATGACGGAAGACTAAATATAGCAAAACTGCTGCTGCAACTTTGCAGCAACAACAAAATTGAAATAACATTTTACAGTAAATATTGCTGAATCTTTGCTGTTAATTGTGGTGTATGTTTTGCCAAACTTAACATTTTTGCCATTTTTGTAGTCGCATATTTACACACTGAAAATGTTTCTGAAGATACTGTGTGCCAGTGTAACAAATGTGGCACATATTAAAGTGTGGAGTGCGTTATTTGACTCAACAGCTGCCATATCAGTTAGTAGAGGACAGATATGAAAGGCAGGCATATGTGTGACCTAGTTGATTTACATTTTTAGTGTAGTAAAATACTTTTGCGTATACATATTTGTTGAAAATTGGTTACACCCAAACAAGACTAAGACTCTACAGCTATGCTAGCAGCTCTGTGAGGCTGTATTTAGGCACAGAGGGGCTTTGAGCTAAATGCTAACAGCAGCATACTAACATGCTCACAGTGACAACGCTCACATGCTGATGTTCAGGTGGTACAATCTTAGTATGGCATGTTAGCACATTAACATTAGCTAATTAGCACTAAACACAGGGTACAGCTGAGGCTGGTGGGAATGTCATTCATTTTGTAAGTATTTAGTCAAAAATAATTAAAGGTTAAAGATAGATTAAAGGTTCAGAGGTCACTAAAGTGGTTATAATTCATCCTGGGGCAGAGGGGCATGAATGTGTCTATCAAATGTATAACAATCCATTCAATAGCTGTTGAAACATTTGACTCAAAATCACAAATTTCAACCTCATGGTGGCACTAGAGGAAAATCCACTGGCCACCATGAATGACTGTGTCAAAATATTTCAGTCTGAGCCAAAGTGGTAAACCAACAGACTGACATTTACCACCCCTAAATGACCACTCTTTTGTTTAAAACTATCTTCATCTCCTTCAATCATATGTATAAAAACAAAAAGTCATCCCCTAGTCAAGCTGATGAGGATGTAAACATTATATTTGTTGTATCAGTATAGTAATTTGGTGATAAAAAGCAAATCTCCAAGGCACCAAACTTAAACTTGAGTTGAGAAAATAGATAAATGTTACTATACATGACAAGGTGTCCAGTAAAATTAAGGTAGTAATAATAATAATAATAGTACTAATAATGCACAACTTAGGGGAGGGGGCTAAGAATTGTATGATATGAGACAAAGGGAATTGGGCTCCATAACTTAACATTGCAAATTGTTCATTTCTACTTAATAGGAAAACTGGTATACTCAAAGCTGTGCAGTTTTTGTTTCAGGCTGCGAACAGTTGTTTGTTTTATCATGTTTTTTTTGTCAGACGGGTGATCTGATTGGTCAGACACTCTCCAGTCACACCAGTGAATCCCACATAACACACCATGCCATGTTTTCGTGCTCAGCTTTAGCCAACTCTAGAGATATCCAGTGATGTGGCTAAAAATGATATTTCTTGGGATGTTGTGGTGTTTTTTGGTGCGATTCTTACATTGTGATACCCATAATCTTCGTAGTATTATTGTTGTAATAGTTACCCAGCAGCACAACACAGTCTCCTTTCAAGACTAGACGGTGAAATGAATCATTCAATCACGTAATATTCTAACAGCTACGAGGATGTAATGTTAGCTCTACAGTAAAATGCAACATATTTTCATACACACAAGAAAACATTCATTTTCATGCATTCTAAAATAACAAGGCTTAAAACCTTGAATATCAGGTGTGGAAACTTCAAAATGGCAGCTTAGCTTTACAATGTACATAAGTGTTTTACTTCAAAATGCATGAGGATCCATGGTTGGAGTCGGTCACGGTTGGAAAGTTGAAGCTAAATTCTTTTTACTCCAAAAATCTGATATGAAGAAGCATTTTATGTCATGAGTTAAAAACCTGAATTTGTTTGATGGCGGTGATTCCAATAGTGACAAAACAAGTCTTTTCATAAACCCTGGAGTCTCTCTCTCTTTTTTTTATTTTTATTTTTATTTTTTTAGGTAAAATGAGGCAGTACGATCAAAACGACATGTCCGCACTGCAAACCGGGAAAGCTTTTGTGTCTTATTTAATTTATAGCAGGCATTTATGGTGAGGATAAGTGCACTACACATAAACCTGTATCTGTGTCCCTCCTGCAAACTCGCCAGATTTAGACTAAATATAGACAAATACTGTGCCTTACATAATCATAATTAATTATTACAGGCAGAAAGAAGGCACCCTCTATAATGCCAGTACTGGGGACTGTGGGATATCGTGTTCACATGGACATTTTGCTGTGAAGAATCCCGCTGGTGATCTTCAGATTTGGGAGAATGGAGTGAACATGGTGCACAAACTTGTCTAACAGCAGCTACATAATGCTTCAACATGACATTGATCCTGCTTTTATTTCTTGAGCTAACTTATGCATTCTTTGGCAAAGTTGTACAATCACATAACTCAAGAACAACAATGCCTGCGCGAGCACAAGTGAAAACTAATTTGGATCACTTAGCACTGATGACACCATGTGATGAAGAAAGCTCAGCGTGTGTTTTTTAATGGGACATTTAAAGTTAAGAACTGATGAAAATCAAAACGCTTGAATGAGCCATGCTCTAACTTCGCTTGGTCAGAGGTCTCCCCTCACGGACATGCTTGGTACTCCTCTTTTCCGTTTTCCCCTTCTCCCTCACCTTCCTCAGGCGCCGTGGAGGTGGCGTTCCTCTGGACTCGCTGTCCTCCTGAGCGCTGGATGTATCCATCCCGTCTCGCTCCTCAGGAATATTGGGAATAGCGCCACTGCTCCCATCTAAAATGTTTCTCAGGGAAGGGTCCTCTGGCGTACAGGTAGCAGTGGTGCCACTCTCACTACTGCTCAGGTCCTGCTCTTCACAGTACCGCCCCCGGCTGTGGTACGGCAGCGAAGAGGCCCTGATGGAACGCCTGTCCCGTTCTGCCTCACGGATGTTCTGCAAAGGCTCGTTCATGTCAACCCCCGAGTCCAGGCTGGTGTCGTTGCTGCTAGGCGGGCGGTGGCGGCTCTGCAGCTCAATGATGGAGTGACGTACCTGGGCAGCCGGCTTCCCGTCTAATGACACGAACCAGGCCCTTGGGTGACATGATGAGGACTTGCCCCGGGTAAGCTCTAGCAAGGTGCGCTCTGAGATCCCCTGCAGCTCGCTGGGCACACCATGCCCACTGCTGAAGGCCTCCATACCAGCTGCTTCATTGAGAGTCCCAGGCACAGAGACGGAAGATTCAAGGAGGTTACTGTAGCATCCCCACACAACAGGGTTAGGGCCTTGGCTTTGGGGAGGAGTCTCGAGAGGCTGGGGCTCGTCTTGGTTGCTCTGCTGTGGGCTGCTTCTACCTTGGGAGTGGTGGTGAGGGACTTTGGGCAGTGTCTGGGTGTAGCTGTCTTTACTGGCAGGCTCTGTGTGAGCATCGTACTCAACTCCATTGCGGGGGAAAGTAGCAGATTTACAGCCTAACATTTGCTGCTCCTGAGCACTGAAAAGCTCTGGGGCCTGAATAATGGCCACTGGCTGGTTGTAGATATGAACCAGCTTATCTTGAAAGAAGTTAGAGTCAGAGTTGATGTTAGCCCGGTTCTGTTCTGATTTCTCCCGAAGCCGAGCCACCTCTTCACTGTTGATGTAGTGAGAATGCTGCTGGGGACCTTTGATCCGATCCAGAGTGATATTCTCATAAAGAGAAGCCGATGGGCGACTCCCTGGGTCCTCCACGTAGATGTTGTAGTTGGCTTTGTGCCTCGGCGTGGACGAGGGCTCACACTGGACGCTGCAGGAGGCGAGGCTGTTGTCGCCAGAATGGAACAGCAAACCCTCCTCCATGTGGGTGGAGGTGGTTTGGTCTTTTTTCACCACCGTGAGTTTGGAAAAACGTGCTCTCCTCCTCCTCCTGGGCTCTCGATGAGAACCTCTGTATATGGGAGACACAGAAGTCAGGGCTTCACAGGGCTGCTCTCTAAACATGTTAGGCAGGGATTTATTTTACAAAGCACACACTACTTATATTTATTTATTTCAATCTCCTTAAAAGAGGAATGGTTCAATACTATGGTGCAATTATTTCATATAATTTTTTTAATATATATATAAAAATTTTAATATCATAGAAATAGCATATGAATGTTTTTATAATGTTTACGGTCATTCTGAAAATAAATGTGTCATTTAATTATTACTAAGTGGATAATCTGTAATGTAGAAGATAGAAAAATGGGTTTTATATACTGTTAAGAATATATAGAGTGACTGTGGATATTTCTTACCCGCAGTGACACAGCAACACAGAGAGAAACCCAATCACGATAGCCAGCATTCCTCCCATTATTCCCATCAACAGGTAGGTGTGGTATGATATAAATTCCAGAGAGCTTCCATGTCCCAGGTAATCTAAATGGTTAAATGTATAGATAGGCGTCAGATATTTATTAAACTGTGACTACGTGACGTAATGTCGGCACATGAGGTGTGTATTTACCGTTTGAAGAGGGCACTGGGGCAGCGATCCAGTAGCCGAGATGGGAAGCGGTGTAGGTCCAAACCAGCTCATCACCAACTGCTTTCACTATTCCCAGACCTTGATTCTCCCAGGCACCTTCAAACAGCAAAAAAAATAGAGCTCTCAACTTTATATCATCAGCCGTTGTGTATTTCTCTCTTTCCACCTGTGTATTGATCTTATTTTGCATGTGTTAAGTTTCACTGTATATTGAGGTGAGATTTAGTTGCCCCTCTGTAACAATAATTCCTACCCATCTTCAGATTGAAAGCCCAGGCTGGCACAGTATCAGAGGCTCGGAAGTGGGTGTTGTGTCCCAGGGGCATGCTGATTTGGATCGGCCCTCGAACTTGCAGCTCCTCACCTCCAGAGTACAGCAGGATGCTGACAGCTGCCTCCGCCTTCAGCTCGATGCTTCTGAACACTGCAGACGTGTGAGGTAAGTTGATGTTAGGTACCCTTTTTCTAAAGAATAATATTAAAAAACCTACCAAACGTATACACAATATTTCAATCTATCTATAATCTGGAATAAACTTTCATTAGAATTTGTGAAAAACTGATGAGGAAATGTTTAGGAGCTGTTTTCGTTTTAGTTTAGTGCACAGTTTTCAAAAATCATGCGCCTTATTTCCCCAAACAATATAAACCAAAGCATAAACAGTCCAGACTAAGAATAAACTGCTTTTAAATGCTAATGTGGCCTTCGTTAACACTCACCTGATTTGTTGATGATGACGCCTGGAGTACAGTTGACGCAGTCCTTCGCTAGGTGGTGCTGTGGCACAGTCAGGTAGGCTGTCACTGAGGAGACGTTGCTCTTGTCGGAGATTGTGAGGAGGTTCTTGGGGAACTTAACCTTTGGCTGAGATGAGCTGTCTGTGAAAAGAAGATGGGATAGGAACAAAATGGTTTACATAGATAATAATGTATTTCAAACGATCAGAAGAAATAGAGACACTTTAAAGTAGCTCATTCTGTGAAAAACTATCAACCTTTCATCTGAGATAATTCAGGAAAAAAGTGTGGTTTTCAGCTCAAAATTAGAAGAATTAGTTGGCAAATTACACTATTGAATTTGAATTGCTCGTGAAAGTATGTTGACATACCAGGTAGCTTCCTGGTGATGAGGACTGAGTCTTCAAACAGCCAGATGTTCCCTTGGCTGTGAGGGAGCAGCAGCAGCGTCACAGCAGAGAAAACTGCAGAGAGATAAAAAAAATTAAAAAATGTGCAAGTTGTAAATAATGCAAGAGTCAATTCACTGCACTGACATAGATCAAAATTGACAAACTGTGTTTGGTAATCTCCATTTCTATCTACTTTTTATGTAAATAATAATAAAAGATAAACCTAGTTGGGCTTCCACAAATGATTATTTTTTTTACATGATCAATTAATCGTTGGCCTTTAAAATGTTAGAAAATTGCGAAAGATGCTGATCACAATATGCCAGAAACCCAATTCACATGTGTTTTGTTTGAGTGCCAAACCAAATATATTTATCTTTATATATCTATAATGCACGCAGCAAATCCTCACATTTGAGAAGTTGGAATCATTGAATTTTTGGCACTTTTGCCTGAAAAATTACTTTTCAATATCAAAAAATTGCAGACTAATTGGTTATTTGACTTAATTGTTTAAGCTCTAATGCCCAAAAGCATATAAGACATAAAGCTAAAGAGATAAATGTAATTTGTTTCTTCCAGGTAGTTTTGGATATAATATCAGATACTGTATATTTCATACGTAGCTTGCAGGCCTGTATTACCACCAGCAGATGGCACTATCACTACAGGACTCTCTTTTTAGGGTTCAGCTGGTTGTCTGTCTGAGCAGCACAAAAGGGAGGTGCCTCTGATAATGCAGAGCAAAGCAGGTCTCGACAGATGACACTCCATCTGATTTTATCCTTCCAAACACATGCTCCGTGTTCCCTTTCAAACCTCCCCTCCCTGCTCCTTTGTGGCCAACCTCTTCTGTCTGATTCTGACCGGTAAGAGGACATAAGGACACAGACAATAGAGTAAGACCCAGGCCCCCTTTTTATACCGAGAGGAGAACCTTGTGGCTTAACAGCCCCCACCCCCCTCTGCATTTGTTTCTGTGCAGGACAAAGACACTTTGCTGAGGCAGGGATACGTTTCACCCAAGCTCGAGTCGCACACCTCGGCTCTACATGCTGCTGTAGAAACAATCAATAAAATGAGTAAAGAACACAGCGTTCAGTTACACTCGACTGTACATCGCTTCCTCTTGAACAAACCTCAGTGACAACGTGTATGTTGTCACAGACAGTTCATTAATCTATAATGGCCATGAATAATGCAGTTGTGAAAGTGCGTCTGAATATTGTAGCTAACAGTACTGTAAATAAGTATTTATAAAATGGTTTCATTAGCCATCAGTTGTACAGTTCAAAGCCTTGCCTGCTTAATTTTTCCTCAATTCTAGTATTTTTCCAACTTTTTAAGTTGCTTCCCAGAGGCTATTTTTCTACATTTTATTTGTTTACACAGATAAAATAGTGTATGTCCTCACATTAAATCCACTAGTATATTGTAAAAGCTAAATGCCTTAATTGTGTTTGTCCTTTACAGCCTGATCGATATTTGTTGGTAAATCCTCTTTACTTGAAGGGGAGGTCAGGGTCAGCTGTGAGCTGGAGCTGCTCAGGAGTCAGTGTCCACAATTTAAGCAGATCAACCACAAGGACCTCAACAGCGCCCCTCAGATATTCTTCTCTGTGTAAAATATTTTTTGGTTTGTTTTTGTTTTTGTTTTGTTTTAGCTGTATAAATATATTAATAGAGAATACCTTACCCATCATATAGTGGCAGGTGTTAAAGTGTGGTGTGTTATTATTGTGGGTCTGTATTCGCTTTTGACCTTCCAAAATAGTTCCTGTTAATGGGTTAAGAATCATGTTTGGTTGAATGGTGTTGACATTTTGAAGTGACCTGATTGAGGCATTTTTAATTGCTTGAGGATTTTTATCCAGATGTGAGAAGCCAGGCTGATGCTAGGTAGATCATTTAGAAATACTGAACACAGTGGAATGAAAAACATTTGAGCTGCTATCTTCAGCTGAAACTGCCATAGTTTGAAGTTTCAAAAGTTGTGGTACTCACTTGGTCTCTTTGTAGTGCTCCAGGGCAGGGGGCTGGGGACGTAGCCTTCCATGTTGCCCACCAGGGTCAGACTGATTCCTGGACTGTATGCTACCGAGAGAAGAACCTCTCCTCTCTCCCCTGTTTGGGATGAGCTCCTCAAGGTGTGGTTCACATAAACATCCACTGAAGCCCCCTGCAGGGGCTGTCGAGTCACCATGTCCCTTACCAGGACCTTCAGGGCAAACTGGGTATCTGGAGAGAAGTTAACATGGCAGGGAGACAGACTTAATAGAATGAGATCAATTAATAATCAGCAATTAATAATCAGAACGAGATCCCTGCACTCAGCTGATGGTAACACATGTCTTTACATGTGTGCTATCTGTATGCAAACCTGCCTCCACAACATCTCCACTGACATATTCCCTCAGTAACCTTTCTCTCACTATGAAAAAATGATGAGGCAAGCACAGCTGAATCGGTCGGAGGATGAAAAATACATCAAGACCAAGTGACAGCCGTGAGGAAACCGCACACAGAGGCAGTGAGACTCATAGTCGATGAGGTGCTAATCTTCAATATCACATATGGCATCTCATGTCTCCAGAACATCAACTTTTTCAGCCTTTAAAAAAAAATCTAATGTAATATTCATCCAATCCAGGGCAACACATACTGTATGTGTCTTAAATTTCAGCTTTTGATCAGAAGACTTACCTACTGTATCAGCAGAGCAGCATGGATTACCATGCTCTCCATTAATGTATCACCTGCACAGGCCAAACAAGATAAAAACCCCTAATCCCTCAAAACTCTGCAATATACACCTTAATCCTATTAGTCTGTTGGCCAGAGTGCCTGTGAATAACACCTAATATCTTATCAATAGAAGTAGCCAATCATTCGGACAACTATAGCTTGTCATGTAGTTAAAGAGAATATACTGTAGATTTGATTAATGAAGACAGGTGTTATGTTTTTAATGTCCTTTTAAATCTAAAAATAGTGGTAGCATTTACCTTCTGTCCAAAGTTATACAATAAAGTGTGTTTAAAGATACAATTTGCTACAATAAAATCAATCGATAAGTGGATCAAAATGATGGAAACAGGTAAACACATCATATGTGCAAATCTGTATCTAACATATGGTTTTGCCACTCAATTAAACACGACTAAATGTAAAAGCTTTGGAGAAAAGATTAAAAAAAACATATATATTTTAAAATCAACATAAAATACTATATACTTTCTTCAGAAATACGCCTTTTGCCTTGTATTGCCTAAACAACAAGGTGATAATGATATAACCTACCTACACTGGATATATCTAAATAATGCATGACAATGAATTGGATCATTAACAATAATTAAGCCAGTTCAACAATAACAAATAATGCTGGATGCTACTGCTGCTACCTGCTTCAGCTGTGAGTCACAGATGCTTCCTCTGTTGAAGCTCATTTCCATTTTTCTGTAACAATGACTGGCTAAACAGAGCCGATCATTTGTTTATGTTTACCTGCCGTCAAGGCGGAGGGGGTGTGAAGCCCCCTCGGGGAAGTCGGGTCGGTGGCTGACTGGTCTCCGACCGCGGCGGTGGGGCCATTGTCCCCGGGCGAAGAGGGGGGCAAGCCGCCGCCCTCCTCCGCTGCTCTCACCGCCCCATGATCCAGGCAGGAAATCAAAAGCAACGACGGTAGAAAGAGCAGCAGTGGCGGCGGCAGGTGGCGTTCAGCAGCGGGCATGGCGAGAGGGGGAGCAGGCTCACAGACATAACGGACCGCGAGAAACGAGCTCCGGGGGAGAAGAACGAGGTCCAGCAGTGTGTGTACTTCTCACCAAGGCCTCATCCCTCTCACGGTTTCTTGTTATCTTGGTGCGGACGGAAGGGGGAAAAACCCCGTGGAGAAAGGATGCGCTGGTGCTGAGGCTGGGTGTGTGTGGGCAAAGATCGCTTGCAATGTATAGATGTATCACTCGGTCGAAAAATATAAAATACCTGCTCATCCTGATTGTAGCTTTGAATCTAATGTTTTAACTCTGTTTATACAGGGTGTTTTTTAAAATGTATTTGGTCCAAACAAAAATCTATTATAGACTATGAGACAATTATGCCTAACTTATTTGATTAACTGATTAAAATACGACAAATGTAATGCATTATATTCAATGATACCACATTTTGAGCCACATTCTCATATGTCAGAATTTGCTGCTTCTCTTTTGTATACTGCTATAAACTGAACGTTATTGGTGTTTCTTTCATTGTTTTCTGACATTATATAGCATATATCATCAGTTAGAGTAAAGTTAAAGTAATCAGCAATAATCAGTACTTAAAATAATCGTTAATTGCAGCCCTAAATATGACCGAGACTGTGGGTCGGTACTAAGAGAAAGCATCAGAGTGAGACGTCTTTCAGTGTTGATCATCTTTGGTAAGACGGTAGATGGTGTTACATCATTGGGGTCTGCGTGTGCGTGGCCCTCTGTCGGTAAACTGAGATCCCTGGTTGCCTATTTTTATCTCCATTGCTCTGCAATGTGAAGATTCACCATAGTGGCACATATAAAAACAAGACAGAAAACAGTATGAACAATATTGACTCAATTAAATAGTCAAGTGCAGTTAGGCTACAGCATAATTATTTGAGTAATAAACCTATTTTTTTAATTAAATAATTGTACTGCCTATTTAAAGCTGAATATTTATTGCTCAGTGTGAATTCAAAGTGTATGTAACAGACAGTAATAGCATACATCAAATATAATGGAAGCTGACATTTTTCATGGTCATAATTAATCAAATCTGAAAAATCTGAAACTAAAGAAACTTTGTAAACAAGAGTGGAAACTGAGCAATGTAAACACATGCTCGTAGTTAGTAAAGGATATTAAGTTCATACAATTGGAAAACAGTGAACATGGGCTATACAAGATAACCAAGTATTTAGCAGCTGTTGTTTCCCTGTTTTATAGCTGGCCCCGTTTAAAAAATTAACCTGCCATCATTAATCTTTCCTTTTTTCTAACTTTACTCTCAAATCTGCTAGTTAGTCTTCATTGAGTCAATCCAGAATTACAATATTGCATGCAAGGGCAATAAAAAGCAATGACAATGTTAAAACAGTACTGTAGTAGTAAAATAATCACAGTAGACAAAAGACACCCCCTGTAATCTTCCCCACTTAGTACAGTCTGAGCTCTCCTTCTATAAATGAAATTGGATTCTCCCACTTCCTTTTTGATAGTCTGCCCTCTCACCTGAAGGTAGCAACAAGGATGGGACCACATGCAACAAACATTTGGGTAACTGAGTCCAGATTTTGAAGTAAATGAAAATGAAATAAAATGTTTGCATGTGTAGTTGTTTCATTAACCTATAGTATTATACATAATAAATAATATAATACATTATATGAATCCAAATAGTGGATCTGTTACAGGAAATCCACTTCATTTTTAAAGGTTATTTGTGAGTTATAAAATTTTTTTAAATCTAATTAAATTGTGTTAAACTAATTTCTTAAGGACACTTGTAGGTTTTAAAATTGTTGCAGGAATAATTTAACAGCATCTACAAATAGAAAAATCCTTAAAGAGCACTTTTTTTTTAGTTGGAATGAATAAAAAGTCAACATTAATAACATAACTAACTTGTACATGTCATGCACCCTGTAAATATTTCCTCCTGCTGCTTCACCAAGCACACATCCATCCACCCAGTGAGTCCACCATACACCTCATCTGTATTAAATGCATCCTCCAAATCATCACTCCTGCAATTCTTCAAATCACTCTCAAGTCCAAAAATCCATATGTGTCTGTGCTGTATTTTTAAGGGACCCTCTGATGCTCCATGTGTGCCTCCTGCAGGTGACACATCATCTTTTGCTCCTCCCCAGAGAATTTCATCCAACGCTGTGAAAACATCAACATTGACAAAATGTCAAAATCCATCCATGGTTCCATAACCCCTGATTTCCACCTCTGGGAAACTCCAGGGGGCAGATTTGAACCAACAACCTGAAGCTTCCCAAACAAGTCAAACCATTAAAGAGAAGCTTCAGCAGCAGGACCAGTCTGATAACCAGTAACACCAGCAGCAGTTTTACCTGGAGGGGGGGGTGTCACCTAAAGTCATGTGATGCTGGTCACATGACTATCATTATTGATTAAAGCAGCTGTTTGGACTCTTCACGGTAAGTTTGCTTTCTTTCATACTTATTTTACCTTCATCTACAGTAACTTTACACTTTGTTTCTTGCTCTTTTATGATTGTAGTTCATCTTTTTATTTATTTATCATAAACTTTGGAGAACTCTGTTCATGTTCTCAGATGAAAACTAGCTATTTTAGCTTTTCAGTCTTTATTTGGGCTTTCTGACTTTAAAAGTAGCAATCTGGTATTGAACTCACAACCTCTGACTGACTGAGAGAAAATGTCTTAACCACTGAGCCACTGGATCTTCACTGGGAACAGAGGTTTTCTCACACTTTTCACTCTGTCCACTTGATGTTAGAATTGCAAAAGTGTCCCAGGATCAAAGCCACAACTTCTACATTTGCAGCGCAGTCTTCTAATCTCTTTTATTGTCTACAGATTCTCTTTAACTCCTCTGATGAACTTCCTCTTATGTATTTTAAAATATATTAGGTTGTTGTTAGTATCACACAGAGTTTATCATCGTGTCTGATTGGCTCATCATCTGTGAGCTTACATGTGATTAATCACATGAACATTTAGAGTTGACGGTTTATATCAACACTTTGACTCATCTCATACATCTCTCTCTCTCTGTCTCTCTATCTCTCTCTCTGTGTGTCTCTCTCTCTCTCTCCGTCTATCTCTGTCTCTCTCTCCATCTCTCTCTCTCTCTCTGTGTGTCTCTGTCTCTCTCTCGCTCTCTCTCTCTCTCTTTCTCTCTCTCTCCCTCCTTTTCTCTCTGCAGGTGTTTTTGTGCTGTGTGGTGAAACGGTCGGCTGGCGTCCTGCAGCAGGGTCGCAGCCATCGGTCAGAAGGCACAGGAAGTGAGGTCACCAGCAGTGGCCCGTTAATCCTCTAACGAGCTTTAGTTAATCAGCCGCTCGTGTGATGCAGAAGAACTCTCTGTACACGGCCATGAGCCGCTTCATCGGTGCCGTCAACAACATGGACCAGACGGTGATGCTTCCCAGCCGGCTGCGAGACGTTCCGACCAACGGAGCCGCAGACGGAGCCTACGGCTCCTACGTGCTGCTCAAGTCCATTCGCAACGACATGGAGTGGGGAGTCCTGCAGCAGGGGGGGGGCGTCCTGCAGCGGGGGGGGGGGGGCTCATTCAGCAGGGGGGGGCCTCTTGCAGCAGGGGGGGGGCCCCGTCCTGCAGCAGAACGGCGGCGGGACGGAGGCGGCGGAGGACGAGGACGACCTGGAGAAACAGTTTTACTTCCACCTGAACGGACTCCACGGCGTTCTGTCCAAGCTGACGCGTAAAGCCGACACGCTGACGAGCCGCTACAAGGAAGAGATCGGCTGCAGGAACTGAGCTTAACGGGCTTAATTAGGCTTAACGGGCTTAATGAGCTTAACGAAGGTTTTTAATTAGATTCAAACTCGTTAACAGGAAACAAACTTCCATTTTTCATTATTTCCTTTGTTTATTTTTTTGTTTAACAAGTCAAAGTTTATTTCTGAAAGTTCATTTAAAACAAACTCAGTTCTGTTCAAGCTGAAAAACACAAGATTAAAACAATAAAAGAACAATTCAGAAAAATATAATTACACAATAAAAGTCAGGATGTGGACCAAGTGAAATAAAAACCTGAAATATTTAAACATCTGAAACACAAAAATAATCAATAAAAAGTTTTTCAGGAGTTTAAAGGATTTATTAATTCTCTCCATCGACTGAAAATGTTTTAAATCTTCATGTTTTCAAAGCAACCAGAATAAAGAGTCTTAAATAATAAAATATTATAATAAAAACTTCACAACATTATGAATCCCAGCAGAGATTCAAACATTAACCTGTTTTTTGTGACATTTTAACAGATTTCTGATGTTTTTATTGATGAAACGTTTAATGATCGCCGGCTGCTGACTTCACTTCATGTTTTTGCTAAATTAATACAAGTTTGAGATTTTAAATTTGGCAAATTTGTGAGGAAAAAACCCCCCAAAACATTTATTTTCTCAAAAACTTCCAGAGCTGTAAATTCCAGAGTGTCCTCGAACGAGGACTTCTGATGATGTCACAACTTTGAAAATCAACGGTAGTTAACGTGAAAAAACCCCAAAACACTTTATTTGATCAACGTCTCTCAGAAGTGTAAATTCCAGAGTGTCCTCGAACGCACCACAAAGACTTCTGATGATGTCACAACTTTAAAAATTGTCGGTAGTTAACGTGAAAAAACCCCCAAAAACGTATTTTCTCAACAACTCTCAGAAGTGTAAATTCAAGACTGTTCTCGAACGCACCACGAATTTCACAAATTTGAAAATTGATGCTAGTTAAGGTGAAAAAATCCCCGGACTAAATCAATAAAAACATTTATTGACTGAAAACGTTTCTTCTGTTTTATATGGAAGTTAAAATGTGTCAAATCTGAATCAACGGTTTATTTATTTTTTCCGACATTTTTCGCCGTCCGACAGTAAAACGTTTACACTTAAAACATTGTTACTGTTCTTACTGATGAAAAAAAGGATCAATAATTAAACCGATCAGCTGCTGATCAATCAACTGTTTATTAAACTTTAACTAATGATTATTTTTACTCATATTTTATCTTTAAAATCAGTGAAAATATAAAAAATAATCATTAGTTTCAGCTCCAGTATAAAGCAGTGAATCATCAGCATATTTATATCTTTAATTATATTTTATGTATTATTATTATTATTATTGTTTATGTTTTGTTTGTAAAGCACCTTCTCTGGTTTAGTCAGTGCTGTATAAAAGTTTATTTTTATTACTTTCTTGTTGCACTAAACAGAAACTATTGTTGACTTTTAGATTGTGTTTTTTTTTTTTCCATATTTAAAAAAAGTAAATTTTCCTTTTTATTGAATTTTTCCTTTTAAACAGTTAAAAGTTACAGGAAGTTAGAAATATTCAGCTTCAGCTGGATTATAAAACTATAACATCACATGTGACTGTTTTTAATCATTTAAAAAACTTTCAGGCCAAAAACATTTCTGTTAAAAAAAATAAAGTATTTTTGTTGAGTTTTGTGTTTGTGACAGAAATGCTGAGCTCTGCATTTTATATTTAATGTACAGCTTCACTATTAAAAGCTTTTCATGAGTAATTCTGATGTTTGTTTGTTTGTTTAGTTTAAACTGTAAATTACTGTTAACCCCGTCTGTTCCTTCCTTCCTTCCTTCCTTCCATCTGTCCTTCCTCCCTCTCTCTTTCTTTCCTTCCTCTCTCTTTCCTCCCTTCCTTCTTTCCTTCTTTCCTTCCTTCCTTCCTTCCTTCCTTCCTTCCTTCCTTCCTTCCTTCCTTCCTTCCTTCCTTCCTTCCTCTTTCTTTCCTTCCTCTCTCTTTCCTCCCTTCCTTTTTTCCTTCCTTCCTTCCTTCCTTCCTTCCTTCCTTCCTTCCTTCCTTCCTTCCTTCCTCTCTTTCTTTCCTTCCTCTCTCTTTCCTCCTTTCCTTCTTTCCTTCCTCCATCCCCCTTTCTTCCTTCCTTGATTCCTTCCTCCATCCCCCTTTCATCCTTCCTTCTTTCCTTCCCTATTTCCTTTCCTCCCTCCTCTTTCTTTCCTTACTCGCTTTCCTCCCTTCCTTGTTTCCTTCCTCATCCCCCTTTCTTCCTTCCTTCCTTCTATCCTTCCTTCCTCTCTCCCTCCTTCTTTCCTTCCTTCCTTGCTCCCTTCCTCCCTCCTTCCTTCCTTTCCTTCCTGCCTCCTTCTCTCGGTCTTTCCTCCCTCCTTCTTTCCTTCCCTACCTATTTCCTTTCCTCCCTCCTTCTCTTTCTTTCCTTACTCTTTTTCCTCCCATCCTTCTTTCCTTCCTCATCCCCCTTTCTTCCTTTCTTCTATCCTTCCTTCCTCTCTCCCTCCTTCTTTCCTTCCTTCCTTGCTCCCTTCCTCCCTCCTTCCTTCCTTTCCTCTCTCCCTCCTTCTTTCCTTCCTTCCTTGCTCCCTTCCTCCCTCCCTCCTTCCTTCCTTTCCTTCCTCCCTCCTTCTCTCTTTCTTTCCTCCCTCCTTCTTTCCTCCCCTCCCTCCTTTTCTTCCTTCTTCCTCCTTTCCTTCTCATTTTAAATATAAAAATCTGCTGTTTCTGGTCAAATGTCCCCCTCCGGTGGACATGAGCCGCAATTACAAGCAGAGCTGCAGGGTGCGTTTGGTAGAGTGGGCCGGTTGGTGGGAGGGGCGGAGCTTAGATCACTGCTGGGTGCGTTTGGTTGCTTTCAGCCATATGAAGTACTTATACTGCGTTCATACTGCCATATGAAGTACTAATACTGCATTCATACTACTATATGAAGTACTAATACTGCGTTCATACTGCCATATGAAGTACTTATACTGTGTTCATACTACTATATGAAGTACTTGTACTGCATTCATACAGCCATATGAAGTACTAATACTGCGTTTGTATATATGTATCATAAATGTGATATTTTCTGATGCTAAAGTCAAAATCTGCTGTTTCTGGTTAAATGTCGCCCTCCGGTGGACATCAGCTGTAACTACAAGCAGAGCTGCAGGGTGCGCTTGGTAGAGTGGGCCGTTTCGTGGGATGGGCGGAGCTTAGATCACTGCTGGGTGCGTTTGGCAGAGTGGGCCGTTTAGTTGGAGGAGCGGAGCTTAGATCACTGCTGGGTGCGTTTGGCAGAGTGGGCCGTTTAGTTGGAGGGGCGGAGCTTATATCACTGCTGGGTGCGTTTGGCAAAGTGGGCCGTTTGGTGGGAGGGGCGGGGCTTAGAGCACTGATGGGTGTGTTTGGTATAGAGTGGGCCGTTTGGTGGGAGGGGCGGAGCTTAGAGCACTGATGGGTGCGTTTGGTATAGAGTGGGCCGTTTGGTGGGAGGGGCGGAGCTTAGAGCACTGATGGGTGCGTTTGGTATAGAGTGGGCCGTTTAGTGGGAGGGGCGGGGCTTAGAGCACTGATGGGTGCGTTTGGTAAAGAGTGGGCCGTTTGGTGGGAGGGGCGGAGCTTAGAGCACTGCTGGGTGCGTTTGGAAGAGTGGGCCATTTGGTGGGAGGGGAAGATCTTATATCACTGCTGGGTACATTTGGTTGCTTTCAGCCATATGAAGTACTTATACTGCGTTCATACAGCCTTATGAAGTACTTATACTGCGTTCATACTACCATATGAAGTACTAATACTGCATTCATACACCCATATGAAGTACTAATACTGCATTCATACAGCCATATGAAGTACTAATACTGCGTTCATACACCCATATGAAGTACTAATACTGCGTTCATACAGCCATATGAAGTACTAATACTGCGTTCATACAGCCATATGAAGTACTTATACTGCGTTCATACAGCCATATGAAGTACTAATACTGCGTTCATACAGCCATATGAAGTACTTATACTGCGTTCATACAGCCATATGAAGTACTTATACTGCGTTCATACTGCCATATGAAGTAATTATACTGCGTTCATACTGCCATATGAAGTACTTATACTGCGTTCTTACAGCCATATGAAGTACTAATACTGCGTTCATACTGCCATATGAAGTACTTATACTGTGTTCATACTACTATATGAAGTACTTGTACTGCATTCATACAGCCATATGAAGTACTAATACTGCGTTCATACTACTATATGAAGTACTAATACTGCATTCATACAGCCATATGAAGTACTAATACTGCGTTCATACTACTATATGAAGTACTAATACTGCATTCATACTGCCATATGAAGTACTAATACTGCGTTTGTATATATGTATCATAAATGTGATATTTTCTGATGCTAAAGTCAAAATCTGCTGTTTCTGGTTAAATGTCGCCCTCCGGTGGACATCAGCTGTAACTACAAGCAGAGCTGCAGGGTGCGCTTGGTAGAGTGGGCCGTTTCGTGGGATGGGCGGAGCTTATATCACTGCTGGGTGCGTTTGGCAGAGTGGGCCGTTTAGTTGGAGGGGCGGAGCTTAGATCACTGCTGGGTGCGTTTGGCAGAGTGGGCCGTTTTGATAGAGGGGCGGAGCTTAGATCACTGCTGGGTGCGTTTGGCAAAGTGGGCCGTTTGGTGGGAGGGGCGGGGCTTAGAGCACTGATGGGTGCGTTTGGTATAGAGTGGGCCGTTTGATGGGAGGGGCGGAGCTTAGAGCACTGATAGGTGCGTTTGGTATAGAGTGGGCCGTTTGGTGAGAGGGGCGGGGCTTAGCGCACTGATGGGTGCGTTTGGTATAGAGTGGGCCGTTTGGTGGGAGGGGCGGAGCTTAGAGCATTGATGGGTGCGTTTGGCAGAGTGGGCCGTTTGGTGGGAGGGGCGGAGCTTATATCACTGCTGGGTGCGTTTGGAAGAGTGGGCCATTTGGTGGGAGGGGCGGAGCTTATATCACTGCTGAGTACATTTGGTTGCTTTCAGCCATATGAAGTACTTATACTGCGTTCATACAGCCTTATGAAGTACTTATACTGCGTTCATACTACCCTATGAAGTACTAATACTGCATTCATACACCCATATGAAGTACTAATACTGCATTCATACAGCCATATGAAGTACTAATACTGCGTTCATACACCCATATGAAGTACTAATACTGCGTTCATACAGCCATATGAAGTACTTATACTGTATTAATACACCCATATGAAGTACTTTTACTGCGTTCATACAGCCATATGAAGTACTTATACTGCGTTCATACAGCCATATGAAGTACTAATACTGCGTTCATACTACTATATGAAGTACTTATACTGCGTTCATACAGCCATATGAAGTACTTATACTGCGTTCATACAGCCATATGAAGTACTTATACTGCATTCATACAGCCATATGAAGTACTTATACTGCATTCATACTACCATATGAAGTACTAATACTGCATTCATACAGCCATATGAAGTACTTATACTGCATTCATACACCCATATGAAGTACTTATACTGTGTTCATACACCCATATGAAGTACTTATACTGCGTTCATACTACCATATGAAGTACTAATACTGCATTCATACAGCCATATGAAGTACTTATACTGCATTCATACACCCATATGAAGTACTAATACTGCGTTCATACACCCATATGAAGTACTAATACTGCATTCATACAGCCATATGAAGTACTTATACTGCGTTCATACATTCATATGAAGTACTTATACTGCGTTCATACTACCATATGAAGTACTTATACTGCGTTCATACACCCATATGAAGTACTTATACTGCATTCATACACCCATATGAAGTACTTATACTGCATTCATACAGCCATATGAAGTACTTATACTGCGTTCATACAGCCATATGAAGTACTTATACTGCGTTCATACTGCCATATGAAGTACTTATACTGCGTTCATACTGCCATATGAAGTACTTATACTGCGTTCTTACAGCCATATGAAGTGCTAATACTGCGTTCATACTGCCATATGAAGTACTTATACTGTGTTCATACTACTATATGAAGTACTTGTACTGCATTCATACAGCCATATGAAGTACTAATACTGCGTTCATACTACTATATGAAGTACTAATACTGCATTCATACAGCCATATGAAGTACTAATACTGCATTCATACTACTATATGAAGTACTAATACTGCATTCATACTGCCATATGAAGTACTAATACTGCGTTTGTATATATGTATCATAAATGTGATATTTTCTGATGCTAAAGTCAAAATCTGCTGTTTCTGGTTAAATGTCGCCCTCCGGTGGACATCAGCTGTAACTACAAGCAGAGCTGCAGGGTGCGCTTGGTAGAATGGGCCGTTTCGTGGGATGGGCGGAGCTTAGATCACTGCTGGGTGCGTTTGGCAGAGTGGGCCGTTAGAATGGAGGGGCGGAGCTTAGATCACTGCTGGGTGCGTTTGGCAGAGTGGGCCGTTTGATGGGAGGGGCGGAGCTTAGATCACTGCTGGGTGCGTTTGGCAGAGTGGGCCGTTTAGTTGGAGGGGCGGAGCTTAGATCACTGCTGGGTGCGTTTGGCAGAGTGGGCCGTTTTGATGGAGGGGCGGAGCTTAGATCACAGCTGGGTGCGTTTGGCAAAGTGGGCCGTTTGGTGGGAGGGGCGGGGCTTAGAGCACTGATGGTTGCGTTTGGTATAGAGTGGGCCGTTTGGTGGGAGGGGCGGAGCTTAGAGCACTGATAGGTGCGTTTGGTATAGAGTGGGCCGTTTGGAGAGAGGGGCGGGGCTTAGAGCACTGATGGGTGCGTTTGGTATAGAGTGGGCCGTTTGGTGGGAGGGGCGGAGCTTAGAGCATTGATGGGTGCGTTTGGCAGAGTGGGCCGTTTGGTGGGAGGGGCGGAGCTTATATCACTGCTGGGTGCGTTTGGAAGAGTGGGCCATTTGGTGGGAGGGGCGGAGCTTATATCACTGCTGAGTACATTTGGTTGCTTTCAGCCATATGAAGTACTTATACTGCGTTCATACAGCCTTATGAAGTACTTATACTGCGTTCATACTACCAAATGAAGTACTAATACTGCATTCATACACCCATATGAAGTACTAATACTGCATTCATACAGCCATATGAAGTACTAATACTGCGTTCATACACCCATATGAAGTACTAATACTGCGTTCATACAGCCATATGAAGTACTTATACTGTATTCATACACCCATATGAAGTACTTTTACTTCGTTCATACAGCCATATGAAGTACTTATACTGCGTTCATACAGCCATATAAAGTACTAATACTGCGTTCATACTACTATATGAAGTACTTATACTGCGTTCATACAGCCATATGAAGTACTTATACTGCGTTCATACAGCCATATGAAGTACTTATACTGCATTCTCACAGCCATATGAAGTACTTATACTGCATTCATACTACCATATGAAGTACTAATACTGCATTCATACAGCCATATGAAGTACTTATACTGCATTCATACACCCATATGAAGTACTTATACTGCGTTCATACACCCATATGAAGTACTTATACTGCGTTCATACTACCATATGAAGTACTTATACTGCATTCATACAGCCATATGAAGTACTGATACTGCATTCATACTACCATATGAAGTACTAATACTGCGTTCATACAGCCATATGAAGTACTTATACTGCGTTCATACTACCATATGAAGTACTTATACTGCGTTCATACACCCATAGGAAGTACTTATACTGCGTTCATACACCCATATGAAGTACTTATACTGCGTTCATACAGCCATATGAAGTACTTATACTGCATTCATACAGCCATATGAAGTACTTATACTGCGTTCATACAGCCTTATGAAGTACTTATACTGCGTTCATACTACCATATGAAGTACTAATACTGCATTCATACACCCATATGAAGTACTAATACTGCATTCATACAGCCATATGAAGTACTAATACTGCGTTCATACACCCATATGAAGTACTAATACTGCGTTCATACAGCCATATGAAGTACTTATACTGTATTAATACACCCATATGAAGTACTTTTACTGCGTTCATACAGCCATATGAAGTACTTATACTGCGTTCATACAGCCATATGAAGTACTAATACTGCGTTCATACTACTATATGAAGTACTTATACTGCGTTCATACAGCCATATGAAGTACTTATACTGCGTTCATACAGCCATATGAATTACTTATACTGCATTCATACAGCCATATGAAGTACTTATACTGCATTCATACTACCATATTAAGTACTAATACAGCATTCAAACAGCCATATGAAGTACTTATACTGTGTTCATACACCCATATGAAGTACTTATACTGCGTTCATACTACCATATGAAGTACTAATACTGCATTCATACAGCCATATGAAGTACTTATACTGCATTCATACACCCATATGAAGTACTAATACTGCGTTCATACACCCATATGAAGTACTAATACTGCATTCATACAGCCATATGAAGTACTTATACTGCGTTCATACATTCATATGAAGTACTTATACTGCGTTCATACTACCATATGAAGTACTTATACTGCGTTCATACACCCATATGAAGTACTTATACTGCATTCATACAGCCATATGAAGTACTTATACTGCATTCATACAGCCATATGAAGTACTTATACTGCGTTCATACACCCATATGAAGTACTTATACTGCGTTCATACACCCATATGAAGTACTTATACTGCATTCATACAGCCATATGAAGTACTTATACTGCATTCATACAGCCATATGAAGTACTTAAACTGCATTCATACTACCATATGAAGTACTTATACTGCGTTCATACACCCATATGAAGTACTTATACTGCATTCATACAGCCATATGAAGTACTTATACTGCGTTCATACTACCATATGACGTACTTATACTGCGTTCATACACCCATATGAAGTACTTATACTGCATTCATACAGCCATATGAAGTACTAATACTGCGTTCATACTACCATATGAAGTACTAATACTGCATTTATACAGCCATATGAAGTACTAATACTGCGTTCATACTACCATATGAAGTACTAATACTGCATTCATACAGCCATATGAAGTACTTATACTGCATTCATACACCCATATGAAGTACTTATACTGCGTTCATACACCCATATGAAGTACTAATACTGCATTCATACAGCCATATGAAGTACTTATACTGCGTTCATACAGCCATATGAAGTACTTATACTGCGTTCATACACCCATATGAAGTACTTATACTGCGTTCATACACCCATATGAAGTACTTATACTGCATTCATACAGCCATATGAAGTACTTATACTGCGTTCATACTACCATATGACGTACTTATACTGCGTTCATACACCCATATGAAGTACTTATACTGCATTCATACAGCCATATGAAGTACTAATACTGCGTTCATACTACCATGTGAAGTACTAATACTGCATTTATACAGCCATATGAAGTACTAATACTGCGTTCATACTACCATATGAAGTACTAATACTGCATTCATACAGCCATATGAAGTACTTATACTGCATTCATACACCCATATGAAGTACTTATACTGCGTTCATACACCCATATGAAGTACTAATACTGCATTCATACAGCCATATGAAGTACTTATACTGCGTTCATACAGCCATATGAAGTACTTATACTGCGTTCATACACCCATATGAAGTACTTATACTGCATTCATACAGCCATATGAAGTACTAATACTGCGTTCATACTACCATATGAAGTACTAATACTGCATTTATACAGCCATATGAAGTACTAATACTGCGTTCATACTACCATATGAAGTACTAATACTGCATTCATACAGCCATATGAAGTACTTATACTGCATTCATACACCCATATGAAGTACTTATACTGCGTTCATACACCCATATGAAGTACTAATACTGCATTCATACAGCCATATGAAGTACTTATACTGCGTTCATACAGCCATATGAAGTACTTATACTGCGTTCATACACCCATATGAAGTACTTATACTGCGTTCATACACCCATATGAAGTACTTATACTGCGTTCATACACCCATATGAAGTACTTATACTGCATTCATACAGCCATATGAAGTACTTATACTGCATTCATACACCCATATGAAGTACTTATACTGCGTTTATACACCCATATGAAGTACTTATACTGCGTTCATACTACCATATGAAGTACTTATACTGCGTTCATACACCCATATGAAGTACTTATACTGCATTCATACACCCATATGAAGTACTTATACTGCATTCATACAGCCATATGAAGTACTTATACTGCGTTCATACACCCATATGAAGTACTTATACTGCGTTCATACAGCCATATGAAGTACTTATACTGCGTTCATACACCCATATGAAGTACTTATACTGCATTCATACAGCCATATGAAGTACTTATACTGCGTTCATACTACCATATGACGTACTTATACTGCGTTCATACACCCATATGAAGTACTTATACTGCATTCATACAGCCATATGAAGTACTAATACTGCGTTCATACTACCATATGAAGTACTAATACTGCATTCATACTACCATATGAAGTACTTATACTGCATTCATACACCCATATGAAGTACTTATACTGCGTTCATACACCCATATGAAGTACTAATACTGCATTCATACAGCCATATGAAGTACTTATACTGCGTTCATACAGCCATATGAAGTACTTATATTGTGTTCATACAGCCATATGAAGTACTTATACTGCGTTCATACAGCCATATGAAGTACTTATACTGCGTTCATACAGCCATATGAAGTACTAATACTGCGTTCATACAGCCATATGAAGTACTTATACTGCGTTCATACAGCCATATGAAGTATTTATACTGCGTTCATACAGCCATATGAAGTACTAATACTGCGTTCATACAGCCATATGAAGTACTTATACTGCATTCATACACCCATATGAAGTACTAATACTGCGTTCATACAGCCATATGAAGTACTTATACTGCATTCATACACCCATATGAAGTACTAATACTGCGTTCATACAGCCATATGACGTACTAATACTGCGTTCTTACTACCATATGAAGTACTAATACTGCGTTCATACAGCCATATGAAGTACTTATACTGTGTTCATACACCCATATGAAGTACTAATACTGCGTTCATACAGCCATATGAAGTACTAATACTGCATTCACACTACTATATGAAGTACTAATACTGCATTCATACTACCATATGAAGTACTAATACTGCGTTCTTACTACCATATGAAGTACTAATACTGCGTTCATACAGCCATATGAAGTACTTATACTGTGTTCATACAGCCATATGACGTACTAATACTGCGTTCATACAGCCATATGAAGTACTTATACTGCGTTCATACAGCCATATGAAGTACTAATACTGCGTTCATACTACTATATGAAGTACTAATATTGCGTTCATACTACCATATGAAGTACTAAAACTGCGTTCATACAGCCATATGAAGTACTAATACTGCGTTCATACTACCATATGAAGTACTAATACTGCGTTCATACTAACATATGAAGTACTATTACTGCATTCATACAGCCATATGAAGTACTTATACTGCATTCATACTACCATATGAAGTACTTATACTGCGTTCATTCGTCCATATGAAGTACTAATACTGCGTTCATACAGCCATATGAAGTACTTATACTGCGTTCATACTACCAAAATAAAATAAACATATATAAATATGTTACAATCTAATAAAATGATCATTTAAAAACCTTCCAGCAGTTTATAAATCTGCCTGCAGCTCTGTTTGTAGTTGCGGCTGATGTCCACAGGATGGCGCCATTTGACCAGAAACAGCAGATTTTGACTTTACCATCAGTAAATATCGAATATATGATACATATATACAAACATATGAGGCGTGGTGGCCAAGTGGTAAGGCGTTGGTCTCGTAAACCAAAGATCACGGGTTCGAATCCCGTCCATGCCTAAATGTCTACCAGTACATGTGAAATTAACTCCATACCTATAAATGGTCCAATATATTTACATTGTGTTATTCATTAAATAAATTATAATTTTAAATAGCTATGCAGTATGTATAGTGTGTTATAACTGTTATTAGTTCAGCAGTGATCCAATAGCTCAAGCTGTTTGGCTGCTGTTTGAAGGTTTTGAAGTTGTGGGTTCAATTCTCGTCATTCTCTGAGCATTAAGTCAGACACACTGCTGAGGACTTAGAATCTCTGATGGAAACTCTACTGTGTTGTGTAGCTCGCTGGGTTAGACAATAACTTTGAAGTTATGAGGTTGTGGGTTCGAATCCTGACTCTGTCAGTGACTTTTGAAAGTGAGGGGGGGGGGGGGGGGGTGTTACCTGAAGTCATGTGATGCAGGTCACCTGACTGACATGGAGTCACCTGACTGCCACCAATGAGTAAAGCAGCTGTTTGGACTCTTCACGGTAAGTTTGTTTCTTTCATACTTATTTTACCTTTATTTACAGAAACTTTACACTTTGTTTTTTCCTCTTTGATGTTTGTGGTTCATCTTTTTATTTATTTATCATAAACTTTGGAGAACATGTTAGAAGATAAATCTAAACTCTGGTTAATGATTGATCAACCTGCTGGAATCAAACAATATCAATCAACAGCTGATCATTACTTCCTTTCTGCAGCTCTTAGAAATCAACAAGTTTTATGAGTCAAAGACGAGACGTGACCATTAATTTAAAATAAAAAGATAAATATGTATAAATATAATATTAAAACACTCAACTCTTACCCTTCTTTACACTCAGAAGAATGTTTGTGTCAAAGTTTTAAATTAAGAGAGTTATTGAGCTCTAAAGTGTCCGGAGTTATATTCTATATAATGGTTTTAAATGTAGGAAATCATCCTCATATATATAAATTATTAAAATAACCCAGAAGATTTAAGAGAAAAAGAAAAATTCTGCTGCTGCTGATAATTGCTCATAGGATCATTATTGTTGTTGCTAAAGGAATCACATTTAATTCATATTTTTGGGCCATTTTGATATGTGTCATTCAGTGTAATGAAATATTGTCATACAGTGTAACACCAATATTTTATATTTAAATACAGCAATTTGTCTTTTTTGACTCACGGAGACAAAAACAAATCTTAAAGGACGTAGTAAAAGGTATTTTTCAGTGCTAAGCAGTAAATGTTTGTTAAAAACCTTCAACAAATGTAGAGTTGTACCAATGATGATCAAATATGTTCAAAATGAAATAATGTCATTTTTTCTGACAATCCAAACAAACATCTGGAACCATGTGATTATGATAAATGGACTATTAGTGTTACACTGAGTCACATGTTCTACAGTATTTTCATATTAATCCCCTAGTCAAAACGTCCTAAAGGATCCTCTAGGATTCCCATTGATTAATTAATTGAATGTTATTTTTGTCATAATTTAAATATATTAAAGTAAGATAAGTGCTATGTTTGTTATCATTTCTGTAATTATTAAAGTAAGTTAATTGCTGTATTGGTTGAGTGTATCTCTGTTTATACCATATATGCTTTATCTAGAAATTAAAGGTACACAGAGTCAATCAACATTCCTTTAAGATGCAATACATTTAATTTAAAAGCATATAGGAATTTGAATAAGATCAAAAAACCTATAATCCTATAAGAGGTATAATATTATTAATGTATAATCAATAGAATTTCTATTGGATAAAGTCCCATTGGACCAGTAGGACTTTATCCAATAGTGTAAAATGGGATTTATTGGACTTTATTGTATTGGGCACAATAAAAATGAATTACGTTTAATTCTTGAGTATAATTAATTTAAGGGCATAAGCTAATCCTTTTAGGGAACTGTACTAGCTGCTTTATTGTTTTGCTACTTTGAAAACCTTCTACGTCTTTGACCCTTAAACGTTTGAATATGAAATGTTTATATTATATAATATTCACTGATGTGGAGGAAAAGTTACAATATGATGCAAACAGTCTAATTACACTTAGACAGGAGGAGATGATCTGTGTATTTATTGCTTTATTTCTCTTTGTGATTAAACTTCATCTACTGAGCGAAGAGTTAAAAGTTAAACTACTAAATTAAGTTAAATTATGATCTAATGTCAGCTGCTGTTTTACTGTAAAATAATTCATATCAAAGTAAATGTTTCCTGATTATAATTCATCATGTTACAACACTAAAGAGAACTAATAGATACCTGAATCTCTTTAAATGTTGTTTTATTGGCGTTGAATTGTTAATGATTCAGTGAGTGAATGTAAGTAAATCCTCCTCTGAGCATCATGCTGCTGCTTTATGTCGCCATCTAGTTGACGGATGGTGGAACTGCAGAGACTTTCTCTGACTCAGTTTTATTACATTATCTCTCAAATTAGAGCCAAAAAATCATGTTTGCGTGCAAAATTCAGCTTTGAACAAATATTTTAAGACAGTTAAGTATAACAGAAGACCTGCAACACCTGCTAGGCTGTCAGTATTATGCATAATAAATAATAAATTATAATTTCATCCAAATAGTGGATCTGTTACAGGAAATCCACTTAATTTTTAAAGGTTATTTGTGAGTTATAGGCCAGATTTACTCTTATTAAACTAATTTAACAGCATCTAAGAATAGAGAAATCCTTAAACAACACTTTTTTATTTAGTTGGAATGAATAAAAACAAGTCGAAGTTAATAACATAACTTACTTGTACATGAACCCTGCAAATATTTCCTCCTGCTGCTTCACCAAGCACACATCCATCCACCCAGTGAGTCCAGCATACACCTCCTCTGTATTAAATGCAACCTCCAAATCATCACTCCTGCAATTCTTCAAATCAGTTTCAAGTCCATAAATCCATAAGTGTCTGTATATGTGTGTGCTGTATTTTTAAGGGACTGATGCTCCATGTGAGCCTCCTGCAGGTGACACTTCATCTTTAGCTGCTCCCCAGAGAAGTTTCATCCAACGCTGGAGATGTGAAAAAAGGGGTAAAATAACTGTCAGTGGTTAATATGATCTTAAGCTTCAGACTCATCAGTGTTATTAGTTATTTTTTAATTATTATTCAAGCTGAATATTGTATTATGTAGTGAAGGCAAGGTTTTAGTCTGTACTCTACTATGTATATATTTGTGAGAGCTTCAAGACCACCAGAAAATCTTCCCAGGTAAAAGAAAATCCAAGTTTTTCTTTTTATGCAAATGTTTAAATATATAAATATAAACACACACAATAAGTTGTTGATGCCTGTCTAACTCTACAGCTGCAGGTCTCCGTACAGGTTCCACAGGATCCTGATCCTTTCCCATCCCACACTTCCTCCTGCTCCTCCTTCAGCATCATCAGTGTAACAACCAGCACCTCCTGCTGTTGTGAGTAAGTTGGTAAAAATGAAAGTTTAACTTGAAACATAGTTAACATAATGTTATGTTTCTATTGAGCTGTAGATCTCTGCTGCTGCTGCTGCTGTTGCCGAAGACGATCATCAGGACCACAGGTAGGTATCTGCAGCTGTATTCAAGGCCCCTCCCCTCACAGCTGAAGGTTGTCACGCAGCTTCAATTGAATTCAAATAAAGTTTGAATTGAATTGAAGCTGCGTGACAACCTTCAGCTGTGGGGGGAGGGGCAGGCAGGGGGAGAGAGGAGGAGGTAAAAGGGGAGGCTTTTTTTTATTGTTTTTATTAAAAAAATTTTACTAAAAAAAATGTTTCCATAACCCCTTACTTCCACCTCTGGGAAACTCCGGGGGTCAGTGCCCCCAGGTTGTCCCTCCCTGTCTTGCCCTGCCCTCCTACCACTACACAAACCACTTTAGACAATCCATGTGCTGCCAACGGGCGGATTCGAACCAGCCGTTGCAGCACTCACACCTTATGATCACAGACAAACCCACTACACCACTGAGCCTGTCTACATAGAGACCTTTTCTCCGGGCGCATTTATCCTCTCACTTTGGATGTTGGACTTTAAAAGTGTCCAAGATTTGAACCAACAACCTGAAGCATCCCAAGCAGTCTTCTAACAGCCTGAGCTACCTGGACCGACACACTTTTGTTAGTTTTTTTTTAGACCTTTCCAGTCTTTATTTGGGCTTTCTGACTTTAAAAGGAGCAACCTGGTATTGAACTCACAATCTCTGACTGACTGAGAGGGAAGATGTCTTACCCACTGAGCCACTGGATCTTCAGGGGAACAGAGGTTTTCTCACACTTTTCTCTCTGTCCTCTTGATGTTGGACTTTAAAACTGTGCAATAATTGAACCAACAACCTCAATCTTCCCAAGCAGTCTTCTAACAGCCTGAGCTACCTGCACTGACTGTCTAATGCTAGTTTTTTTTAGACCTTTTTACTCTTTATTTGGGCTTTCTGACTTTAAAAGTAGCAATCTGGTATTGAACTCACAACCTCTGACAGACTGAGAGAGAATGTCTTAACCACTGAGCCACTGGATCTTCACTGGGAACAGAGGTTTTCTCACACTTTTCTCTCTGTCCTCTTGATGTTGGACTTTAAAACTGTGCAATAATTGAACCAACAACCTCAATCTTCCCAAGCAGTCTTCTAACAGCCTGAGCTACCTGGACTGACTCACTAATGTTAGTTTTTTTGTTTTTTTTTAGAGCTTTTCAGTCTTTATTTGGGCTTTCTGACTTTAAAAGTAGCAATCTGGTATTGAACTCACAACCTCTGACAGACTGAGAGAGAATGTCTTAACCACTGAGCCACTGGATCTTCACTGGGAACAGAGGTTTTCTCACACTTTTCACTCTGTCCTCTTGATGTTAGAATTGCAAAAGTGTCCCAGGATCAAAGCCACAACTTCTACATTTGCAGCGCAGTCTTCTAATCTCTTTTATTGTCTACAGATTCTCTTTAACTCCTCTGATGAACTTCCTCTTATGTATTTTAAAATATATTAAGTTGTTGTTAGTATCACACAGAGTTTATCATCGTGTCTGATTGGCTCATCATCTGTGAGCTTACATGTGATTAATCACATGAACATTTAGAGTTGACGGTTTATATCAACACTTTGACTCATCTCATACATCTGACTTATTATTTTACTGGACTTTTTACTGCTAAATCGGCTCTTAAGGCTGTTTTTACATACAACTCATAGTAAAGTGCTTCAAACAGGCCCAGCTGGATCTAACAGGTGTGTTAACGAGAGCAATCAGAGACAACATGGAGGTCTCTTCGGCACACCCAGATTCAGGGTAAGAAATGTTTCAAACTTTTAAATGAAGACAAATCTTTGTGTTTCTTCTCAGAACGTTGGTTTAATAAGTTCCCCACATACACAGTTAATGGTAATTAAAAGTACAAGAGTTAAGTGATTGTTTTATGAAGGTTAATGTCTCAATATTTACAAAGACTGACTGAAGAAAAGGATAAATCAAACTGTTTAGATTGAAAACAGTTGCTGAGAAACTTTAGCTTTAATGAAACATGTCAACACCAGAGAGCATCTAAAACTTAATATTTTACATATATTATATACTTAAATCTAAACATCACTTTTTTTTCTTATTTTCAGTCAAATTCTGATCATTATAAACTAGTTTTTGTTTGTTAATCTCACTTTAAATCACCATAATTACATCTGGGAACTGTGTTAAACCATCTTTCCTGGAAGAAATACAAACATGCAGCTTCACTCTCAACCTCACTCTCACACAATAGCAGCAGCACCACCAGCTGGGGGGGGGGTGTTACCTAAAGTCACCTGATGCAGGTCACATGACTGCCACCATTGAGTAAAGCAGCTGTTTGGACTGTTCACAGTAAGTTTGCTTTCTTTCATACATATTTTACCTTTATCTACAATAACTTTACACTTTGTTTCTTGCTCTTTGATGTTTGTGGTTCATCTTTTTATTTATTTATCACAAACTTTGGAGAACATTAGAAATAATGTCTAACAACGTTAGAAATATTGAGCTCTAAAGTATCAACATGTCATTCAGTGTAACTGACTAATGACAACAATGGTTTTACAATGTAGATTATATTTTAATGCATTTCTTGTTGTGCATCATGTGAAATATTAATATCACTAAAGAGAACTAATAGATACCTGAATCTCTTTAAATGTTGTTTTATTGGCGTTGAATTGTTAATGATTCAGTCAGTGAATGAAAGTAAATCCTCCTCTGAGCATCATGTTGCTTATTTATGTCGCCATCTAGTGGATTGATGGTGGAACTGCATTAACTTTCTCTGACTCAGTTTTATTACATTATCTCTCAAGTTATAGCCCAAAAATCATGTTTGCGTGCAAAATTCAGCTTTAAAAAAATATTTTTATGACAGTTGATTATAACAGAAGACCTGCAACACCTGCTAGGCTGCCAGTATTATGCAGAATAAATAATATATTATATTAATCCAAATAGTGGATCTGTTACAGGAAATCCACTTCATTTTTAAAGGCTATTTGTGAGTTATAGGCCAGATTTACTCTTGTTAAACTAATTGCTTAAGGCCCCTTGTAGGTGTAAAAAATTGTTGCAAAAAGAATTTAACAGCATCTAAAAATAGAAAAATCCTTAAACAGCACTTTTCTATTTAGTTGGAATGAATAAAAACAAGTCAAAATTAATAACATAACTTACTTGTACATACACCCTGTAAACATTTCCTCCTGCTGCTTCACCAAGCACACATCCATCCACCCAGTGAGTCCACCATACACCTCATCTGTATTAAATGCAACCATCACTCTCATGTCCATAAATCCATATGTGTCTGTATATGTGTGTGCTGTATTTTTAAGGGACCCTCTGATGCTCCATGTGAGCCTCCTGCAGGTGACACTTCATCTTTTGCTGCTCCCCAGAGAAGTTTCATCCAACGCTGGAGATGTGAAAAAAAGGGGTAAAATAACTGTCAGTGGTTAATATGATCTTTGTCTTCAGACTCATCAGTGTTATTAGTTATTCTTTAATTATTATTCAAGCTTCTGAATATTGTATTATGGAGTGAAGGCAAGGTTTTAGTCTATACTCTACTATGTATATATTTGTGAGAGCTGCAAAACCACCAGAAAATCTTCCCAGGTTTTCTTTTTATGCAAATGTATTACAGCATATAAACAAACACAATAAGTTGTTGATGCCTTGTCTAACTCTACAGGATCCTTTCCCATAGCACACCTCCTTCCTTGCTCCTCCTTCAGCATCATCAGTGTAACAACCAGCACCTCCTGCTGTTGTGAGTAAGTTGGTAAAAATGAAAGTTTAACTTGAAACATTGTTAATATAATGTTCTGTTTCTATTGAGCTGTAGATCTCTGCTGCTGCTGCTGCCGAAGACGATCATCAGGACCACAGGTAGGTATCTGCAGCTGTATTCAAGGCCCCTCCCCTCACAGCTGAAGGTTGTCACGCAGCTTCAATTGAATTCAAATAAAGTTTGAATTGAATTGAAGCTGCGTGACAACCTTCAGCTGTGAGGGGAGGGGCAGGCAGGGGGGAGAGAGGAGGAGGTAAAAGGGGAGGCTTTTTTATTATTTTTATTAAAAAAATTTTACTAAAAAAAATGTTTCCATAACCCCTTACTTCCACCTCTGGGAAACTCCGGGGGTCAGTGCCCCCAGGTTGTCCCTCCCTGTCTTGCCCTGCCCTCCTACCACTACACAAACCACTTTAGACAATCCATGTGCTGCCAACGGGCGGATTCGAACCAGCCGTTGCAGCACTCACACCTTATGATCACAGACAAACCCACTACACCACTGAGCCTGTCTACATAGAGACCTTTTCTCCGGGCGCATTTATCCTCTCACTTTGGATGTTGGACTTTAAAAGGGTCCAAGATTTGAACCAACAACCTGAAGCATCCCAAGCAGTCTTCTAACAGCCTGAGCTACCTGGACTGACACACTTTTGTTAGTTTTTTTTTTAGACCTTTCCAGTCTTTATTTGGG
The DNA here is from genome assembly GCF_963691925.1 of Scomber scombrus. NCBI lineage: Eukaryota > Metazoa > Chordata > Actinopteri > Scombriformes > Scombridae > Scomber > Scomber scombrus. The sequence continues at coordinate 4,089,651 of NC_084993.1, read as the reverse complement.
CTTTCTGACTTTAAAAGGAGCAACCTGGTTTTGAACTCACAATCTCTGACTGACTGAGAGGGAAGATGTCTTACCCACTGAGCCACTGGATCTTCAGGGGAACAGAGGTTTTCTCACACTTTTCTCTCTGTCCTCTTGATGTTGGACTTTAAAACTGTGCAATAATTGAACCAACAACCTCAATCTTCCCAAGCAGTCTTCTAACAGCCTGAGCTACCTGCACTGACTGTCTAATGCTAGTTTTTTTTAGACCTTTTTACTCTTTATTTGGGCTTTCTGACTTTAAAAGTAGCAATCTGGTATTGAACTCACAACCTCTGACAGACTGAGAGAGAATGTCTTAACCACTGAGCCACTGGATCTTCACTGGGAACAGAGGTTTTCTCACACTTTTCTCTCTGTCCTCTTGATGTTGGACTTTAAAACTGTGCAATAATTGAACCAACAACCTCAATCTTCCCAAGCAGTCTTCTAACAGCCTGAGCTACCTGGACTGACTCACTAATGTTAGTTTTTTTTTTTTTAGAGCTTTTCAGTCTTTATTTGGGCTTTCTGACTTTAAAAGTAGCAATCTGGGATTGAACTCACAATCTCTGACTGACTGAGAGAGAATGTCTTAACCACTGAGCCACTGGATCTTCACTGGGAACAGAGGTTTTCTCACATTTTTCACTCTGTCCTCTTGATGTTAGACTGCTAAAAGTGTCCCAGGATCAAAGCCACAACTTCTACATTTGCAGCGCAGTCTTCTAATCTTTTTTATTGTCTACAGATTCTCTTTAACTCCTCTGATGAACTTCCTCTTATGTATTTTAAAATATATTAGGTTGTTTTGTTAGTATCACACAGAGTTTATCATCGTGTCTGATTGGCTCATCATCTGTGAGCTTACATGTGATTAATCACATGAACATTTAGAGTTGAAGGTTTATATCAACACTTTGACTCATCTCATACATCTGACTTATTATTTCACTGGACTTTTTACCCCCAAGTCGGCTCTTGAGGCTGTTTTTACATACAGCTCATAGTAAAGTGCTTCAAACAGGCCCAGCTGGATCTAACAGGTGTGTTAACGAGAGCAATCAGAGACAACATGGAGGTCTCTTTGTCTCTTCGGCACACCCAGATTCAGGGTAAGAAATGTTTCAAACTTTTAAATGAAGACAAATCTTTGTGTTTCTTCTCAGAAAGTTGGTTTAATAAGTTCCCCACATACACAGTTAATGGTAATGAAAAGTACAAGAGTTAAGTGATTGTTTTATGAAGGTTAATGTCTCAATATTTACAAAGACTGTGACTGAAGAAAAGGATAAATCAAACTGTCTAGATTGAAAACAGTTGCTGAGAAACTTTAGCTTTAATGAAACATGTCAACACCAGAGAGCATCTAAAACTTAATATTTTACATATATTATATACTTAAACCTAAACATCACTTTTTTTTCTTATTTTCAGTCAAGTTCTGATTATTATAAACTAGTCTTTGTTTGTTAATCTCACTTTAAATCACCATAATTACATCTGGGAACCGTGTTAAACCATCTTTCCTGGAAGAAATACAAACATTCAGCTTCACTCTCACCCTCAATCTCACACAACAGGAGCACCAGCTGTGCTGCACCTCCCTTTATTAATGAAGCACCTCCCACCAACACGCCTGCTCCTCCAGCTCATCTCCTGGATCCCACACCCTACATTAAAACCACACTTTAACAACATTACTGAAGATATTGATTGTAGAGAACGTGGCAGACAGATAAATATGTAACACCTGAAGCTCCAAAGAAAGACAAAGAGTAACATTTAAACATTAGCAGGTGGATTGTGTCACTTGTGTTTCACTGTCATTGTTCCTTTCCTGTGGCACTTTAGTAAAGCAACATTACAGATGAAATAAGATCAATGACCCCAAGTGGAGATTGAACCAATAACCTCACACTCAGGTACACTCATGTAATGTTTTAAATCAATTTATTTTAAAAAACAATTTATTAAACAACGTGACTTCCTGTCAATTGCGGAGGCAGAGGTCAAGATGTCCGTCATTTGTCGCTATGGTACTGCTCATTTAGGCAAAACAAACCAAAAAAACCCTCTTAATTTACCTATATTTATATAAATAATGAATAATTATGAATTATTCATATCTATTAATTGATTCATCATCACACTGACAGCTTCACAGGGTCAAAAATCCCCCAAATTCAAGCTTTTTAATTAACATTAAGTTCTTAAATAGAATATAATAAAGTTGATCCTTGTTCCTTTCCTGTGGCACTTTAGTAAAGCAACATTACAGATCTACTAAGATCAATGACCCCAAGTGGGGATTGAACCAATAACTTTACACTGAGGTAATTAATGGCCAACACTTATATGACAGAGCTATCCTGCAGGCTGACTTCTGAAATGTTTATGTTATACAAATCTTCTTCTTTCACCTTTTATACTTAGTAATATATTGTAAGTAGTATGAATGAAAATGATGTAGTTGTCATAGGGGAGATTCCCGGTTGTTTTTGACAGTGAGCCCGTGGAGTAGTGGGTTAGTTTGCTGCCATAAGCCGTCATGGATTGAACATCGGCTGGTTCGACTCCGCCCGTGGACAGGATCTGGATCATCGGAAGACACATTCTTCAGTGGGTGAGTATATTCTAATCTGATTATCACAATTATGGAATTGGTGGTTGTACTGGGGAGAGGTGGAGGTAGGAGTACCAGGGATGGGGAGGCAGGTAAGAAGATGGGGAGGGGAGGCAGGAGGGGACGGTTGAGACAGGAAAGGTTTTTTTTTTTTTTTTTGCCTATCTATCTAGCTTGTACTTTGTACTTTGCACTTTCTACTTTTACCAAAAAAAAATGTCAAAATTGTCATAACCCCTCAATTTCACCTCTCGGAAACATCGGGGACCAACAGCCCCTCACACACCCTTTCCTACACTCCTCTCCTGTTCCTAGCTCTGACCTGGCTTCGAACCTATCGTTACTTCACTATGGCCTTATGATCTCGGACAAACCCACTACACTACAGAGCCTGTCTACATAGGGACCTTTTTTCCGGGCGGATTTATCCTTCACTTTTGGATGTTGGACTTTAAAACTGTGCAAGAATTGAACCAACAACCTCAATATTCCCAAGCAGTCTTCTAACAGCCTGAGCTACCTGGACTGACACTTTTACTCACTTTTTTAAGAGCTTTTTACTCTTTATTTGGGCTTTCTGACTTTAAAAGTAGCAATCTGGGATTGAACTCACAATCTCTGACTGACTGAGAGGGAAGATGTCTTACCCACTGAGCCACTGGATCTTCACTGGGATCAGAGGTTTTCTCACACTTTTCTCTCTTTCCTCTTGATGTTGGACTTTAAAACTGTGCAATAATTGAACCAACAACCTCAATCTTCCCAAGCAGTCTTCTAACAGCCTGAGCTACCTGGACTGACTCACTAATGTTAGTTTTTTTTTTTTAGAGCTTTTCAGTCTTTATTTGGACTTTCTGACTTTAAAAGTAGCAATCTGGTATTGAACTCACAACCTCTGACTGACTGAGAGGGAAGATGTCTTACCCACTGGATCTTCACTGGGAACAGAGGTTTTCTCACACTTTTCACTCTGTCCTCTTGATGTTAGACTGCTAAAAGTGTCCCAGGATCAAAGCCACAACTTCTACATTTGCAGAGCAGTCTTCTAATCTTTTTTATTGTCTACAGATTCTCTTTAACTCCTCTGATGAACTTCCTCTTATTTATTTTAAAATATATTAGGTTGTTGTTAGTATCACACAGAGTTTATCATCGTGTCTGATTGGCTCATCATTTGTGAGCTTACATGTGATTAATCACATGAACATTTAGAGTTGAAGGTTTATATCAACACTTTGACTCATCTCATACATCTGACTTATTATTTCACTGGACTTTTTACCCCCAAGTCGGCTCTTGAGGCTGTTTTTACATACAGCTCATAGTAAAGTGCTTCAAACAGGCCCAGCTGGATCTAACAGGTGTGTTAACGAGAGCAATCAGAGACAACATGGAGGTCTCTTTGTCTCTTCGGCACACCCAGATTCAGGGTAAGAAATGTTTCAAACTTTTAAATGAAGACAAATCTTTGTGTTTCTTCTCAGAAAGTTGGTTTAATAAGTTCCCCACATACACAGTTAATGGTAATTAAAAGTACAAGAGTTAAGTGATTGTTTTATGAAGGTTAATGTCTCAATATTTACAAAGACTGACTGAAGAAAAGGATAAATCAAACTGTTTAGATTGAAAACAGTTGCTGAGAAACTTTAGCTTTAATGAAACATGTCAACACCAGAGAGCATCTAAAACTTAATATTTTACATATATTATATACTTAAACCTAAACATCACTTTTTTTTCTTATTTTCAGTCAAGTTCTGATTATTATAAACTAGTCTTTGTTTGTTAATCTCACTTTAAATCACCATAATTACACCTGGGAACCGTGTTAAACCATCTTTCCTGGAAGAAATACAAACATTCAGCTTCACTCTCACCCTCAATCTCACACAACAGGAGCACCAGCTGTGCTGCACCTCCCTTTATTAATGAAGCACCTCCCACCAACACGCCTGCTCCTCCAGCTCATCTCCTGGATCCCACACCCTACATTAAAACCACACTTTAACAACATTACTGAAGATATTGATTGTAGAGAACGTGGCAGACAGATAAATATGTAACACCTGAAGCTCCAAAGAAAGACAAAGAGTAACATTTAAACATTAGCAGGTGGATTGTGTCACTTGTGTTTCACTGTCATTGTTCCTTTCCTGTGGCACTTTAGTAAAGCAACATTACAGATGAAATAAGATCAATGACCCCAAGTGGAGATTGAACCAATAACCTCACACTCAGGTACACTCATGTAATGTTTTAAATCAATTTATTTTAAAAAACAATTTATTAAACAACGTGACTTCCTGTCAATTGCGGAGGCAGAGGTCAAGATGTCCGTCATTTGTCGCTATGGTACTGCTCATTTAGGCAAAACAAACCAAAAAAACCCTCTTAATTTACCTATATTTATATAAATAATGAATAATTATGAATTATTCATATCTATCTATTAATTGATTCATCATCACACTGACAGCTTCACAGGGTCAAAAATCCCCCAAATTCAAGCTTTTTAATTAACATTAAGTTCTTAAATAGAATATAATAAAGTTGATCCTTGTTCCTTTCCTGTGGCACTTTAGTAAAGCAACATTACAGATCTACTAAGATCAATGACCCCAAGTGGGGATTGAACCAATAACTTTACACTGAGGTAATTAATGGCCAACACTTATATGACAGAGCTATCCTGCAGGCTGACTTCTGAAATGTTTATGTTATACAAATCTTCTTCTTTCACCTTTTATACTTAGTAATATATTGTAAGTAGTATGAATGAAAATGATGTAGTTGTGATAGGGGAGATTCCCGGTTGTTTTTGACAGTGAGCCCGTGGAGTAGTGGGTTAGTTTGCTGCCATAAGCCGTCATGGATTGAACATCGGCTGGTTCGACTCCGCCCGTGGACAGGATCTGGATCATCGGAAGACACATTCTTCAGTGGGTGAGTATATTCTAATCTGATTATCACAATTATGGAATTGGTGGTTGTACTGGGGAGAGGTGGAAGTAGGAGTACCAGGGGAGGGGGAGGCAGGTAAGAAGATGGGGAGGGGAGGCAGGAGGGGACGGTTGAGACAGGAAAGGTTTTTTTTTTTTTTTTTGCCTATCTATCTAGCTTGTACTTTGTACTTTGCACTTTCTACTTTTACCAAAAAAAAATGTCAAAATTGTCATAACCCCTCAATTTCACCTCTCGGAAACATCGGGGACCAACAGCCCCTCACACACCCTTTCCTACACTCCTCTCCTGTTCCTAGCTCTGACCTGGCTTCGAACCTATCGTTACTTCACTATGGCCTTATGATCTCGGACAAACCCACTACACTACAGAGCCTGTCTACATAGGGACCTTTTTTCCGGGCGGATTTATCCTTCACTTTTGGATGTTGGACTTTAAAACTGTGCAAGAATTGAACCAACAACCTCAATCTTCCCAAGCAGTCTTCTAACAGCCTGAGCTACCTGGACTGACACTTTTACTCACTTTTTTAAGAGGTTTTTACTCTTGATGTTGGGCTTTCTGACTTTAAAAGGAGCGACCTGGGATTGAACTCACAATCTCTGACTGACTGAGAGGGAAGATGTCTTACCCACTGAGCCACTGGATCTTCACTGGGATCAGAGGTTTTCTCACACTTTTCTCTCTTTCCTCTTGATGTTGGACTTTAAAACTGTGCAATAATTGAACCAACAACCTCAATCTTCCCAAGCAGTCTTCTAACAGCCTGAGCTACCTGGACTGACTCACTAATGTTAGTTTTTTTTTTTTAGAGCTTTTCAGTCTTTATTTGGACTTTCTGACTTTAAAAGTAGCAATCTGGTATTGAACTCACAATCTCTGACTGACTGAGAGGGAAGATGTCTTACCCACTGAGCCACTGGATCTTCAGGGGAACAGAGGTTTTCTCACACTTTTCTCTCTGTCCTCTTGATGTTGGACTTTAAAACTGTGCAATAATTGAACCAACAACCTCAATCTTCCCAAGCAGTCTTCTAACAGCCTGAGCTACCTGGACTGACTCACTAATGTTAGTTTTTTTTTTTTTAGAGCTTTTCAGTCTTTATTTGGACTTTCTGACTTTAAAAGTAGCAATCTGGTATTGAACTCACAATCTCTGACTGACTGAGAGGGAAGATGTCTTACCCACTGAGCCACTGGATCTTCAGGGGAACAGAGGTTTTCTCACACTTTTCTCTCTGTCCTCTTGATGTTGGACTTTAAAACTGTGCAATAATTGAACCAACAACCTCAATCTTCCCAAGCAGTCTTCTAACAGCCTGAGCTACCTGCACTGACTGTCTAATGCTAGTTTTTTTTAGACCTTTTTACTCTTTATTTGGGCTTTCTGACTTTAAAAGTAGCAATCTGGGATTGAACTCACAACCTCTGAGTGACTGAGAGAGAATGTCTTAACCACTGAGCCACTGGATCTTCACTGGGAACAGAGGTTTTCTCACAATTTTCTCTCTGTCCTCTTGATGTTGGACTTTAAAACTGTGCAATAATTGAACCAACAACCTCAATCTCCCCAAGCAGTCTTCTAACAGCCTAAGCTACCTGGACTGACACACTTTTGTTAGTTTTTTTTTTAGACCTTTCCAGTCTTTATTTGGGCTTTCTGACTTTAAAAGGAGCAACCTTGGATTGAACTCACAACCTCTGACTGACTGAAAGGGAAGATGTCTTACCCACTGAGCCACTGGATCTTCAGGGGAACAGAGGTTTTCTCACACTTTTCTCTCTGTCCTCTTGATGTTGGACTTTAAAACTGTGCAATAATTGAACCAACAACCTGAAGCATCCCAAGCAGTCGTCTAACAGCCTGAGCTACCTGGACTGACTGTCTAATGCTAGTTTTTTTTAGAGCTTTTTACTCTTTATTTGGGCTTTCTGACTTTAAAAGTAGCAATCTGGGATTGAACTCACAACCTCTGACTGACTGAGAGAGAATGTCTTAACCACTGAGCCACTGGATCTTCACTGGGAACAGAGGTTTTCTCACACTTTTCTCTCTGTCCTCTTGATGTTGGACTTTAAAACTGTGCAATAATTGAACCAACAACCTCAATCTTCCCAAGCAGTCTTCTAACAGCCTGAGCTACCTGGACTGACTCACTAATGTTAGTTTTTTTTTTTTTAGAGCTTTTCAGTCTTTATTTGGGCTTTCTGACTTTAAAAGTAGCAATCTGGTATTAAACTCACAACCTCTGACTGACTGAGAGAGAATGTCTTAACCACTGAGCCACTGGATCTTCACTGGGAACAGAGGTTTTCTCACACTTTTCACTCTGTCCTCTTGATGTTAGAATTGCAAAAGTGTCCCAGGATCAAAGCCACAACTTCTACATTTGCAGCGCAGTCTTCTAATCTCTTTTATTGTCTACAGATTCTCTTTAACTCCTCTGATGAACTTCCTCTTATGTATTTTAAAATATATTAGGTTGTTTTGTTAGTATCACACAGAGTTTATCATCGTGTCTGATTGGCTCATCATCTGTGAGCTTACATGTGATTAATCACATGAACATTTAGAGTTGACGGTTTATATCAACACTTTGACTCATCTCATACATCTGACTTATTATTTTACTGGACTTTTTACTGCTAAATCGGCTCTTAAGGCTGTTTTTACATACAACTCATAGTAAAGTGCTTCAAACAGGCCCAGCTGGATCTAACAGGTGTGTTAACGAGAGCAATCAGAGACAACATGGAGGTCTCTTCGGCACACCCAGATTCAGGGTAAGAAATGTTTCAAACTTTTAAATGAAGACAAATCTTTGTGTTTCTTCTCAGAACGTTGGTTTAATAAGTTCCCCACATACACAGTTAATGGTAATGAAAAGTACAAGAGTTAAGTGATTGTTTTATGAAGGTTAATGTCTCAATATTTACAAAGACTGACTGAAGAAAAGGATAAATCAAACTGTTTAGATTGAAAACAGTTGCTGAGAAACTTTAGCTTTAATGAAACATGTCAACACCATAGAGCATCTAAAACTTAATATTTTACATATATTATATACTTAAATCTAAACATCACTTTTTTTTCTTATTTTCAGTCAAGTTCTGATCATTATAAACTAGTTTTTGTTTGTTAATCTCACTTTAAATCACCATAATTACATCTGGGAACTGTGTTAAACCATCTTTCCTGGAAGAAATACAAACATGCAGCTTCACTCTCAACCTCACTCTCACACAACAGCAGCAGCACCACCAGCTGGGGGGGGTGTTACCTAAAGTCACCTGATGCAGGTCACATGACTGCCACCATTGAGTAAAGCAGCTGTTTGGACTGTTCACAGTAAGTTTGCTTTCTTTCATACATATTTTACCTGTATCTACAATAACTTTACACTTTGTTTCTTGCTCTTTGATGTTTGTGGTTCATCTTTTTATTTATTTATCACAAACTTTGGAGAACATTAGAAATAATGTCTAACAACGTTAGAAATATTGAGCTCTAAAGTATCAACATGTCATTCAGTGTAACTGACTAATGACAACAATGGTTTCACAATGTAGATTATATTTTAATGCATTTCTTGTTGTGCATCATGTGAAATATTAATATCACTAAAGAGAACTAATAGATACCTGAATCTCTTTAAATGTTGTTTTATTGGCGTTGAATTGTTAATGATTCAGTCAGTGAATGAAAGTAAATCCTCCTCTGAGCATCATGTTGCTGCTTTATGTCGCCATCTAGTGGATTGATGGTGGAACTGCATTAACTTTCTCTGACTCAGTTTTATTACATTATCTCTCAAATTATAGCCAAAAAATCATGTTTGCGTGCAAAATTCAGCTTTAAAATTTTTTTTTTATGACAGTTAATTATAACAGAAGACCTGCAACACCTGCTAGGCTGTCAGTATTATGCAGAATAAATAATATATTATATTAATCCAAATAGTGGATCTGTTACAGGAAATCCACTTCATTTTTAAAGGCTATTTGTGAGTTATAGGCCAGATTTACTCTTGTTAAACTAATTGCTTAAGGCCCCTTGTAGGTGTAAAAATTGTTGCAAAAAGAATTTAACAGCATCTAAAAATAGAAAAATCCTTAAACAGCACTTTTCTATTTAGTTGGAATGAATAAAAACAAGTCGAAATAAATGACATAACTTACTTGTACATACACCCTGTAAATATTTCCTCCTGCTGCTTCACCAAGCACACATCTATCCACCCAGTGAGTCCACCATACACCTCATCTGTATTAAATGCAACCATCACTCTCATGTCCATAAATCCATATGTGTCTGTATATGTGTGTGCTGTATTTTTAAGGGACCCTCTGATGCTCCATGTGAGCCTCCTGCAGGTGACACTTCATCTTTTGCTGCTCCCCAGAGAATTTCATCCAATGCTGGAGATGTGAAAAAAAGGGGTAAAATAACTGTCAGTGGTTAATATGATATTAAGCTTCAGACTCTTCAGTGTTATTAGTTATTTTTTAATTATTATTCAAGCTTCTGAATATTGTATTATGTAGTGAAGGCAAGGTTTTATTCTGTACTCTACTATGTATATATTTGTGAGAGCTGCAAAACCACCAGAAAATCTTCCCAGGTTTTCTTTTTATGCAAATGTATTACAGCATATAAACAAACACAATAAGTTGTTGATGCCTTGTCTAACTCTACAGGATCCTTTCCCATACCACACCTCCTTCCTTGTTCCTCCTTCAGCATCATCAGTGTAACAACCAGCACCTCCTGCTGTTGTGAGTAAGTTGGTAAAAATGAAAGTTTAACTTGAAACATTGTTAATATAATGTTCTGTTTCTATTGAGCTGTAGATCTCTGCTGCTGCTGCTGCTGCTGCCGAAGATGATCATCAGGACCACAGGTAGGTATCTGCAGCTGTATTCAAGGCCCCTCCCCTCACAGCTGAAGGTTGTCACGCAGCTTCAATTGAATTCAAATAAAGTTTGAATTGAATTGAAGCTGCGTGACAACCTTCAGCTGTGAGGGGAGGGGCAGGCAGGGGGGAGAGAGGAGGTAAAAGGGGAGGCTTTTTTATTGTTTTTATTTAAAAAATTTTACTAAAAAAAAAGTTTCCATAACCCCTTACTTCCACCTCTGGGAAACTCCGGGGGTCAGTGCCCCCAGGTTGTCCCTCCCTGTCTTGCCCTGCCCTCCTACCACTACACAAACCACTTTAGACAATCCATGTGCTGCCAACGGGCAGATTCGAACCAGCCGTTGCAGCACTCACACCTTATGATCACAGACAAACCCACTACACCACTGAGCCTGTCTACATAGAGACCTTTTCTCCGGGCGCATTTATCCTCTCACTTTGGATGTTGGACTTTAAAAGTGTCCAAGATTTGAACCAACAACCTGAAGCATCCCAAGCAGTCTTCTAACAGCCTGAGCTACCTGGACTGACACACTTTTGTTAGTTTTTTTTTAGACCTTTCCAGTCTTTATTTGGGCTTTCTGACTTTAAAAGGAGCAACCTGGTTTTGAACTCACAATCTCTGACTGACTGAGAGGGAAGATGTCTTACCCACTGAGCCACTGGATCTTCAGGGGAACAGAGGTTTTCTCACACTTTTCTCTCTGTCCTCTTGATGTTGGACTTTAAAACTGTGCAATAATTGAACCAACAACCTCAATCTTCCCAAGCAGTCTTCTAACAGCCTGAGCTACCTGCACTGACTGTCTAATGCTAGTTTTTTCTAGACCTTTTTACTCTTTATTTGGGCTTTCTGACTTTAAAAGTAGCAATCTGGGATTGAACTCACAACCTCTGAGTGACTGAGAGAGAATGTCTTAACCACTGAGCCACTGGATCTTCACTGGGAACAGAGGTTTTCTCACAATTTTCTCTCTGTCCTCTTGATGTTGGACTTTAAAACTGTGCAATAATTGAACCAACAACCTCAATCTCCCCAAGCAGTCTTCTAACAGCCTGAGCTACCTGGACTGACACACTTTTGTTAGTTTTTTTTTTTAGACCTTTCCAGTCTTTATTTGGGCTTTCTGACTTTAAAAGGAGCAACCTTGGATTGAACTCACAACCTCTGACTGACTGAAAGGGAAGATGTCTTACCCACTGAGCCACTGGATCTTCATTGGGAACACTGGTTTTCTCACACTTCTCACTCTGTCCTCTTGATGTTGGACTTTAAAAGTGTGCAAGGATCGAACCAACAACCTGAAGCATCCCAAGCAGTCTTCTAACAGCCTGAGCTACCTGGACTGACTCACTAATGTTAGTTTTTTTTAGAGGTTTTCACTCTTTATCTGGCCTTTCTGACTTTAAAAGGAACAATCTGGTATTGAACTCACAACCTCTGATTGAAAGGGAAGATATCTTAACCACTGAGCTACTGGATCTTCACTGGAAACAGAGGTTTTCTCACACTTTTCACTCTGTCCTCTTGATGGAGGACTTTAAAAGTATCCCAGGATCAAAGCCACAATTTCTCCATTTGCAGCGCAGTCTTCTAACAGCCTGAAGCACGAGGTATCCTTTTACTTAGGATGTTGGACTTTAAAACTACTCAGAGCTGTGCAAGATTTGAACCAACAACCTGAAGATTCCCAAGCAGTCTCCTATCAGCCTGAGCTACTTGGACTGACACAGTTATGGCAGTTTGTTTTTAGAGCTTTTCAGGTTTTATTTGGGGTTTCTAACATTAATAGTAGCAAACTGGGATTGAACCCACAACCTCTAAGATTCAAAGAAGACAGCTAACAAACTGAGCTACTCCCTTTGGGATTCGAACCGCAAAATGAGAAGTTGAAGAAGGTTTCCTAACAAGCTGAGCTGTTTGAGTTGAGATGCCAAGGTGTGGTTTCTTGGAACTTGCAACTGAGGCTCCAACTTGTCAACCTGATTAATTAATAATTGGAGCAATGATTATGAATGATTAACATTATTAATATATGAATAAATAACTATTAAAATTATTACATGAACAGTAATTGAATCAAATAATGTTAATCTATTAATAATGAATAATTCATATTAATAATCAATATTAACAATTAACTGATTAGTAATGTAAATTAAATCAAGTAATATTAATTATTAATTATTAATTATTAATTATTAATTATTAATTATTAATTATTAATTATTAATTATTAATTATTAATTATTAATTATTAATGGTAAATAATGAACAATTAATGGCTTATTCATGTTAATTGAATAATTTAAACATTCATCTAATAATTAATAATAATTATTAATTAATTATTCTTAATATCTATTAATTGATCAGCATCACACTGAAAGCTTTACAGTGTAAAGATTGAAGAACAGGGCAGCCCTGCTGAGTGGATGTGAAAAACAGCACTTTTTGGTGGTGTGGGGTGTTACCCACTCTGCTGGTGACTTTTTCTGACTTTGTTAAAGATGTGAGTTGAACTCTGAGCCGCTCAGCCCCGTCAATCTTTAGCTCACTGTGTTAGACGGCAGCACTGAAGTTTAAGCATTGTTAGTTCAATCCTGACTTGATCAGTTTTTTGGGGGTTTTTGCTAATCAGCAGCTTTTTAGATGTAAAATCTTGGTAAATGTTTGACTGTGTTAGATGATAATACTGCTTGGATTTGGGACTTTAGGTCGATAGGCCACCTCACGCCTGCAGACCTATATGAGATCTGTGTTGAAGACGCCGTCACTCAAAACTCACATGCGGGCCCGGGATCGAACCCACCACCCCTAAAACACAAGCCGGCTGTCTAACACACTCAACCACAGCCTCACACTAACTACACAAGTCTTCATCAGCTTTTCAGTCTCCAGCAGTTTGTCTGACTTACAAAAATTCACCAAACAGTCGGAATCGAATCCACAACCTTAAAACCTCCTCACAGCCGCCTTTTCAACCTTCAGTCATGGGACTCAATTTCAAAATTCACTAATGGACGTAGACTTGAACCCACAACCTCAAAAACATCCCTCCTCAATGTGACGGCGTCCTTACACCTGGAGCTAGTGGACCAGCAGACTAACAAACTCTTCATCAGCTTTTCAGTCTTCAGCAGTTTGTCTGACTTACAAAAGTTCATTAACACAGTTGGAATCGAACCCACAACCTTGTGACTTCAGACTCACGGAGAAACACACTGAGTTATAGAGTCACACTGACTACATGTTTTCATTGGATGTTTTTAGTCCTCAGTGTTACAACACTAAAGAGAACTAATAGATACCTGAATCTATTTAAATTATATTTTATTGGCGTTGAATTTGCTGAATGTTAATGATTCAGTCAGTGAATGTAAATCTTCCTCTAAGCATCATGTGTGCTGCTTAACCCTGTAAAGCCTGAACCATGAAATAATGTGGATGGAGTGTTTATTGAACCTTCTGACACATTTATTTTTTCATCAGGAATTTTTGTGTAATTTATTGCTCACAGTTGGTTTATCTCATTTTACCAAAAACATGTAAAACCCAACATTCTTAACCCATTTAACTTTGAGTTTCCTTTAAAACCCTCAAGTCAAACATACAAAAGAAATTAAGTGTTTTTCTTTTTCTTTTAATTATACAATCTGTTTTTTTTCCCTCCTTTTTTCTCAGTTGACACCAGCTGTTCATGTCCCGATGAGCAGATGAATCATTTACTGTCTTCTGTTGTGTTCACATCATTTGAGACTGATGGCATTTACATTTTAAAAAACAACAAAAAATGCAGATATTCTTCATTATTGTAATTTTACCAGCAATGAGAAATATTGTTCCTCTTGCAGCCGATCATTCCCAGATGATATGAAACAAACGGTCCCACCTTTGTCTCTGCTGATATTTCTGTATTTACACATTTATCAGAGACTATCAGAGCGCCTTTCATGCAAGGGATTTAGCTCAAAGTGCTTTACAGAGAAAATAAAATTTAGATTAAAAAAATAAAATTAAAATACAATACTATAAAAACATAGCAAATAAACAAATAAATTAAATTTAAAAAAAATACAATTAAAATACAGCAAATAAGATATTAATAGAAGACATTTAGGAAAAATAAATTAAAAATGATACTAATTAAAAGCCAGATTAAATAAGTAAATAATAATTTTATATGATTAAAACATGTTAATATCAAAATATATTCTATAAATATAATGATATACTGTATACATTTGAATTTTATTGCCATATTTATTTTATGCTTATTCTGTCTATGAAGATTTTGATGTTTGTACATAAGGAGGTTTAAAGGTGTCCAAACATTTATTTTATTTATTTCTCCTCCTGGGTAACTTATACTTATACTCAATATACTCAATTTATATCATAACAATGGTGAAAAACATACCTGATTATTATTATTATTAATAGAAGAGATGCTGACGTGATAATTGGAGCTCCTCTGAAGTTGTAGGGATGGGTTATTACTTCTTTTTTTTTTTGATCAAATGTTTATTCTATTTTCATTCAAACACAAAACAAATAGTGATGTACAGCCACTAAACTTACCGTAACATTTCCCTCCCGTAGTCGCCTTGATGAGAGAAGCCAAAGATTAAACATTTGTATTTTTCTCTCTTTTATATATTTAAAACAAAAAGAAAGAAAAACCAGAAACCTCCTGAGTGGATTAACTTGCTTTTTTAATATTTCACCTCCTCCTTCATGTCCAGCTAGTCTCCCACCTCCTAATCTTAATTCATCTGATGTCATAACTTGAATGGCCGTTTTTGTTTTTTTTAATTGGTCACGTAACTTTGACGATGAGCTGTCTCCACTTTTAATTAGAAAAGCTGTAGTGATGTAAAACTCACACTGTTTTAATATCATCACAAATTCTGAAAAAAGTCTTTAATGTAAATAAAACTGAATCAGTTAGTTAGTTTGAGTCATTTTTTTAAAGAATAAATGTGAATATTTTCTGGTTTCTTCAGACTTTTTGACAGTAAACTGAATATTTTTGAGTTGTGGACAAAATGAGACATTTAAGGACTTTGAGAAACAGTTTTATGGATCAAACAACTGATCGATTAATTAATAAAAATAATAATTAATTGACTGAATCTCTTCCTCTAAATCTCGTCTGCAGGTCATGAACTTCATGAACAAACTGGCAGGAAACGAATACGTCGGCTTCAGTAACGCAACGTGAGTCCAACAAACACAAAAAACACATCAACACACGTTTTAATTAATATTTATTTGTATTAAAGTGAATATTATAACAGTTTTGAGGTCTGAAAGGTTCTATGAGGTGAATTTTAGCTGCAACACCGGAGAGAAAATCCTCAGTTTTATGTAACCTGTGCTGAGTCGTGATGTTTTTAAAGCACAAACCCCCCCCCCTCTCTCTGTGTGTCCCAGTTTCCAGTCGGAGCGCGAGACTTGAGACAGAAACTTTGCCGTCGGCTACTACCTGAAGGAGAAGAAGGTGAGGTCAAAGGTCGTTTACAGCTGAAGGGCTGAGCAGGAAGTTAATTTAATCTGAAAACCTGCAACCTTATTTATCACATATCACATAAATTGTCACATTTATCATTTATTTCTACTTTCTTCATTCCACAGTTTTAACCATTTGCTTTATTTTGGTTTAAGGGTCAGTAACAAATAAGAGTTGGCAAGATGTGCAATTTAAAAATATGTTAAACTAGTTTTAAAAGCAGCATCAGGTTTGTTAAAATGTACATTTAGTATTTGTGTTGGTTTTATATCATTTGAAATGACATTTGCACCATTTTTTTTAGCCAAAAGTAAGACTGAATGCTCCTGAAAAGTGACGTAACTGTTTTGTGGGTGAATCTCAGATCCATGCGGGCTGCAGTAGGTCTCCTGCAATATTTGTGGCGGCTGTGATGTAATTCAACTGAAGACTCATCTCAGAAATCCACCTTCTGCCACTTTTCCAGTGTTCATCCTTTTAGCAGGCTGTGGGCCTTGGCAAATGCCACATGTTTTTTTAATTGTCTTTTGTTTAGTGCTGGTTTCTGGGTACTGATTGGACCACGGAGGCCATTTTGAGACAGAATTCTACAAACTGTTGTGGTTGACATGGGGACTTGAGGTGACCGGGCCTGGTGGAGCTCTGCTGCAGTGGAAAAGGGGCTGGGTTTGGATTTTGGAGCCAAGAAACGGTCCTCCCGAGCAGTTGTCTTGCGGGTCTGCCAGACTTGGGCTTGTCAAAAACATCTCCAGTTTGTTCAAATATTTTTTCTTATTCTTTGTACTTGATGCTGAGACACATTGAAGGTGTCAGCCACCTGTATAGCGCCAAATCACAACAAAATTATCTCAAGGCACTTTACACATAGAGGAAGAAACCTCAGAGAGAGAGAGAGAGAGAGAGAGAGAGAGAGAGAGAGAGAGAGAGAGAGAGAGAGAGAGAGAGAGAGAGAGAGAGAGAGAGAGAGAGAGAGAGATAGAGAGAGAGAGAGAGAGAGAGAGAGAGAGAGACAGAGACAGAGACAGAGGGACAGACATTGAAGCTAGAAAGGTCCGGGACTGGAATCTGTCATCCGGACGTCTACAGGGTCAGATTGCCTGTGAGACGAGAAAGCACAGGGTGAATGTTAGGCATGTTGTTAGAGGTCAATTTGCAGTTGATGTGAAGGTCTGGTGTGCTGGGGTTCTTCTTATACACATCCACTAATTGAGTAATCAATGATTGGTCATAGGTGAGGCTGTAATCTAGTCTTTGCAAAAAGTGACTCAGTGGGTTTTACCAAGCTGCGAATGTTAGAATTTTTTTTTTAGCAGTTTTGTTTGGTACCAAAACATTCTTTGAAAAGATGTTGGGATTGAGATGAGCTATTTCTTGTAAAATAAATTGATTAGACATATATTTGAGGGGCACTTACGGTCAACTTGTACCCCAGAGACAAGACTTTTGTCAGGGACTGGTGAGAAAAGGAAGATAGTTTCGCCGTGTCCGTGTTCGGTCTCCGTGCTTCGGTTGACGTGCACAGATGGACCTAAACACAGCAAACACAAACCTCAAACTGTCTGATAACAACAAGGTGACACATGTGGAGGCTGAGCAGTCATATCCTGATCATCCAGACACATTTCATCACTGGCCTCAGCTGCTGTGCAGACATGAACTGACTGGTCACTGTTACTCGTCTTACTCTCACTGGTTAGAAATATAGTTTTTAAACCCAACATGGTTTCCACATGACTGACAGTTTTATTTGTCAGTCATATATATGTATTCTTATTTGGTTTGTACACACACATACTGTACATACCAGTAATATGAAGTCATATCTGTATCAGCAGAACATGATGGAATACTTTAATTATCAGGAAATACTGCAAGATTAATTATCACCACAACTATAACACTGTTGTTTATGTGCTGAATATTTCCTTTCTTTTTGTTTGCTGCTAGTTTAATTATCCAAATAGTGATGAATCAGATCACTCAATCAAACTAATATTGATGATTTATATGTAGATTCATGTTTCACATATATAAATCAATGATTAATTATCAAAATGCCAAGATGATTGTTTCAATATTCCTTCATTGGACTTGAACATTGCTTTGACTTTCCAAGTGTATAAAACATTTTTGCCATCTTTAAATAAAGTTTTCATTTCGTACTCATTAGTATTCCTCATTATTACAATTCTCTCCTGCAACATCTATTTATTTATAGTTATTCCCAATTCAAATCAGTCTCCAGTCAACTTGGACAAACACTGCTCTCTGTCAAAAAATGCTATAAGTAAGTTAAAGATCAAAGTGTTGAACTGATAAAGGACCAGTTGGAAGTTTTGTGGCCATTGGTCCAATCTTCATGATAGCCAGTCAATTTCAAGTGAAACCTCCACAGAAATGACTGGACACCTCAATAAGTTTACCTTTGCTCATTTTTTAGCGTGTATCCCATTTCTAACTTTTAACAGTGGAGCCCTTTCTGGTCAGTTTCATACTTGATCCCAGCTGTCTTTTTTTTTTTTTTACACTTATTACATAAAGTAGTAAATGTGTCATCATTTCAGTGTCAGTATAACTGTCAGTGCTGTAAGTGGAGCATTCATCAATGAAGAGTCATTTCATTTAATATAGATATTACATACATTGTAACTCTTCTAATGAATCATTCATAAATATTCCTTTAGAAAAGTGTTTATCCAATTCAGACTCAATCTATTAACAGCTCTATGTCCGCTATTATAACAATTAACAGAATAAATCCATGTCATTCTTTAACTTAAAGTTGAATATTCAACATTTTGGAGATCTGATTTTGTGGATTTCGTCATTAAACCATACACCGTAATAAAAGGTGCAGGTCTGAGTCGAATCGTAGTGAGCTAAAAAATAAATAAATGGCAGCTTCACTAATGCAAGCAATTAAATAAAATAGCATGTGCACCAGTTAGAGGTTACTCACAAATTGTTGAGTAGAAACATGGCGGAGGATGAGGATAGAGCAATGAGTGACGTCACAGGCTGGTGGGGAACGATTGTCTGGGAGGCGTTTATTCTTCCATCAAGTCCAAGGACGGTTTCCTGGTCCTGAGTCAAACAAATGAGAGAATCAAAGTAAATACAGCTGTAGAGACATTCTTTAAAATCATTTCAGTTTCAACATCTTTAGTGGTCAGAGTTTTATGTTGTCTGACCCCACTGGCAGATTTTCTAGCTTGAACTCATCAAATTTCACAAGTATAAAGAATATTTATTAACGTTTCATGGCAGGGACAGATCTTGTCCTTTTTTAACTTTTGTTTTGAAAGTTTACTTCCTCTGGTTTTATTTTGAAATCCATAACAGGACGCGCTCGTATATTATTAATGCGTGCATAAAACCCGGAAGAAGAGAGTGTAAACAATACCGTAAGTAATGCAAAGAGTAAAGATGAAACAGTGATATAATATTTTTTAGATTAAATAATCATGGAGGACAAACAGCGGCTGCAGCTCGGAGGAAGCCCGGACTGGATGTCGCGTTTGCCGCAGAATCTGCAGGATGAGCCGCTGTGGAACCTGGCTCTACCCGGTAAGACACAAACACTGAGGAATAGATGATAATGCAGCGATAATGATGTTTAGCAGCTGATTCTCCAGTTTTCCAACACTTACTCTTGTAAAAAAAGAAAGAAAAAAGCCCAAATGCTCTTTAAACCTGATTTAATTTGCTTATGAAGGCAGAATAAAGGGCGATTTCACTGCTTTTCCCCTCCCATCCAGATCAAAAACCACTATATACTTGTCAAATCTTGATCAGATTACCAATGACACTGCAGAGTCACATTAAAACCTATGTTCACATTTGCAAAACCTTTATTCTATTTGTGAAAACAGCAAATAAAAGGGCGATTTCACTGTTTTTTCCTTATCTTGACCACATTAGATCAAAACCCATTATCTTTAGACTTGTCAAATTTGGACTAGATTAACAAGGAGACTTCAGAGATGCATTAAAACACCATCTGAGATTTGTGAAACCTTTATTATATTTGTGAAAACTGAAAAAAGACCAGCCAGACCTTTAAAATCGGGACTTTTTAATCAATGTGTATTACGTCTCCTTGTTAATTTAGCCCAAAACAGAGAATCAGCAGCTAAATACCAGTATATATGTTTCCCTTAGCTTTCCCCTTAACCCATCTTCCCCTCCATATTTCTCCAGGAAGCCACGACAGCATGTCTTTCTGTTTGGACGTCTCCTCTCCTGTGCTGAAATCAGAGCCCTGTCTCCTCAGACTGACTGACAAGCTGTTTCCCTGCTGTACTCGGCCCTGTGTCTACCGCTGGGCCACCACACAGGTACTGGTACTGGAACATGTGGGTCTCAATTTAGGGGCCTATAACGGTGTAGTAGCCTATGTTGGTCACTCATTAAGACAAACATTTACAGGTTTATAGACTATACAGTATGCACAGTGTCAATTATGTCAAACTGAGAAGCACCTTGACAAACTACATAGCAAATACTCACATTTGATAATCTGTAAACTGTGAATTTGTGCTTAAATATACAAGTAATGTATGCTCTATCACAATAGTCATATAGACTCATTTTCTAAATCAATCAACGGCGACAGAACTGGAGTTACTGCGACTAGCATTTAATTACACATTTTGAAAGAGAGCTGTCTGTAGCTTTACATGTTCTATATTTTTCTGTGTTTATTTTCTGTCTCTTATTTTCTTTGTGTGTGTGTGTGTGTGTAGCAATCTGTCCTCAGTGATCAGTGTGATCTTGGTATTCGTTTCTTGGACCTGCGGATCGCCAGGAAGCCAGCAGAAGGAGTCAAATTGTTCTTTGCCCACGGCATCTACACACTGCTGACTGTCAAGGTACTCGCACTCACACACACGTTTGCTTATATATATGCATACATACTTAGATATTAAACATTGTGATGTGTGTGTGTGTGTGTGTGTGTGTGTGTGTGTGTGTGTGTGTGTGTGTGTGTGTGTGTGTGTGTGTGTGTGTGTGTGTGTGTGTGTGTGTGTGTTCAGGAGGCTCTGGAGGAACTGGCTACCTGGTTGGATGCTCATCCAAAGGAGATCGTGATCGTCTGCTGCTCGCATTTTGAATCGCTGACTCTTACAGATCACACTCGCCTTGTGGAGTACATCCTATCCCTGTTTGGAGAAAAACTCTGCTCCTCGCAGGTAATTAGGGCAGAGGAGAGGAAGAAAGACAGAAAATTATTGGAAAAAAGTGAATGAAAAACGTTAAATTTGAATTTATGGACTTCTTAAAGTGTGCATATGTGTGTGTTTCTATGCAGGACATTCCCACCTTGCGCTCCTGTTGGTCCAGAGGTCAGCAGGTTATTGTTTCCTATGATGACCAGCAGATGGTGCAGCAGTACCCTGAACTGTGGACAAGAATACCTTACTGGTAAATAAACACACAGCAGAGATTATTTTAAACTGGTGCATGTAATGGTTTTAATAAATTAAGTTACATAAGTTCTAAATAACTCCAGCGTCTTTGCTAGAAACTTCTCTTTTCTACAAATTTTTGCTATAATCAATCAACCAATCTTTATTCATATAGAGCCAAATCACAACAAAAGTCATCTCAAGGCACTTTACACATAGAGCAGGTCTAGACCGTACTCTTTAAATTTAAAGAGGCCCAAAATTCAAATTTAAAAACTTACTGTCTCCAGGTATGCTGACAGCACAGACCCAAAGAAGGTGATTGCTTACCTGGAGGATCAGAAGCGCAGTGGGAGACCAGGCGAGTCTTATTTTAGTAGTTTACTGACTTTGGTTATATTGAATGAATGTGAGCCTACATGATTATCTTTTTCAGACTTACTTAACTGTATGGTTTTGTTCTCCAGCTGGTTTTTTCGTCAGCGGTCTGAACCTGACAGAAGACGCTCCCTACATCTTTCTCCATCCTTTCCAGAACCTCAGGAAGATAACGACGAAGGCTCTCTCACCGCTGCTCGGCTGGGCGAGCGAGCAGCTGCCTGGACCCGAGGCGGGAAGAGTCAACATCCTCTGCTGCGACTTTGTGGCCATCAGTGAATTCTGCTCACTTGTGATTGGCCTAAACTACAAACTGCTGGGTGGAGCAGGAGCTACTTGAAAGTTGGCTCCCCTCTCCTCTGTCCTGTCTGCAGGATGCAAAGAGCGTCTCCCAATCCACAGTAACACTTCTGTCACCTTAAGTGTCTTTTTTTCTGCCAAAAATCATCACTGTTTGCACTTGAGCCAATTTCAGTATTAAATATAAATGATATGCACTCGGAGATGGCACGTTTGTTTACTTTTACATGTGACTGTGCCAAAATCAGTAAACTTTGTTGCTGGAAGAACACATTTATACACTTATTCACTCTCATTCACACTTACTGTGTATTAGTGCCTGAACATTATGCACTTCATTATTGTGTTATTTCTAATGTGTACATATTCAGTTGTTCCCAATGCATTTTATGTTTTGTTTTACTGCATGTTAATGACATTCTTTCAGACATTATATGAATAAATACTTGCGCATATTTTGACTCAGTGCATTTACTATTATCGCAACTCTATGGTAAATGAAGTCGTATCTATACATATTTGGCTTTACGTACAAGTTTTATAGTTTTGTCATTTTAATTTGAGAAAAACTGATTAAATTAGACGTATACAACTATCAAATTATCCAACAGAACAAACAAAAGCATTAAGACAATAAATATGATAAAACACTGCTGAATATGGAAGGAGAAGCACTTTCAGAAGTGAGAAGTAGCTGAAAGGTTGAGTCCTAAATATAAGGTATACTACATTAGTGTAATAAGTCAAAGGTGGAAGATAGTTCAGTGAAATGAACAGGTGGATGTGATGAATCTGGCTAAAGAAATGATAACCTTATGAGTTAATAAATGTGAGATATACACAGCACACTGTACTGAGAGACTTTGTTAAAAACTGTGCTGGTCTTGTCAGGATCCTTTACAAAAAGCGATGTGAAACTGATGTGGAAAGTACAAGCGATACTGTGCTTACTTACGATAAATGAAGCTTCATATTTTAGACTGAATGCAGAATTATTTTTATTTAAGCTGACAAGAGCAAATACCACATTTGATGGTTGGATATAAAAATAAAACAAACTGTACATGTGACACATTAAGCTGCAAAGCCCTGTAAGATAACGTGCCACCCATTTAGGAAATATTTGATAGTATTTCTTTATATAATATACAGATATATACAAGTATTAATTATTACACAAAGGTGCGGTTTTTAGATAATGTCAAAAACACATTGTCATTCAGCTAAAGCTAAGCTGTTTTTGGGAAGTCTCTGTGGGGATTGCAATGTCTGTTTTTCACTTTGGTCCAGACTGAAATATCTTAGCTGCCCCCATTATACCAACTTAGCATCAGCATGTTAGCATTGTCATTGTGAGCATGCATATGTTGGCATGTCCTAACACAAAGACACTGATGAATCAAGTGACAAAAACCCAAAACCAGGGTAGAGGGGTTCAGTGAAGGGGCAGTGGAAGGTGTACAGGTGGCTCAGTGAATCAGATGAGACACTGTAGTAGGACAGAGAGCCAGCAGGCCAGTCCAGATACACTCCAACTCTGTTAGAGGAAGAGGAAGGAGGCGTGAGAAGAGCTGTTCTTATGTTATTGTGCCAGGCATAGTAACATTTATCAGTGAGCTCTAGACTCCATGACTTCTCATTCCACCCAAGCCTGCTGCCATCTCTAGCCCCTCTCCTTCTGAGTCCTCTGTAAGTCACTCCAATGTCGACCCCCGTTTCCCAGTCCACCTCCCAGTAACAGCGACCACTCAGACCTGTTGTGCACAGCACCTGATAGCACCAGTCGAATCTGTCGGGGTGTTCGGGATATGGCTGCTTCTCTGCCGACAGCATCACCTTTCTGTTGTTGTCAGACAGGACGACGTTTTTGTGTGTTGTGTTTGGGTCCAATGTGAGTTCGCACGAATCTTATGGAGAGAAAAAGAAGAAATGTAGCAGCACTGTGGACCATTTTGGGACTGAATGGATGTCTGATAAATTTAGCACAGAAAGTTAACATTTACACACTTACACTTCCTCAGACCAGATTTCAGCCATTGCACGCCACCATGATCCACACTGGTGGAAAAAATTAAGTCAGACATGAATGCATACAGAAAAAAACCCTTCCAAACAATCTTTCCCTGTATCCTTCTTTTAGTAATTGTTTCTCTATACCTGAGTGATTCCAGTCTCCAGCGTTGATCTTCTAGTGCAGAAGAGAGTAGATTTATACTCGAGTCTCCTGGGTGATTGTAGCTCAGGTCCAGCTCTCTCAGATGGGAGGGGTTGGAGCTCAGAGCTGGAGCCAGAGAAGCACATCCTTCCTCTGTGATCAGACAGCCTGACAACCTACACAAACACACACACAGTTGAGGTGTTTTGTTGACAAAAGAGCCACGCTGTGCCCCTAATTAAAGTGATTTCCTTGTAATGCTTTCTCCTTAAGCCCCTGCTAGGAAATTAGTTACGGTGTCAGAGAACTTGAGCACATGTGGAGCCCTCTTAAAAGACTCTACAGACGTTGCTCAAAATTGGCGTTTAGGATTGTAATGGTAGGAAAAGCACAGATGAATAAAATGAATGACAGTTGCTGACCTGAATGTCTCAAGTCCACAGTTTTGACTCCGAAGTCCAGCAGAGAGCATCTTCACTCCTGAGTCCTGCAGGTCATTGTTACTCAGGTCCATCTCTCTGAGGGTAGAAGACTTGGAGCTGAGAACTGATGAGAACTCCTGACAGCATTTCTCTGTGAGTGTAGTTTGACTCAATCTGAAAAATTGAAATAACATCAGTTGTATTTTAGGTGTTTTAGCTTTCCGCATGGCTAGTGAACAGATACGGTTTTAGACAAATTATCTTAGCAAGGTAGTTTGAACCTGCAGTGCAGAACTATTGACTCCAATTTACACAAACACTGTCTTTATCATTGCCACAGACCCTTGATGCTTGATTGGCCCAGTTAACAGACACAAACCAATCACTGCTGGTTGATATAAAATGCATCACTACCAATGTGCCAGTGGGGGAAAGTCGCTACACACACCCAATTTAAAAACCCTGGTATACTGCGAAATACTGCGAAATTAACTTGGTGATTATAGGCTTGATCAGCATTGTGTGAACTTATTTTGCAAGGGCTTGAATGTAACGTATGTTCATTTATATGTAGAAATTCTGCCCTCCAGCTTTAGGGGTTTTTCTGTTTTCTTGTAGGACCTTTTCATGAACGCCACAACAGTTGAACAGAACGCTGACAATAAATAAAATATATCGCTCACTTACTTGTGTATCACTGCCTACCTAAACAATTTCTAACACCACTGACAATGTTAAAATAACATCTGACCTGAGAGTTTCCAGTGTGCAGTGTGAACTCTTCAGTCCAACAGAGAGCTGCTTCACTCCTGGGTCCTGCAGGTTGTTGTTACTCAGATCGAGCTCTCTCAGACTTGAAGACTGGCGGCTGAGAACTGAGGCCAGATCTTCGCAGCTTCTTTCTGATAGCTTACAGCCACTGAGCCTGAAGGATTTCAATCCGTCAATTCACACACACTGAATAAAAACATTTAATTGAAAATAAATGTGACAAATAAAGGCTAAATATTGTATGCTTTGTTATAAAATATGCTTGCTTATTTTTAAAAAGAAATTGTTGAAAAGTAAATGTCTGTAAAATTGTATTGTCTTGAGCATTTTACTTTACTACCAAAGTAGTAGCAGTCTAAATAGCATTCAGAGAAGTGGTATTAGTGAGTTGTATTCTATAGTAGAAGGAGTCAGTAAAGACAGGGCAAAGAAATGTGAATGTGAAAAAGCATCCAACAGTGTAAAGTTCGACTTACACAAGCAAATAATGTAAATTTGTTTCCTTTTTTGCACAATTATCTGAGACATACTGTAGATGCTGGATTTTTGCAAACATTTTGGGAAAGATTAAGGCCAACCCAAATCACATCAACCACAGAACTAGATATAAAGATACATGTGATGCAGAAAACCTCAAAACCTGACCTGATATTTTCCAGCGAGCAGTGTTGACTTCCCAGTCCAACAGTCAGCAGTTTCACTCCTGAATCCCGCAGATCATTGTTACCGAGATCCAGCTCCTTCAGAGTGGAAGACTCAGAGCTGAGAACTGATGAGATCTCCTGGCAGCATACCTCTGTGAGATTGGTTTGATTCAACCTAACAAAAAGGGACAGACATATTTACTTGTATACTGTACAGTATCAAATTCAAGTTTCTCCAAAATCAATTTGGATTTCTCTAATCTAAAATCTGATCTAACCTGAGCGTTTGGAGTGGGCAATATGGATCATCCAATCCAACAGAGAGCAGTTTCATTCCTGAATCCTGCAGGTCATTGTCACTCAAGTCCAACACTTTCAGAGTAGAGGACTTGCTGCTGAGAACTGATGAGAACTCCTGGCAGCATTTCTCAGTGAGCCTTGTTTTGTTTAACCTGATAAAAAGAAGAAAAACATTGTTATGTTTCACTTGTTATGTAAGCTTTCTAGAGAAAAATTGGTTTAGTGTCTTAATCAAGTACACATAACAAAACAAAAAAATCAGTTTGTCTAAGTTTGTTCACTCTCAAAATAATAGGATTGCATCTTATATAACAAACAATGCAACAGCTTGTAATGTATGTCCACAAATCCTACACAAATAAGACCAAACAGCATGCAATATTAGAGTTAGAACTTAGTGATACATAAAGGTGTTATAACGTGATCTAACCTCAGAGTTTCCAGTCTACAGTGTGGACTCTCCAGTCCAACAGAGAACAGCTTCACCCCTGAATCCTGCAGATCGTTGTTACTCAAGTCCAGGTCTCTCAGACTAGAGGACTCAGAGCTCAGGACTGAGGCCAGAGCGTCACCTCTCTCTGATAGATTACAGCCACTCAGCCTGAAGAAGAATTTAAGTCAGTTCACTTATTAAATACAAAACATGTTCTTTAATATACTATTCCCTTTAAGTATCGCACCACTGATTCATTTACTTCCTATGTTACATAACTTATCCTAACCTGAGTGTTTTCACTGTAGAGTGTGGACTCTCCAGTCCGACAGAAAGCAGCTTCACCCCTGAGTCCTGCAGGTCATTGTAACTCATGTCCAGCTCTCTCAAACTGGACGACTTGCTGCTGAGAACTGATGCTAACTCCTGACAGCAATTCTCTGTTAGATTGTTTTGGTTCAACCTAGGAAAACGAATAGAAACATTTTATTTTATCAGATATTTCGGTTTACAATGTGTGTCATATTTAAGTTCATTTGGGCAAGAAACATCTCTAGCATCAGAGGAACACACATTTTTATCTACCATATCTTCTAACCTCAGTGTTTCCAGTCGACACTGTGGATTCTTGAGTCCAGCAGAGAGCAGCATCACTCCAGAGTCCTGCAGGTTGTTGTTACACAGATCCAAGTCTCTCAGACTACCAGAGCTCAGAACAGATGCCAGACCTTCACCGCTTTTCTCTGACAGGTTACAACCACTCAGCCTGTAGAAAAACATGCAACAACAGTGTATTTTTAACATTTTTATTATTTCTGATCTCATAAAAGACTAATATTAATCCAAAATGTTACACTAAATAAATACTATGTTGTAGCCTGAAGGTACTAAGACATATAAAACAAGCCAGTAGACTGTCGTGTTTAAATATTAATGTGTAACTACTGGTGTACCTATTTCTGTGGAGGTGATAATTAGTTTCTATTAGATTTGTCCAGTTTCTGTGAACTTACAGAGACTTATTGGAGGCTTTGACCACTGGCAGCAGCCTCAGAAGACCCTCCTCAGTGGCTGAGTATTTCTTCAGGTCAAACACATCCAGCTCCTTCTCTGATGACAGTAAGATGAAGACCAGAGCTGACCACTGAGCAGGAGACAACTTGTCTGTGCTGAGACTTCCTGATCTCAGGTACTGTTGGATTTCCTCCACTAGAGAACGATCATTCAGTTCATTCAGACAGTGGAACAGATTGATACTTCGCTCCGGAGAGAGATTCGTCCTGATCACACTCTTGATGTACTGGGCTGTTTCCTGGTTGCTCTGTGAACTAATTCCTCTCTGTGTTGTGAGGCCGCGTAGGAGAGTCTGATTGGTATGCAGTGAAAGACCCAGGAGGAAGCGGAGGAACAGATCCAGGTGACCATTTGGACTCTGTAAAGCCATGTTCACAGCACTTTGGAAGAGATATGATAGTTTAAGCTGGTCTTTTAGTAGTTTGGACCACCAGGGTTTCGACTGGGACAAGCGATTGATACCAGAGTCTGTGAAAGTCAGAAAGACGTAAAGAGCAGCCAGAAACTCCTGAATGCTCAGATGGACGAAGCAGAACACCTTCTCTTGGTACAGCCCTTTCTCCTCTTTGAAGATCTGTGTGAACACTCCTGAATACACTGAGGCTGCTGTGATATCGATGCCACACTCTGTCAGGTCTGATTCATAGAAGATCAGGTTTCCTTTCTGCAGCTGCTCAAAAGCCAGTTTTCCCAGAGACAAAATCATGTTCCTGCTCCCTGGATTCCAGTGTGGATCTGTCTCAGCTCCAACGTAATACTTGTCGTTCCACATTTTGGCTTGCACCAACAGGAAGTGGATGTACATCTCAGTCAGGGTCTTGGGCAGCTCTCCTCTCTCTCTGCTTTTCAACACATCCTCCAGAACTGTAGCAGTGATCCAGCAGAAGACTGGGATGTGGCACATGATGTGGAGGCTTCGTGATGTCTTGATGTGGGAGATGATGGTGCTGGCCTGCTCCTCATCTCTGAATCTCTTCCTGAAGTACTCCTCCTTCTGTGGGTCAGTGAACCCTTTGACCTCTGTCACCATGCCGACACACTCAGGAGGGATCTGATTGGCTGCTGCAGGTCGTGTGGTTATCCAGAGGCGAGCAGAGGGAAGCAGTTTCCCCCTGATGAGGTTTGTCAGCAGCACATCCACTGAGGTGGACTCTGTAACATCAGTCAGGTCCTCATTGTTGTGGAAGTCCAGAGGAAGTCGACACTCATCCAGACCGTCAAAGATGAACACAACCTGGAACTCTTCAAACCTGCAGATTCCTGCTTCTTTAGTTTCACCGAAGAAGTGATGAATGAGTTTCACCAAGCTGTACTTTTTCCCTTTCAGCAGATTCAACTCTCGGAAAGTGAATGGAAATGTGAAGTGTATGTCCTGGTTGGCTTTGTCTTCAGCCCAGTCCAGAGTGAACTTCTGTGTTAAGACTGTTTTCCCAATGCCAGCCACTCCCTTTGTCATCACGGTTCTGATCGGTTCATCTCTTCCTGGCAAGGGTTGAAAGATGTGTTCGCATATGATTGTGGTCTCTGGTCTGGCTGGTTTCCTGAAAGCTGTTTCAATCTGCCTGACCTCATGTTCATTATTGACCTCTGCAGTCCCTCCCTCTGTGATGTAGAGCTCTGTGAAGATCTGTTTCAGAAGTGTTGGGTTTCCTGTTTTAGCGATGCCCTCAAACAGACACTGAAACTTCTGCTGCAAACCACGTTTGAGTTTCCGCTGGCACATGGCAGGAGTCTCTGCATAAATAAAAAAACAAATTAGTAAATGCCGCAATAAATATGACCATCATGCTAAAGCTGTAAAAAAAACTAACTTACTGCTCTGTAGACGGTCAGCCAGCTTCTCCTGCTTTATTGTCCTCAGGAAGTGCAGTGCGATTTTTAGAAATGCCTCTCTGCTGTTCCTCAGGTCCTCTTCCTCCTCACCATCCATCATCTCTTCATCCAAACACTCTGAGCTAAGAACCTTCTGCATCCTCTTTAGCTCCTTCCTCACAAAAGTGATAATGCTCTCCTCAAGCAGCTGAAAAGCAATCAACGACAAATCCATCTGTTATAAACTGGAAGCCTGTTCGTCTAAATGTACCATGGACAACTTTAGGACAGAATTTTATGGATTTTATGGTTGTTTTAACTACTTCTATGTATGTGTGTGTGTGTGTGTGTGTGTGTGTGTGTGTGTGTGTGTGTGTGTGTGTGTGTGTGTGTGTGTGTGTGTGTGTGTGTACATACCATAAATACAGAGTCTGTTTGACTCTCAAGGGCAGATTGACCACTATGGATCTCTGATGTCTGCTGTTGAAGTCTATAGAGGAAAACACACCTCATTATTGAATATCCATGTTGGTACTGGCTGACTTCCAGTATTATAGTACTTAAAAAACTTCCTGTTTACAGTGTTACAAGACAAACTGGAAAGACAGACTGAAATAACAAACAATGCCTTACTCTGTTTCAGAAGAATGATGTCCTTTCAAGCCAAGAGGTTGTTCTCTTGACATGTTGCTCTTCATGGACACACAGCTGGATACAGGAGAGACTGGTCTTTGCAGCTGTTCTGGACTTTAACACAAACATAGCTTTTACTTTTGATACTGAAGACTGTATGGATCAATGGTTCAACCCCTCTCAGGTGATATGATGACAAACTTGTTGCCTTACTCTGTCTCAGAAGAATGATGTCCTTTCAAACCAAGAGGTGGCTCTCTTGACATGTTGCTCTTCATGGACACACAGCTGGATACAGGAGAGACTGGTCTGTACAGCTGCTCTGGACTTTAACACAAACACAAATGTTATACTTTTTTATATTAAAAGACTATATAGAACAATGGACCAACTCCTTTCAGGTGATAAGATGATAAACTTGTTGACATACTCTGTTTCAGAAGAATGATGTCCTTTCAAACCAATTGGTGGCTCTATTGACATGTTGCTCTTCATGGACACACAGCTGGGTACAGGAGAAGCTGGTCTCTCCTGTGTCTGCTGTCCTGGCCTTTAACACAACAGAGTTCTTACTTTTAATAATAATAATAATGTAGGCAAAATTAGCTACTGTGTAGGCTCTGACAGTCATGGAAAGTTTGAAATCCTCATATTACCTTTGAGCTTTGGTCCTGCAGTCATGTTCTCCAAATGCAGTTATTATGGAGGGAGGGATACCCTCATCTAACCCCTCAGGCAGTTCCATTATAGAGCTTACACCTTTACACAAAACACATCCAACATGTTATGTCACTCACGCTAAAAATGAAACTGAAAATGCTTTTGAGCCTGGTGTGTGGCAGAAGAAGAAAATGGTAGAAATACAGACGATTGCTTGTTTTGGTAATGATTCTTTTTCACCACCAAAGGTTATAAATTGGAAGATGCTTACCACCCACATGATGTTGCAGAGATTGTATAACTTCATTTGTAGAGGAGACATTTAGAAAGGAGTTTCTGTTTATTCTCCAATGTCAGTCCAGACTTCTGAACAAAACACGGATTCTACATATATGGGCATCAGGAGGAGCAAGAGGCGCCCTCCTGAACCTGTGAAGCAATCAACCTGTCAATCACAACGTAGCCACAACCTAATGCATACCCTGCTTTATCGTCAAATATAAAATCGGGGAGGCCAACATTTCACAAATGAACATCATACTGCATTGAAGAAGGCTTTAAACTAAGCCAGAACTCCCCGCCTGGTCAAAATATAGAAAACATAGGAAAAAATGTGTCCAACCGCAGTAGTTCCACTTTAAATCCACTAGATGGTACAAATTCTCAACATCATATCTTCCAACAGAGCAACTGATCAGTTTAGGAAGGTTTATGAAGGACTGAATTGACTCAGAGCAGTGTCAAATTTTCCATTCCCTTAAAGAGCCACGAACCAAACAATACTTCTATAGTATTTTTACTCCACTAATTTGACAGCTTAATATTTTACTTCCAAACCAAACTACTATTCTTACCAAAAAATGCTATTATTAATTTTTAAAAAGTAGTTAAATTTGACGTTTCAGTGCTGCTTGCACAACAATGCATCTGCAAAACTAATTAATTAATGTCATATATAATAATACAGTTACTTAAGTAAGATTGGTAAGACTTTAATTCATAGTGGAGTACTTTTATATTCTGGTACTGATACTTTTACTGAAGTAAAGTGTTTGAATACTTCCATCACTGCAAGGCTGCCCTATGATCAAGACAAGGAAATACTGCAATGTACCGTTACTGCACCATATTAAGCAATTTAACACTGTCTTATATGTTGAAAGAAGATTGTTTAACAGCAGCTACTTTTAACAATGTTGTACTATTAACGTTAACATACAATTAAAAAAAGGATTATAAGAAAAGCTCACAGTAGCCTACCTTTTTTTGTGGTGAAAATGAGCTGCGTCACACCGAAGTGAAACTAAACTCCAACATGAACCGAAATAGAGGGAAAAAAGGAGAAAGACAGGTGTGGAGGACGTGTACACCTGTCAAACAAACAATGTGATTATAATTGACACTGTAAACTCCAGCGACACACCCAGGTGTTACAGTTGTTATAGTAGAGAGGAGGTATTGCAGCCCTGTGCTTTGCCTGCAGGCTGGTATCCTACAGCTGTGTCCTGCTATAACCCTGCTTCACAAACAACATATTACCCATACTGAGAAATTAAAGCCTTAAAATAGAAATATTGGTGCCAATTGTGGAAGATTATAGTCAGTTATTGTGTATGAAGTTGTGCCTTGTTATGCCTGCAGGCTAAACTCAGGGCAAAATATACTAATGTGAAAGGTGGGGGGAGCT
The DNA here is from genome assembly GCF_963691925.1 of Scomber scombrus. Classification (NCBI taxonomy): domain Eukaryota; kingdom Metazoa; phylum Chordata; class Actinopteri; order Scombriformes; family Scombridae; genus Scomber; species Scomber scombrus. The sequence goes on along the minus strand of NC_084993.1, from coordinate 4,056,937 downwards.
ATGATTGAAGCCAACCTTTCACTATGACAGGTGAAACCACACACACACACACACACACACACACACACACACACACACACACACACACACACACACACACACACACACACACACACACACACACACACACATGAAAAATGAATGAAGTGTTTTACAACTTTATAGATTAGTGACCGTTAAAGATAACTGATACCATAAAAAACTCATCTTAAGTCTTTCATAAATGGTTTGAATGGAAATAGGTGCAGGAAATGGAGGGAGAAATGGAAATTAAGAGCATCCTTTTTAAAGAGTGTTATTTCTTGACATACAAACAGATCATTTCTGCTTTCAGGATGCTTTTTTTATTTATTGCTGAGATAAACTAAAATAAGAAGTCTTGTTTAGCAATTCTGAGTCACTTCCTCTGTCATTCTTATATCTCCACCTCTTTTCTCACTGTCCCTTCCTGTTATTTGCAATAATGTATTAACCCAACCAGTTTTGTACAAAGAGGATGATGGTGTTGAATGGTGTTGGTGACCTCTGATCTTTCCTCATGCACCACATCTGGTCATAATTTCCCATTGATTGCACACAGAATGAACAAATATTGTGATTTAAGTTCATTAAAGTATTTTTAATGGGATTTGTGTCATAATATTACCCACTGTCCTGCAGCCCTTCTTGAGGTTCAGGTTGATTATTCAGTGATTTAACTTTATATTATTCATCTTAACTTTCCTCAGATTCTTGTGCATCAAAGCATGCACATTATTGATTTTTACCCTGAGAATTTCTGTGTTGAACTGAAACTTAACATAACAAAACAAGCTTATTTAGTTTTTCTCTTGTACTCATATGTACTCATTGTTGGGGGGATTTTTTTAAATTATGTTTTAATTCTATTTGTATATTAATATTTTTTTAGTTGAAAAGAGAATTGAATTTTGAAGATTTCAGAAATATTAATATCATGAGTCCAAAGTTCCCCAGAACAACCCCACAAACATAAGAGAGTGACTTGCCACAAAAAGACTTAAAATTATATAATTGACCATTCATTCAATTAACTTATCAATTGTTTAATTGTTTTTCTTCTTTTCTGAACATCTTTTGAATTTTAAAAGAGAATTAGATTTTCAGTTTATAACCAAATCTACAGTCAGGATTTCAGCAATATTGATGTCATGAGTGTTTAATCTTCTTTAATATGTTGTCTGATGGATACTACTTCATCTATGTTCATTTATATACTTATTTACTTAATTTAGCTAGTTCTACATGTATTATCTCAGATGCAGATGCTTTAGTCACAAAATCAAGGAGAAGTCATCATGAAGAGACACAAGCTTGACGATGCATTTTTTTTAATTTATTGCCTAAAAACAGTCAAATTTTAAGACTTTTTTTTCTAAATAATATCAGAATCAAACCATAAAAATTGAGCTAAACATGACTTATATGTGCTCAATCATACATTTAAACCCCTTGATTCATTAAATGGCCCACACTCAAAATCACAAACTCAAAATAACAAATTCATTACATGTGATTATTTTAAGAGAATATTTAAATGTGGTTTTAAAACCTTACAACACATAAATGAATCTGCATCACAGATCAATAAAGGCACATTATTGAAATGCTGCGTTATGTTTAGAGTGCATCAGTAACAGTATATAGTCACACACTTTAAATTACTGTAAATAAAATCATTTTCATAATGATTTTCAATAGTTTTCCTCAGCAAATTTAGTCCAAGTGGTCTTAAAGCCTTACACGAAACTCTGCCTTTGTCATGTTATGTATACAGTATGTCAGTGATAGACATGCAGGCAGATAGAGATCAAATAGGGGAACTATCAAGGAGGTAAAAACAAGAAAAACAACATTCTGCACATCCATGAAGAAAACTGCTTTCTATTCTATACAATGAAGAAATGTGTAGGCAGGTGACTGATGACAGGAACTGTTACAGTACACGATTCACAGAGGGGAAAAAAGACAGAACTGTCTCTTTAAACTAAAGTTGCTGTGTCATCCTGTATAAGCACAGCATGTTTGAAGGCAGACACCCTCTCTAGCTTTAAAACTCTCCTATTTGATCAAGTTGATAGTTAGAACCAGCCCAGGCTTGTCTTGGACCAGCCCATCCTGCTGTAGGCCTGAACTTCACCTCTTCATCTCTATGCATTCATGCCACATTATATTAATGCATGTTTCCCTCTTCGCCAAGAGTTTTTGTGCTTGCTCATTTTGCAGGAGACCTTCGACTGCGGACTGACTGCTGGCCAGTTTAACACCCACCACTGCTGCCATTGTGATTAGTCATACTTCTGTTATTATTATACTGTTGTTTGACAAGTTGACCAAGTGCTTGCTCATGTGGGAATATTGGGTCTTCTTTTAAATTAGAGTTCAATCTAGACCTGCTCTGGGTGAAAAGTGCCCTGGTATAACTTCTGTTGTGATTTGGCGCTATATAAATAAAAGCTGACTTGAATTAACTTTGCAGCCTCGATGGAGACGCTGTGTATTCCTGGAACTGAGCTCTTGGGGGTTTTTGAAGTCACATGACATCAACAGCAACCAAGCAGCAGCTGTCTGACACAGCAGTATGGCTTCATGAGTCACACCTCCTTATCATGAAGCATGGAAGATATGACGCTCAAGGAAAATGTTGCTGCAACATCACAGCTGAGGATCATCAAGAGTAACTCGGTTAAGGTTGTAAAAAGTGACAAGAAAGATAGAAAAAATACTTTTAATGTAGAAATCTATAAAAGAAAAGACAGAAATGTCTCTCTTTAATATCATTCAGTGTAACCTAGGTGATCATTTTCCTGTGGTGGTTAACCCTTACATACTGTTCATATTCAGGCATTTCAGAGTATGTCCTATACACGCCTCATCAGTCGTTAATAAACTGGTGATTAATCCTTAATGAAGCTTTCAGAGAGCAGAGAGAGTGTAGTCTTTAGTTTTTAGACTTTTTGCTTTCAATGAATTATATTAAATGTGAATAAATGGTGTTTTTGAATGGTGGGTTTTTTGATTTTTTGGAATAAATATGAGTCAAACATGCACAAAACATGTGTATCAGCTGCACACAAATGTTTTTAGAAAGTTTAAATATTTCCAAGTCATTACATTTCTGGCTAAAAGAAACGTTTTTTAGGTGTTACATTAAACATTAAACATTAAACTGTATCTATCGTGAACTTTGACATCTTGAAAACCTTTGGCCACTTCCTCTCTACTGTGACATGCAGGCCTAACTATATAAGGAGCGTCCACTCAGGAGCATCAAGGAGTTTGATAAGGAGCGTGCGTCTTATCACACATATTCCTTTATTTCCCTTCTATGAAGCTGATGCAATACAAGTCAAACGCAACAGCATGAGTCAGCGTTTTACAACCTTTTCGGTCCGTGGCTGTTAAAATTAAGCAATTTCTGCTGTCAACTTTAATGGTCTTGTGTGTTCAAGTGATAAGTAATATCTCCTTCTGTTTTATTTGAAGGATTTTAAAGGTAAAATTGACCAATTTTTGACCCAATTGACCTGAGGTTGGGAACCACTGCCTTAAACTAATGATTCACACAAACAACGGCTTTTACCAGTGACTTTCACTTCTTATTTTTGGGGTTTAAAAGGCTAGTTCAACCAAATTTAAAACAACAATGTAATGGTATGTGGTAGTATGTAGACGTGCAGATTGTCTTGGCTCAGTTTAACAAGGTTTTCATTTTATCTGAGATTATAATTTAAATAGCATATTGCCCGAATAGTCTGGATAATCTAAAAAAATACACCATCAACACTTTTCATATGAGAGTATTTCTTCAGTTGAAAGTAGTCGTAATGAAAATTGTCCACAATGAGATCTACAGGTTATCTTATTTGGGTGAAATTACTCTTTTAAGTTGTACTTCCAGCCATTACTTTAAGCAACTGCTTTAATAAAAGTAATAAATGACAGTGCTGTAGTTATTGTTGCCATCATCATCATCATCATCATCATCATCATCATCATCATCATCATCATCATCAGAGAAGTGGTGATATAAGCATATTTTCTGCTGTTAAATTCTGCATTTATAAGTGTGCATATATCATTTGATGTTTTAGTTTTGATACAGAACAGAACAATACAACATATAAGACAATTTAAGATAGTTTAAGACAAGCATCAGACCCTTAGTTGAGAACTTAACTCACAATTTCCACACAGGTTTATTTGATGAGATGCAGCATTTCATACAGAATGTTGCTCACATAACAAAAAAGAGACAGATTACAATCTGTAAGAGTTAATACAAAATTTACTGCATGTGGTATGGCTCTGTTAGTACATAACAAACGTCATTCTGTCCTCCATGTTGCACAGAAACTGTCGAATGACACTCAAACTTCACACTTGTGTTTGTGTCCTCTCCACTGGAGACGCCAGTGAGCTATAGCTGCAGTGCATTTACTGTTCTCAATACAAATGTCCTGTAATAAAAAGCAAAGAAAAAAAGCATTGCTTCTCAACAGTGCATAGACAAACATGAATGGCTGAATCCTTTCCAGATATCTGTACATACATTTCATTTGTGTGCTTACTACGTCCACAGATCTGATTTATATCAATAGACACTGGTCCACATCCCTTTTCAGGTATTCAGTATGCATGAGACATCACTGTGTAGGGTTTGCACATTTGCTGGATTTATGAAAAGCGTTCACATCACACATCATGGTTGAAAAAAGCAAAAAAAAAAGTATGGTTTATAAAAAATAAATATCCCTTTGTTATTGCTAAAAATCTGATTTGAAAATATCTTCCCATGAAAAGGCTATAACTCAAGTGCTATGGGTTACAGATTAAATCAATATAAAGGAAATGAAATTAAGATAAAAACATATTTCATATACAATAACTAACATTTTTATCTTGCTCTCGGACGCTGAAATATGTTCATAATTGCACCTTTTTTAAGAAATGAACAGCTTGGTGGTAATCATCTGAGTATGTCATCTAATATCTATTTTCCTTGCAAGTGCTGACAAATACTGTATATAAAAAGCAAAGGTAGCATTTCAGACATGCAGAAAACCTGATTTAACTCCTAATTAACACTGTGTTCAGGTAGTGGAGTTGCAGACTTGGCTTTTAAGTGTTTTCATGTCACTGTTTTTTTTGGTCAAATATAAGCAAGAAGATGCGGAAATATGAAAAATCATTTGCTGTGATCCTTTACAGCCAATCACAGTGCTATATCCCCTCTCTGAGATAAATAAAGTTGCTCTAGTCCTGAAAACTGAAGCTGCAATGATTCCTCGATTAGTTGCCATCTATTAAATTAATCAGCAACTATTCTGATAAACATGTAATGGTTTTAAGTCCATTTTCAAGTAAAACATTTCCCAATTCTCTTTTTTTTCGTGTCTTCTATGCCTTTAAACTGACTATCTTTGGGTTTTGGACTCTCTCTTGGGGAAACAGTGATCAACGTGTTTCACCAACTAATCAATTAATTGATAATGACAATAATCGTTACCTGCAGCCCTGTTGAAAACATATGTTTTGGATGTAATTTGGGTGAACTGACCCTTTAAACCGGGTTGCTAGCTAGCAGCAAATAAGCTCATTTCGATATTTATAATCAACATTATAGCGACTACTAGCTGACAAGTCAAAAACAGCAAAGAAAGGACAACAAAGCTGCACCTTTTGGTGTCACAAACAGCTTTTAAGGCCACTTCTGCCCCAGAGTTGTGGACCTCCAGTATGGCTGCCAGAGGATGTGTAACTGTATGTCACCTGAGCTTGACCATGTAGGATAATCCTGTATAGCACCATATATGAGGGGCTTACAAGCAAAAACGAATTATTAATTAGAAAAACATTTATTTACAAGGCACCACATGAGGTGCATAGATAGGTAAAAAGTGTGTGTGTGTGTGTGTGTGTGTGTGTGTGTGTGTGTGTGTGTGTGTGTGTGTGTGTGTGTGTGTGTGTGTGTGTGTGTGTGTGTGTGTGTGTATGTGAGTGCGTGTGTGTGTGAAGATATAAGCATGAGTTTTACGATTTCCCTTTGTCCAGTGTCGCAATATGGGTGTGTGTGTGTCTATCTCTGTTGGCCGACGTAGCTGTTCTCGATGCACAGCAAGATGTAGGAGCTGGAGCAGCTGCTGGAGCTCTGCTGGAGCAGATTGCCGCTCTGCAGGGACGAAGCCATGCCGGTCAGCGTCTGGTCGCCCACGCGCCACGTCTCACAGAAACTGTCGACATGTCGTTGCCCGATGCCGGTTGACCCGTGCCACACCATCTTCTCTGGCCTGGGATAAACAGAAATAATGACGTTTTTAATGTTGTGTTTTATTCTCCTCTACTTATCATTTAAAATATTAAGGGGCTCACCATGTGTTGTCATTGAGAACGTCTTTGCCATCGAAGGAGTAGAGCGACACGTTGTCTTTCATTTTGCCGCCGTTGAAGATGGCATCCCAGTTGTCAAACAGAACCTCATCCTAACAACACAATTAAGACAAATATATCCAGTGCTTAATTACAGACATTGATGAATCAAACTAGCAAGTACTATCCCTTTCTTGCAAGGCTCAAGGCTCCAGGTTCCCGTTCTCAAACCTGCATTAACTGATCTTTGGGCCACTTGTGGGCAGCAGAAACAAGCAGTGACCACAACACTGACATGCTGATATTTTTCCAACACTGACACTTAGACACTAAAACACATTACACACACGTCATTACACACGTCATTTGATGAATTATTGTAAAGAAAATAGCTGCTTTAAAGTATAACCTAGCCTACCTTAAGGTTGAATATTGGCACACGGTCCCTGTCGATCCTGCGGACGATACTGTGGAGATCCTGCAGCTTGGCGGACAGGAAGGCACGGAACGTTCCTTTCATCCCGATGGCTTGAGCCTGGGAGAAGCACATGAAGTCTGCGCCTCGGATCCCCCGCATGGCGCCGGTGTGAGGGCTGTTCACGGCGATCAGGTGGAGCTGAAACAAGCCAAGCAGCAATGTTCACATCTCCAACAAGGCTTTGTGCAGCTTTAAATGTGAGTATGGTGATTTAAAAGTGGTTTCTCTTACCCCTGCTCCTGAGTTATGATGATGGACCGGAGTCTGAGGCACAGATGGAGGTGGTCTTCGCTGAGCGGTGACTGCAGGGCGATTTTCCGGGTATGATGGGCGTTCCTGGGCCGAATCAACAGCAAACCTACCGTCTGGTTGGTACTGGCGCTCTTTGTAACTTGGGAACCTGGGATCTGTCGGTGTTGGGTACCGCGGATCTGGCTGATATCTGGGATCGGGGTGGGTTGGGTATCGAGGATCGGGGTGTGTTGGGTATCTGGGATCGGGGTGTGTTGGGTATCTAGGATCAGGGTTTGTTGGGTATCTAGGATCAGGGTTGGTCGGGTATCGGGGATCAGGATTGGTTGGGTATCTAGGATCAGGGTTGGTTGGGTATCTAGGATCAGGGTTGGAAGGGTATCTGGGATCAGGGTTGGAAGGGTATCTGGGATCAGGGTTGGTTGGGTATCTGGGATCAGGGTTGGAAGGGTATCGAGGGTCCTCGTGGGTCGGATGATGTGGCTCTGGCTGTGAAGGATGCCCAGCGTTGGGGTCAATTGGACTCTCAGGAGGGATTTCGGAGTGGTGTGTGGTGTCTGTGTTGGAGTTGTGGTCTGGGGAGTATGGAATGACTGGTGGGGGCTCCACTGCTGCAACATCATTACCCTGCAAATAATATGCATGATATGTATTAAAAAAGAGCACTGTGTTTGGTTTGTAAAAGAAAAAATGGTGGAAACTACCTCAAATTTCTGAAAAGTAACACTCACATCTGGACTTGGCAAAGGAATGTAGCTGCCGAGCTGAAAAATGAAAGGAAAGTGTTTGAATTCACAATCGGAAAACAATATTTTAGAGTCTCTGTGCCGATTAATCTTTAGGTTTCGATAAATATTTCACCTGGACTTGACGAACTCCATCTCGGACTCGTAAGTAGAGATCTGTTTGATCTATAATGTAGACCAGAGAGCCTTCAGGTTGACTTCTAGCGGTGGCTGTCATGGCGTCGTAAGACCTCAACACTGTCACCTACAAACACGCAAACACTCATCAAACATCTTGTAACTTAAAGGTGTGATTTGAGATCTGAATTAGGGATCCTGGCAGACAATGTCCTCATATGGGGACATTACATTTTGGGTTTGCTGGACCTTCTACTTCATTCTGCTTAACTTTGACCCATTGTCTTCATTCGTACACCCTTTTTTGTGCCACCCAATACATTAATCAGTGTAAAAATGAGATGGCAGGAATCTTGGTGAAATCAATAAACAGCTGATCCCCAGACAAAAGTGGACCAGGTACAAAACCGTATCACATGTTATAGTTGAAACTTATTTATTTATGCTTAATAATGTTTATGTTATACAAATTTGACAATTTTACGTTGGGACTTTATTATCATTGGTGTAAATGTAAAGAAATAAATATTTTTATACACTGGTGAATTAATTGTTTTATTTTTTGTTTAAAATAATAAATTCTTTTGCAGGAAAAAACGTCATGTTTAAAGAATAAAAAAGAGTGCTTGATGCCCCTTTCTGCTCTGTTCCTACATCATGCAATCAAAAAGTGGGTCACTTGTTAAATGAGTCCTATTCTTCACACTAAGCAAATAAAGTTTTTACTCTTAGGTTGGCTCTGATATGGGCCCAGAACTTGTAAACAGAATTTGGTGTCAGATTTCCTTGAATGTCTTGGCGTTACACTCTACAGCAAATTGGGAAAATAGAAAAAGTGTCATTACAACTATTTTAACTTTGTTGTTCCTCATTCAATGGTCACGGGAACATTTTGTAATAAGCCATCATCTGACATCATAATTTAATTGCAGCTATATTGTTTAATAAACTGCAAAGGCTCATGAGTCATTTACTATAGTCCAGTTGGGTCATATAAATACTCTGGCACACATTCTTAATAAAGTCACACTGGTTTAGTATTGTGACTTTAATCTATTTAAACAATCAAGACTCTGCTTCATTTAATTGCTGGGTCACTTCAGGTCAGATTTGACTATAGTGACTTCAGTTTCTTGTATTTCATGATATATTGTTGGATATCCGAGAAGTAAAGCATGAATATCTGATTTTATATACATGTTTTCTCACCCCTGAAGAGTGTCCAGGTAATCCAGGTGGTCCCGGTGGTCCAGGAATACTGATAGCTGTCATTCAAAGCGGGGAAATCACATGAGCTCAAAGCAGAAAGGCACAATCTTTCATTTGTGGATATCTTTTTGAATATAACTCACTCTGTGTGCCCCTATAAGTTCCCGGTAAGGCTGATCCTGGGGGTCCAGGTGGCCCTGGTGGTCCAGGTGGCCCATCATAGCCTCTTCCTGGTTGACCAGGTGGACCCTGAGGGCCTTGAGGGCCAACAATGGAGTCACCTTGGGGGCCCTGATGGAACAGAGAAGTATTTAGATACAATTATCTATTAGAATAAAACAAATAAGACACGATCATATTTATATCTGCTCTTGACAATATTTAACAGACTTGGTAAAGCATTAGATTTTTGACAGTTTGATCTTACTGGAGGTCCTGGCACTCCTGAGGCAGATCCTCCATAGCGGGGGTCATAATATCCTCCACCTGGTTCCCCTTTCTCTCCTTTCGAGCCTTCGCCGCCACGTTCACCCTTCAACTCATTCTGGACATAAAATCATCAAGAAACATTCAAGACAAATGTGCACTGTTCCAATAATGGTTATATTTATGTTAACTATGAGCTAAGACTGTGTGGAAATCTATAAAAGTTGAAGATTACCTTAAAACTGTATATATCAAAGTTTGACCCGCCGCCTGGAAAAAAAAAAAAACTCTGTTACTGAATTGTTTATATACTGAAAACACTGTTTTTTCCCCACTTTTAAGTGTTTTCTGCACTTTGGAGCACAGATGAAGTAGTACTACCTGGTATGCCAGGTGTCCCTGGTACTCCACGGTCACCTTTCTCCCCTTTAGCAGCTGGGTGATACCTGGAGTGATCATCATATCCCTGAAACCAAAAAAAGGAAGATGTTTAAGGGGCATTCATTTGAATTCAGTTAAATACATTTCTCATGTCATAAAAAAACAAGAATTAACAGGCTACCACAAACTGTTTTTAAATTCATGTTTTTTTGATCATTTTACATAGTTACTTACGTGTTACTTTCAACCTATGCAAAACAGTTTATATTTAATTCAAGTGGACAGACAATACGATAAATCCATAAATTAAGGTAATCATTCTTTATATCTAGCGCCCAACTTCCTAATTTAAGAAGACACACAACCGCTACATGACATGACCATATAAAATATTTTAGGTCTTGACTCACTGTGTGTCTGTCGGTGGGAAAAGAAGGTCCAGGAGGTCCAGGTGGGCCCGGTGAACCTGGAGGACCCTGAGAGACACAACAAATATTGATTACGGTGTGTTGACGGATTGATCATATACATGGGCATTATGTTTAGATGCTTGATAAATAAACCATGCACAGGATAGTCAGGCCTTACCTTGAACAGAAAAATAAGGAAAAAGAATACTTACAGGGTAATATCCAGATCCGCCACTTGAATCTCCCTTCTCCCCTTTGACGCCATTCAGCCCTGGTCGACCCTACAATAGACCATTTAGAATAATATTGAAGTCCATTGACATAAAATATTGATAGTTTAGTGTTTAAAGCTTATTAGTGCAGTGAAAACCTCAACTCACCATCTAACATATAGTTATTTTATTTGTTATTTGTTACATTTCAGGTCTATATTTTTATTTAGGGGCTCTACTAGAATATCTTTGCATGGTTTACAGTTAAAAACTCCCTTATTTATCTTCTACTGGTCCCTTAAGCAGCCCCTCAGTTCAGCCTCTGTCTGTAACAGGCCGTTTTAGCTCCTGTCTCTTTAAGGCCCCCCTCCAAGTGAGCCCACTCTGCTCTGATTGGCTAGTTTCTGGAAGCTTACACCCATCCTGAAGGCTACATAATATAAGCAAACAATAATAGCAGGATTTCACTGCAGGTCGGACAGCCATTTATGGGCATGTGCATACAATCTGATATTATCACATTGAGGAAGAAGAGGTCACTTTACAAACATTCTTACATAAATACTCACATTGGACTTGTTTAAAGTAATTTTTATGTAGTAAAAATAATTCGACAAGAAACCCACTTACCGGTCTACCTGGAAACCCAATCTCTCCTTTCGGGCCCGAAGGACCATATGAACCCTGGAGAAAAGCATTCATATGGTTCAGTTCTTATGCTCACATGATGCTGCTACTTTACAAATTATGAGAAAACACTCAAAAACTGGCCAATAGAAATATGATTATACATACTGGAGGTCCTACTGGGCCAGGAGGTCCACTGTCACCCTGTAAACAGACACACAGTGACATTTTATGCAATTATTAACGGTTTTTTGAGATATTTTATAATCAATGGAACAGATGACATTATATACAGAAAGGTGATAGATGTTGTAGATATCACAGAGGTATTTACCGGCTTTCCTGCCAGGCCACCCAGGAACATTGGTTGTCCATCAGGCCCCATGATGACACCAGGCTCTCCTTTCTCCCCCTGAACAAAACACAAGCTTAATTAAAATGTTTACAGGCACCAGTGTAAAAAGGTGTCAGAGTGAAATGAAAGAACAGAAGAAAAACAAAGGTCATGGACACAGCGAACAGTCAACAGTGTTATCTCATGAGCAAAACATCCCATTTTCTCCTGAAAAACAATCATGGTATTCCTAGAAAAATCCCTCATTAAGACTGAGTCTCTCACTTTAACTGGCATGACGTGATCACAAATAAAACATAATGGGATAATGTGATTACAGCTAAATATATAACCAAGAAGTTGTTATTTTTGTGATTAAAAAGAAATCTTCATGACTGCTATTTCTAAGAAATCTCATTACACACAAATACAATTATGCATCTTTAAACCTGCACGTCTTAAGGCTCAAGCTTCCTCTTCTTAAACCACTGACCTATCGTCACATTTTAAGCTGATATGTTGAACTTGTCAACAAATAGTTGCTCATTTTCACATCCAGCACTTACTGATCAACATTATCATGCATTAGGGGTCGTGTTTCTGTCCACCTGCTGAATTTAAAGTCCAATATTCACTTTCTTTTAGCTCTGTTTTTGCTCTCTACCAACTCCTGAAGGAAATATCTGGTTCTTTAGCTGCTAAATGCTCTACTATGTTCACCAGCTAGTCTACAGCTAACTGTGTGTATGTGCTGTTTGGTGCTGAGCCCAAAATGTCGCTATGAGAGTGATAAGAGTGAACCAAAACAGTCAGACAGCTAAACAATGAGCTGAAACTCACTATAATGCTCCATAAAGCCTTATCATTATAACAAAAAATACTGATTATAGCCTCTTTAAGTGTGTGAGATGCAAAACAAATTAATTAAAAAGTGGGAAATCCTACCTTCGGTGCATATCCTGCAGGACCAGTGTCCCCTTTATCTCCTTTTTGTCCCATTGGTCCCTAGATCAATACACAAAATACATTGACTTCCTTCCATTTTCTGATATTTATTGGATTTTTCTAGATTTATCTTTGAGTACAGTAACACATACCGGGAATCCTGCTCGACCTGGAGTGCTTGCTCCCGCCTAGTGAAGAGAGAATGATAACGCATGAAAGAGATGAAATATTAAGTGCACATGTATGTAATTAAATACTCTTGCTAAGTGAAGTTTATAGTGAGATTAGTTAGGGGTTCAAAGCATGTGCGTACTCACCTGACCCCCTTCGTTCCAATATATGTCGTTATACTACAGCAAGACAAAGTTAGGTCAGTTAGTATGGAGGTGAAGGAATTATTGAGCAGGCAGTGACAGTTAGTTTAAATGAGTGATTTAGGGAATGAGTGATTAAGTGGCAGGCTGTCATGTGAGGATGAGTTTCATATTTAAGTATGTGCAGAATCAGTGCATCTCTCACATCACCGCCCGGCAGGTGGATGATCTGTCCTGGAGGTCCGGGAGGCCCTGGAGGTCCTGGTGGGCCGCCGTCTCGCCCCGGCTGACCCTGCGACGTGAAGATCAGCAAAAGAATAATTAGTTTTTAGGCAGTATGGAAAGTAAATAACGTGAATGTTAAACACTGTGCTATACAGCTAAATTAGAGTCTATTAAACAATGTGCAATGACGTGTAATAAAGATCACCCAAATATGAATCTGCAGAGATTATTATACATTAGACTAAGATGGAGAAGATTTAGTTTATAAGTACTTTGATTAACAATATCTGCATAGTCCAAGATCAGTAATATAGTAAGTTGAAAGTATCTTAGAGCAATGTCTGAGGCGTTGCAGAACACTGTTAGAAAAATGTCTGTTTAAATGTAATCTATGAGTATTTCCAAGTAAATTCGTAATCTATCCATAAACCCAAACAGTCATTTTATCAACTTCGTGGAGATGTACCATCATTAGAAGTTGAAATCAGAGAGGTGGACTTGGAGCTCATTGATATATATATAATACTATCATCAGCATATAATTGAACACAACATTCAGGTGATCTTAGAAAACTGAAGTTATCCTTTACATTACAACCAGCAATATAAAAAATAAGTCTATGTACATATTTAAATATATAACCCTATATGTTTTATATATTATACACATGACTTACGCTTTCTCCTTTCTGTCCACCGTCTCCCTTTGCACCCTGAAAAAAACAAACCCAGAAGTTATTAGTGCCATAAAAGAAACAGGTGTAATATTGGAATAATTGTTTCTAAACTCGATTAAAGAGTCTAGTGGTGTATTGTTTATATATATATATATATATATATATATATATATATATATATATATATATATATATATATATATATATATATATATATATATATATATATATATATTATACACAATTGAACAACAAAACCCAGATCTGTCCGGCTCCTTACCGACTGTCCAGGGAATCCGTCCACACCTGGAATCCCAGGCGGTCCTCTCGATCCCTCTGATCCTTTGTCTCCATGGGTGCCTGGCAAACCTGGTCTACCCTAGAAATCAGAATTAAAACATTTACTACTAAATAAACTAGAGTAATAAATCTTTTTAGATTTTTTCTTTTTTTTCTTTTCTTTCTATTCCTTCCTTTAGTTATAATGCAAGATAAAATGTGAAACCATTACTTTTTAACTGCATTGAAACAGCACATCACATCCTCTGTTGTACTTACTGGAAGGCCTGCAATGCCTGGAGGACCCTGAAAGATGTGAGATAAAAGACAAAACATGAGATTTTGCACCTTTAGTGAAAGAAACATGGGAGTTTCTTGTATGGGTGATTAGGTACCTGTGGTCCAGGTGGGCCTCTGTGTCCAGGCAAGCCATTAAGCACCTCATGCCCTTCCTGGTCACCCTGTAAGTAGAGGAGTAGATGGTTTAAAAGGTATCATAGAGCCAGAGATCCATTCAGAGGGCTGAAAAGTCATTTTTATGGGTGCAAACATGCTAACAAAGGTGACTCATAAGTAGCTTTTTTATTAGATTCCAAGTTTGATCATGGACCTGACTTTACTCACATGGCCAAAGCCGTACGGTGGCCCTGGTGGCCCGGGAGGTCCTGCAGGTCCAACTGGTCCCATAGGACCTGGAAGTCCTGCCAGCCCACCCTCCCCTGCTATACCTGTCTGTCCTGCGTCACCTCGAGAACCCTGGAGTGTGAAGGAAGTCATTTGTTAGATATCCTGTTGCTTTGCAGAATATTGAACGCAACTGCAGCAGGTGGAAGTGAGGAAAAGTGGTTAGTGCCGAAAAAGTTGAGTGCAAGAGTCTAAGCAGGGTGAAGAAGTGGTCTTAAAAGAAGTGACATATATATAAAGATGTCATGCTTGAAAAGGTGGAAGTGCATGGTATTAATTATAACTCTTCAAGTCATTGCAAGGTTGAGGAAATGTGGTTTATTAAGGATGCAATTTAGGTTATAAAAGACTGAAATCATTTATAGCTATGTTACATGGACAATAAAGCAAGTGGTGAAATTGAAATTGATGTAACCTTGTTAAAAAAAGAGGGGAAAACACCAAAGCAACCAGAGTACCTGCGACCCATTACACACCGTAGCGGATGGAGCAAAGTAAGAGAACAGGTTGGTGAAAAAGTTGCTGTCTTGCTCGTCTTGCTAGAGAAAAGCAAACATGAAGGAGAGAATCTATCTGGATGTCCTGGCACCAATATTTCAGTAATTTTTATTTCAGTTTATTCAGAAAAAACCTTCATTTATATTTTTTAAAGAGAAATACATACATTTTTTGGGTTAGTAAGGTACAGTATAACTCACCTTTTCCCCGGCTGCTCCCGGAAGACCGAGCTCACCACTGTCGCCCTGGAGCAAAGAAGAATTAAGACAACATGGAAACACACTTTTAAAAAACTTTTCCTAACATTCGGGTTAACATCCATTTGTGACTGTGAGGTTTCAAATTTCCTCACCTTCGGTCCTCCGAGTCCTGGTTGACCCGGTAAACCAGGGGGACCGGGAGGCCCCTGAAAGCAGCAGACAGGATAAGTACAAACAATCAGTTTAATAGCTCATCACAATTATTACAGTTCAGTGCTCAGTCTCTCAGTCTCAGAGAAAGAAGTTATATTTAAATAGGAATATAGAAACTCACTGGTAGACCAGGGGCTCCATCCTGCCCAGGTGGTCCAGGTGGTCCATATGCTACTGGACCATCGGATCCCAGTCCCACTGAAGCACCAGGAGGGCCTGGGGGTCCTGGAGGGCCTGGGGGACCTGGAAGACCTCCGAAACCCTGGATAACAAATAAAAAATAATCTCATTGTCAGCTCCTGAACTTCTTCATTTAAAATCATTTTATGTTTTGAATTGAGCTCAACGTACCCGGAGGTCTGGGTATCCGGATCCTTCCATGTCAACAAATGTCTACAAAATAATAAAGTAACAAAATTCAATGTCTTTAAATTTGAATACTGAAAGAAAAGAGTGTTGGAAGTGTGGACGTACTGGGTGGTCGCCAGTGCCAGGCCCGGGAGGTCCTGGTAGACCTGGGGGACCTCTGGGTCCAGGCTGACCTTCTCCACGCTCACCCTGGAAAGATTCAGACGTCACATATTATCCCCATGAATAAATAAGAGTTTAGTAACCGATTTATAATGAAAGAAACAACATGTTGTACGGTACCTTCTCTCCTCTAGAACCAGGATTTCCTGGACTTCCTGGGATTCCTTGCGGCCCGGCAGGACCCTGGGACGAGGAGCAAAATGACATGATGAATTTGGTAGTTTTAAAAGCTAATTTATCTTCTATATAAATATCTAAATCTGTTCAATAAAAACAAAGAAACTCACAGCTTTTCCATCCTCTCCTGGATCACCCTGAAGGATAAATCACAAATCGTTTAGAAACATGAACCTAAAAGACAAATTATTCTTCTAAAACGTTCTACTCACAGGCTCTCCATCAGTTCCTGGAGGTCCTGCAGGCCCGCCTGACCCTGCTGGTCCTGGAGGTCCGGCAGGTCCAGACACCTGCTGCACAACAGCACCATCCCCAAGTCTGACCACCTCAGCTGCAGGTCCAGCAGGACCAGGGGGCCCGGGAGGCCCTGTAGCCCCAGAGTCGCCTTTATTACCGGGGTATCCAAAGCCAGAATTACCCTGGTGAGGAAGAGATGACAGAAAAGATGAAACATTCAGCCTGATATGGACAGAAAAATTAAGCTGCTATTGTAACTACACTCTGTTCCCTTTTTGCAAAAGAACTTTTTTTTGGTTGTGGTTTGGTAAAAATGACACAAATCGATTACAATTACTGTATTTTAGCAACAATAGCAACAATAACTGTACTACCATTTTGGCTGGGACTTTAGATTGTTTGGACTAAATATGCACTCAAATCTACTTTATACTGTGATTGTCTATTAATTAAGAACTGTCCGTACAGCTTACATTAATATTCATCTGTATGTGTTTTGTATACGGATATCAGTTTATTTAGAGTTTGATAAAACAATTCAAGTTTGCACAGTTAAAAAATGGATGTTGTTCTAAGTTTCCATGACAACTGAGCAAACTCCAACCAGTGATGAAGACCGTGAGATATGGTAGAAAGGGCTGGAAAAGGTTAGGTTTGTACTATTATACTATATAATTGTATATTTATAGGCTGTAAAATGTGCTGTACTCTTGTTTACTTAATGCACTTCTTAATATAGTTTTAGGAGGCTGGTCTATGAGAAGGCAAGACACCTACTTTTTTTTTTTTTTTGCTGTCATGCGTAATTTGTTTGTACACACATATGATGAAATAGATTCATATTTGCTTGTTTTGTCATAATTAATATACCCATTAGGAAAAATCTTCTTGAGTTGGCTAAAATAATAAATAACTTTTTTCCTATAAAGGAGACTTTATTTATAAGACTTTAATGAATAACCCTTCAAATATGTTGCATCATTAACGTACCTTTGCACCTTTTTCTCCCTGACAAAAAAAAGGGAAAAAGAGAAATATTAATGTAATCATATGTGTTAATTATCTGTGTTAAATCATGCACAATCATGCACGCAATGACTTTCTACCTTCTGTCCTCCTCCACCTTGAGAGGAAGAACTGGAACCAGAAGAAGAACCGGAGTCTCCCTTCGGCCCCTGGAGGCCTCTGTCCCCTTGTGAGCCTTTCTCTCCTCTGTCCCCTTTCTCACCTCTAGCACCATCAGGACCTGAAGAAGGCATCACATGAAATAAGTTACAACACTTTGCAAAACTGGCATGTTTAAACCTAAAGCAAAAACACATATTTAACTTTAATGAGAAAGAACTGACTGACGAGACACCAAAGCTTAAACATTAACATCTGAGATTGCCATGCCTGCTATATTTGACATTTTATAGCATTGTATGAGCTTTATGATTCTAATTATGTCAGCCAGATGAAAGCAAAGTGGATATAAAACTCTTATAACCTGAATAAAGGCTTACACTCACTGGCCACTTTATTAGGAACAATATATCTAGCAGCTACTAAACATAAAAGTAGAGTTATCACATTTCTAACAATACAAACAAAAAATTATATCAGGTAATTCCCTGACTTCATGCATGACGATCAACACCACCATCACCTAGAAGCTCATAACTGGAAGCAAAGTAACCATTTATGTAAAAACATAAACAACTGCAGAAGCAATGCCCCAAAAAAATATAAATCAAAGAAGTCTGTGATGAAAGAAACTGATAAGATATGATTTGCAGTTCAAAGTGAGGCTGCACTGACAGTTTGAAGTCTTTCTCTCAGTGGTCTCGTGCGCCCTCTAGTGGAGAAGATCATATATTTTGGTAAATGGATGTAATGGAGCAATCTGTCCTGTAGGTGGCACTGCTGCAATTTCATACCAACTCTCCCTTTATACTGAATAGGATGCATTTCCTCTGCATGTATATTAAATATCCAAATTACATTGACTTTGCCTGTTAACTATCAGGTACAATAGATTTTTATTGCATTTATGTATTTCTTTTTTAATTATTTGATTCATTTGATATGTTTTATACTTCATGGATTACACAGAATTTATTCTAATGTGTAACTGCAATGCTTATTTTATATTTTACGTCTGTGATACATTTTTATAAACTTGTATTTGAGATCTGCTATGAATATAAAAGGATATTATCAATAATTAAGAAACAAAGAAATAAAACTGCTACAAATATGACATCAGTTCCTCTCCTTATAACCTGGTTTAATCCCACACAGTAGCCTCATGTTTGCTGTGTAATCATTTGATTAAACAGATGTTGATTTAGAAATATGCAACATCTGTTCATTCAGTATTATCTCAAATAATCAAGCTATTAAAACTAAATTTAAGACGAGATACGGTAGCAAAGCAGGATCCACCTCCATCATTCCAGATTATATTGTGCATCCTTTTATATTCCCAAACTACTGTATATTACTTATTAACAAAAGCCAAATGAAACACTGTGAAAGTGAAGCTTGGGGGACAAAAACAGCAGAAATGGAACAACAAGATGCCATCAAGCCTCCACCAACATGCCCACATCTCCATATAAAGCTCCACATAAAGAAAAATGCAGCTGCCATAGAAACAAAGCTTTGTTTATACTGAGATACAATGGAAGCATGTTGATTAGGACATAATCCTAATCATCAATCTGCCCGTCTGCAGAGTCCTTTTACCCCCAAGCGACCCACCTCTTGGGCCTGGTATTGCAGACTGGCTGTAGTCCACTGATGGCCTTCGATACCTGTCGTCTAAAATCGACACAAACACAACTTTACCTGCTGCTCGGCTGCTGCGTGAGGCCTGCAAGTGTTGGCTTGCAGAGCAGGGCGTGCAGTGCCGGGTTAATATCTGTCTGAATATTTTTGGAGGAAGGAGCTCGACCTAGTTTCAGAGCAACACTTGGTACGATTGTTTAATGTCTTAATGTGTTTATTGAAGGTCCTAAAAGAGAAAAGTCAATCTCAGGCAGTTTTTCTTTCAAAGCATGATGAGCATTTAGGCAATCCTCACGTGACAATACAAACCAAAACTTGTATAATTATCCACCTGAGGGAGCTAAAGACTTTTAAATCAAGTCATCGTGCAGAAACCCTGCAGCAAAACTCAGGCTCAGACAAGCAACCTTATCTACATATTTCTGAATAAAAGTGCAGCCATCCTACCAGACACTTCTCTGGCAGTGGCAGCTGTATGATTAAAAGCTTCCATTACACTTCACCCACAGTGTTTTCCCCCCAATTATCACCTTAAATAAAGGTTTACAGTCATAAATGATCCTAATGATGTTAATGAAGAGCTCTTACCTGTTTCATATCTAGTTCCTTTTGAGGATATCAGCGGGGGTTCAGGCATCGGCCTCAATGAAGGAGGAGTGGTCTGTGGATAGAATAGAATATAATACAAATAGTTTATATTGCAAATATAAACTCACAAACTTTAATGCCTCATATTAGATTTAGTCTGCATTTAGGGGTGATTATTTAGCGTTTTACAAACAGTGAACTCACACATGGTAAACCTGAGCTGAAACATGTTTAAAAGAGATCATTCGTGCAGTTATGAATAATCTGGTGCTTGTTATTGATGATTATACTAATTTAATTGTTTTGTGTTTGTATTTTATGCTGTTTTTTTTAATGCTGAATTGTGTGTATTTGCATTAGTAACTAGTTTAAACTAAATTCTGTGGTGTATCTCATTGTGTCTGCTTGAAATAAATAATAAATAGATACATATTTCTATATTTCAGTAATAGTTTAAGTAATTCTTGTATGTAAACATCATTATTTACTTGGTTTTGGCTAAACTGACTATAAAAAAAATCTTTAATAGTGTCTGTTATGCAGCAAAAAGTAGTTTTAATTGAGTTTGAAATGTTTATTCTGCTAACTTACTTCAGGGACTTAATGCACAAACCACTTTTTCAATAATACAGTAGAAAAACTTTGATTATACCCAATAAAATTAGTAATTTACTTTTTAAAATGCTCAAAGGGGTAATTTGTAACCCACTCTGAATGTACGTGCTGTTGTTAATGTGGTGTGTGATCTATAAAAGTAGTGTATTATGTTTTTAATATGTAACAAAAGCTATGCAAACCTTTGTAGAATACTTATAAAGTAAAATAAATGACGAAACGTATCGGTATGAAACACTTCTGCTGATTTCCACCTTGGATAAAAGGAGCCGAGAGTCACCATCACTCATGTAAAATGTTACTAACCTGAGCATTGAGCTGCTGTAAGACTGCAACATACTTTGCTTCATGCTCTTTAATGATATGATATCAGTGACTGCAAAGGGACAGATCTTAAATTAAGTCCCAGAAAACAGCACACTTACTTTGACTGTATGACCTGTCACTCTCCTTTCAACGTCTCCGCTGCCAAAATCACCAGAAGCCTGAAACCAACAGAAAGAGGAAGAGGTTAGAAAAGAGCGTTCATACATCGAGGCTCATCTCTTTACCTTCCTGTCGTCAAATTGACCCTGTCTGTTTTGACTCTTCCTTCCTTCCTTCCTTCCTTCCTTCCTTCCTTCCTTCCTTCCTTCCTTCCTTCCTTCCTTCCTTCCTTCCTTCCTTCCTTCCTTCCTTCCTTCCGTCCGTCCGTCCTTCCTTCCTTCCTTCTCTCTTTCCTCCCTTCCTTACTTTTTTCCGTCTGTCCCTCTCTCTCTCTTTCTTCCTTGCTTCTGTCCTTCCTTCCTCCCTCCCTCCCTCTCTCTTTCTTTCCTCCCCCTACCTTCCTCCCTTCCTTCTTTCCTCTGTCCTGTCCTTCTTTCCTTCCTTCCTCCTTTCCTCGCCTCCCTCCTACCTTCCTTCCTTCCTTCTTTCCTCCTTCCTTCCTCCCTTCATCCTTTCCTCCCTTCCTTCCTCCCTTCCTTCCTCCCTCCTTTCCTTCCTTCTTCCTCCTTTGCTTCATTCCTTCCTTCCTCCATCCTTTCCTTCCTTCTTCCTCCCTTCCTTCCTTCTTCCTCCCTTCCTTCCTTGACTCAAGGACAACAGGAGGGTTAAACAAACACACAGGTACTCACGGCGTCGGAGTCGTCCTCGTCGTCACACAATCGCTCAGCGGCACGAGGATCTCCCACCACCCTCAACTCTACGATCTCACCCTGAAAAGCACACAAAACATACAAAGTGTTTCATCATGATGACAACAAGACATTCGCTTCCTCTGAAACCTCCGAAGAGATGGAAAATCTGAGAGAAATGACTCATGCAGTGGAGGATATTGTGGCAGCTGCCTTCAACACTTTGTCTTTGGATTACCTCGTTTAAAACCTCTACGAGGAGCCGTATTTTCACTCTTAAACATGACACAGGCAGTTTGGAGTCCATGTGGGCTTTATGAACCTTGACAAGTGAGAATTTTCTACCAAACTCACCAATTATTACCTTTAAAGAACATTTCTGATGGATAATTTTTGCAAAATCCAGCATAATTTGGACAAATTACTAGATTTAACTTTTTAAAATGAATCATCTCCTCTTCAGTTTTCCACTTCAAAAGTTCATGATACATGTGTCCACCGACTGGCTGCAAGCTAAAGGTCAGAGGTTAAAAGGCGAGAAAGGTCAGGTAATAAATTTACAGGCATGAAAGGGTTAAGTCTGCCCTTCCTGTTGCCAGTGATCCACGCACAAACCTGCCGTGAGGTGCAACAGGGAGATATTAAAAGACAACAGAGGAGGTCAGATTTCCACGAAAACGCAGGGACGTTCACACACCTGCTCTTTTAGCACGCTATGTATTATTCTGACTTTTCACAGTCCCATGGGTGACATTTGGAGACATTCTGTTTTTCATTCATTCTTGTCATAAATATGAAGAACAAACATCTCTTGAGCACTTGAGCATTTCCTCTGATGGTACCCTGGAGTTTATGGTTTCTCCTTCCAAATGCGTGTAGAGTGAAATTAAGCCCATTATTCACTAAAAATCCAGCAGACATCTACTTTTTCTCATAGAACTTGGTCTAAAAACAACAACTCATGTACAATATGTGCACAGAATGTTTTATTTCCATCATATTTATAGCTGTGTTTCATTTTAGAGGTTGTATCTTGTAAAATCTGCATTTAAAGATTGAATTTGTCGTAAAAGTTTGACAAAGTTTGTGCCATTTTAAAGGCTCTTCCAAAGGCATCCATATAAACTTTACTGCTTTACTTTACTAAGTGGTTCAGGGGATCGTCAGTCATTAGTAGACCAATGAATTAAAGTTAAAAAAAACTATTGAAAAATTGGCTTTGCAAGTGTTTGATGAGACCTAAAGGATAAATGCAATGTGTTTTAACAGGAAACACTGATTGTACGTCATTCTTGTTTTATTACAAGAGAAGCACCTTTAATTAATTAAACATATATCCTTCATTATCACTTCTTATTGGCGGGTGAGATCCAGTAAAACAGTGGATGTTTCCTTTCTGTAAAGATCTATATCATCTTATTTATACTTATACACTGTCTTCAGCCTCAGTTCGTAACTCATAGTCTATATTTTAAGGAAGAATCTGTCATATAAACATACCACTCTTCCACTCTTTGTGATATCTTTATATTTTCACATCACCTGAAGAATGAAATGCGTGTCTTTGGGTAGAAAAAAGTTTCTTGTGAAGCTGATAATTTGGGGATCAAAGTACAATAATGACTCTAATAAGCATGATACAGCTGAATTAACTAAGCACCATATTTGTACATTCATTTGTAATTTAAATGTTACCTCAAACTTATCAGTATCGGCTCCTCCTGCCTGACCCACGAAAACCCCCGACCCCGCGTCGAGCTCCATTGGATCTGGGGAACGCTCAAACTTCACCACCTGTGGCTCAGAGTCGCAGCCTTGGTAGAAAGTCACCTGCTCCTCAAAGACAGACAGCGAGAAGCGAGTCCAGGTGTCCACCACACTCGGGATGCTGAAGCTGGCCGCCTCGTACGAACCCTCCGAATCAGGCTCGGTGTAGAAAAGCTGCACCTTCTGACGGCCCGACTGCACCTTGCTGAGCTTGACACCGATGTACATGATCTTCTGGGATTGGTCTGTGATGGAGAAGAGGACGGAGGCGGCGGAGGAGTAGGGCTTGATGTAGAAGATGAGAGAGAAGTGGCGGTAGAAAGGGTTGGGGACGTGAGCCAGAGCCGGCTGACCAGACATCGCCGAAGCACTGAAGACATAGGCGGTCTCCCCCCTCGGCCCGTAGGTCCTGGTGATCTCATCTGGTGGTGGGTCTCCGATTAGCTGGAGCAAAGAGACACCACTCTGCTCTGCAAGGGGGGGGGGGGGGGAGACACATCAAAAATTAAGATTTACAAGCAGAAACTTGAAGGATATGACTTTTAAAAGAAATCACTTATAAAGCACTAAAATGTGTGCAAAACGTTGTATTTATGAGTCAGAGGTAGAAGCTTATGAGGTGCACTTGAAGGCAGCATGATTTCCAAAGACAGTATGTCAGTCAGTTTGAAGCACAGAAATGATCAGCAAATCACAAGTTCTTTGGTCAGAAAAAACATGATTAATCTTTTAATAACATTTAGATGACAAACTTCCCACAAAGCTTTAAACAGCATTATTGTGATTAATAAGGTTAAACGTTTCTTATGGTTGAGGGATCTTTTTAAAAAAGGGATCAACACCAAAATAAAGGTCAGGATGTGCTAAGACATGTAAAGATGAAAAATATGTGCAGCGCAGGAGGTGCAACAAGTTCAAAAACTTCTTTAAATGAGTCATCGGCTCAGCTAACCCGACCGTGACAAAAGTGCGTCTGGAACAACAAACCACAATGACCCTCCAGGTCAAATAGCAAACCACATATCTTAAAGCCCCACTCAGAGATTAGTGTACTGTGAGCGTTAATGCTTAAACCTGCAGCTACTGATTTTTTAGCCAACATTCACATATTATCACCTTAGAAATTCATTTGGAGTTGTGTTCCTGTCTCCTTTTAGCTCTATTTTGGTTTCCACAACCTACTGAGAGAGATATCTGGCTCTTTAAGTCACTAAATAATTCACTATCAACAACTTTGATTGTCTTTATCAGAGTTGTTTTTGCTAAATGACACTATCAGAGTGCTGCAGCTGATTTAAAACAGTACATTTGTGAGCTGTAACCCCAAAAACGATGAGCTGGAAGTTGCTAAAACGCTCCATAGACCTACAGCAAAGTCAGTGGATGCTTCTCTTTGGATTCGTCACAATGGGCGTAGATGTCATTTGACCCATTATTCATTTAAACCAATGATTAAAGCAGGTTTGACCCAAATTACAAGAAGAGACAACATACTTTCTCATGTCTAACCATACAGATGTGTCCAATGTTTTGGTATTCACATCATATTTCATTGATACTATCTAATGCAGATTTACCAGAGTAACAAGGGCACAGTTTAATATAATAAATCTCAAAATCTGAGCAAATAAAACCAACGTTATCTGCATGGACTGATAATGCTAGGGAGGAAATATGGTTTTATAATTTGGGTATACTGACCTTTGAGATTAAACCACAGCAGTGTGATTGATTAGGTGGTTGAACTGATGTTTTTTCTACTGTTATGTTACGTGAGACTGTGGGAGGGGAAGCGGGGGGGCGGTCAAGTTAATGGAAAAACTGCTGATAATTCCCATAGACTAAAATAGCCTGGAGGGAAATGAGAATGAGCAGCAGCAGCAGCCTTGAGAGCTGTAGTTATATTCTCATAAATCGGCATCACACATGGGAGATACTTCTACTCCTGAGAACGGCCTGTCATCGCAGATTCATGAGAGAAGCTGACCAAAAAGTACAATCTGTGCATTAAGAGGGTTGGGAAGGGTTGGGGGTTAGTGATCGTAGGGGTTGTGGGGGTTTCCCAAAAGATTTTCCAAATTATGTAAAAAGCATCAAATTCAGCTTGTTAATTGTTTAGTCAAAGAGAGCAGAGGAAACCACAGCTCAGACAGAAAAAAAGATGAGATGAACTGAGAAGTGCCTCCGAGCTGTAAAACCCGTCATCATTCATAACGGTGGTTGCACTCTGAACATCAATTCAAGCTTTAATCACTGTGTGAGTCACGAATGAAAGAGACTAACAAGCCTTTTTCTCTGCAAACGTGGCTACAAAGACTTCTGATTGGACAGTCTGAACCGATGAAGCTTATACTTTCACGTCATTTACAGTTATACGAGCCCATGTAAAAAATGTATTGGTTCCAGCTTCTCAAATGTGAATATTTTCTGGTTTTTGTACTCTTCTGTGATAAATAAACATGATTTTTGGATTTTGGACTGTTAGTCAGACAACACAACACATTTAGAGAAGTAATCAGGGGATTTGGGAACTCGACAGACCACACAAATAATCAGTGAATTGAAAAAATGTTGAAAATGATCCTTAAATACAGCCCTACAGCCTTCATTTCTGTCAACCAAAAGATTACATTTATATGGTTATGTGACAGAAAGCAGAACAACTAAACTTTTGGTGGGTAAAAGACTCATCAGAAATCATCAGTCCACTTTTTGGTTGTGGTGCTACAGACTTAAATGGATAGCGGCTAATGTTAACTAATGTTATGCAAACCTGAGATAGATGATATAATTTAAGGTTTTTGTAGTGAAACATAGTCTAGCTTTGAGCTCAATGCTAACATCGGCATCCCAGCATGCTCACCATGATGTGCTAATTAACACAAAACACAACATATAGTTGAGGATTAAGTCGTTTTGCAGGTATTTGGTCATAAATCAGATGTAACTAATTGAAATTTTGACCAGATGTTGGCGCTACATGACACTTCGTAACATGATTTCACAGATGATCCAAAGTAAAATGATTGAGATATTTCAGTCTGGCGATATTGTCATCCCCAGAGCAATGCCTAAAACAGACATATATAAGAAAATGTATTGCAGATTGAATGAATTAAACAATGTTCCTGCTCAAATTTAAAATGTGGTTGCACGTTTTCTACAGGAATCATTTAATACTACAAGAAATTCAGGGAGAAAAAACAGATTCTTATTATAGTCCTATTACGTTGTACAGATTATTTCATTAAAGATCATTAAGCAAGTAACAACCTTAAATGTTAATCTATAAAAAAGGTATTTAAGAGGTTTATTAGAGGAAGAGTGTTATGAAATTCTCTCTTGAATGCTGTTTGCAATCAATAAACTATATGGGTGAATCGTGCATGTTTCCTTCTATTTGCTTCACTCTCAACTTTCTAGGCTGTTAATCTGTTTGATGATATTTTTCTAATCCTGCTTTATGAACTCTCAGGAGTCTTTTTCCCAGCGTGTACCTGCTGAGAGTAAAGTCACATCATGCTGAGTCTACCGTGGAAAGGAAACTTATTTATGGTGACAACCAGCTCATAACTGACTTTCAGCACATCTGCACCCATCCACCCAACGCTGGCGGGTCGTAATCCCAAACACATGTTCTCACACACTGATACACGAAGAGCGGTGACTGTTATATTGTCCTGACCAGCAGAGCCGGTACAGCTTAAGGCTCGTATCCTGTGGGATTTTGTCCAATTGGAGCTGGAGCTGGAGCCGGGGCGCGCCGGGTGGTCAACTTCCCACTGAGGGCACCTGCTATTGGTTAATCTCACAGTGACACAGCTGCTGCAGCTGGTGGGTAAAATTATGTATGAATTGGCATGTTTAAAATGATAAATGACAAATGTAGGGAGTTTCTTGACTTTTATCCAAGAGTAGTATAATGATGATTTTCTGAAGACAAACTTTGATTCACTTTTCATACATATTCACATCTGGAAGCAGTCCATTTCAACCACAGATCACCCACTAACAGTTGAGTCCCCATTAACATGAACATAACGGCCAAATATTCCTTCAAACCAGCAACATTATGGTCACAATTTTTCCAATTTTCGATGTTGGTGTTGCAATCTCAGCCTCTCAGACTCTGAATTTATGTGTGCATTTTTTTCCGTGTGAAGCAAAATGCAAAAAAACCACCACGGGATATTGGTTGACAACCCAGGGGTCGGGACCCAACGAGGGGTCGGAAGATAAATCTGAGGGGTCGTGAGACATTAGACCTGAGGATTACACGCTTTTTTCTTCATGGCCAGAACATGCAACTTTAATGCTCGTGTAGTAATGTGATGCTTTCTGCACTATAAGGCCACTTTAAACCCTTGTAAAGTCCTATATGTGGATGTATTGTTAATATACAGAGAGAGATTGTGCACATCTGTTAATTTAAATGTTCTCTACTACTACTTTACTTACTTTATGCAGTATATAAGGGATGTTAAGATACTTCAAACACAGTATGAAGTCCATTTTTTGACATTTTCACCTTTTTAGAGCTGCAGTTTTATTTCTTTGCATGCATGAATCTGCTAATTAGGGGAGATGTTTGTCAAGAGTTTGCACTGTCTAGACAATGTTACTAAAGTTACATGGTCACAGGGTAGCATTTATGCAAGAGAGAAATCCTGTAAATTGTTTCGTTTCCTCACAAGTACAGTTGTTGTTGAAGCTGTCTGGAAATACATTGCTCAAAAAACAGTCTGGAGGGAAGTTTGGTCCTTTACTTTCGAAATGACAGAATCAGACATATCATACTAACACTGTGAAGATGAATGTACACTGAACACAAGCATGGAAGTGACGATCCCAGTAAAGTTTATTCTGTTCCAGCTGTTAGGGTAAGTGTTCCCATTAAGCACCAAAATCTAAGTTCAGCTGTTTTTCATGGATACTGACTTGATTTATAAGGGAGATCATTTCTTATAAAGCAACATTAATCTCTCATTTGAAAATGTATTCATTAGTTCATGTAGATTTTGGAATATAAAATAAAGATATTTGATGAATAAAGTGGGTTTAATTGATACTGTGACTCCGTTTAAGCCCATGTGTGCTCCAAATAAGCCAAATATTGATTTCAAAGAATTAAAAACAATAATATATGTATTCAGTTACATGTTAAATATTTTAAAAATGAGGAAAATCTTGAAGGTCTGACTTCAGATGTAACCTTTTCATTTTTCATAAGTAACTAACAGATTACATGTAACTAGTTACTCCCCAACACTGCATTTAAGATTCTGCCTCAATAATATTTAAAGAAGCTCACTACAGTCTATAACGCAGAATCTGTAGCTTTGTGCATGGTTGAAACCTGAAAGAACCTTAAAGTTGGAAGACCACTGAAGTGTTGTTGTATGTTGTAGTGCACCAACTCTCTGCTAATAAACATGAGTGACTTTTCTCCAACCATCACTGACCATGAAAAGCTCAGTTAAAGTCAGCGATCAGCTGTTTCTTTAGCTTGGCCGTCCTCCAGAGGACATCTGGAGGCTGGCATGACATGCAGACGTGGGAAACCATCAACCATGCTAACCCAGATGTCTGCTCATGGCATCTCGCCCTGCTTCTGTCTCCTTTTCTCCATCCTAACAGGACCCATTGTATGAAGGAACAACATACAACAATGGGTCACTGCCTTGAAGGCTGCGGTAAATAAAAAAAAAAACGACCTCATATATTCTGTTACAGAGGATTACTGAAGTGCCATGTCTGTATTTTCCAGCGGAGTAACTCAACGCCTGCTTTACTGTGTGAAAAAAAGACGCTGCCAGTGAGGAGAGGCGCAGACGGACGGACTGACAGATGGAGAAACGGAGGCAGTGGAAGGAAATGCGTGTCAGATGTCCATGGGAAAGTGGACCATGAGGGACTCTTAATAGGATGAAGCTCACAGACAGTATCTGTCCCAAAAGCCTGCACTGATACAACATGCCAGTTAAAACAAGCTGAAACGTCACAGTGGAACTAATGAACTCCTCCAGAGGTTTTAGGAGTGTAAAGTGCCTCCCTGGGGGGGAAGAAAAATGATATCCCTGAAGGCTCGGAAACATAAAGAGAGGAAAGCTAAAATAAATGCAAATGCCTTGGAGTCTCTTCTTTTTGGCCCAAATCACATCATATTCACATACAATGGAGTGATGATTCAAATCAGTACCTCTGATCTTTTATCCATACCATAAACATGATTCAAACTATTAAATAAGCCCTGAAATATAATGTAAATAAGAGCTGCAACTAACCAGCTGATTATTCTCTCAGTTAATTTTGTTTTCTGCAAAGAGCATCCCCAAAACTCCAAAAACATTACATTTCTTATAATGCAAAACCAAGAAAAGCAGCACATAATCAACATGTGATGCTTCCAGTCTCTCAAATGTTAGAATTTGCTGCTTTTCTTGGTTTTGCATTGAAAGAAGTTACATTTTTTGGGGGAGATATGGACTCTTAAGAAGCATCAAATGTTTGTTTTTTGCTTGAAAAACTACTGAAATGATTACTCGATTGCTAAAATAGTTGCCAATTAATTTTATTTCCTTTGACTAATCAATAAATTCTTGCAGCTGTGATGTAGATGCATGTATGGCCACACCTGCTGTGAAGAGTAACTACACATCGTGAGTTTTTAAGCTTCATTTTTTAGCTTCAACACCACAAACTTGTTGCAAAAGCTGCCAAAACATCATGCAAACAAATATAGGTTAAGTTGTTTGCTGATATTTTTTAACTACTTTTTCAGCCACATAAGCAGATTGAGTAGTAACTCCTGGATGTGAATGTCCTCTATGACCTGCCTCCAGCTGTCTACTGACTCCTGGTTAAAGCTTTTGGTCTGATGTTCACACACAGATTCAGTCTCTTTGCCTTTTCATAGAGGTAGTGTGAACACCTGCTGATGTTGGCTTTAAGATGTGACTGAAAGCTCTGGAAAATGTGATGTCGCTGGATATTCTGCTGGTCATTTTTTATCAAGTGCCAATATCCAGCTAGACAATAAACCAAAAAAAGGTTGATTTAAAAGCTACAAAAATCTGATTTATTGAGTTGGATGTCCAGAATCTGTTTGTGATTGAAACTACGAGCAGTTCAAACTTCACTACAAGCTGCCAAACTGACATTTCCATCTAAAAAAAAAAAAGAGGTAACTGCAGCTCGAGCAAGAACCAAAAACCAGTCTGTTTTACAACTGCTAGACAAAGCTGAAATCATGCATCCTCTTTCATTACAAAGTTCTCCCTAAAAAAAAGAACCAGGAGGAGTTTTCTGTGTGTTTATTTGAAAAGCAGAACTACAGTACAGCAGCCTACTTACTCATTTAGTCATCTATAATTACACACAAAACAACATTCATTTAGTTGTTTGCATGCACAGATTTAAACGCCACTATGTCAGTATTAAAGTATGCCTCTAACACGGCTTACTTTACCTCTATCTGAGACCTGCAGGCCTTATTTGGAAATGAAAGCACTGCAATAACAAAATAATTAAAATGTCTAATGATGCACTGAGTCGAATCTGAAGTATTTATCAGTTCGTACAGTCTGCTTTTCTTTTTCTTTCACCTCAAAGAAAACTTAATGCGTTCTTCTACTTATTCACCACTATTAACACTCCTCAGTTGCAAGTTTAGCCCCATCTGGGATTAAACCAGCTGGACTTCACTCGTCTGAGAAGAGTCTCATCAGTTAACACTTCAAATCAGAGGCGACGCAGCTGTGACGGCTTCCCTCTGTTTCCCCTAAAAGTCGGACGTTAATCCGTGTGTTTGAATAAACTGAGAGCTGAGAGCCAATTAAAGTTGAATGATGTGTGTGTGTGTGTGTGTGTGTGTGTGTGTGTGTGTGTGTGTGTGTGTGTGTGTGTGTGTGTGTGTGTGTGTGTGTGTGTGTGTGTGTGTGTGTGTGTGTGTGTGGAGGGGATCAGAGGAGAGAAAGCGACTCTGTGAGTTCAGATGACATAAGCTGGATTTTTGAGCTCCCACCTCGACTTTTCTTTATAGAGCACAAGAGTTTTGAAATCGTCTGGTTTTTCTTGGCTGCAGTTCAATCCAAACACCCAATAAACAGATCAGTTACTGTGTGAAGGTATGAGCTGTAACAGGTACCTCATTGTTTGGAGTGATATCAGCTATTTATAGTTATGTGTGATGTTTATTTCCTTTTTGGTACTTTATTTTGAATATTTTCCTCCCTTTGTTTCCCAAATATGGGATCATCCTATAAAACATCCTGCCTTATTTTCTGTAGCTATCTGGATCATTTGTCCACTTTGAAAGATACTAATGGCTATCATTTGTTAAACAGGCCTGCTGTGTATTTAAGGGAAACTCTAGTGATGTAATAGCAGATTAAAATAAAAATAGAAGCAGAAGCCAAAATATACTTTGATTATTTTCATTATTGTTTAATCCGATGATTATTTTCACCCTTAGACGATAAAATGTCAGATAATAAGTGAGAAATGTCAGAGATAACATCTTCAAATGTCTTGTTTCGTCCGTTTAAAAGTCAAAAGCACCAAAAAAGTGATAAAAAAAAGGAAAGGAGCAGCATATTTTTGTATTTAAGAAGATGGAAAAAGATTATGTTGGGCATTTTTGCTTAAAATATGTCTACAATCATTAATCAGTTACTAAAATAGTTAGTTTCCAAAACAAAAATGCCCACTTCCTGCAGTGATTGTCCAGGATTTTAATCTTTTCAACTAGTTTGTCACCTACAACTGAGGGCAACACCATGAATGCCTTTAGTCTGCGACATTATCCCCATTTATATATTTTTAATCTATTTTTATTTTGTATCTGCTCTTATTTTATTATTATTATTTTTATATATATTTTTTGTTTTTTATCTATTATTATTTTTAATCTATCGTTATTTTTTTAATAAATTTTTATTTTTTAAATCTATTTTTATTGTATTTTTTAATTTTTTTTATCTGTTCTTATTTTATTATTATTATTATTATTATATATATATATATATATATATATATATATATATATATATATATATATATATATATATATATTTTTTTTTTTTTTTTTTTTTTTTTTTTTTTTAAACTACTCTTATTTTTTTATCTATTCTAATTTTTCAATTTATTCTTATTTTTTTAATCTGTGTTTTTTTAATCTGTAATGCACTGTCAGTAATAGCAATCCCAATTTCATTATATCTTATCTTATCTATCTTATCTTATCTTTGATTCGGTTGCTTTTTTGCTCCGCCTTCGCTGCATGGCCGACCTTCCTCTCTAAAACAAACGCCTACAGGCTTTCTTTTAAAACGGCTTTAAAGGCCAAGTTGAGTTTTCAAAATGATTATTACCTCTGAGGCTTGAAAATGACCTTTAGGTGTATAATTAAGCTTTGCTGTTGCTGTTTTCTACCTTTGTTGCTGTTGTTGTGGCTGCCCAGGAAACGGCACACTGTCCCAAATATCTCCAAAACAAGCTAATTGCAGGCAAGTAATGATATATAATTGTAAAAATGCAATTCAAAGTGATTAAAGTGATATCATGCAGGCTTTTTTTGCAAAAGTGGGTAATTCCCCCTCTCACATAAAAGCCTCTCTCACACTTTGTCCCACTGTCTGTGTCTGCTCATCATCCGACGCTCGGCCGAGCACTTAATTACCACCCGTCAAGTGTTACTGGTTTTGGTGGGCGACTGGCCGTGCCCTGTGACCCCTGCCAGAGACTTTGAGCCGCCCTGTCTCATCCCAGTCACAAGGCTCTCTTGTTACAAAACACAGCGACACCGTTGGCCTTTGTACCGAACCGAGGACAGACACACACAACTGCCACACTCTTTCTTTCGCAGCGGACCATTTTCCCACCCACAGCCGCTATCATAAATGCCATCCGTCCACAGCTTTCCCCTCCTCCCTCCAACATCCACAGATGGCCCAATTGTTTCCCCCTTCTCTGCCACTCTGGATTGCTTCTAAAAAAAATTCCCCGCCAGCTGATCAGAAATTGTGAAACATGGTGATAAGCAGATAACTCAAAGACAGAAATGCGTGACAGGCATGCAAGAGTAGGAGAAGATGACGTGAGAGGAGCAATGGTGTGATTATATCCTGCACAGACTAACGCTGCATGTAGGAAACCACAAATTTGATTATGTGCAATATATGAAACTAATACACATATCCACTGATCATCCACTTTGTCCTGAGTAGCTTTCAAGACCCCAAACATCCCACTTCTCTCTCTTTTTCCTCACTTTTTGCTTAATAAATGAGCCAAAGCAGGTGTTTGGAAATTCACACCCAATAAAAAGCCTAACGAGAAGCACAGTGACGTTTTATATCCTGTACTGCAGCAGTCTGCATGTAGAGAGAGTTTCACAACATCCTGATAGTAATAATAATAATCCAGGCACCTTCATACTTAATCCCACATTAGGTGACATCTTCTAGATTTTTAACCCTCAAGTGTGGTTTATATCTGAGTTCAAATGGTTATCCAAACACAATCCCTATTTGGTAAAAGTGTCACATGGAAAATAACAAAGAACTAACCTCCCACTTAAACCCAGAGCATTAACATTAAATGTCTCTATGGGGAAAACATACAATAAGCAAAGTTCATATGGTTCACCCCTTTAAAAGAAGACTCTATACAACGACGTTCCCCCCCTCCTCCTTCTCCTCCTTCCCTCATGACGACTCCATTCTGCACAATTTATGATGCCACTAAAAGGCTGGACAAGGGCCTCTGAGCATTTCCTGTCTTTCAGTGTATATTAGCAGGGAAAGGCTCCTAAAACTGTGCACATAATGGGAATTTCCTTTGCTTGAGTCACTGTAAACATACTTGATAAGTCCTTTTGTCACTATAAATAGTCGTTTTTATGTTAAATCTATGTTGATGCATGCTGCACAATATTTCCTGGGCATGATTTTATAACTAGTAGAAACTTTTTACAACATGCAGTAGTAGTTTTGCTGCTTTAAGTTTGCTAGAGAATAACTTATCTCCAAATATTAGGTAAATAAAATGAATCATCTGCAGGATTCAGGCGTCAAATCAACGATAACTACTTTCAAAGAACCTGTATCTTTGCTGTTGCTGACCATTGCTGACTCACATACACACACTCACACACACATACACACAACTGTTTTTTGCAGATGCAGCTCTACACTGTACAGCTTCACAAGACAATCACACGAGCGTGCCATGCAGCCAGAGACAGGCAATGATGTGATCTCAGGTGCAAGTCATGCTTCAAAACAGCAGCAACAACAACGACAACTGCAACAACTAAAAAAGCATCTGCAGTGCCAGTACAGGAGAGTACCAAGTGATTTGCATGTTTTAACCCATTCATTTTTTAATATCCATATTATTAGCAACCATTCTCCAAAGCAGAAGATTTTCCTTCCAGGCATCCTCTGCTTTTTTGCTGAAGTCAGTACACTTTTAAAAGACTTGCAGAGACTTGAAATGTGCTTCACCAGACAGCTCATCATGTCTTCTTTTTATTCCATGTCTGTAACCTTATTGTTCCTAAACAAATCTGCACCTACAATCTAAGAATGAAAGCAGACAGGATGTTCAGTGTGATGGATGACTTCACTCAAGTCCCTGCAGGTTTATTTTCTTCCTGTTGTGAAGTAAACTTAGCACAAGTTGCCTTTTAAAAGTAGAAAACTGCACTTAAAAGTCTATGAAATGGTTCAAAAAATGGAAAAAGTAGTTGTGACTTGCCTTAAAAATGGTTAAAACATGCAAAATAATGTGATGGGCAACTCTATCCATAAGAAGCACAACGTGCAAAACAAACTCTTGCATCTTGCACAAACACAAACATCGACAATGAGAAGCAACGTGACATCGGATTCAAAATGTATCGCCACACAGGATACATTCTAACCCGCCGTGGTTACCTTTCCAGTTACTAACTGAC
Organism: Scomber scombrus; assembly: GCF_963691925.1. NCBI lineage: Eukaryota > Metazoa > Chordata > Actinopteri > Scombriformes > Scombridae > Scomber > Scomber scombrus. The sequence goes on along the minus strand of NC_084993.1, from coordinate 4,021,562 downwards.
ACACACGAAGGATAACCGGGCTCCTGCTCACTTTCGGGCAGAAGGTGACACTCCACCGGGAGCCGCCCGTTTTCCAGGGACGCCCAGCAGCTGTCCTGCAGCACATGGCAGAAGCTGCGACAGGGCAGGTGAGTGGGCGCGGCAGGTGAGGGGCACCTGGGCGCCAGCAGGAGGCAGAGGAACCACTCAGCGCTGTGGTGACACCCCGCCTTCGTCAACCACGCCCACTCTCGTAGGGCCGCGCCTACTTCCTCCACAGATGTGTGGTTGAGAAAGTTGGGCAGCGTGAAAAACTTTGGCCGCTTGCCGGAGCAAATGGGCCAATCAGAGGGCACCGGGAGACAAGTGGGATCGGAAACATTGATGCGGCTATCAAAGGGGGTTGGCGTTGAATCCGAAACACTCTCAAGAGTCCCATTTATTTTAAAGACATCATCTATAATCTCTGTTAAATTGCTAGGCAGGACTTTGCCACCGTCAAGGCCTTTCAAGACCATCACTGATTCTAGATCTGACCCAGAATAATCCCCTGACCCCTCCTCCACCCTCACCCCTACGACCCTGTCTGTATTACCAGTTGTGTTAGGGTTAGCGGGCTCCACCTTCTGTGTCAGGCTTCCGTTAGTAGTAGCGTTGCTCGGGCTCGGGCTCAGGCTCGGGCTCTTGCTCGGGCTCGGGTTTGGGCTCGGGCTCGGGCTCAGGCTCGGGCTCAGGCTCGGGCTCAGGCTCGGGCTCGGGCTCGGGCTTGGGCTCAGGCTCGGGGTCGGACTCGGGCTCGGGGTCTCATCCCACGCCTCGACTAACTTACGGATTCCGGTGGCAACGTTGAGGATTTCTTCCCCAACCCCGGATAAATTGTCATCATCGTCCTCCTCCTCCTCCTCTTTCTTCTCTGTGCCTCCAGGTGTTGTGGTGGCACCTGTTGACCCGGCTGATGTCGTTATTTCTGACGGGTTCTCCGGGGTCGTTTCTGAATTTAAGATCCAAAACCAGGCCTCCAAACTCCCAGCACAGAGAACCAGGAGAAGGAACCACGTCCGGATCTTGAACATGATGCCCGCTCCTTAAAACAGTCTTCCAAGTGTCTCGGTGTGCAGCAGCACTACACACAAGTCCTCTCACTGTTTCTCCAAGCGCCACCTGTTAGCCAGCCGGTCAACAGTTAAATCCAAGCTGTTCAAGGGCCACTGAGCATCCACTGAGTGAAAGCAGAGACATAAAAACTCTGCTTGCACTCAGAGACCCTCCCTCTGCAAGCTCCTGGTGCACGGCTGCTGCAGAAAATCCCTCGTGAAAACACAATGAACTGAACATGGGCAGGGGGAGACCCAAGTGCGGAGGCAGGCTTTCTAAACCAGATGATGGAAGTCATTGGTTACTCAATCTTGCTCCTACACACACATACACACAAACACACACACAAACACACACACACACACACACACACACACACACACACACACACACACACACACACACACACACACACACACACACACACACACACACACACACACACACACACACACACAGAACTCCTCCCCTGTGTGAGTTGCTGAGTGGGTCCCCATAGACCTTCTTCTCCAACGTGGGTAAGAAAAATTGCAAGTGTCCCATTACCACAGTGACACACCCATCCTTGCACAGAAATAACCTCAGTAAAATATGGAGTTTTTAAAAATATATTTCGGCCATAATGAAATGGTTTAGTTCACTTTACGTCCAGCTTCTGAATTCCAAGCTTTGAGGTCCATCGAACTGGACAACAAGTTCGGGAGAAAAACAAAGTGCCCTTTAGCAAAAATGCTGAATTGAAACCTGCTTACTCATCAGCAAGTATTTAAGAAACAGTAAGTGGTACATAAACAACGTCTAGAGTATCATTTTTGGCACAATTCTGACTTTTTCTTCAAGATCTTCTATAATAACTAGTCTTAGACATGATAAATGGTGTAAATAACAAAAAATAGAGTCTGTCACTATCTAAAATGTGCTTTAAAAAGTAAAAGATTTGTCACTTAAAGGAATAATTCAACATTTGCTCTCTCGTATTGAACCAAGAGATGATTAGCCAGAGTTAAAAAATAAGCCTACAAACTCCTCTAAAGCTCACTAATTAATAGTTATATCTTCTTTACAGGGTGTTAAATGCAATTGGGCACAAGAGCAAATTGTCATGTTTATGTTTCTCTTTGTGTATAGATCAATAAAACGAGGTACAGCATGTCAGTTAGTGAGCTTTACAGGTATTTCGAGAGAGTAATATAAGCTGTTTGCCCCTCCTTCTATTCTTTAAGCTTTATGTTTCAACACAAAGCATTAAGTTTGATACCAAAGCATTAAGTTTGATACCATAATACAACACTGGTGTCAATCCAGCTCTCTGTAAATACCCCAAAATGTTAAATAATGTCTTTAATGATCATTTCTTGTGCAAAACCTAAACTAAAGTAAGTTAAATGAGCACTGATGCAGCTTTCCATCTCTCCATTTGTTCTACCAAATGTCAAATATCCTGCAAGCGATGCGACTCTTTCTATAACTCTCTTGTAATGTTTGAATGAAGCCTTTTATGGACCTTTGAGAGAATTAGTTTCAGTGGCAAAGACATTCATTTAACACATGCACAAAGCCAGGAATGTTATGCAGAAGCAGGAAATATGTTAGAGCAAAAGCAAATAATCAGAATGAGAGGAGTGGTGGATGCCAGTTTAGGGGTTAGGGCTCAAAAAGGAGCTTGCAAGATGAATTTAAGAAGTAGAAATACACAAAATCTATTTTTTTGACTTTTCTTCCCATTTTTGTGTATTTTCTGCAAAATAACAACAACTCAAAAGCATGAAGCCGGTCACGAGCAAGTAATGTGGAGAGTGACGGTAAGTAATGACCTGCAGCAGCAGATGAGGAATGATTTCATTTGCTGTTTCAAACAATAACAAAAGGAGAAAAAAAAGGGGGGCTTCGGAAAAAACGTGGTGTTCAGTTACATAATACTCAGTGTGTTTATTAGTCTGATTTATCGCTGTGTTTCTAACATAAGAGGGGTGCGACTATGGTGCTGTACAAGAACAAAAAAACTGGTGTAGAGACAGAAAAGCAAGATGTTAAATTGTCAGAAGTGTGAATAAATGAACATCAGACAGCTGGAGTGATGAGCAGCAGCAGCAGCAGCAGGAGGAAGAGGAGGAGCAGAATTAGGGATGAATGAAAGACAGCAGCTGAGAAAGTGAGGTAGCAAGGGAGGGAAGAGGAGGAGGAAGAGGAGGTGGAGGAGGTGGTGAGGGGGCGTATCTGATTGGATCGATGTCTTAAGCTGCTCTCCCAGGAGACCGACTCCATTGCCTCATCGGAGAAAATCTTTGGAAAATGTACCACTTCCAGGTTCTCAGAGATGGGCGATAAGTCGAGGAGTTACCCCGACACCCCACCACACCAGCACCCCATCGTCCCCACCGGTCCCAGCCCTCTTCCTCCTCCTCCTCCTCCACACAGCCCTGAGTGCCCCAATCATCCCGCTACCCGCCTCATCTGCCAAGCTCGGACATCCAGCTGTTACACATTCCAGCCCTCAGACCTCCCACACCCACGCTGCATGACATTTTGGAGATTTGGCCACAATCTTGATCATTTCATACATAAAGTCCATACATACAACACCACCACTGCTGCTGTCAGCCTATGCAATAAATGCAGTCTCTCAGACACTGAACAGAGCCGAATTACAAGAGGAGCTATTTATCCGTTAGGAAATAGATGCACAGCTGGACAGTGTGTGAAAGCCAGCTGTGCAAGAGATCTACAGTGACAAAATGTTTTAGCAGTCAAGTACATCCTCTTATCCCTCAAAGAACAGTCTGATCAAGTGGATTTTCAACTTATGTAACGAATGATTTACTCTTTCGCTGTCTAAGCGAAGTGTTAAAATGATTATCTTGCTGTTATCTGAGACAGTGCATCAATGGAAGAGTCATTAATCTCCTAATTTGGACACATTAAACTGCTCCTGCTTGTAATCCCAAAGATGTTTCAATGAAATTTCAGGAAATACATGCACCAAGGCCTGTTTGACTGCAGAGAATACTAGTTAATCTTATTCTAAAGTGACTATAATTTACAAATTTATATTAAAAAATTAAAGTTGGATGTGAAACGTGTCACTCTTAGAATAATTATCACCCAAATCTGAAACTCTGTGATGTAGAAACAGGATTTTTAGTTTATTTTTCCAGCCTTTAACTTCACATTTTGGTTAATGGTCATTCATCGGTGTTGTAAAGGCTCTAAAATCCATTATATGCAACCTGAGCAGCATCAAACAGCAGACTGACTGAAGTTGCAGACTAGCTGGTGTGTTTAGTGGATTTAACATCTAAAAATCAGAGTGAATCAGTCTGAAACACAGCTCCAAATGAATACAATATCAATTTAAAGGGTGATAATATGTCAGTGTTATGTTTACACCTTGTTTCTGCTTCCCCCTAGTGGCCAAAAAAATCAATTATTGCAGGTTTAAATGGGATCAAATGAGTAAAAATTGAATAAAACAAAAATATTAAGGTGTAAATTGGATTTCAAGTGTAAAATTTGCAGCAAAAACACATTTATCTCTTCAGTTTCTGAGCTGCTTTTATTACAAATATGCTGAAGCATGAACATAAAATGAAAAACAGCATTCTTACAAGAACATGACTCATAAAACCCCAGACAAAATCTGTGTGGAATTTATATCTGCTCTTTTTCCCCAGTGGAAATCTGTTAAAAACTGAAAAAGACAGCATGAATAAACACACAAAAACACGCAACATGCAAAAAAATCTTGTAGTAATTACCAAACGTAATTACAGTAGAGACTGTTTTATGGTAGGAGGGAAGGGGGGAGTTAGACTTCCTGTGTTTGTTTGACTAAAGTTGATCTTAACATTAGATTTTAGTCTTTTTTTGCCTTTATAACATTGTGTTAAAGTAGATCTTCTATTTAAAGCCAACAGAGGAAGTGATGTCCAAGTTTGTGCTGCAACAAGAACACAAACATCAGAAATTTCACTTAAAAATGTGGCTATTTTTTTAACTCCCCCCCGCCCCTATTTGAATATTAAAACACATGATGACAGTCTTTTACTTCACAAATTGCTTCACACAAGATGAACCCAGACACTACATTCACACTCAAAAAACAAACTAACCAATATATCAACATAAATGCCCTGCAGACTCTCACACATACGTTAAACCCCCCCTACTCCCTCCCTCCTGCGTTTCCAACACTTTTCATCCCTATCAGCTGTCAGCTGCTCTGACCTGTACAGGGCCACGAGCAGGGTAAGTAAACACACCACAGCATCATGCTTGAGTGACTTAGCCAATGTGAGTTTATGAAGGCACCTGGCACTTTCCATTTGAGCCCCAACACATACATATGCATGCAGCTATACGCCGTACATTCCAGCGGTTTATTACAGCTGCACGCTCCACGGGGGAATTGTGACTATATTTCCCTCCCACAGGTGCTTTTATATAGTTAGATATCATCAGTTCATGACATTTACTGCATGTTTTCACTTTCCCTCCAGACTTCTCTTCGTCTACTGTGTGTCTACCTCAGCGTTCGAGGACTGAACATGTTGATTTTATTAAAACTATTTCCTGAATATTCGACTCTGGGCCATTACAAGTCTCTAAGGACCACTCCTCAACAACATGCATTGGTTTTTTTTAAAGTGGGAGTATCATGCTCATATCCAGGTTCATATTTCGTATTCAGGGTCTCAACTGGAAGATCTTTGCATTAGTTACTGTTTAAAAAATCTCCTTATTTATCTGTTCTGATATAACAACTTTAACAACAACCTTAGCAACAAAAAACATCATCTCGAGGATGAAATAGACGTAATCTTGCTAATAAAGCATCATCATAGCAGTATAAAAATAACAGAAAATCACAAAAAGCATGATATGTCCCCTTTAAAAAGTATAATACTTTGCCAAATTGGGTAATATAGGAGTCTTATTTGCTTTCTTGCAAGGGGGACTAGATGAGATGATAAAAATGTGTTGATTTGTAAGATTTTGAGCCAGGTTTCAAGCCTCCAATTGCTGGGTTTACCCTCATATTTACTGTAAAAAACACAAGAATGGTATCAATCGTCTTAGCTAACTCTTATCAAGCAAGCAAATCAGCATATTCCCCAAAATACTAAACTATTCATTTAAGGAATAGACATCTGACTGGGGCTCAAATATAAGATTCGACATGGGACGTTCTGGAGATACATCTGGAGATATTTCTGGAATTAACACTATTTAACTCAGATTTCTTTTAGGATTGTTTAAATGTCATGCATCTTCGACCATTTTACAGCATAACATTTTCCAAATATTTTACTTTTTGGGCCCCATGTTGGCCTCAAATTGTGGTTTTCAAGCAATAATACTGATGAAAAAGTACAAGAAAACATGTCTCACAGTCTATTTTTAATGACATTTACAACTACACACATCGTGGGGTCAACACAGGACCATGTGTGTGTTTCATGGTTAAAAAACATACATCTGAGCGTGTGAACTTCTGGGATATTCCCCTGAGAAACAAGGATGGTGAGACAGAAACATGATACACCAATTAAACACAAGAGATACAGTGAAGCTGTCCTGTCTGCTGAGTTTGAGAAACTCCAGCAGGGGCTCACACACACTCTCATAAACACACACACACTTAACTTCCCCCCCATTATTTATAGACATCTTTATATTTCTTAGATACAGGATGGAAGGTGAGACGTCTAAACAGTGAAGAAAAGAGGGTTCAATGAGGCTAATAAGGAAATAATTTGATGGTGAATCATTTTTTTAAAGCATGAATTGGTGGTTTGTGCAATTACTGTGTTTGTGCAGCAGCTGCAAAAATGTAAACGCAACAAATCACTGTCTGAGTATGTGTGGCTGACAGGTATGAATGGAGATTTAATCAATTGCGGTTAAAAAAAACCCCAAAAAGTTGCAAAACACAGAAATACAGGATGATGTACAAATCAAATTTCTCTGTACAGTCTCCTGACAATCTCCAAGCTCTTGAGAAATATAGTTGCCATAGTGATTAGTTGAGGTTTTGGGGGGGATTTTTAGACCCTCCTCTGATAATTAAGCACAGCTGCACTTATTCTCTCTCTCTCTTACACACTCTCTGTTACACACAAACAAACATCTTACACTCCTCTCAGTTCAAATCAATGTAAATCTTAACGCCACAGCATGCAATGATAGTTTAGATAATAGCACGGCCTTTTAAAGTGTTTGGGGTGTAATGCGTTTGTTCACCAGCAGATGGCAGCAGTGCAAAGGCTGCAGGGGTCAGACCTACTATGGTGCAAGTCTTTATCACTAGTCTTCTGTAGTATAAAAGGAAAAATAAATAAATAGAAGATATTAAAATGTCTGTTTTGTCTAATTATCCTTTATTTCTGCAGGTAAAAGCATTTAAACTGAAGCATGAGCGTCTTTAAATCAACTTAAACTCAACATCTTTTCGGTATTTCCTCCATGAACAAGCAGAAGTCTGATTTAATTGATTTTACATGTGCATGTCCAATTTTTAACTAATTTTCCTTCATCTTTTCAGATGTCACTCTGCATCTCATTATCATCTACAATCTACATGTATATTTTATCCTAAACGCCTCCAACTCTTACAGATTATCCTGAGTTCACAGTTCATATCATTTATACTAATAAATAATCTGTTTTTCTGATACTAACCCTGTCAATTTGTAATCAGAGTTTTAAGACAGTTTTAAAGTCCTGTATTGGTCACTGTGTTTATGCTCTTAATAAAGAACTATTACATCCCAAAATGTACTCAAAGCTACTCTATTGATTGAGCTACATCATAAAAACACGTATTTCTTGGCTTCTGCAGAGCTAACAAAGTGTATATAAGAAGTTTAGAGTGAAGTGAAGACAGATGAAATGCTGCCACCTCTTGTTTGAAGTCTATATCACTGGTTAACAATCCTTTTTTTCCACTGCTGACCTCTAAAAATCTCATTAAATTGTGCCATAAATCTCTAAAATAGGAGATTTTACCTCTAAACTTTATCTTGATTAAATCAGCAACAAAAACAACAAATTAAAATCCAAAGCATAACTCAAATTTATGTTGCAGAATTTAGCTTCCCCCTCTTTGTTTATTCCACTAATCATCTTTTAAACCCTTCCAGGCTGGAAACCGCTTGTTTTAAATGATCTAAAAATACACCAAATCACATGAATAGACATGTTAAAAATGAGTGACACGGTTCATTTCTCACATTATTACAAAACCTATAAATCTTTCTATGATCACAGTAAATTCAATAAATCCTGACACTCCTAATTTATTTTACATATATATATATATTTGCCTGCTGTGTTTTCCAGTTCATCTAATAACTCAAATTCTTCAAAGGAAAGAGAGAAACAAGTAGTTCCCCATGGGGCATCTTGGCAGACGCTGAGGAGAAATCAACACCCTCCTCGTCCTCCTCCTCCTCCTCCTCCTCCTCCTCCTCCTCCTCCTCCTCCTCCTCCTCCTCCTCCTCCTCCTCCTCCTCCTCCTCCTCCTCCTCCTCCCTTGTGGTATGTCGAAGTGGGATTTTTTGGCACAGACAAAAGCTGGGCATTTTCAGACGAGCGGGTGTGAGAGACGGGTTCGCGGTGTCGAGCCCTGAATGCACGATTCATTAAGCAACACGGGAGCTCGAAAAGACAAGACAGTCAAGTCCTTGTCCGAAGAATCCCAATCCTGATCCTTGAATGAGGAGATTTGTTGGAGAGCGGGGGGTCGTAAAGAAAAAGTAAAGTTTTGTGTCCCAGAGAGAGAAGATAGAAGATGATGCCTTCTCTAACAAAAGAGACTGACAGAAAGAAAATTAAAAGCAATTATTGGAGCTTTTTAAGTGGTGGGTTTAACATAAGTGTCCCCCCCCTTTTTTTTTCGTGTGTGTCTTCTTCTGCTCTCACCTGTCAGAAGGTGCATTTTTGCAGCATGAGATTGAACAAGAGTGACATTCAAATCGACTGCAAGAAGAGAGAAAAAAGGTGTTGTAACTTGATAACTCGAGGCCTCGGCGCTGCAGGTTTTAAATTCCTACAGTCGAGATACTGTACTCGAGGGCAAATGCATGACTAATACTCATAGTGAGTCATAAAGAAAGGGGGCAAACTGTGCACTCTCTGACCCAAACCGCAGAGCAGAGCCTCATCCGGAGCTGCTACTGTATCTGTGAACAATGGCTCAACTTTTATCAAAAAAACCATGACTCCAACAAAGAAACTAAAGCTGCATTTGGTGGGATTGTTAACCCTTTTCTTCCCATTTAAAAAGGAAGTTTGTCTCCACCAGCAGATGTAATGGACCAAAGCTTAAAAGCTAAAAACTTTGCAAATGACACCGTTTTAAATTACAAAGAGACGTTGGTGTGTGTTAAAGGGTGCAGTGTGTGGAGTTTAGTGGCATCTACAGGACACATTGTATGTTTTAATTAGTATATAATCCAATTAAAAATAAGGATCTTTGCATTTAGCAGGTCCTCTTCCAATGGACAAACCAAATAAGGCTCTAGAGAGGACCTTTCATGTTTTTCATGAGTTGTCCGTCACTATAGGTTCTCCTACACTCTTGTAAGGGGGAGGGAAGGGTTTTAAATTGGTTGCAATCTGCATCTTCACCACTAGATGCCACTAAATCCTGCACACTGGTCCTTTAATGTGAAATCATAACCTGTATATAAACACGGAGGTAGAACGAGCCAAATAAGAGTATATATACCAACGTTCAGTCCAGTAGCCACAAGCAGAAGGTGAGTCAACACAGCAGACATCAAAGCTCCTATTAGTCTTCAAATCTTATTAATGGAGCAATAATTCACAAATGTTAGAGGGCCTGCATTTACAGACTGACCTAACAAAAATATTGAAATCTAGACTGAAGTTGAGGTTTTTTTCATGAGTTTTGCAGCCACTATTGGGTTTTAATTTGGTTGCAATCTGCATCTTCACCACTAGATGCCACTAAATCCTGCACACTGGTCCTTCAACGTGAAATCATAACCTGTATACAAAGACGGAGGCATAATGAGCCAAATAAGGACTGAAGAAACATATCCAGCTAACTTGGAATGACGTAAATGCAAACTTTAGATAGGTATTATAATCAAGTAACAACACACTACCCAAAATTTGAGACAATAGTTATGATGAGCAACAGGTGAGAAAACTTTCAATCAATGCCAACACAGCAGACATCAAAGCTCGGACATCAAATGGAGCAACAATGACCACAAAATGACCACCAGCACACTTATTATAGGGCCTGAATTTAGCAACTGACCCTACAAAAAATGAAATCTAGACAGAAGTTGAGACTTTTTGAACATGAGTCAATCCTTTGTGCCCTTTAAGGTTCTTCTACCTTTGCTTCAGCCTCAAGCCGTGTTTAAGTTGCCGCTTGTCTGAATTGAAACTATTCAATAATTGGGGCAAATGAGAAAAAAAAGCACCACAGAAAACACCTGCCGCCTCACCTGAGAATACTTTCCTCTTGTGTTATTTGCATAAAATAAGGTGTCAGGACCTCCAACCTCCTCTGAGCTCTTGAACATTTCGGATGCTTGACCTCCCACATTCCCCACATGCAAGTTTTGACACCTGTGCTTAAAAAGGAGGAGAATGACATGCATGATGTCACTCGTCAATGCCGCGAGCAAATCCCTGGATTAGGTGCTAAATACTGTGAGTAGAGTGTGTAGGAAAATATGTGTTGAATTCCAGTTATGTAGTAAAAATAAAGATTATATTTGTGATTTCTTTACAACCTGACTGCACTGCATGGCCACAACTGTAAAAATACCAGCTTGTCTATTATTCATTGAAAAGTTGTTAATGTCATGTTCATTTTGCTACTTTTAAGGTGTTTACAATGCCACTTTTTTGAATGTTTGCTATCTAATTTTGTGCCTTTTAGGGGATACTTTTATCTAAAGAAAAGGGATGCAAATCCTACCTATGTGTCCTTGCATCTGTGGCTTGAAACAGGCATTTCCCCCCTTTCTTTAACCTCCTACAGACCCTACATCCTCAAATTGGGACATTACATTTTGGGTTTGCTGGACCTTATACTTCATTCTGCTTAACTTTGACCTGTTGTCCTCATTTTTACACATGTTTTTGTGCCACCTAGTGGTAGTAAAAGTACAATACAGTGTAAAAATCAGTGTAAAAATGAGATGGCAGACAAAATGTTGTTTATTTATGCTTAATAACGTTTGTAATTTGATATAAATTTGACTAATTTTAGTGAAAACAAGCTACGACACTGATAATCAAGACGTTTGAGGACATTGGGACTTTATTATCGTTGGTGTAAATGTAGGGAAATAAATAGTTATATACACTGGTTAATTAATTGTGTTATAGTGAAATAAACTATCTTCCCCATATGTCTTTAAAACACAACGTCCTGCTCAAAGACCTTTTAGTTTTTGGACTTATCAGGTCCCAAATATCTAGGAAACATTAAAAATACACACCAAATAAAATCTACCTCCTCATAAAGCCTTTGATTTGCTAAATAATGCTCATCATGCACATAAAGACATATCATGAGGCTCATCACCTTCTCTTATTTCCCTAATTTAACTCTAATCTGGTTCATGGGGGCGACAAACACCTAACTTCATGCACTTGTGGAATTCGATCATCAATCTCCGCACACAGCACAACTCAACAATGTGAGAACCAGCCTGTGAGTTTCCTCTTTGTCCGAGCCGCTTCTCGGCTGATTAATAGCAGCGTGAATCTGTCTCGAGAGGTTCACGGCCTCCACGTCTTTGGCGGTTGGCCAGCGCCTCTGGATGATACAGGGCAGGGCAGGGTGGGAGTGTTTGGCCACCATGGTGGAAATGATTAAAAGGGTTTCCTGGTTTGATGTGCCATACAAAACACTGTAGCTACCCCAAATAGAAAAGATGATAATGGATCTCTGTGAGAGTCACCTCTAGCTCGGGTTGAGGGCAGTTCAGGCTCAAGTCTTGCATGCAGCGATGGAAAGAAGGAAGGAGATCTCACTGTCAAGCAGCTTCACACCGATTAAACTTTTTTTAGAAATTAGTGAGCCAGTAAATAAAGCTACTGGTTAATGTCTCGACTGAACAAAAACAGATCTCTGATGTTTCTGAGGGCACAGCGAGAGGTACGAGGGTCTGTGTTTGTGCGTTCTGAGTGCACAAAAGGACACTTTAAACCCCTTCTATATGAAACACCTCCAGGCTGACTCTTTGACTGAAGTTTATCTCCTTATTAACAACAAATCCCTTCGGCCTGCACAAACCTGCGCCCTTTTGTATCAAGCGGAGTTTGGCAAAGTTTCAAACAGTTTTAAATGTATTTACTTAGCGGCAGCATTGAAATCGAATCCTTTGAGGATGACTCAATGAAGCAAAAGAAAACAGAAATAGAGGATGTATTCATACCTGTACCTACCAATGCACCATACAGCTGGAGGACAGTATTCAATAAGATACCATGGAGACCAATTATGGGATAGAAACTTGCACTTGGTGTAGAGACTAGTCACAATATGAACAGTATGTAAAGGGCAGTGATGAAAGTACATTATTAGTCCACTCTAGAGCAGTTAAAACCTATTTTCACACTGTAAAATGTCTCTGTAAGCTCAATTATTCACAAATAATTAAAGAATCTAGGGCAATCAGGACAACATATCAATGCAGAAGTCTAGTTTTAGCTCCTACATTTAGAAATGAAGACAAAACTATATCTAAAAAAACATGCTATTTGTGGATAAGTGCTGATTGGATCTTAAAGAACCGAGCAGGTGTGAGCAGCAAAACCCACAGCCAGCGTTATCAACCAAGCTCGCTGCAGCTGGAAAACAAAACATTCCCCAGTTACAGAAAAGCACGGCCAGTTTAGATAGATTGCACATGAGATATGCTGCAGACGAAAAGAGAAAAAGATAGAAGATAGAAAGCAAAAACATCCTCTCACCTCTCTGAGTCAACTAAAGCTGGCAGCAGGTAGAAAACACCCACAGCTGCCTTTAAAGCCCTCAATAGGGAAGGCATCATTATTTAGTTTAAAGAAAGGTGGTCTTTGATGTTTCATTGGTTACTGTCTGCAGGTCTAATCAGTGCGAACAGGGCTTGGCTCAAGTGGAGCCGCTGAATGAGCGAACGAGAGAAACACAAAAGGTTAAAAGCAGCCGTTTAAAAAAAGAAAGAGTGGAGAAACATCCTGGAGGCTATACGGAAAGGAAAAAAGAAAATAAATAAAAAAAGGAGTGCCGGTGTGGAGTTTGTTTTAAGAAGATTTGTGGAAAGGAGATTGTTACTGTTTATTTAAGCTACACTTTATTCTCTGCTGTATATAGAACATGTTCAGTTCTTTCAAGAAGTACATACCTGACATATCTTACATGATACGACAAAGAAGATCTGCCTGTGCATATGCATTAAAAACACACCAAAACTTTATTATAACAGTATGCTTCTTTTAAAAAATGTGTTTTTAGGTATATGTTTCTAATATTTCTTTAGAGAAATGATGGGGCTGGGAAAACCAATGAGACAACGATGGAAATAAGGCAAAGATTTGATAGTTTTGGGTCTGAAAAACCTGACAAAATGTAGTTTTTCCTGTACAAAAAGATATGCATATGACGTTTTAAAGATACACAAGTTATTAACAATCATGAACAAGCCATGAAATGCAAGTTAAAAAAGAGTAGAGTGGATTATAACAAGCTTAAATTGTAAAAAAGACACTGAAATTGGCTTTTTTGCTGCTTTATTGGCCTAAACTGGGTCAATAGTGATTTTTTAGTATGTAATTTGTCATTAAACCCACTTTAGAGGCCAGTTTAAGTAGTTTTACTACACAAAGAAACCCCAAAACAGCCCAAAACTTAATAAAGTAGGTGTTTTTATAATCTAAAAGTCTAAAAATAGGTTCTCCACCTGTTCCACGATATCAATGAATCCATAATTTTGTCTACTATTGTATTAAATGGCAACAATCAGAAAGCAGTTGTTCAGTAAAAAGGAAGCACTGACAACAAGGCTGTGAACAAAGTGAGCCAACGCCTACGACGCCCCGTCCACTACAAAGCTGTTTGATGCTTTGGTGGTGACTGAAGTGTCCAGTGTCCCGTCCCCATTCATTTCACCCAATCATGCTGCTCTAGACTTACAATTAAGAAGCTTTTTATCTTAATGAGGGACGCAGGGAGGGGTGTTGGTCTGACTCAGGTGACTCAGATTTGATGTAAAGGCAAAAATCACATGTCTCTCTGTTAGATTTGACTATTTTACAGTAGTTTCTGTCATTATTGAAGACTGATCATCTAAATAAGGAACCATAAGTCAAGATAAATCAAGATAAGTAACAATACAATTAGTTAAGAAGTCTAAATGAGTCAAGATAAGTCAACTTAAATGCAGATGAGTCAAAATAAAAAGGCAAAATAAATCAAGATAAGTCACAATATGATTAGTCAAGAGGTCTCAAAACAAGTCACGATAATAAGATAAGTCAATATGAATAAATAAAAAACACAAACAAGTAAGTCAAATTAAGTCAAGTTAAATCCAAATAAGTTTATTATAACAATACAATGAGTCAATAAGGCCATGTGAATCCAGATAAGTCAGGATACATGAGGCTAAGTCACATTATGATAAGTCAAGAAGAGTTAAAATAAGTCAAGGTAAGATAAGTCAATATACATAAATAAAAAACAAGTCAAATCTAGTCAAGATAAGTTAAATTTAGTCAAGATAAGTAACAATACGATGAGTTAAGAATGGTCAAAATGAATCTCGAAATCGAAAAGTAAAACAGTGTTAAGTGAAGATATAATAAGTTGAGAAAAGTAGAGACAAGATAATTAAAGATAAATCAACTTAAATAGAGCTGAGTAACATTACATAAGTCAAGAAGTGTCAAATAAGTCAAAATTAGTGAAGCTAAGCACAAATAAGTCAAAACAAAGGTCTAGATAAGTCAGAATCTGTCAAGAAAAAGTCAAGATAAGATCATTCAAAATACATTAAAGTATTATGAGAAGTCAAGAAAAGTCAAGATAAGATAAGATGAGATGTTATTGATCTCCAGGAGAGGAATGTAATCACTGTGTCACTTTATATGATTTAATATATAAAATATGCTGAGGGTAAAGTTGTTTAAATGTCATGTTTGATCATATCGACAGAGCAGCAGCAGCATGTTTTCTCCTCCTAAACTCAAATAATCTTCACTGCGGCTTAACATCAGGTTCACATTATAATAATTAGTGGTTCACTTGAGAAGAAACCACACGAGGATGTTTTCATAAATGATATCAGAAGACACCACAGTAGCTTCTTTTTGTTATGATAGAAATAAATGTCTCTATATATCTTCAGTTTATGTAATTACATGGAGATTTAACTTTGATCCCGCTTGTGATAACAGCTGTTTTTATAGGGGCTAAAATAATGATTATATTCATATTAATCAATCTGTGACAGTTAAGTCTGTAAATTGCCATATAAATAATAAATAATCCAAGTTGAAGTTTATCTTTTGGCATTTTTGCAATAGTTAAATTCATTAAATCAAGCTTTATTTGATCTAAACTCAAGATTACACTGAGTTAACAGTGTTTTTGAGTAATTACAATCATCAAAAATCACAATATTATACTAAATAAATAATCTAAATCTGCTGTCAGTCATTCTTTTCTCACAACTGGTTTAATTTATGATGTTTTTTGGGATATATATACACCAATCTTAACATTTGCCACCTTAAAAACAATACATACATGCACCTTATGAGATAAATTAGCACCAAATTAAGTGACTTCATGCATAAAATGGCAAATTAGCTGCTATTACAATATATATATAAGTACTCTACGTATACACAAACACATAGGAATGTTCCATATCGTAACAAACTATAAAAGCGTATAATCGGCCTCGTGTTCGGGCAGGCTGAACCAGCTGTGCAACCGCGAATTAAACTGTAAAAATGATGAGAAATGAAGTGTGAAAGTCTCCTCCTGCTCTTATTATCCCCGTATTATATTTCCTCTTGCATCCTGAATGAACTCCGCCCACGTTACGTGCACAGCTTCTCATTTAAAACATGTTTTAGTGTCCGCAACTGTTTGTCTGCTTAGATAAAATATAGCATCGTATATCATGGAAACTGGGGCTGTTTGGCCACCCAGGGGAGAAACGAGTGCTGCTTGTGTTACAGCATACTTGTGTGTAATTTAAACACAACTACAGTAAATGTGAGCGGTGTTATATATCTGTTAAATATAAATCTCGAGGAGTCCAAACTCAAGAGCCTCCAACACTGTTATAGACAGTAAATCACAGCTTTATGATGCTCGTTGTGAGTTTCCTTATTTGGTGGACTCACTTTCACTTTAATTTATTTCATCCTCCTCTGCTCCAGTTACTGTGCTCCTACATTTCCCAGAATGCATTTAAAACCTGCTGCATTTACAGTGTTGTACAAATGATTTGGCTCAATTTCATTAAGTAAAACTCTTAATTTTAAAATGCTATACTCATGTTTAAGGGTTTCATGATATCAGATTTTCACTATACACGATTATTGTGGCCGAAATAATTCACAATAATGATATTTTGAGGGGAGGGGTTGGGTGAGGGAAGGAATGGAAATGATCCCATCAACCATGCAACTTCTGTCATCTTGGGTCAATTTTGCATGTTATAAAGTTTAAGTATAAAATATCACCCAATTCTGTGTTAGATCTTTTTATCCAGATTCATTCCACCTTATTAAAACATGTTTAACACTTTGGAAGTTATGGTCAATAGGCCTCATTTAAACAAAATCGTAGCTCATTTTTTAGTTTAAAAAAAAAAGCAGAAAATATGGATTATTTTAATTAAAGAGGAAAACATGTTGATGGATATGTCCAAGTTTAGTCAGGAAATATTTGACCTACTGGGTCAAAATTGACCTGGTTTGGTTTGACTGTTTATAATAAAACTTAAAATACAAATGATCCCCCAATTTAATGAAAGTAGTGATGATTATACTTGCAAAGAAAGAGGACAACAGGGGAGTTAAGAGATGCTGGATTACTTATGTGACATCAATATTTAATTTTTTTAATACTGCAGTTATCTTCAATATTGGAATATTGCAACACCTCTAGTTTGGGTCAAAGTGAAAACAAAAAACTGCATCAAAGTTTAAGTTTTAGAGCATCATAATGGTGCATATGTACCACGAAGTTAGAGCTTTTAAACAAAACACATTAATCAATTAGTCATTTGGTCTATAAAACATCAGCAAAGCACGAGATGCAACTTAAAATGTTTTATTTTGTACCCGACCAACCCAAAAAACTCAAAGAAGATAAAAAGAACCAGAAAATATTCATTTTTAAGAAGCTGAAACTTGAGAATTTGGGTGTTTCTTCGTTAAAAAAAATGTCTCAAAATGATGAATTTTTATCACTTTACCGTAATGACTGTAAATAAATAGCTGCTTGTGTGCTAAAAGCAATTTACAGACAGACATCAGAAATAATATAATAATATAAAACAATATTCTGACAGGAAATGAGAATAATCTATTACAATGGCGATGAAGTGATTGAGTGATGTAATCTTTTTATGCTCACAAAGAATTTTCTGTTTAAAATGGAAGAATTGAGTCAGTTTAGAGATTGAATGAAGACGACAGAGACGGAGTAACAAAGGATTTCGTGTCCTGAGTTGACTCAAAATGTCACATACTGTATATTTTGTGATGCTGCTTTGTATTGTGAGCTTCTGAATCTCTTACTGTGGGTGTTAAATAGTAAGCTGGGTGTCAGAAAAAGCATCTTCTTCTTCGCTGTAGTGGCCAAGCTGCATTTAAAACAAGTTTAAAAAAACAAATTAAACTCACACGATGTATAAGCCTGAATTCTTGTGTGTGGCAGAATTTCTGGGTTCACTGTGTCTGTACATGATTGTGTGCATGCCTGAATGTCAGCTTAATGCTTGTGTGTTTTGCGCAGAGTGTGTGTGTGTAAGTGTGTGTGTGTGTGTGTGCAGGAGAGAGAGAGGAGCAGCCAGGTAAACTTAACAATGCAGGTGAAGTGTGTCTGTTTCTTCTGTGAGGAATCGACGAGCCCTGAAGAAGGGAAAATCTGAGCAAACCGCAAAATCACCACCTACCACCCCACACACACACACACACACACACACACACACACACACACACACACACACACACACACACACACACACACACACACACACACACACAATAGCAACACCTTGACTCACTCTTATACATCCATCACCTGCAATGGATCTTAACCCTTACACCTACATCTAATCTCGACTCTAAACCTCAATATTAACCCTAAAGGCTGTAATATTAGACTAAAGAAAGCTGTAATAAAACACACACACACACACACACACACACACACACACACACTGATGAACAAAATAGGACAAAAGGGAAAGGTTTCAGTGAAGAAACATGAAGCTCAGTTGCTAAAAAACTGCAGAAAAAAGCTGAAAATACAACAAATACACACAATATTTTATTATTAAGAAGCATTTATGTTCCTCTTGTGTGTGTAGAGTAGATAAGAAGAGGATTTAATGCGTCCAGATGTTAAATCCTGCTGTTTTAAACCAACTTTTGCAAGCCAAGCCAAACTAAAAAAGGCTCAGTCAGACAGTACAGTGCAGACAGTAGAAGAGATGCTACCAGATATTCATAATTTCCCCAAATAGACAAGTTCAGACATTCACATCAACCACACAACCTCATTCCAAGTCTGTCTAAAAACCAACCTTTGAGTTCATGAGCAGCAGCATGCCAGCTCATTACTCACTCAGACACAATTAGCTGATAATGGCAGCATTTTTAAATTATAACCAAAGTTTGGATAGATCATGTGTAAAGTTACTTGCACAATCCTGCACTTTAAAGCATTTTCACAACAGTATCACCCATTTTCTAAACATTTAATATATTGCAATTAAACGTTTTGTTGTGTAATGTCCCTTTAAACAGCCTACTAATTAAATACAGATATTTAAACGTGTAAAATTAGTGTTTTTCTGCAGCATCCATTTACCTCTTCGCTGTGATTGCATCTGTTTGACCACCAACAGGAGGAGGATGCAGGTCTGCAAGCCCCGCGTCGACCACCTGTCGCGCCTACTCATCCTCGAAGTGGTTATTTATGTTTGGGAGAAGAAGAAAAAAGGGGGAAAAAATAAAATAAAATCCCTTTCAGAAGCTCGGAGGAGGAGTTGTGCTCATCTCCAGCAGCTTCTGGAGAAAAATAAATCACTACAAGGGACGTTTACATCGACCTCTTGTCTACCTGTGCAGGCTGGGTGTGCACCTTTACGCACAGCAGTGTGCCAAAGCGAGCTGAGTTCAAGCCAGAGACAATAAATCACGTAGCCTAACAACTTCCTGCGCATGATTTCCAACGTAAAAGCTCCACTTATCAACATTATCTTCAGTAATAAAGTCTAAATTAATATATTGGCTGCTAAAATACTAAAAATTGAGCTTTGCTTCCACTAAAATCACCATTTAAAAAAGAAAATATAAAACTTTTAAGATGCATTTTATTTATGGGAATGTATCTTATGCATTTAACACTGCAAGAACCTAAATCAGGCACCTGTTTATTTTGAAAGAACCCATTTCTTCTACATCCTTTAATCTCCTAACTTGACACTTCTACCATCAGTCAGTTTGCAGCCTTCAGGCTTCACAACTCCACTGACTTTATGAAGGTTGAACCCTTGGAAACCTTTCCCCTCAGGCCCCGAAAACCTTTTAACCCTCACATACTGTTCATATTCTGAGCCTCATAACCACGTATCACTGAAGATATAACCTAACATCACTCACACATTAAATGGGAGGATTAGTACTTAATTAAGACATATTTTACATAAAACAGGAGGATTCATTATTTCATCTCAACTTTTGAGAGAAGCTAAAACATTTCAGGTTAAATGAAAACTGTAAAGGATGTTTTTACTGATCTTAAATGAAAATAATAGGTCAAATTTGACTCTGAACTGGTCATTTTAGCTGCTTTAATATATTTAGTATAGAGCCTAAAAAAGACATTGATATGCTGAAGCACACACATCTTCCTGAGTGGAGCTCTAATCGGCCAAATATCTCACACCTGACGTACCAAGACAATTAAAGTCCAAACAGTATAAGCAGAATTAGATGATTGTGGAGAGTTTGTGTTAAAAATTGAGAATCTGATAGTTTAAAAATGGAAAAAAAGTACTTAATGCACTCTCCAGGTCAATTATCAATCAGTGTTTCTTTGTATTTTGTGGTGTTGGAAAGATGAGACTTCTCCGATTTTTAAGTTTTTTCTTGATAACTTATAATAAACTTAATAATTTATTTCTCAGTGTTTTCCCCAAGAGAAACTGTCACTGGAAAACAAAAATTATGGACGTACTTCATATGATTTACAGTCACATTTTTGCTTGTATTTGAAACATGCAAAAGAAAAAAAAAGTAGATGTTTTGTGATAAGAAATATTGTGAAATGGACTCTCTGGGTAGGAGGAATGATGAAATGTGTGGATTGCATTGTTTGTCGTATCAGCTGTTTGATGTATTTAGAGTAATAATTAAAATACACAGTATATTGATTATAGATTGCTACATTTTGAGAGATAAAAAAGGTTGTTATTGCCTTAAAAACACATTTTTCTCAAACTTTTGATCAAATTGTCACACATCAGATCATAAAGTCGATGAAACAAAGTTAAATACGAGTTTCAAAGTTCTTCTCTGAGCTTCTAACAGCTCGGTCTGCTGATGAAGAGCATGTGATGTGTCTGAAGTCAGCCTCAGTGTGAGACTGATTTGTCTGAACCTCCTCCTTTAGATTAATATGGACGAGAAGTCTTTAAATGCCCTCATGAAGAGTATGTGATATGGTTGAAAGCTCCAGACCAGCTGCTAAATGGACCTCGTGGTGAATGTTGAACACCTGTGTGGAGGATTTCTGACTATGTGAAACAATAATAGCTTCAAATCAACCCTCTTACAACAGTATCAGTCAGAAAAATCTCCATTTTCGGCTTGGTCTAATATAAGATTTGTAGTATTTGACTGCATCTCTGTTCAGACATGTTAGCAGCAGTGTGGCACCTGTCTACGACGCGGTGCGGACTAAAAAACTGCATTCCTTGTAGAGAGAGAAAGGCTTCAGATGATGACAGATGCTCAAAAAACACACATGCACACAATGTTTTTTCTTTTCTTTCTGATGCATGTTAGATACTCCACAACTTTTCTTTCTTTATTTTTAGAAAAAGCTGCACAATCCTTCTGTTTAGATAAAAGTTTTATTTCTACTGTAAGCAAGCTCTGTTTTGTTTTTTCATAGCTCAGTAGGCAGGAGGTGATGGGGTTTGTCAGAACATGCATGAGAACATGAATAGAAAAATCCCTTCAGCACATCTCTGCCTGTGGTAGTCTGCTGGATCCCCTCCTCCTCATTTCACTGTCAATCCTGTCCGCACACGTAAAGATGAGTCCCACTTTTCACTGTGATTTCACCACCACCACTACTACCGCCGCTCTGTCATTTTTTTCCCTCCCCTCGTCACCTCCGGCTGTGTTTTCAGCGCACACACTCATCAAATTTAAATTCCATCCATCTTCGCTCTTTGCTGGCAGCTGTCAGAGCTCAGGAAGAGTCGTTTTCCAAGGCGACACTTATGTTGTATCCTGTAAATACGTCGCACAAACACCTGTCTTTTTTCTTCTTTTTTCCCTCTGAGCACACAATAGGAGAGTTGTGCCCTCCCTCTCACCTGGAGAGGAGGGAAAAAGGCTCTGTGTGTTTCCTAAAATAAACTATCCTTCTTCAATGGAAGGAGAGAGAGTTTCGAAAAGGTCCCAAACATCTGCTGAACCACTGTGGAGACAATCAGCTGGATAAGAGTCAGTGACAGATAAGGGTTGGCAAGATGAGCAATTCAAAAATATGTTTTAAAAATTGTCTTAAAAGCAGCATCAGGTTTGTTAAAATGTACATTTTGTATTTTAGTTGGTTTTGAGAAGTGTAAGGAAAACAAAAAATCACACTGACAGGGAAGTCGGTTAGAAAATAGGCAGCAATTTATTTATTGGCATATTGACCCATCTGGGTCAATATGTATTGTTTTTGAATAGCTCACAAAACAAACATTTATTTCAACATATTACAATAAATATCATAACGTCATTATTTATCCATCCTTCAGTAACTATCTTAATTACCCTTCATTTCGTCACATGTCCACTATCCAATTACATCTTAAAACTATGCATACACCATAAAGTCATTTAAGAAATAGCTGATATTGTGGCTATACTATACATTTTAAAAAGAACTGTGTAACATTATAAAAAGCAAATTCACCTTCTTACAGGAGCGTAAAAGATATTGTTGTTCCTAATGTGATCTGTACACTTTATATGTAACTCTTTCATTCCAAATATACATCAAGTGCACACGTGACAACATTATAGTTCACAAATATAACACATATATATACATACAAATAAGTCTGAGATGCTCATATGCACCATGTAAGCACAAGAACACCTCAATAAATCTATTTCTTGAGTGTTTTTGTGCTTTAAGTTGTGCATATTCCAACATTTTGAGCACAAAAGTTCAGTAACATTAAATTACAGCAAACTAAATGAGACACAGATTATCTCTCTCCCTCTAGTTTTATCAAGTAATTTAACACAGAGTTTAAAAGACAAATATAATTTAAAGGCCGCAGAATCATATTTAAAAGTTGAGATAAAACAGATGAAATGTCTCAGATAAGCAGCATCATCTCTTCATGTCTAACTGACTCAACAATATAGAGAGAAATCATTCAGGAGTCCGAACAGTGCAACCACATCTTATTTACAGAGTTATTGTCGGTTGATCCTGAAGTGAGAGATCCACTGTACTAACCAGCTAACACACAGTATGTATAAAGGGTGCTTTATCAGTAGGGTTACAGTGCAAACAGATACAGCAGGTGCAGAGGAAGACCGGAGGAAAGGGAATGAATAAAGCCGTGCTGTTACATGATAGTGTATTGAGTGAGTGACGCTGTGACAAAAGACTGTAGAGCATCTGTACTGTTGGACTGCAGGTGTGGTGTTTCTTTTGTTATATTGTACAACATCTGACTTTAGGCTATTTGAGCAGCCTCTCATCTCAAACTACAGTGTTTATGGGAAAAAATATTAATGAATAGAGTCAAAAATTGATCCAAGAAAGTAAAAAAGCAGCCTATACCTCGTCCTATTTAATTAAATAAACAGACAAAACCTCCACCACTGTTAATGTTGTGAACCAGAGCTAAAACAGAGAGGAACACATATTTACACATCTTAAAATGTGCCCTTTTTTGGGGCATGAAGCCAAATTTGAAATGATTGTAACCACCTACATACTATATATGCTCCAAATAAGAGATTAATAGTGCTGATGATTCAGATACACAGCTGTTGTCACGTCTAACACAGGAAAGTGGAATCAGGTGCAAGCAATTAAAACTGAGAAAGAAAAAAAAGGGTAAAGAGAGCAGATTATAAAAGGGAAAAGGTGAAGCAGTTCATAGAAACAATACAGAGTGTGTGACTCTGTGGGGATCTCTGGTGGTCAGATGAAGAATAGCAGCAGAAAGCAAAGATAGACACTTTATAAAGGAGCCAGCATTTTCCATGATATCAACATTGTCTCCACAATAAATAAGTTGTTTCTCCTCTTTGGCATCTTAACAGCTTAAAAAAGTTTCCATCAACAAACATCGGTAGAAAAACAAAAATCATCTGACACTCATAAGTTGGGTATGGATTTAATTTGGCACCAGTAATGGTTTGATGATTCGTGTTATTCTAGTTTTTCTTTCTTTAGGACTACAGTAACAAATAAAATAACTATTAAAAAAGGAGTGGGGTTCATTACGAATCAGCTTTTCTTAATAGATTAATCTTGCTGCTTTTGGTATTTCTCTTCCAAAAAAAACATATTTACAGTGACACATGCTTGATATTGTGCTACCAAATGCTCATTTTGGTATTGATATCAGTTCAAAGGCAAAGAAAATACTCATAAAAAGCTCATAAAAATGATAAATGTAAAACACAGTCATTAACATAAAGTAACTACTCCTAGGGTCTGATTTACTAAGATCCCAAATAGTGGGTACTAAATTGCGTGCACGATGCAATAGATTGCGCGTGCCGTTTGCGTGCGTTTTGCGGGTGATCTACTAAGAATAAATGCGTAAATGAAAACAGGTGCAACTGTGTGCAGACAGTAGTATTTAAATGAGGGTTTTGCGTGTCCTTATGGAGAGTTTGGATGAGCAAAAAGCTGCAAGCGCAAAATGAAATGTGATCAGGTTCTAGTGGAAGAGGTTAACAAATATATTTAGTTATAACAACAACAAATATTACCAGAAAAACCGACATATGGGACAGTATTAGTGACAAAGTCAATGCTGTTAGTAAAACCAAAAATATTCCACTCCAAAATGATTAACACAGGTGGAAAAAATCCGTCCTGTGCGTATTCTGTCATTGTGCCTCCGTCTCCTCGTCTCCACGGTGACAGTTAATACCTGTCCTTCAAAGGTCTATTTATAGACGCAGTTAGCATCAGAAATAATACCTTCAGGTTTGGTAAATCACAATGCGCGTGCTAAATAACATATTTGCATTTTCTCCTCCCTGTATTTTGCGCACTGGGGTTGAAACGCCCCATATTACATTCATTACGGTAAACTACTAATATTATATTCATTACGGTAAACTCCTAATATTACATTCATTAGGGTAAACTACTAATATTACATTCATTACGGTAAACTACTAATATTACATTCATTATGGTAAACTACTAATATTACATATTCATTATGGCAAACGTACTAAATGGACAGCGCGTACTATCTTGCACAGTTGAAAGACGCATGCGTCAGTGCGCCGCGTTAGTAGATCAGCTTGCACATTTTTTGCAGTTGATGTCAAGTTTGCACACGTTTTTACACACGCAGACCTTTAGTAAATCAGGCCCTATATGTATTAAATTAATTCAGAAAAGCACAAGCCCCTCTCACCCTCTGTCTTAGTGCAGGTATTTCCTTCACACAGCTTCCAGCATTAACACTGCTTATAATCACATCCTTTGCAATGGGAAGGAGCAGGGTCTCATCTTCTGGATCTGCTGTCTGTTCGTCTATCACCAGCCTGCATACATACATAAATGATAAAAGCATGATTAGAATTACAGTGCATTTAATACATGTAGATCACAGAGTTTTAGTTTAGTGCTGTTGCTTCTCATCCATCACTAAACAGACAGAATGAACGTCATGAGCTCAAATAAACGCTGTTGTGAATATTTGTGCTTTAATCAAGATTATGTAATTTAAAGCTCGATCTCTCACATGCTCTGCCCTCTACTGGACTCTATGGGTAATAGCATGGGATTGCCAACTTCACTTCAAGGGTACTTGGATTGGTGTTGGTATAATATAATTTGTTTAAAGATACCCAGCCCCAATGATGACATGTCACAGCAGGGCAAACACTCATCAGGCTCCACCTTGTGTACCCATAAAGTCCAGCAGGGGGCTCCAATGTGCTTATAGAACTGGGTTACTATAACACATAAACCTACATTTCAATAAAGAGGCAGGTTGACATCTACACCTAAAGAAATATAAAGAATGTAAATTCAAAGTCAAGGATTTGATTTATATCAGACCACAAAAATACAGAATATTTAGTACAACAAAATAAATACAATATTTTGTGACTTCTTACCTCTACAGTACTTGTACATTAAATACATCCAGCACACAACCAGAATCACTCCAACTACTACTATTAAGATGGGTATCCATGTCTGATCACCTACAAAAAAAGAATGAATAAAACATTAAAACAAGAAATAGTTTATAAGGACACTGTATTATATTCTAATATCTTTAGCTGATCTTTGATAATGCACTCTGAGGAGCCCCAATACAGAAAAATAATGAACTCAAAGCTCATCAATTAGTCATTTAATGTCTGTTAGAACATGTTGTGTAACTCCTATGAAGACATTGAGGACATTGTCATGTTTAGGAAAAACATCAAGATGCATTAATACATTAAATGTGTTACAGCAGATATTTGTTGGTTTGATAACTCACTTATGAAGGGGTTGAAGACTTTTTCACTGCTGTGGGAGCTGACTGGGTTTTCAACTATACAGATGAACCAGATCTTCTTATTCTCCTAGAAAGGAGAAAAACAATATTAGCTGAAAGCTCATAATCCAAACATACAGTTTTTTTGAGGAGTTCATTTTTATGGAGCCTTTGTTTTTTACAGTATGTCCAGATTAACAACAGTACTGTGGCTACTTAGTCAGTCAGTCATCAGCTTTTTAATATATATATGTAATCCACTATTTAGCATGTCAGCATGACTGAATTATCTGGTATAAATTATATAATACTAGAATCTCTGTGGATTTCAAAATTAGTTAATCCATGGTGCGATTTAAAATCTACGTTTTTTATTGAAAACATCAAACAGTTACAGAAAAAAAACACAAAAGCTCAGATACCTACACAATAAAGAGACAATAACTCAAACAATTGAAATCCTAAAAAAATCATAATAACTGAAAAATTAAACTGATGCCTGAATATGTGAATCAATTTAAAGACTATATTCTGGTTTATTGTTGCAACAGGATTTACAGGCATGTGAAAAAATTAGGACACCCCGTTAAATATTCAGTTCTTTATTAAGAAATGTTCACATATCGATGTCTAATCTGGAAAAAAAAGTTATTCAATTGCAGGTAAACAAAAAAAATGTGTATTCTAATTGAGGAAAAAGTTAGGACACCCTACCCCCTAATAGCCCCTTTGGCTGAAATAACTTCAGTGAGACGCTTCTTGTAGCCATCTACCAGTCTCTGACATCGATCTGAGGAAATTTTGCCCCACTCCTCAATGCAGGATTCTTTTAGCTGTGAGATGTTTGAGGGGTTTCTTGCATGTACAGCCCGTTTCAAATCACCCCACAGCATCTCAATGGGATTAAGATCTGGGTTTTGACTCGGCCATTCCAGGACTCTCCATTTCTCAGTTTTCAGCCAATCCTTGGTGGATTTACTGGTATGTTTTGGGTCATTGTCATGTTGCAGAGTCCAGTTTCACTTCAGCTGTGCTTTTTTACAGATGGTTTCACATGTTCCTCAAGCACCCTCTGATACACAGTAGAATTCATGGTGGATTCTATGATGGTGACCTGGCTTTCATAGGGTGTCCTAATTTTTTCAGATGACTGTATCTGTTAGTGATGAGACTCACAAACATCATTATCATGTGATACCTTTGTTATTTTGAGCTCCTTGGTTGAAGGCCACCTCTTTCCACCTGCTGTCCAAAAGTAGGTAACTGGTTCAGCATCTGTGGTGCTGCCATCACAGGTGTAGACACAGTAGGTTTTTTCACATGAGACAGAGATGGTGGGTTTAGGGACAGGAGCTGATAGAAAATAAAACAAAAAGACACTTCCTTTGAATTTAAGGCTGTTTTAATAAATTAAACCAAACTTCAAACACATTTCCTCCACTTACAGATAACCAGGAGTAGAGTCTTGCTGGGGACTCTATTGTTGATCTCTGCTGTGTAGATGCCGCTGTCGTCTCGAGTCAGTCCTGTGATCGTCATCACTCCAGTTGAAATGTTCAATGAACCACGATCTGTAAAAATGCACAAGTTTATCTTCTAAATGAGGATTTATAGTCATCTTACAGTATGTTGTCAGCTAGAGACACTTATTTCCAGGGTTGGTCTTTTTCTTAAGGAAGCCCAGATCTTTTGACATCTGTAGTAAGATGCTGCAGATGTTTTATCAGTCTGTGGTGGCAAGTGTGTTGTTTTATGCTGCAGTCTGCTGGGGAGGCAGCATCAGACACAGAGATGCAAGGCGGCTAGACAAACTAGTCAAAAGAGCTGGCTCTGTGATTGGAGCCAGGTTGGACACACTGGAAGAGGTGGTGGAGAGATGCACTGTCAAGATGTTCGAGGCCATCTTGAAATACCCGGATCATCAGCTACACAACATCTTTATGGACCAAAAAAACAGCAGTGGACGGCTCCTCTCTCTCCGTTGCAGGACGGAGAGATTTAAAAGATCCTTCGCTCCTACAGCCATTAGGCTGTCTAATACTTCAATAATTTACAGAACAGAAGAGCTAACAGACTAATTGAATTTCCCCTCGAGGATGAATAAAGTATTTTGAATTTGAATTTTTGAATTTGAAGAGTGGGCAACTGGAGAAATATGCACTTTAAAAACACTAAACATGTTTGTAGAACAGCTGATTTTCATACAGTAAAACTCTTCACACTGAAAAAGTGAGTGATTTTTAAAAAATAACTGTATTTCCATTTATTCACCCTTAGATGTTTATATAATTAAGGTATTTAATTAGGTTTTATGGGGATAATGAATTAATAAATCTTTATTACATATTTACATATTCAGATGTTTGAGGACTATCTGCATAATTTAAGGCCAAAACACATGAAATTGATACTTTATTTTACAGTATACCATTTATCCAGGCCATTATTATATTTTTAAGTATGCATTTTATTTTTTTCTAATGTCCTTAATAGTCATTTTAGCAGATATATACATGCTGCAATATTGACCAATTTGTTGAATTTCTATTTCTTTTCAATTATCTACTGATAGGTTGCATAACCAGACAGTGATTGGTTTAATTGAAACAACGTAGTAATAATTGATTCACTTTGTAAGTCCCACATGTACTTTGATTCATTTGTTCATCTTTTAGTTTTAAAGAGCCTTAAAATTTTAATTTAAGAGAAAATTCAGGGATTGCATTACAGTAATCTGTACAATTTAATGGTTTATTCTTTTTTGGGGAAAAAAATGTAATTCATGCAGAAAACACAGTCAGGAATCAATAATCCCTGACAATATAATTAATTTACCAATATATTTCAACCAAAATCTCAACCTATATGTATGAAAAAACTTCAAATTAATGTATAAAATCTTTGATCTCTGTCAACTAAACTCCTTGATTTAGATTAAATTTGTACCTTCGAATTGTCGGTAGGAGAAAGTCTTGTCTCCAAACCGATACCACTCCATGGCAATAACATGTCCATGTATCCACACTATGCTGTAGATGGGATTCTCCACAGAGTCTGGTGTGAGAACAGCTTCGTCACCTATTCTCCTGTAGAGTGGTTCTTCTGCAAAATTAAACAAATTAACACAAATTTCTCTGTTTAACATCAAGATGAAATGAAAAATGCCTTTTTAATTCTTTTCAATCAAATCCATTGTCATACTGTGCACCTATTTAACAATAAATGCCTCAGCATAAATCCATTTCTTTGTATTGTAATCAATATCTTCCTTGCAGCAAGTTACACAATGGATGAATAGAAGTATACAAATAAATAAAATAAATAAACACGTGTGAATGAATGAATGAAGTGTAGAATGTTAATAAATAAATATATAAATGTGTAAATATCAGGGATGCAAACACAGGTATGGTGAAAAAAGAGAGAGGCTCTGAACCTCTCGGGGGGTCCGGGGGTTTGCTCCCCCGGCGAATTTTTTTGTCAATTTTTAAGTTAAAATATTTAAATCCTGTGCATTTGAGAGCAATGTGTATATACATATATATATATATATATATATATATATATATATATATATATATATATATATATATATATATATATACTATATATATATATATATACATAAATGAAAACATAAGCTATTGCTGTGATGGTTCCCAACCTGCAGGGGTCAGACCTGCAAAGGGTAAGAAATGAAGGAAGATATAAACCTTAACCCTTGAGCCTCACTAAGGACATTTGTGACTTTTCATTTTTTATTTTCTTGATCATTTGGGCTGTGTTCATGCTTATGGCATCACATTCTCCAAGCACATTCTTTTTAATACAGTACATATATGTTATTTTAATCAATCACTTATAATAGGTCTATAACACACTGTATAAAAAACAATGTTCCTCTGAGCTCCTTAGGGACAAAAATCTCCCCATTGAAACCCATTATAACCACATATTTTGACCTCCCTGTTAAAATAATGACTTTCATACATTCCTGTGTTCAGGGTTGTAATTTTAGAGCCAGGGCTTCAACATTTTTTGTTTTGTTCTTCACCAGATAAAATCATTTAGCTGTATTTATATCTATGGGAGAATACAATGCAGTGTTCCCCAGTCCTGTTCTTCCTGTCTTATGAAGCACAGCAGACCAGTGAAAAATGTGAGTGCATCTAAAATGACGTGGATGTGTTGGTATGGGTGTGGTGTGTATTGAAAAAGCAATGTGTTCACATGATTATAAGTATTTCGATGTCTTCCATTAAGAGGAAAAGGAATCTGTAAGAAGGGAATGGAAATAAGGAGAGAGAACTGAAAAAAGAAAACAAACCTGGACTTGTCTTTGTGTAATTCTGCGGTATGGAGGACTATAAATGAGATTATGTCTATGTATGGTTATGTACGGAAAATAGACGGAATCTTATACGTGACGGTTTGACTAAAAAATTCAAAGTGAAACTTTGGGCGGGTGTGGCTCAGGAGATACAGTGGTCGCCCCAGTCCATATGTCGATGTGTCCAAATTAACCCCAAATTGCACCGTGTATGAATGGCTAGTTTCCCTCTGATGAGCAGGCTGGCACCATGCGTGGTAGCTCCTGTCATCAGTGTATGAATGTGGGTGAATGAAATGTAGTGTAAAAGCGCTTTGAGTGGTCACAATGACAAGAAAAGTGCTATATAAGTACAGTCCATTTTACCATAACTTTAAAAAATAACAAAACATGCACAGAAATATGATGCTATAAAAATTCAGAAAATGTCACAAGTTTTCTCAACATTTCAGTTTAAACAGTTTAAATCCCAAACTTACCCCTGGCTCTCACTGCGGTCCAAAACAGAAAGTAAAATATAATTTTACAACTTTCAAACATTTTCCTCTTCTCATTTAGTCTCCAATAGAAGTAAGACACGTAAATTCACGATGATTCTGATGATATTTTAACATATTTCGAGTATACAGAGATCTATTGTGTTCGCAGCGTGAAAAGTTGGAGAGTGCGTCACTGACAGTGCTGCTAAGTAAATAAGGAAGTGACAAACTTTTTTTGTTTATTTATAGGGACCGAGCCAAAAGGCAAGAGGGCAAGGACTCCAGAGGAGTTGTTTTAGTACGTTGGGATTTATTAGAAGAAAGTGTGAAACTGAAATGGACATATAAAAATACAGAAAAGCATTCATTAATAAACAATACAGAATAGCTTGTCACATATACAAGTTAGCTTATCGGTAAATTCAACGGTCGCTTGAAGCCTGAACGGTCATACGTGCCAACAAAGTTACTCAAAAACGTTGCTAAACGTTACGAATATGTCACAAACATTAACAGTGTACATTCTAATACTTATCTATAACTTGTTCACTTACTTATATTTCCACTAAAAGGGCTAAAAACAAATATAACTAACTTAATAACTTCATATAAAGACGGAGCATTTTTCCGTTGCCATGGCACTACCACACTCTTATTGTAGCGTTGGTAAACACAGCAACTTCCTAATACATCACTTCCTGTTGCTCGCTATTGGCTGAGGCTGCAATACCAACGATAAATGAAAGAACTATGCCCCCTAGTGGCAAAAAGAAAAGACAGTCGGTTTTCTATCGCTCATTTGCACGTCATGGAAACCTTTTACAGTGCTTGCATATTGCATACTGCGTATGATAATTCATACTTAGAAAGTAGAACTGAAGTGACTTTCATTACAAGATGATTAGTTAAAACATTTCAAAATGCACCTGCATTATTTTGCATTTTGTGACTTTCAAATGAAAGAACAGTCATATCATCATTGAAGTTTCCTTAAAAATAGTGTTAAAATCTCGTCTCGTGAGCTGAATGTATCGTCACACCCCTAAAAAAAACCGTTTCTTTAACATTGTCTTTGAGACCCCTTTGGAAAGCGCAAATTTGATGCTGGGTCCGACAAAAAGAATCTGTTTAAGTTATTCATACGTTTATTTTAACATTTTAACCCCTAAATTTTGACTAAACCACATGGACACAAAAAAACATCATGACTCATACGTTTATGACCATACGAGATAACTATACTGCAGCTCTACACTATAAAGTATAAAATATAAGACACAAAGAGTCTCTGTGTTGTTACAGTGAGGTGCAAAGAAGCAATGAGAAGAGTAAGGAAAACAAAAAATCACACTGACAGGCAAGTTGGTTAGAATTTGTTTATTGGCATATCACCCAGAAATCTTCCATTTTATTCTTATATAGAAACCATGATCTGGTTCAAACTGGCCTGTCTGGCAAAAATACAAATATATATAGTTTTTGAATAGCTCACAAAACAAACATTTAATTCAACATTTTACAATAAATAGCATAACGTCATTATTTATACATCCTTCAGTAATTATCTTAATTACCCTTCATATCAATACATGTCCACTATCCAATTAAAGCTTAAAACTTTGCATACACCATAAAGTCATTGAAGAAATAAGCTTAATTCGAATATCAATTACATGTCTTTGGAAGCTGATATTGTGACTATACTATACATTTTTTTTAAACTGTGTAACATTATAAAAAGCAAATTCACCTTCTTACAGGAGTGTAAAAGATCCTGTTGTTCCTAATGTGATCTGCATTTTTGTGTAACCCTTTTATTCCAAATATACATCAAATTATAAACATTATAGTTCACATATATACATAAGTCTGAGATGCTCTATGCACCATGTAAGCACAATATCACCCCAATATCCCTCTTTCTTAAGTCTCTGGGTGTTTTTGTGCTTGTGCTGACTGTCTCTCTCCTCTTGTTTTGTCAAGAAGTTAACAAAAAAAGTTGAACATACAGATTAAAGACACAAATATCATTTAAAGGCCACAGAATCACATTTAAAAGTTGAGATAAAACAGATGAAATGTCTCAGATAAGCAGCATCATCTCTTCATGTCTAACTGACTCAACAATATAGAGAGAAATCATTCAGGAGTCCGAACAGTGCAACCACATCTTATTTTGACAGTTTACAGAGTTATGTCGGTTGATCCTGAAGTGAGAGATCCACTGTACTAACCAGCTAACACACAGTATTTATAAAAGGTGCTTTATCAGTAGGGTTACAGTGCAAACAGATACAGTAGATGCAGAGGAAGACCAGAGGAAAGGGCTCTGAATAAAGCCGTGCTGTTACATGATAGTGTATTGAGTGAGTGACACTGTGACAAAAGACTGTAGAGCATCTGTACTGTTGGACTGCAGGTGTGGTGTTTCTTTTGTTATATTGTAAAAAATCTGACTTTAGGCTATTTGAGTAGCCTCTCATCTCAAACTACAGTGTTTATGGGAAAAAATATTAATGAATAGAGTCAAAAATGTATCCAACAAAGTAAAAAAGCAGCCTATACCTCGTCCTATTGCTATGGATCAGTAACCAGCCTTTCAGCTTCTCAGCCTCTATAGTGGTAGAAGTAGTATTTACATCGCTTACTGAGTAGAAGTAGCAAATACTTGGTAGAAATATTTGGTTACAAGTAAAAAATGTCATTAAAAAATTAGCGTCAAATTAAACCAAATCACTTAAACTTAAATAACTCATTATGCACTATGATCCATCCATCATATTATTGGATTTTATATGTGTAATTATAAAAATTACTGGTGCATTCATGTTGCAGCTGGTGCTTTATGTAGATATATATGCTGGGAGATGGATCAATTTTGTATTACTAATCTAAAACTGGAAAGTAACTACATTGTAGTGGAGTAAAATTTACAAATATTCACCTCTGGAATGTAGTGGAGTAAAAGTATACTCAAGTTAATTACAAGTAATTCAAACTTGCACTTTGAATCTTCCACTGATGCAAGGAAAGCAAACATCACAAATTACACTAAACATAAACATTACAGTACCGTTGAAGCTCTTCAGTAAAATACTGTATAACACTGAGACACAAAATACTCGACGGAGACTGTGTAAAATGACTCATAAATTAACAGATTAATTACAATAAACAGACAAAACCTCCATCACTGTTAATGTTGGGAACCAGAGCTAAAACGGAGAGGAACACATATTTACACATGGAGTAAAGTATGTTGAAAATGTACTGTTTTTTTGACCATGAAGCCAAATTTGAAATGATTGTAACCACCTACGTACTGTATACGCTACCAAATAAGAGAGATTATTAGTGCTGATGATTCACAGCTGTTGTCACGTCTAACACAGGAAAGTGGAATCAGGTGCGAGCAATTAAAACTGAGAAAGAAAAAAGTGCAAACAGAGCAGATTTTAAAAGGGAAAAGGTGAAGCAGTTCATAGGAACAATACAGAGTGTGTGACTCTGAGGACCTCTGGTGGTCAGATGAAGAATAGCAGCAGAAAGCAAAGATAGACACTTTATAAAGGAGCCAAAACACAAGGGCCAACATCAGCAGCAGCAGCAGCAACATGTAACAGCCTGAGACCTTTTCCATGATATCAATAATATCTCCTCATCAAATAAGTTGTTTCTCCTCTTTGGCATCTTAGCAGCTTAAAATGTTTCCATCAACAAACATCTCTAAAAGACTTTCCAACCATAAGTTGGGTATGTATTTAATTTGACTTATTCTAGTTCTTTCTTTAGGACTACAGTAAAGTTATACAAGGAGTATAGTTCATTAAGAATCAGCCTTTTCAAGTAAAGATGGAATAAAGAATAAATTAAGTTGTAACACCAATAACGTAACAAATCTCTACGAAAGTCATTTTGCTTTTGGTATTTCTCTTACTAAAGAAAAACATCTTTACAGTAACACTGGCTTCATATTGTGCCACCAAATCCTCATTTTGGTATTGATATCAGTTCAAAGGCAGAGAAAATACCAAAAGCTTCTTCTTTTCTCTTTTTTTAAACTTCAATTTCAGTTTTTGTCAGCCAAAAATAAAAAGTAAAAGAGCTACAGCTAATAAAACATGATAAAATGTAAAACACAGACATTACCATAAAGTAGCTACTCCTAACTTAACTCCTAAATTAATTCAGAAAAGCACAAGCACCTCTCACCCTCTGCCTGGCTGTAGGTATTTCCTTCACACAGCTTCCAGCAGTAACACTGCTTATAATCACATCCTTTGCATGGGAAGGAGCAGCCTTAGGCAGGTATTCAGTATACTGATGCAAGAGGGTTTTTTTAGTAATACTGAACCCAAAGTACGTCATGTTTGGGTCTCATCTTCTGGATCTGCTGTCAGTTCATCCATCACAGGCCTGCATACTGTGTGCTGCGCATGTCCAGGTAATCAGGACTCTTCTCTATAAAATGATAATATTATGATTAGAATTACAATGCATCGTTTACATGCAGATCACACAGTTTTAGTTTAGTGCTGTTGCTGCTGGAGCTTCTCATCCATCATTCGTACTGGTTAAAGTGATATTTTTCTCACCAGGTTCATTGCTGGTGTCTGCAGCCACAGCAGCTTTCAGGTCCTGAGTGGGTGTTCCTGGGTCCTCTGGACTTGATGCAGACCACTCTGTTAAATGACACAAGAACATCAGTATAGTACATCTGTTATACAGTGCAATCTCTTGTTCATTAATAATTAAAATAAATACAGTCTAGGAAGGATTTATAGATGTATAGTGTCTAATTGGGTCAGTATGATCACTGTTTCACCCACCAGGTTCTTTGCTGGTATCTGGGGAATCAGCTTCCAGGTCTTGGTTGGGAGTTTCATGGACCTCTGGACTTGATGCAAACTTCTCTGTCAAATGAATTTAAAGTACCTCAAAATTGTAGTACAGAAACTGTGGGGAATATAATTGGTATCAACCTGTTATTATTATACTATTAAAACATTTTACTCACCAGTTTCATCACTGGTCTCTGGAGGTGCAGTCGATGTTGGGTCCTGGGTGGATGTTTCCTCCACAGCTGGACGACTCACTGCCTTCTCTGTTAAAATATCTGGGGCCGAATCAGCTTCCAGGTCCTGGTTGGGTGTTTCATGGTCCTCTGGACTTGATGCTGACCTCTCTGTCAAATGACACAAGAACTGTCAGGACTACAATAAACCTGTCAAAATGCCTGAAGTCAAAATGTTACTCATGTAAAAGTAATAGCAGAAAATAGTGCACACACTGCAGCTCCCAATGCAGGACTTTTCTGCTGTCAGTGCCTGCTTTCTTATTCTGGACGTTTGCATCTACTACACAAATAATGTAAAGTCAATGTCATGACTTTGACCATCAAACCTGTTGAATATTAAAACATTTTACTCACCAGTTTCATCACTGGTCTCTGCAGGTGCAGCAGATGTTGTGTCCTGGGTGGATGTTTCATCCTCAGCTGGAAGACTCACTGCCTTCTCTGTTAAAATAGTAAAAAGTTAAACTGTCACAATCACAATGCATCTAAAACTGTTGAAGTAGTTTTTGAAAACCAAAGAATCCTCCCACCACACACCAAATGCTTAAAGAAAAGTTCCACTCACCAGGTTCATTGCTGGTATCTGGGGACACAACAGCTTCCTGGTCCTCAGTGGGTGTTACATGGACCTCACACGCCGTTGATATCACTATTGAATTATAAAAAAAATCATCACAACCAAAATACATCTATCAGACAGTCAAACTTATGATAACAGTTATATATAGCACTTATATTTGATATGATCATATTTTACTCACCATCTACATTGCTGGTACCAGCGGCCACAACAGATAACAGATCCTGATTGGATGTTTCTTGGTCAGCTTCATGCAATACTGAAATGAGTAAAGAATTGTCACTACCATGATGCATTTGTGGATCTGCAGTGAAGTTTTGAAGAAGTGTGTATCACTCTCAGGGTTTTAGCTATCACTTATATTTGGTATGATCATATTTTACTCACCATCATTGCTGGTATCATGGGCCACACCAGATGTGGGGTCCTGATTGGATGATTCTTGGGCAGATGAAAGCAATGGTTTGTTCTCTGTCAAATGAATGAAGAACAGTCACAATCATGATGCTGTTATCACAATAAATCCATATTACATGTTTTTAAACTGCTGTTATTCAATAAGTGTAGTTGCTCCATCTCTACAATTAACCTATCATGTAAAAACTTATATAACTGCTATAACTGGTTAAACTGATGACCAGTAAAAACATTTTTTTTTTTTAAATATCAGCATCTACAAATCTACAGATTCATTGAAATAATTTGAAATGCTGGTTTTTGCTTGTAAAAGTTCAGATATTAATTATTTAGGACAAACAGGAGACCAATGTGAAAATTTGCTATCTTACCTTCCTCTGTCCCATCAGCAACTTTTCCGACAATGAAGATGAATAAATGTTTGTATCACTCTCAGGGTTTTAGCTATCACTTATATTTGATATGATAATATTTCACTCACCAGGTCCATTGCTGGTACTAAGGGTCACAACAGATAACGGGTCCTGATCGGGTGATTCTTCGAAATGTAAAGGTATTACTTCCATGTCTGTCAAATGAATAAAGAACAGTTTACATATGTGTAGACATTTGTAAATAATGTTCACTTTAAATTTAGTTGTTTTCAACGTGATCGGAGTGTAGTTTTAACATCTCTACAATTAACCTGGTATGTAAAAAGTTAACTGGTTTCTGCATGTAAAAATTGAAATATTTATTATTTTAAAGTGCTGGATGTGTGCATGAAAATGGAACATTATTTAAAATACTGTCATGTTAAATACTCTAAAATTATTAAAGACAAATAGGTGATTAATGTGAAGATGTACTCTCTTACCATTTCCTTTCTTGTTAACAGTTTCGCCTATATTAAATATGAAAACGTGTGTGTTAACTCACTGGAATTCTTCATTAATAATGTTTTGTGTTATAATTTTTGTTTATTTGCTAGTAAACAGAGACAATGAACGTCATGAGCTCAAACAAATGCTGTTGTGATGAATGAGGATAATGTCATTTACAGCTGGAGCTCACCTGCTCTGCCCTCTACTGGACTCTATTGGGTAATAGCATGGGATTGCCAACATCACTTCACTTGGATTGGTGCCGGTATCATAACTTTTAAAAAAGATACCCGGCCCCAATGATGACATGTCACAGCAACCCTAACCCTCATCAGGCTCCACCTTGTGTACCCATAGAGTCCAGCAGGGGCTCCAATGTGCTTATAGAACT
Organism: Scomber scombrus; assembly: GCF_963691925.1. Taxonomy (NCBI): domain Eukaryota; kingdom Metazoa; phylum Chordata; class Actinopteri; order Scombriformes; family Scombridae; genus Scomber; species Scomber scombrus. The sequence continues at coordinate 3,983,137 of NC_084993.1, read as the reverse complement.
GGTTTACAATATCATATAAACCTTAATTTCAATAAAGAGGCAGGTTGACATCTATGATCAAAAGCTGACACTGGCTCATATCCATCCTTAGTCACTTTTTTTTGTGAATGTCAAACTTGTGCAACATGGGTAAAGACGAATACATGACCAATATGAAAAAGTACCATCTTACCTGTAAATGTATAGCCATCAGTTTTCCCTGTATTGAAGACAAATAAGTGTGTGTTAACTCACTGGAATTCCTCATTAGTCACATTTTGTTTTATAATTTGAGTTTATTTTCCAGTGAACAGACTGTGTGTTACTCAACGCTGATCTTGCCCTTATAACTATCAAACCCTCAGGCTTTGTTATGGCTTCAGATTTACAGAAACAGAAAGGCAGAATGTCTCTGGTGTCTTTCAGTGTGTCTATCAAGGAACCTCAAATTTACATTTTCAGTCAAATGTACATAAATATTAATACACCTAAATAAAATATAAAGAATGTAAATTCATATCAGAGATAAGATTTGATTTATATCAGACCACCAAAATACAGAATATTTAGTGCATCAAAATAAATATAATATTTTGTGACTTCTTACCTTTTTTGCATTTGTATATGAAACAGGCGATGATGATGCATATAACCACAATCCCTGCAACTACTGGTACTAAGATGTAGATCCATGTCCGATCACCTTCTCCTAAATCAATGAATAAAACATTAAAACAACAAATAGTTTATAAGGATTTTATTATTGTATTCTAATGTCTTTAGCTGATCTTTGATAATACACTCTGAGGGGCCCCAATACAGAAAAATAATGAACTCAAAGCTCATCATTTAGTCATTTAATGTCTGTTAGAACATGTTGTGTAACTCCTATGAGGACATTGAGTACATTGTCATGTTTAGGAAAAACATTAAGATGCATTAATACATTAAATGTGTTACAGCAGATATTTGTTGGTGTGATAACTCACTTTCTATGAAGGGGTTGAACACTTTTTCACTGCTGTTGGAGCTGACTGGGTTTTTAAGTGTACAGATGAACCACTCCTCCTTATCCTCCTATAAAGAATAAAAACAATATTAGCTGAAAGCTCATAAACCAAATGTACATATTTTGCGGAGATAATTTAATGTATAGTTAAAGCTGAACTGTGTAAATAAACTAAACAGCACAGCCTGGATTCTGCCTCAGCTGGTCACCAACTGATGCCTGAATATGTGAATCAATTTAAAGACTAGATTCTGGTTTATTGTTGCAACAGGATTTATCTGTTAGTGATGAGACTCACAAACATCATTATCATGTGATACCTTTGTTATTTTGTGCTGATTGGTTGAAGTCCACCTCTTGTCATCTGTTGTCCACCTGTAGGTGACTGGTTCAGCTCCTGTGATGCTGCCACTACAGGTGAAGTCACAGTAGGTTTTCTCAGTATCACATGATACAGAGATGGTGGGTTTAGGGACAGGAGCTGATAAAAAAAAACAAGAACAAAAAGAGATTTCACTAAAATGTAGGCCCCTTTTGATTACAGTAAGCATATGTGTTATTGTCAAGACTGTTGCAATGACACTTGCAGCTCTGTCTTACTCCTTCCTTTAAAAAGTACCTGACAACGAAAATGCAGAGTACATTTTTGCTTGTGCACGGAGGAAATTAGGATGTAAAAGATCATATTAACACGGCCAAACATAGGCAGTGTTTTCCTTGAGAAACACTAGCTTTGATTAATTAAACCAAACATTTCCTCCACTTACAGATAACCAGGAGTTCAGTCTGGCTGTTGACTTTGTTGTTGATCTCTGCTGTGTAGATGCCGCTTTCGTCTGGAGTCAGTCCTGTGATCGTCATCTCTCCAGTTGAAATGTCCAGCGAACCACGATCTGTAAAAAATTACAAGTTTATCTTCTAAAAGAGGGTTTATAGTCATTTTACAGTATGTTGTCAACTAGAGACACTTATTTCCAGTGTTGGTCACTTAAATGTGGGCAGCTGGAGAAAAATACGCTTTCAAATACAAAAAATGTTTTGTTGACCATTATTATACTTTTTATACATGTTTTAATTTTTTTAATGTCTTTAATAGTCATTTTGACAGATATACACATACTCCAATGGTGACCCATTTGTTGAATAGTCACTTCTTTCCAATTGTTTCATAACCAGATGGTAATCGGTTTAATTAAAGTCATAATAGTAATAATTGATTACAATTTGAAAGAGCCAGTCCTACATGAAGTTAGGTTGATGTAATTGTCTGTGGTCTGTGGAAGGAAGCCAGAGAGAACCCACGCAGGCACGGGGAGAACATACAAACTCCACACAGAAGGGCCCCAGCTGGCCGGCGGGTTTGAACCCAGAACCCTCTTGCTGTGAGGCAACAGTGTTTACCACTGCACCATCGTGCCACATTAAAGGGATTATATTTGTCAAATGTAATTGGTTATACGTTTGGTTTTTTTAAACTCAATTCGTGCAGAAAACACATTCAAACCACTGCATTATAATGTAGTACTTTAATCTATGATAAACATATTAAGTACTATAAGAATCCTTTATAATTCAATACAACTGAAAATATTAAGGCCCCCAAAACCAAAATGTATCAAAAACTTGTGTATGTGTAAAATTCTTGATCTGTGTCTACCAAACACCTTGATTTAGATTCAATTTGTACCTTTGAATTGTCGGTAGGAGTCAGGCGTGCCTCCATACCACTCCATGGCGATATCAGGTCCATGTTTCCACACTGCGTTGGTGATGGGACCCCCGACAGAGTCTGGTTTGAGAACAGCTTTGCCACCCAATTGCCCGTAGATTGGTTCTTTTGCTAAACATAATAATGTAATGTTAATGTAATTAATAAGTAGGTAAAAACAAATAAAACAGCTATAACAGTCTGGTTAGTTCATAAAAATGACACTATAACTGCAATTGGATAAAGAATAGTATAGAGTATTTATTTAGTTAATTCACTGATTCTAGTCTATAATTTCAATTCTCAGGGACAAACTCTTCCTTTAAAACCATTTTTCAAACAAATTATTTATGTATCAAAGCCCATTTTTGGCCAATGTGATAGAAAAAAAGATCCTGTGAGCCAAAACAATGAGACACTCTCTCAAAATAATGACATAACTTCTTAGTATGTCATTATTTTGAGATAGTTTCTGATTATATGGAAATACTAAGTCATCATTGAAACCAGAAGCATTAACAATGAGATACTAACTCGTTATTTTGAGTTACTACGTCATTATTTCGAGATAGTTCCTCATTGTAATGATTTAGCGACGTATTTTTTTCATCACATTACGGAAATGGGCTTCCATATTTATTATGACCCCTAAACAAACGTGTTCACATCCATCTCTTCACAGTTAGGACTTGACATAAAATAGCTGTTATCACTGTTAAAGGTGTTTAAATGTGAGTCTAAACTTAAAATAATGGACTATACCGAACATGAAGTGAAGGCGTGGTCATTCAATTAAAAATGAAACTGAAATATATAACACAAAATATGCACAGAAACAAACCATGATAATTATAACTATAATTATTATACTTAACATCAACATATTAGTTTAACAAACAGTTTAAATGATCCCAAACTTACCGCTGGTTCTCACTGCGGTCCAAAACAGAAAGTAAAACATCCACATTGTCCTGTTCTCATTTAGGCTTCAGTAGAAGTAAAACACGAAGATTCACAGCGATTCTGATGATATTTAGAAATATTTAAAGTATATAGAGATTTATAACTATATACACACAGAGAGAGAGAGAGAGACAGAAGGAAAGGGGAAGAGGAGAGGATGTCGGTGATGGTCGCAACTGAGTGCATCAGGAAACAAGTGACGCGTCTAGGTTTGGATAGTTTGTATGGAGACGCGAAACTCTCGAGAGATTTGGACGCGTTTATCTTACTTTGAATTCCTTTTTCTCTCACATTGAATGAAGGAACACATACTACACATATAATCAAGTTTCAACATCTTTATTGATATGATAAAGATTTCATATATAATTTACACTGTATAAAGCTTCATCTGAGCATCACCTTCTCATAACAGTAACCTCTGTTTACTGTGCTCAAATAAATCACAAAACAACCTGTTAAACATCTCGAGGATACATGATAAAACACAAGATGGATAATATGATAATAAAATGTAGAAAATAGCTCATAGTGGTTAAAAACTGTGTAACTCAAGGTAAATAAAACGTATTGCAAAACGAGCGTCAACAGCAAGACGGCTGAGTTTCATCTGACTAATTAGTAATAATTAATAATAAAATTACTAATTAGTGACGTAAGCTTCAAAAATAAAATACTACAAGTGGAAGCATGAGACTTAATACTGCAAATAAAACAAAAACAAACTTTAAAACAAAGATGTCTTTATAAGAATTGTCCTGGTTCATGAGTAATCTGAATCAATCAAGCTTTCCTATTTCTAATTTTGGATTAAAAGAGTTTGGATGTGTTTTATTTTTTTACTTGTTCGAGCCGAACTGTTGATGAACATTAAATTATTTTGTTCTGGATAATTTAAAGGTGAGCTTCACTTCAATTTGAGATGATGAATGATTTTTCTCACACTAGGAAATTAAGTTTGAGTTTTTAAATGAAATAAAAGCATTTAAAAAAACAATACAATTAGCAATATTTAAAAAGGAATACACAACTAAAGACATCCTATGAATATAATATAAAAGTATAGAGACACTTCTCGTGAAGCTTACACATCCAGACCTTATTGATTCAACTTTCTCAAACTATCTAGCCTCAATTTAAAATACAGTTAATTAACTATTAAGATTAAACATTCAGAAATATAACATTTCAATTATCCTGGTAGTATGGTATACGGTCATTTTAGGGAGAGTGTCGCAGTTTGCCACACGTTTGAAAGCAAGGCAGATAAAGCAGGGTAGTTATTCAACGGCACATCAGTTCAATCCCTCCTCTAACTTCTATATATGATCATCACACGTCTGATGTTTCGATCATCTGGTTGGTTTGGGTCATCGCTGTGGAAAATAACAAAATACAATTGAATTTTCCATGTGGTGTTTCAGGAGTCTTTGAAGAAGTTACAGTATGTTATAGCTAAGATTATCTATTAGTTGAAGTCGGAAATGCAGTTATTCACTTTCTTTCACAAAGATAAATCAGAAGCTTGTATCTTAAATATGAAGCTACAGTCAGCAGTTAGCTTAGTTTGACTCTGTCCAAAGATCAAATCTGTCTAATCGAACTTCTAAAGTCACTAATTAAACATATATCATATATCTCATTTGTTTAATATGTACCAATACCAAAGGGTAAAAAACAACTGGTTGTGGTTTTAGCCTTGTTTATGTTATACATCCTCATGCTTTAATTCTTTATGCTAAGCTAAGCTAACTGGCTGCTTACTGAACATGTTTACCTTATTAATATGAGAGTAGTATATCAGTCTTCCTATCTCTCTGTAAAAAAACAAACAAAAAAGCATATTTCCAAATTCAAATTTAACATAGAGACTTTCAGCACAGACCAGGTCCACTGAAGATGCAATAATAGTCATTTCTGTACAAGCTAGCATACAGTTCAACATTTTGGAAGAATAACATTTCCAGTAATAAATTAATAATTCATGAATATTTTGTTGGGTTTTAATGGAGCAGTTCTTTCAAGGATATTCATCAGAGCATCAACAGCTACTTTAAACTCACCACAACTAACTAAACACTAACAGCATGTCTTCAGGTCTTATGACGAACCACTACTGACACCTGGTGGTAAGAAATGTAAACACCCTAATTATTTACCTTTCTTTGAGGTAAATACTGTAACAATGTGCAAACAAATTACAGGTGTCAGAAATGTAACTATTTCTTATGAAAGAATATCACTGCATGTGTGTAATCAATATAAACTCAAACTTCCTGTCAACATGAAAATACATCATCAGGGTTATTATGTTGGCAGAATCACACTCCTGAAAGAACCTGATTATGTTTGATGCTCGACTAGATCATCAGTCAAATTTACAGAAATATTAATACACCACACCTAAAGAAATATAAAGAATGTAAATTCAAGTCAGAGATTTGATTTATATCAGACCACAAAAATACAGAATATTTAGTGCAACACAATAAAAACAATATTTTGTGACTACTTACATTGTTGAGTTTTGTATCTGTATGCTAGGTATCCGAAGATGACGCACACAACCAGAATCACTCCTACTAAGATGTAGATCCATGTCCGACTACCTACAAGAACATGAATGAATAAAACATTAAAACAACAAATAGTTTATAAGGACACTGTATTGTATTGTAAAGTCTTTAGCTGATCTTTGATAATACACTCTGAGGAGCCCCAATACAGAAAAATAATGAACTCAAAGCTCATCATGTAGTCATTTAATGTCTGTTAGAACATGTTGTGTAACTCCTATGAGGACATTGAGGACATTGTCATGTTTAGGAAAAACATTAAGATGCATTAATACATTAAATGTGTTACAGCAGATATTTGTTGGTGTGATAACTCACTTTCTATGAAGGGGTTGAAGAGTTTTTCACTGCTGTGGGAACTGACTGGGTTTTCAACTATACAGCTGAACCACTCCTCCTTATCCTCCTAGAAAGGAGAAAGAAGATGTGTGACTGTGTTGTTAATTGCAGATAACTGCCACATCTTGTGCATAAAGGACCAAAAGTGCCACAGAAATGGTAATAATGTATATCCAACTGTAAAATAAATACAGGAATTAATCATTTAATGTCATGCTTTATTACCATTTCCATGACAACTGTGGAAATAGTTTTAAAAATATCTGAACGCTGAAGGTTTAAACTTATATCTTTGAATGTTTTGTGAAACTACGGAGCTTATATTGTCACTTTTTTATGACAAAGTGTAGTCTGTCAGTGATGAGCCACACAAACATCATCATCATGTGTATACCTTTGTTATTTTTTGCTGGGAGGTTGAAGTCCACCTCCTGTAATCTGCCCTCCACCAGTAAACGACTGGTTCAGCACCTGTGACTGTGGCATTACAGGTGAAGACACAGGTCGTCTTGTCAGCCTTACATGATACAGAGATGGTGGGTTGTGGGACAGGAGCTGATAGAAAATGAAACAAAAAGACACTTCCTTTGAATTTAAGGCTGTTTTAATAAATGAAACCAAACTTTATACACATTTCCTCCACTTACAGATAACCAGGAGTTTAGTCTTGCTGGTAATGCCGTTGATCTCTGCTGTGTAGATGCCACTGTCGTCGCGAGTCAGTCCTGCGATTATCATCTCTCCAGTTCGAGTGTCCAGCACACTACGAACTGTAAAAATGTACAAAGTTTATTTTCTAAACAGAGATCTCTTAGTCCTCTTACAGTACATTGTCAGCTAGAGCCACTTATTTGGGCAGCTGGGGAAATATACACTTTAAAACACTAAAAATGTTTGTAGAACAGCTGATAAGAGAAGATAAACCTATTCAATACTGAAAAGAATCCCTTCGAATAAAATTAATTTACAACTGAAAATATTTAAACAACCCTAATTTAAACAAAAATCTCAACTTAAATGTAAAAAAACTTTCAATCTTTCATTTCTGGCTACCAAACACCTTGATTTAGATGGAATTTGTACCTTTGAATTTTCCGTGGGATAAAGGTTTTCCAGTACCATGCCACTCCATGGCCATATCAGATGCATGTTTCCACGTTATGTTTGTGATGGTACTCCCCACATGGTCTGATGTGAGAACAGCTTCACCACCTAATTTCCCGTAGAGTGGTTCTTATGCAAAATAAAATAAAAACAAATTAATGCAAATTTCTCTGTTTAAAGTCGAGATGAAATGAGCTTTTAACCCTTTATGATCACATCCCGAGTCATACTGTACACCTACTTAACAACATTTCTTTTTATTATATTCACTATAGCAAGTTACACAATGGCTAAATAAAAGTATATATAAATAAAATTATAAATAGACTTGTGTATGAATGAATGAATTTAATACTTAGATTAATATGCAAATATGTTAATACACATAAATGAATAAACAAGCTGTTGCAGTGGCGGTTCCCAACCTGTAGGGTGCAGACCTTAAACCTTAATGTTGTGCTGTTAAGTCTGTTATAATTTTCTCTGGCCTCATATTTGCTTTTCAGTTTAATATTGTTTAATTGTATCTCTCTGGACTTCTAACACTTCTATAAATGAAACCATCTGAAAAGAAAAAACCTCCTGACTGTTGTTTAAAGACAGACTAGAAATGTGAACCTGTTTTTTTTTAACATGTGCTTACCACTACATTAGCTTACCCTAACCCTAATGACATTTTTTTAAATGTTTAAATACACATTTTCTTAATGAAAAACAATAAACATAAAGTGACCAAGCACCTTCAGTTTCCAACACTAACTCTAGTCTAATTTTAGGGGACAAATATCCCTTTAAAACCTCTTTTGACTCCTCATCACATCACTATTCCTTACACTGAATTTAGAAAACTGTTCACAGCCAACTATTCACAGTTAAAGTCTTCAAATTCGTCCCTTCATTGTTAATAGCCTCTAAATATGGGCATGTTACAACGGAAAATAGACTATCTGATCTAATTTAAGGGTGTGACTACAAAAATCTTTGTCGAAACAGAAAAACAACACAAAGCATGCACAGAAATAAACCATGATATTAACAAAGATAGTTAAAATGATCCAAAACTTACTGTTGGCTCTCACTGCGGTCCAAAACAGAAGGTAAAACAGCCACATTTTCCTGTCCTCATTTAGTCTTCAATAGAAGTAAGACACGTAAATTCCCGGCGATTCTGATGATAATTTAAAATATTTGGAGTATACAGAGATTTAGTACTGTATTCAGAGAGTGAGAAGGTAGGAAAGGGTGCTGCTGTCAGCCTCTGCTCAGAGTAAAGAGAGAAATAAGTGCGTAGGGTTAAAGCAGGGTCTTATCTGATTCTAGTTAACAGTGCAGGATTCTGATATGAGCAACATGGGCAGCTGTCCAGGGGGTGGCACAGGGTGTAAACACGCCACCTCAATGATATAATGTCACAGTGTGGATCAATTAACGTTTGTTGTTCTAGTTTATGAACTAGCAGTTTTCTACCTGCTGAGAAGATCTCACAGTCAGCAGTAGGAGATGGGGAGAGGAGCAGGTTGATCTCAGGTCTCTCCACTGAGAGCCTGAGGTAGGAGGAGCAGGGGGATCTAGTGCCTAATGTGGTATGGTAGCCTAAGGATGCAAAAATTAAAATCAGTCATACTAAAAATAAATAAAACACAATATATAAGTATGTTGTTCTATTTGAATATTTGTGTGATATAGGACTTGTGCAATATGTTATAATGCATGATCATTTGATTCTTTCTTTTATTTCGTCTATATTTATGTAATTGTGAATGAAGTTTCTATTTTGCATACTTCATTTTTGATATCTGTGATTGTTATGATTGTAATAATTATGGCATTTATGGTTGTAATTTATATATATATATGTATAACTTACAATTACCCTACCCTGCAAAGTGCAACGTCTGCTGACTGGTGCTGCTGCCTGTGTAAAAAGTTATTCACATATAGTATATACTGTACATACTGTATGTGAAATGATCTGTTCTTATTGTGTGTGTGTGTGTGTGTGTGTGTGTGTGTGTGTGTGTGTGTGTGGTATAAGACATGTTTTACCTTTTTATGTGTTATACTGTGACTGATCCAGAGTCCTGCCAACCGATGTTGTTGATCAGTGCACAAATAACAGGAGGTTTTGCTTCATTACTAAAAGTACCTGTTTTTCCTACTCCTTCCGAAATGACACTTTCATTAAAGAGTTTATCTTCTGTGTGCATGTAGTCTGACTGCTTTTGATAACAAACCAGCAAAGAGTGCCAATATATCCTGAAGTGACCTCACTTGGTCAAGCCCCTGACAGAGTGGGGTTCCCCTCCCTTTTTTTTTTTTAGGCTGATTAAGAATAATCAAATGGGGGATGGTAAGGGAAATTACACATATAAAATCAAGTTTAAATGTCTTTATTTATATGATAAAGATTGTACATTTAATTTACACTGCATAAAACTTCATCTGAGCATCACCTCCAGCAAATAAGCCTAAAAATCCGAAGGAAATATTAAAGCTTGAATTTAAGCGTCAATTTGGTCAACAAATCAGTTTCGTAAGCTTTTCTCCAAACAGTGACCTCTGTTTACTGTGCTCAAATAAATCACAAAACAACCTGTTAAACATATCGGGGATACATGATAAAACACAAGATTAATAAAAAAAGAACAATAAAGGCATTCAAATGATAAAAAAAATATATATATATTTGTTTATATTGGCTCAACGTGTGTAACACAAGGCGAAATTATTGCATAGAGGAAGGGAAAGCTAATTCAACTTGTCTATAGAAATTATCTTTGAATTTTAACATTATTTAACACTAACCTTTGATCACTAAGCCAGGTTTAACTTTAATGTTGACTATACTCAAATCTTTAGCCATGTAAACTTAAAAAATAAAAAACCCTGTGCAGGAATATATAAAAAATACAGTACAAGACAAACAATCAAAAACATTCAATTAGCAACATTTACAAGCAATTCATCACATATAAAACAATATCGAAAAAAATATACACTCACCAAGCACTTATAGGTATACCTGTTCAACTGCTTGTTATCGCAAATATCTAATGAACCAATCACATGGCAGCAACTCAATGCATTGAGGGATGTAGACATGGTCAAGACGACTTGCTGAAGTTTAAACTGAGCATCAGAATGGGGAAGAAATGTGATTTAAGTGACTTTGAACGTGGTATGGTTGCTGGTGCCAGATGGGCTCGTCTGAGTATTTCACAACCTGTTGATCTACAACCAACTCAAATAAAACTACTCAACTACAGCCATCTCTAGAGTTTACAGAGAACGGAAAGAGAGATATCCACTGAGATATCCAAAAATGCCTTGTTGATGCCAGAAGTCAGAGGAGAATGGCTAAACTGGTTTGAGATGATAGAAAGGAAACAGTAACTCAAATAACCACTCATTACAACCGAGATCTACAGAAGACCATCTCTGAAGGCACAACATGTCAAACTTTGAAGAATATGGGCTATAGCAGCAGAAGACCACACCAGGTGCCACAAAGCTGTCAGCTAAGAACAAGAAACCGAGGCTACAATTCGTACAAGCTCACCAACACTGGACAATGGAAGATTGTAAAACCGCTGCCTGGTCTCATGAGTCCCGATTTCAGACGGTCGCGTCAGAACATGAAAGCATGGATCCATCCTCTTGTATCAACGGTTCAGGCTGGTGGTGTTGATATAATGGTGTGGGGGAGATTTTCTTGGCACAGTTTGTACCAATTGAGCATTGTTTAAATGCCACAGCCTACCTGAGTATTGTTCCTGACCATGTCTATCCCGTTATTACCACAGTGTACCCATCTACTGATGGCTACTTCCAGCAAGGTCACGCACCATGGCAAAAGAGGGGCCAACCCAGTACTAGCAAGGTGTACCTAATAAAGTTACCAATGAGTGTACATTAATAACACTTCTCATGATGCCTAGACATCCAGACTTCATTGATACAACATTTTTCAACTATCTATCCTTCTCAATTTAAAATACAGTTAAAGCAACACTTTAGATCAAACCTTCAGAAACATAACATTTCTATTATCCTGGTAACATGAGTTTAGTTGAGTGACATTCAAGGATCGAGGTAAAACTCCAACTATGTATTGTGCAGTTAGCCACAAGTTTGAGAGCAAGGGCAGATAAAACAGGGACGTTTCTCAAAGGCACATACATTTTCCAAAAAACATTGCAATTTATGTGGTTTATCTGCACTACTACTCATTCCATTTCATTGCAACTGTGTGAATGTTTAGCTGCTAAATTCATGTTGGTGTCAATTCATGTCTTTAAAAAGCATTGTTAAAAAAGTTAAATATTTACAGTGGAAAACATTATTTAGTACACATTGTAACATTCATTCTTTCTACAAAAATTAAATGAAGGAAAGAAAAGAATCAGAAAACTAAACAAGACTTTGCCTTCAAACCGAAATCAGTCTCCTCCTGGTCCTTTTTTCTCACCTTCTGATGTTAACTGTCTGCCTAGCTTTGCAAGGGTGGCTTTACGCACAGTGAGGGCAGAACACTGCTATATATTCAGGGCGCATCATCTCACGTCTGACCTTGCGTACTTTGTGGTCTTCGGGATCCTCCAGGTTGGTTTGGATCATCTCTGGAAAATAATAAAATAGAATTGAATTTTCCATGCGTTTCTTTTTAAAGAAGTTACAGTATATCATAGCTAAGATTGTGTATTAGTTTGCATAAGGTAGCCTGGCTCTGTCTGAAGATAGAAATCTGTCTACTTGAACATCTAAAGTTCACTAATTAAACTGTTATGAATCATTTGTTTAATATGTACATAAACCAAGGTGTAAAACAAAAAAGTTGTGGTTTTAGGGGAGTTATGTTAGGCTTCTTCCTGCTTTAAGTCTTTATGCTAAGATAAGATAAGCTAAGCGAACATATTTATCCAACTAATGTGAGAGTAGTGTATCAGTGTTCTTATCTAACTCTTGGTAAAAAAAACCAAAAAAAAACAAATAAGCTTCTTTCCAATAATGTAAATTATATTCCTTTAAGTGTAACAGAGTCTTCTAGTCAGTGTGAACCAGGTCCACTGAAAATGCAAAAAGAGGAAATTTCTCTATAAGCTAGCATACAATTCAACATCTTGGAAGAATAACATTTCCAGTAATAAATTGATAATTCATGAATATTTGGTTGGGTTTAAATGGAGCAGTTCTTTCAAGGAAATTCATCTGAGCATCAACAGCTACTTTAAACTCACCACAACTAACTAAACTCTAACAGTATATTTTACCAACAGTTAGTTCCATATTTCACAGATATTTCAAGGTTAACTTTAAAGAAATTCAACTTTGCCATTTTTCACAATATTTAAAAGATAACTCAACTATCAAAGTCCAGTTTGTAGGAATCTCCTTTCACTGTGAAGGGCATTTTGTCGTGGGGTTTTTCCTGGTACCACCTCTCAATGTCATCGCTGGTTACTGAGCATTTATTTGGAGGGTCAGTCTGTGGAAAAAAGTCCATCCAAGTCATAATATTGCCGAAATATATTTATTGTTGAGATACAAATAAAGTGTCTCAGTTAAATATAAACTCCACTCTGCAGCAAACTTACCGTTTTTCCAAAGTCCCACCATCCTCCATTCAATCTCTCAAACTGCCATTGTGGTCTGAAGCCTGTGTTGTTCATTACAAGAAAAAGAAAACGTGTCAGTTGTCTGATTTGCCAAGCTTCTTTCTTTCTGCTTTTAACTTCTAGCAGATTACATGAATACAAAGACATGTCTTCAGGCCTAATGACAAACCACTACTGACACCTTGTGGCAAGAAGTGTAAACACTCCTAATCATCACATCCCCCTTTCTTTGAGGCAAAAACTGTAAAAGTGTACAGACAAATTATAGGTGTCAGGAACTATTTCTTAGTAAAGAATATCACTAACACATTTATCTAGCTTTAAAAAACTTAGCAGGAGTTAACCAGCAAAAACATAAACCAGGATTAAGTGTGTAAGAAATATTGACTTAAACTTCCTGTCTCTCATCAATACTCCTGAAAGGACCTGATTATGTATGATGCATGACTTGTTTAACATTATCAGTCAAATTTACAGAAATACTAATACACCACAGCTGAAGAAATATAAAGAATGTAAATTCAAGTCAAAGATTTGATTTATGTCAGAATATTTAGTTAATCAAAATAAATAATATTTTCTTACTTTTTCTGTACTTGTGTCTGAAATAGACAGAAATGATTAACCCAGCCAGAGAAATTGGTAGTATGAGGAAGATCAGCTTCCATGTGTTATCCTCTGCAAAAGAAATTAATAAAAAAAATGTAAACAAATGGTTTATAAGGATGCTGTATTGATAATGTACTCTGAATTGAACAATGATGAACTCAAAGCTCATCATTTAGTCATTTAATGTCTGTTAGAACATGTTGTGTAACTCCTATGAGGACATGGAGTACATTGTCATGTTTAGGAAAAACATTAAGATGCATTAATACATTAAATGTGTTACAGCAGATATTTGTTGGTGTGATAACTCACTTTCTATGAAGAGGTTGAAGACTTTTTCACTGCTGCTGGAGCTGACTGGGTTTTCAACTATACAGTTGAACCACTGCTCCTTATCCTCCTAGAAAAGAGAAAAAACAATATTAGCTGAAAGCTCAAACTGAAAATGCAGATTTCTGAGGAGCTTACTTTTATGGCGACTTTGTTTGTGTTTGGTTTCAACTTCCATAACAACAATAGAAAGGGGTAGGTATCACACAAGCTATTTGTGAAACGTATACGTTTTTCGCTGAGGACCAACATAGCTATTAATAATAATAACTTTCAGCACCTTTCAAAAACAAAGTTCACAAAGTGCTTTGACAGACAAGGCAAGCAAAAGCATTACAATAAAAAACAAGACACACAACACAGAGAGAGGTAACAAGACTGGCATTGACAAGATGAGAGTAGAGGACAATGAATACAGTTCGAGATAATGAGAATATAAAAATGTATAAAATAAATAAGACAAAGTAAAAATAAGATTAAATAAAAGACAGTAGCAATAAGCAAAACGAACAAACAAGCAGATGACATCACATAAAAGCTAGTCTGTAGAAATGAGTTTTGAGTAGTGATTTAAAAGAAGATACTGAATGTGCGAGCCTTATTTCCTTGGGCAGGTTGTTCCAAAGCTGAGGGGCCCTGATGGAAAAAGCACGGTCTCCTCTAGATTTCAGTCTTGACTTTGGAACCACCAGAAAGGTTCCACCCGAGGATTTAAGGCTGCGGGCCAGCTCATACGGAGTCAACACGTCATTTATGTAGTTTGGAGCTAGACCCAGACGTGCTTTAAAAGTGATCAGTAAAAACACTTTGATGTGAGACTGTGTTGGTAATTGCAGCTATCTGCCACATCTTGTGCATAAAGGACCAAAAGCGGCACAGAAATGGTGACAATGTGACAAAATATCTTGTTTTGTCAAACTATGAGAGCTCATAAAATATTACATTATCTAAAATACCCAAACTTATTGTCACTTTTTTATGACATTTTTATTCTCTGCAGGTTTGTTCATGTTGCTGTTATTTTTTATCCATTTAGCAGGGACAATGCACAATTCATCTATTGCACCAGATACAGTTAAAGCTAATTTCATATATAAATGACTAAATAAACTAAACAGCACAGTCTTGATTCTGCCTCAGCTGGTCACCAACTGAAGCCTGAATATGTGAATCAGTTTAAAGACTAGATTGTGGTTTAATGTTGCAACAGGATTTATCTGTTAGTGATGAGACTCGCAAACATCATTATCATGTGATACCTTTGTTATTATGTGCTGGTTGGTTGAATTCCACCTCTTTTCACCTGCTGTCCACCAGTAGGTGACTGGTTCAGCACCTGTAATGCTGCCACTACAGGTGAGGACACAGTGGGTCATCTCAGCGTCACATGATGAATAGATGTTTGGTTTAGGGACAGGAACTGATAGAAAATGAAACAAAAAGACACTTCCTTTGAATTTTTAAAGCTGTTTAAATAAATGAAACCAAACTTCATACAGATTTCCTTCACTTACAGATAACCAGGAGTTGAGTCTTGGTGTTGACTTTGTCATTGATCTCTGGTGTGTAGATGCCGCTGTCGTCTCGAGTCAGTCCTGTGATCGTCAGCGTTCCAGTTGAAATGTTCAGCGAACCACGATCTGTAAAAATGTACAAGTTTATCTCCTAGCTAGAGCCACTCAGGAATAAAATGTGTAAAATCTTTGATTTCTGTCAACCAAACACCTTGATTTAGATTAGAGTTTGTACCGTTGAATTGTCGGTAGGATAAAGGTTCGCCTCCATTCCGATGCCATACCATGGCGACATTAGGTCCATGATTCCACACTATGTTGTTGATGGGATTCACCACAGAGCCTGGTGTGAGAACAGCTTTGTCACTTATTTTCCTGTAGAGTGGTTCTGCAAAATAAAATAAATACAGGTGAATGCAAATTTCTAATTACTGATTACTTTCCCCCCCTTTAATCAAGTGTATTATGCTCAAGTTTTAGTAAAAAGCTAAGTAGAAGTACAAAGAACATTATATTTTCTCTAAATGTTGAATAAAATACTCAAAAAACAAGAGGTAACACTTTCCTTAAAGCCCCCCAGTCTAGCATTTACAGCAGTACATTTATAAAGTATTTATTAATATATTTGTCAAAAGGTTGTAACTCTTCCTTTGAGCATTCCTCACTTATCAGATACATAATGATAATTTAATTAAAACAGTAAAGTGCCTCAGCTAATTTCCACCACTGCTTCTAGTCTATTTCCAATTATAGTGGACAAATGGCCCTTTAAAACCTCTTTGCAAAAGGATTTATGACCCTTCATCACGACATCTTAACAGCAAACTACGCAGTTACGACAGGCCCTATAAAATAATTATCGATGTGAACAGGTGGTAAACGGGAACTCGACTATCTAAGCTGATAGTGTGACACAAACCACCCATAGAAAATTATTATGAATTATGTAATAATTTGTTCGGATTAAAAACTGTTTAAATTATTTAAAACATACCTGCACTGGCAGTCACTGCGACAAACAACAGAAAGTGAAACCACATCTTTTTGTTCTCAGGTAGGCTTCAATAGGAGTAACAAAGTACATTCACGGTGATCCTGTTGATATTTAAAATTAATTCACGTATATATAGAGATTTATAACTATATCCAGAAAGTGGAAAAAGTACGGAAAGTTGCCGCTGACAGTCAAAGCTGGGTGAAAGGGTGGAGACGGCAGAAGAATCAAGGAAATGCCACTCACACTCATTTATCTTATCTACCTGGCAACTGCGATGTCTGTACCTACATGATGCCCTGCTGCCATTTTATTCAGCAAAAAAAAAAGAAAAGAAAAGAAAAGAAACCGGTCCAATCAGATACGTGGTAGCGTTTCTGCGCTTGTACAAAAATGTTTTTAAAGTTTATCTAAAGTGAATATGAAGCTTCAGTTCATACTTGCAGTGACTTGACTGAAACACGGCAGAATAAAGCAGATTATTCCTCGTCTATGCAGCAGATGTGACTGCTCATTAGTAAATTACCAGATCTTGTTAATTACTTCAAGGAAGATTCTTCAAACTACATGAGTGATATTAATGTGGTGGAGAAGTGGAATTACTATTGAGTTCAGGTCTGAGCTGTAATGACACTCATCTGTATTCCTACGTTTAAAAAACCTCTGAAACGATCTCATTATAAAAGTGTACAGGACAAAAGTAAATGAATTGGAAGTTTAGATGATTCAAATTTGCTTTTTTTTGATGAAGCCTATACAATTAAGCCTATCAACAAGGGCAATTTTTAGATTACCTGCAAGCACCTGTTGGGTTACTAAAGTCTGAATGTCCTTTCTTGAACCACATTTCTCCACAAACTCTCTGAACTGGCAGCTTCTCCAGCTTTATTCATGGAGCAAACCGGGTCCAGCTGTGCCCCATCCTGCTAATTAGCTTGAATTTGGAGTGTGCACATATTCTCATTTTTATGGTAAATGCATGGAAAAGGAGATTCAGCGACTTTATTCTGACAGATGGAGTCAGGATGAAACTCTTACCTGTAGAGAGGCTATGACATCTTTATTCTACCTAATGCACACCAACAGCTATATTTTACATCTGTGGCATATACAGAAAACATATATTGAAATGAGATTAACTGGCTTATATTCACATGAAGCATAAAGCATGTTATATTTTCCACCTATAAGTTAAAACCGACATAAATTAAAGTACTTTATATTCAAAATCAACCTTTCATCACAAAGCCATGTTATACCTTAATGTTCTCAAACCATCTACTGTTCTCATAGTAAAATATACTTAAAGCAACACTTGTGATTAAACCTTAAGAAACATATTCAAATATAAATTCAACATAACATATAAACAGTTACCATAAAAAAACATAAATAACTCAAAAATCTTCACAGTGTCACATGTAGAAAAAAATGTGGTAAAATAAAAAATCAATATGTCCTCAGTAGATTATCACACATATCAAAGTTTTACCATGATTATAATGATTAGACATATAATTTATATGGTGTTCAGATTTGTAGAGAGATTCAGGGAATGAGAGAGTTTTATGACTCATCTGAAGATGAGGCCCAAAAGATGGAAGTTTTCTCTCCATGTTTACTGAGTTGATGGTCCTTTGTCCTGGTTCAAACAACCCAAAAGTCATTTATGGATTTAGTTCAGGCCTTAGTTCAGTTATTGGTCAGAAATGCTCTCTCAGTACGTCTGTTCAATGTTCTTTTCGTCACAGGGTTTAACTTTTGGTCTGCATCATGTTGACAGACATCCACTTGGCAAGGAGGTAAGTGCAGGATTCAGGGGTGAAGCAACTCTCCATGTCTCTGTGGGATTCACTAACCTCCTGAGTTTTCAAATAAAAGAAAGGTTGTTCTCGAATACGAGAGCGAAGAGGGGGAAGAGGGTTAGGCTGGTTTATATAGGAGCCGGAAGGGGTGTAATTGGGGTGTGTTCCCGCTCCTGAAACTGCGCTTCACAAGCTTCGATTAAAGATAGGCTGCAAGTTGTCCTACATTTGAATCTTACCATGTAACCTTTAACTAAGAGGACTTTATCCCAATACTAAACTAATATCAAAGTAACAGAAGGGAATATGTAGGACCAAAGGTATCTTAGGCTATATCTGAAATCACTCCCTATTTAATATCAAGTGCACTACATCTAACCACTCCCATTTTATTTGAGTGTCCAAATACTGAGCGTAAATATATCCACTATATAATGCAAGATGGACAGAGCACTTTAGATGGAAATGAAACCAGATAAGGATGTTTACTGGATGAAGCAGCCTTCACAAGTAGGAATAGTTCCAGGGTATAAAAGGTGTGAACAGTTTTTCATCTGTGTGCACACTGCAGACTAACTGTGCTGTGTACCAGTTTCTGAGCATTAGTGACAATACTGTAAGATATTTTTGAAGTGAGGTATAAGTGAGGAAAAGGAAGTGGAATAAATAAAAGAAAAACAGTTTACTACACCTTGATTAAGAATAATAAAAAGAGGGGATTGTGAGGGAAATTACACATACTAAACATATAATTACGTTTAAACATCTTTATTGACATGATAAATATTATAGATTTAATTTACATTGTATAAAACTTCTTACTTACACTGTACAATGTCTGGAGCAAACATTAAAGCTTAAATTTAAATCTTACTTTGGTCAATCATAACCGTAAACTCTTCTCCAAGCAGTGACCTCTGTTTACTGTGTTCAAGTAAATCACAAAACAACCTGTTAAACATGTTGAGGATACATGATAAAACACAAGATACATAAAAATAATTTTAAAAAGGCATTTAAATGATAATAACAAAGAAAATAGTTTATAGTGGCTCAAACTGTGTAACTCGAGGCTAAAGTATTGGAACAAGGAAGGGAAAGCTAATTCAACTTCTCTAAAGAAATTATCTTTTAATTTTAACATTATTCAACATTAACCCTATGTCTAACCCCTACTGATGTATTCTTCAAAAATATATAAAAACAATACAGTACAAGAGAAACAATTAAAAAGAAGTAAATTAGCAACATTTACAAGCAATTAATCATATATAAAACATACAAAATATACATTAGTAACACTTCTCATGATGCCTACACATCCAGACCTCATTGATTCAACTTTCTCAAACCATCTATCCTCAGTTTAAAATACAGTACAAGCAAAACTTGAGGAACCTTCAGAAACATAACATTTCAATTATCCTGGTAACAGAAGTTTAGCTGGGTGGCATCAGAGGATCAAGGTGAAACTCCATCTATGTATTGTACAGTTTGCCACAAGTTTAAAAGCAAGGCAGATAAAGCAGGGTAGTGTTTCAAAGGTTGAGCTGATCCATGTTCTCTCTTTATATGCTGCTGGCTGTGAGTGTGTCCTCAGTGACATGAATAACATTTAAACAGACTATTAGCACTCAGGCTCCATCATCATACGTCTGACCTTGCGTTTAGTTTCGGTCTTCAGGTTGGTTTGGATCATCGCTGAGGAAAACAACAAGAAAATACAATAGAATTGAATTTTCCATGTGATGTTTCAGGAGTCTTTTTAAAGAGGTTATAGTATATTATAACTAAGATTATTTATTAGTTTGTATTTTTAATGTAACTCAACCTTTGAAGTCCAGCTCGTGGGGGTCTCCTTTCACTGTGAAGGGCATTTTGTCGTGGGGGTTTTCCTGGTACCACTTCTCAACGTCATCGCTGGTTACTGAGCATTCATTTGGAGGGTCAGTCTGCAGAAAAAAGTCCAATCAAATCATAATATTTCTGAAATATATTTATTATTCAGAGACGAATAAAGTGTCTCAGTTAAATATAAACTCCACTCTGCAGCTAACTTACCATTTCTCTGAAAACCCACCATCCTCCACTTTCTCTCTCATACTGCCATTGTGGTTTGAAGCCTGTGTTGTTCATCACAAGAAAAAGTAGAGACCACATCAGTTTTATTTACTCTGAACTGTTTCCTCCTTTTTTTAACTTCTGGCAGGTTATACGAAGACAAATACATGTAATCAGGTCTAATGACCAACCACTACTGACACCTTGTGGTAAGAAGTGTAATAACTCCTAGTTATCACAGTGACTGCTCTATAAAGCTGGTGCTGCTGAGCAAACTGAGTAAGTTAAAACACTTATTTTACTTCTAATTAGCATTAAAGCTGCACTAATCTATATGTTTATATGAACAATTTATCAAATGACTGTATAATGTGAAATGTGTCGGTCATAATGACAAACTCATAATGAATACTGCAGTTCCCCTCAGCTCTCAAGGTTTTTTTTTTTTTGCCTCTTAACATTTCCAATGATAAATTAATAATTCATGAATATTTTGTAAATCAGTCAGCAGAAAAAATATAATCAAAAGTAAAAGTACTTGTTATGCAGAAAAATGGCCCCTGTAGTGTTATATTCATGTGTAAATAAAGTTTTACTGCTCTGCTTCAAATTGCTGCTAATTTCAACTATTTATAACAAATATTTTATATCATGATCATATGTTTTATGAAATCTGCAAGGTTCCCAGTAACTGTAGCTGTCAGATTAACATAGTGGAGTAAAAATTTCAATACTTCACGTTGACATGTGGAAGAAAATTGTGCATAAATACAGAAAATGATGTTGTGTTCTGGGTTGATGTTACTTTCATACCTAGAAAACTTACTGGCTTCTCTGTTAAAATATTAAAAAGCGGTTATTGTGTTTCATGGATCTCTGGACTTGATGAGATCACTATCAATAAATGAATTGTTACAACCACAACACATCTGTCAGAGTGTCAAAAAAACAACAACTCACCAGCTCCTTTGCTGTAATCGTGGCCCACATCAGATGTCTCCTTCCTGTTGGATTTATTTTGGACAGCTGAAAACTTTCTTCCCCTTTCTGTCAAATGAATGAAGAACAGTCACAACCATGATGCAGTTATTACATTAAATCTATGCTACATGTTTTTGAACTGCTGATATAAAAAAAGTCTATTTGTCAGAATACATGTTTTATTTTTATCTGTTAAAACTAACAGTATGATTGATGACTGTGTAAAGATACAATGGAAACATGAAGTCGATGTATAAAACTTTAAGCCTCCCTTTGTGAAAAGCACAAAAAACAGCTACTCTTCTGAAAAGAAATAATTAAACTTCATGTACTCATTGGTTACATGATCTATCATTCTGCTCTGGTTAATAAATAAAATATGAATCTGTCACACTGATTAAACTGATGACCAATTAAATGTTTTAAAGCTACAAATAAACAAATTCACCAGTTTATGATTAGAAAAAATGTTTTGATATTAATTGCTTTTAAGTGTTGGATGCAGAAACACAATATTAAACATATTTTAATAAAAAATAATTTAAATTCTAAATTATTAATGACAAATAGGTGTGAAAATGTACTGTCTTTCCTTGCTCTGTCCAGACAGCTTCTTCTGTATTAAAGATGAATAAGTGTGTGTTAACTCACTGGAATTCTTCATTAATCATGTTTTGTTTTATAATTTGAGTTTATTTTCTAGTAAACAGACTGTGTGTTACTCAACAACAAACATCATGAACTCAAACACACTGTTGTGAATATTTGTGCTGAATCATCACGATGTCGTTTACAGTTTCAACACACAGGCCGATTAACATCCACAATCAAAACCTGACAGGAAATTCTAATGCTTCACATTTTATTTTGATATTCATGAAATCTGCATAAAAGAATCTCTTGGTATTTGTTCTGGTTGTGGATGTTTGCATGAGGATAGAAACTTTGAGTCTCGCAGTATAAAAATACATCATCAGGATTATTATTGTTGGTAGAATCACACTCCTGAAAGAACCTGATTATGTTTGATGCTCGACTAGATTATCAGTCAAATTTACAGAAATATTAATAAACCACACCTAAAGAAATATAAAGAATGTAAATTCAAGTTAAAGGTTTAATTTATATCAGACCACAAAAATACAGAATATTTAGTGCAACACAATAAATACAATATTTTGTGACTTCTTACCTTTTTTGTATTTGGAAATCAAACAGACTATGATGATGATGATGATGATGCACACAACCAGAATCACTGGTATTAAGATGTAGATCCATGTCCAACTAACTACAATAAAATGAATGAAACATTAAAACAACAAATAGTTTATAAGGACACTTTATTGTATTCTAATGTCTTTAGCTGATCTTTGATAATGAAATCAAAGCTCATCATTTAGTCATTTAATGTCTGTTAGAACATGTTGTGTAACTCCTATGAGGACATTGAGGACATTGTCATGTTTAGGAAAAACATTAAGATGCATTAATACATAAAATGTGTTACAGCAGATATTTGTTGGTGTGATAACTCACTTTCCATGAAGATGTTGAACACTTCTTCACTGCTGTGGGAGCTGACTGGATTTTCAACTATACAGCTGAACCACTGCTTCTTTTCTTCCTAGAAAGGAGAAAAACAATATTAGCTGAAAGCTCATAAACCAAACGTACAGATTTGTGAGGAGTTCATTTTTATGGAGCCTTTGTTTTTGTCAGTCATCAGCTTTTCAATACTGTACATGTAATCCAATATTTAACACGTCAGCAAAATTAAATGATCTGGTATAAATGATTGTATACTAGACTGGATTTCAAACTCAGTTCATCCCTGGTACAATTTAATGCTTACAGAAAAAAAATTAAATAAATATATATTTTTCTTCAGTCTGGATTCTGCCTCAGCTGGTCACCAACTGATGCCTGAATATGTGAATCAATTTAAAGACTAGATTCTGGTTTATAGTTGTAACAGGATTTATCTGTTAGTGATGAGACTAACTTTTCTTTTCTTTTGCACCTGACGAAGACCTTTCGGGGTCGAAACGTTGTGTTGGTATGTCATTAAATCACGGGAGCGCATAATACAGTGTGCGGGTGTCTTCTTTCTTATTACAGCTGCAGTTATTTTCACCCAGCACCTGTTAAATTAAGTTTAGATGTGCGTGCATATTCATTTTTTAGTGATGAGACTCACAAACATCATTATCATGTGTATACCTTTGTTATTTTAAGCTCCTTGGTTGAAGTCCACCTCTTATCATCTGCTGTCCACCAGTAGGTGACTGGTTCAGCTCCTGTGGTGCTGCCATCACAGGTGAAGACACAGTAGGTCCTCTCAGGATCACACAATACGTAGAGAGTGGGTTTAGGGACAGGAGCTGATAGAAAATGAAACAAAAAGACATTTCCTTTGAATTTAAGGCTGTTTTGATAAATTAAAGCACATTTCAAAACACATTTCCTCCACTTACAGATAACCAGGAGTTGAGTCTTTTTGTTGAATTTGCCGTTGATCTCTGCTGTGTAAATGCCGCTGAGTTCTCGAGTCAGTCCTGTGATCGTCATCACTCCAGTTGAAATGTCCAACGAACCACGATCTGTAAAAATACACAAGATTATCTTCCAAATGAGGATTTATAGAAATCTTACAGTATGTTGTCAACTAGAGCCACTTATTTCCAGTGTTGGTCACTTAAGAGTGGGCAGCTGGAGAAATATGCACTTTAAAACACTAAACATGTTTGTAGAACAGCTGATTTACATACAAAAAAGTAACCCAATTTACATTTACTACCCATTGATTATTATGTAATTAAGGTATTTATACATATTCAGATGTTTGGGGACTATCTGCATAAGTTCAGGTAAAAATTCAAAGCTGGCTATTCATTGTATTTGTTAAATGTAATGGGTTATCCTGCTTAAAAAACTCAATTCATGTAGAAAACACAATTAAAAGCTCTGTACTATAATACAATCCTTTAATATGGCCAAAATCTGAAATAAACTGTATACATCCTGAAAAGAATCCCTTGAAATGTAATTTATTTTAAATCAAAATCTCAATACAAATGTATCAAAAGCTTCAAACTAATACAAATCTTTGATTTCTGGATACCAAACGCCTTGATTTAGATTAAATTTGTACCTTTGAATTGTCGGTAGGAGTAAGTCTTGTCTGCATACCACTCCATGGCAACATTAGGTCCATGTTTCCATGTTATCCTGGTGATGGGATTCTCCACAAAGTCTGGTGTGAGAACAGCTTTGTCACCTATTTTCCTGTAGAGTTGTTCTTCTGCAAAATAAAATAAAACCAAATTTCTCTGTTTAAAGTCATATGGTACACCTAATTGTTCTCCTCCTTTAAACCAAAACACGTTGTGTGCTTACATGAGCTTGAACCAACCAATAATATCATGACATCCACCCATCAATCAATCTTCAACTTTTAGCAGCACAGTGCTAAAATTCATTATGTCATGCCCACTTTTCAACAGCAAAAGTTTAATATAATGGATGAAAAAATTATTATTTTAATCCATCTTTTAAGCTCCCTCTTGGGGCATCAATGTTGTTAAATGTGTTTGAATATAAAGTCACCAAAAACAGCTGGTTAGTTAATTAGCTTAGCTTATGTTAAAAGACAGGTTCATATTTAGAGTTTATCTTAAAACAGTCAGGAGACCAAACAAGCACTGAAACCTGTTTTTCTTGCTGTAATGATTCCTCCTGTTCATACTGACCATTAGAAGATCCCTTCATAATGTTTACAATGGAAGTGATGGAGGACTAAATCCACAGTCCTTCTTTCTGTGGAAACATGTATTTAAAGGTTGATCCGAAGCTAATATGAAGCTTCAGTCGTCCAAATGAGTCAAATCAAGTCTTCTATGTTTCAACTTTACAGTGTTTTTAGTGCCAAAGTTCCTCTTTTTGTTACTATACTTCCACCACAGCTGATCCCATCGTTGATAAGACACTCTGAGGTGCCCCAATATAGAAAGAAAAACTCAAAGCTCATAATTAAATGTCTGTTAGAACATGTTGTGTAACTCCTATGAGGACATTGAGTACATTGTCATGTTTAGGAAAAACATTAAGATGCATTACTACATTAAATGTGTTACAGCAGATATTTGTTGGTGATATAACTCACTTATGAAGGGGTTGAAGACTTTTTCACTGCTGCTGGAGCTGACTGGATTTTCTAGTGTACAGCTGAACCACTGTTCCTCTTCCTCCTTGAAAGGAGAAAAACAATATCAGCTGAAAGTTCATAAACCAAACAGCACAGTCTGGATTCTGCCTCAGCTGGTCACTAACTGATGCCTGAATATGTGAATCAATTTAAAGACTAGATTCTGGTTTATTGTTGCAACAGGATTTATCTGTTAGTGATGAGACTCACAAACATCATTATCATGTGATACCTTTGTTATTTTGTGCTCTTTGGTTGAAGGCCACCTCTTTTCATCTGCTGTCCACCAGAAGGTGACTGGTTCAGTGCCTGTGGTGCTGCCATCACAGGTGAAGACACAGTGGGTCTTCTCAGTATCCCAGGATACAGAGATGGAGGGTTTAGGGACAGCAGCTGATAGAAAATGAAACAAAAAAACACTTCCTTTGAATTTAAAGCTGTTTTAGTAAATTAAACCAAACTTCAAACACATTTCCTCCACTTACAGATAACCAGGAGTTCAGTCTGGCTGTTGACTTCGTTGTTGATCTCTACTGTGTAGATGCCGCTGTCGTCTCGAGTCAGTCCTGTGATCGTCATCACTCCAGTTGAAATGTCCAGTGAACCACGATCTATAAAAATTTAGTTTTAGTTTATCTTTAAATGAGGATTTATAGTCATCTTACAGTATGTTATCAGCAAAGGCCAATATTATATGAATCCCTTATAATCCAATTAATTCACAACTGAAAATATTTAGACCCTTATTTTCAACCAAAATTGAATGTTTGAAATTTAAAAAAAAATAATTTGTAAAATCTTTGATTTCTGTCTACCAAACACCTTGATTTAGATTAAATTTGTACCTTTGAATTGTTGGTAGGAGAAAATCGTGCCTCCATACCGATACCACTCCATGGCAATATCAGGTCCATGTTTCCATCTTATGCTGATGATGGGATTCACCACAGAGTCTGGTCTGAGAACAACGTTGTCACCTATTTTCTTGTAGAGTGGTTCTTCTGCAAAGTAAAATAAAAACAAGTGAACAGAAATTTCTTTTTAAAGTCGAGATGAAATGAAAAATGCATTTTAACCCGTTTGGGTCACATCCACAGTCATACAGTGCACCTTTTCAACTAAAAAAGAAAAAAAATTGTATTATAATCAGTATATTAGCTGCAACAAGTTACACCATGGATAAAGAAAATTATATATAAATAAATAAAATGATAAATAGACAAATGTGTGAATGAATTAATAAGTTAATAAATAAATTAAATATATATAGGCCTCAATGAATAAACAAGCTTATGTGCTGGTTCCCAGCCTGTAGGGGCAGACCTTCAAAGGGAAAGAAAAGAAATAAGAAATAAACCTTCATGTTGTGCTGTTGTGTTTGTTATAATTTCCTCTGGCCTCATATTTGCTTTTCAGTTTAATATTGTATAGTTGTATGTCTATGGACCTCTAATACTTCTATAAATGAAACCATCTGAAAAGAAAAAACCTCTGTTGTACTGTTTGTAATGTACTGTTGTTTTAAGACCGACTGGAAACGTGAACCTTTAACATATACTTATCACTACATTACTGTGTGTTATGACATCTTATTAAATATTTAAATACATATTTTATTAATGTAAAATAGGAGAACGTAAAGTGACCAAGCTGACTTTAGTCAATTTTCAAGATTTAAAACCTCTTATGACTCCTAATCACATCACTGTTCCTTAAACCGAATTAACAAAACTGTTCACAGCCAAATATTCACAGTTAAAAGACTTCAAATGTACATTTCCTGTTGTCACTGAAGCCTCTAAATCGTGTAACAGAAACTAGACTTATTCTCCGGGCTACAAAATTCAAAGTGAAATCTAAAAATAAATGACACAAAGCAACACGGAGACATATGACTTTATAAGATGTATAACATTACATTTTTTTATCAACATGTCAGTTTAAAAACAGTTTAAATGATCCAAAACTTACCGATGGCTCTCACTGCGGTCCAAAACAGAAAGTAAAATATCCACATTTTTTTCTTATCATTTAGTCTTCAATAGAAGTAAGACACGTAAAGTCACGATGATTTTGATGATATTTTAAAATATTTCGAGTATACAGATATTTATTAATGTTTTCACAGAGTGAAAAAGTAGGAAGAGTTGCCGCTGAGTAAATAAGGAAGCGAGGGCGCAGTTTACAGGTTTGCGTCTTATCCGATTCTGGTTTCCTAGATTGGAGTAACTCTCGCGAGATTTGTTCCCCATATTTAATTATTGAGCTCGTTGCACAACATAATTATGTTTTATGATGATGTGACACGGCTTTATTTAAGTCCTGGTTGTATTAGACACACAATACACTCCGTTTGACTTAGGTAAAGATCAAGATTTGGATCACTCTCGCGAGATCTTTCGCAAATGTAGGGTTACCGCCCAGACACAAAAGCGCTTCACCACACCGACCACGGTCTTTGGTCAAACTTGTCGCAGCATGGACAATGAAATGTGAACTTTAACAGCTAAACAAAGTCTCAGAAAGGCATAATTTCTTTTAAAATGATTTAAAGCCATCATTAAAACCTGTTTTTATTCTTTCTCCTATACCAAAGTACACTTCCTCTTTTCTTTGCGCATGTCGCATCACGTTCGTGTAAAACACTTTGTGGCCAATGTCAATAAATATCACTGTGGCGAAGCGTATACTTACCTTTTTTTTCTTTTTTTACTTGAATGAAGCCCCCAAAAATCAAACTTCCTGCTGTGAAACTGGAACCATGACATTACTACAGCGATAAATATTAATAATTGTATTGTCTTTGTTCTATTGATTTTACAAATATGATACTTCTGCAATTCAACTTTTAACTGTGCAACACAATGTCATTATGGGCTGTTAAACCTGACACCCTGAGGGACGTCTGTGACTCCAGGGAGCTGTGAATCCTGCACACCAAGAACATGATTGAGGGATGTTTAGTTTATTTTATATTTCACTTTTCAGCCCTCATTTCATTTCTCTTATTAATCATCACCTATCCTGCTCACTAAGGACAGGATATGAGAATAAAAGGCGTTTATTACACTGCAGCGCTGCTTCCTGTCAGACAAAGTGCAGGTGGAGAGTTTGTCCACCAGATGGCGCCAAAGGAAACAACAACAGAGGAGAACGTCTTTACAACAGTGAATAAATCTGGGTGTAAATATGACTGTAAATAGTTAAAATAGTCCATATCTTTTGATGGAAGCGTCACCACAGTTCTTAAAATGCCTATTTTCCACTGTTTTATGAATCTTAGTTTATTTTTCTTGTTTGTGCTGCATGAGTGAGACTTTATTTTGCCTGCAGGGTTGAAAGTTCAGTTTCTTTTATATGTCCTCAGGTACCTTCCCTGAATTTGGAGTGTGCAAGTATTCTCACTTTTATGGTAAATGCAAAAGGGGATTCAGTGACTTTTTTCTGTCAGATGTCTCACTTTCCAAAGGGTTGCAGGAGAGAGGCTATGACATCTTTATTCTACCCAAGCATACCAAAGGGTATATTATACATCTGTGGCATTTTCAGAAAATATATATTGAAATGAGATTAACTTGTTTATATTCCCATGAAGCATAAAGCATGTTATATTTTCCATCTATAAATTAAAACAATTTGGTTTTGGGTTGCACGATGACCCTTTTTGACAATTGCGCACAGATGAAATTACCTCACTCAGTCTAAAGAAATTATATTTTAATTTTAACATAGTTCAACATCAACCTTTCATCACAAAGCCATGTTATAACTTAATGTTGTTGTCAAACCATCTACTGTTCTCATAGTAAAATATACTTATGCAACACTTATGTGATTAGATTAAACCTCAAGAAACATATTCAAATTTAAATTCAACATATAAATAGTTACCATATACAATCATTAACTCAAAAATCTTATCACAGTCACATGTAGTAAAAATGTGATAAAATCAGAAAATCAGTATGTCCTTAGTTGATCACACATATCAAAGTTTTACCATGATTATAATGATTAGACATTTAATTTACATGATGTTCAAATTTGGCTCAGATGTGCATAGAGATTCAAGGAATGTGAGAATTTGTTTTATGATTTGTCTTACATTAAGCCCAAAAGATTGGAGTTTTCGCTCCGTGTTTACTGAGTTGTTGGTCCTTTCTGCTGGTTCAAACAACCCCAAAAGTCATTTATGTTGTCAGAAATTGTCTCTCAGTAAATCCCTCTTGTTTTTGTCAAGCATTTGCAACAGCAGCAGCAACAGCAACAGCTGAAGCACATGGCCAGAATTGCTCCAATTAGTGTGAAGGTTGGTGCCCCATTCCCTACAAAAAATGAATTAATAGATCATTAAAACAACAAGTGGCTTCCGAGGATGCTGTATTGTATTCTAATGTCTTTAGCTGATCTTTGATAATGCACTCTGAGGAGCCCCAATACAGAAAAATAATGAACTCAAAGCTCATCATTTAGTCATTTAATGTCTGTTAGAACATGTTTTGTAACTCCTATGAGGACATTGAGGACATTGTCATGTTTAGGAAAAACATTAAGATGCATTAATACATTACATTTATTACAGCAGATATTTGTTGGTCGGATAACTCACTTTCTATGAAGGGATTGAGGACGTTTTCACTGCCATTGAAGCTGACTGGATTTGAAAATGCACAGTTGAACAATGACTTCTTTTCCTCCTAGAAATTGGGATAGAAAGCCTGAGAAAATGTTCATAATAACTGACAAACTAAACACCATATACATTCATTGAATAAAGATTAGAAACATAAAATGCACATTTCTCACTAGAAATGTTATAATAACCCATTATAATTCCCAAATGATCTTAACATATTGCATTTTCCAACCATTTTGTAAGCTACATGTAATATTTAGAGTTTTAGATCTGACTTTTTTGATTTTCTGCAGGTTTGCTTGTTCATGTTGCTGTTCAGTTTATTTAATTACTAATTGACAAGGGAAAATGCACAATACATTCATTGTACCAGATATAGTTAAAGCCACACAGCCTAAACAGCACAGCCTGGATTCTGCCTCAGCTGGTCACCAACTGATGCCTGAATATGTGAATCAGTTTAAAGACTAGATTCTGGTTTATTGTTGCAACAGGATTTATCTGTTAGTGATGAGACTCACAAACATCATTATCATGTGTATACCTTTGTTATTTTGTGTTGGTTGGTTGAATTCCATACAATGTCACCTGACCTCCACCAGCAAGTGACTGGTTCAGCACCTTTGATGTTGCCCTCACAGGTGAGAACACAGTAAGTCATCTCACATGATACAGAGATGGAGGGTTTAGGGACAGGAGCTGATGGAAAATGAAACAAAAAGACACTCCCTTTGAATTTAAGGACGTTTTAATAAATTAAACCAAACGTCATACACATTTCCTCCACTTACAGATAACAAGGAGTTGAATCTTGCTGGTGTCTTTATTGTTGATCTCTGCTCTGTAGATGCCGCTGTCGTCTCGAGTCAGTCCTTTGATCGTCAGCGCTCTAGTTGAAATGTCCAGTGAACCACGATCTATAAAAATGCACAAATCTTGCTTCTAAACAGGGATATTTTATTGTCTTACACAGTATGTTGTCAGCTAGAGCCAATTATTTCCAGTGTCGTTCACTTAAGAATGGGCAGCTGGAGAAATATGCACTTTAAAACACAAAAAATATTTGTTGATCTTTGACTACCAAACACCTTGAATTAGATTAAATTGGTACCTTTGAATTGTCTGTAAGAGAAAGTCTCATTTCCATACCACTCAATGGCAATATCAGGTCCATGTTTCCACACTATGCTGTAGATGGGACTCTCCACAGAGTCTGGTGTGAGAACAGCTTTGTCACCTATTTCCCTGTAGAGTGGTTCACCTGCAAAATAAAATAAAATAAAATAAAATAAAATAAAATAAAATAAAATAAAATAAAATAAAATAAAATAAAATAAAATAAAATAAAATAAAATAAAGTAGCTGCTGTGGAAGTTTAGTTCACTTGTTCCCAACCTGTAGGGGTCAGACCTTCAAAAGCGTAAGAAGTGAAAGAAGAAATAAAGCTTAATGTTGTACTGCTGTGTTTGTTATAATTTTCTCTGGCCTCATATTTACCTTCCAGTGAAATATTGTGTAATTTTATCACTCTGGACCTTTAGCACTTCTATAAATGAAACAGCACCTGACTGTTGTTTTAAGACATACTTGAAATGTGAACCAGTCTTTTTAAACACAACTACTCTACTGCATGTTGTGCAATTTCATCAAATGTTTTTATTAATTTTCTTAATGCAAAATAGGAGGACTGTTACAACACAGGTAGTAGTCTACTTCTAGGGGACAAATCTCTCTTTAAAACCTCTTTACAAATGCCTCATGTCCCCTCATCATCCCAATTGTTAACAGCCAACTCTTCACCTTTATGAAAAGCCCTATAAAAGTCCTGTTGTCACTGTTAATAGCCTGTAAATGTGGGTCTAAACAGAAACTATACTTACCTGAAGGTGTGGACAAAAACGTAAATAAATAGAAACCGAAAAACAACACAAAACATGCACAGAAATATACCATGATATTACAATCTGCTCAACATCTCAGTTCAGAAAAACTGTTTAAATTATCCAAACCTTACCGTTGGCTGTCACTGCGGTCCAGAGCAGAAAGTAAACCAGCCACATTTCTCTGTTCTCAGTTGGGTTTCAATAGAGGTAAAATTCAAGGTGATTCTGTTGATATTTAGGAAAGGTCGCTGCTGACAGTCACAGGTGAGCGTGAAGGGTGAAGTGACAACAGAAAGGAGGTGCCGCACCTGCATGACGCACTTATAACTTTCATTTATTAATATTTTATTATACGTTTCAGTCACGAAGGGAAAGAAATTTACTTTAAGATTTTCAGTCTTTGAACTACTTGAGTGATATTAATGTGGTGGAGAAGTAGAATAACTAACAATGTGTAATGACACCCAGTATTTCTGCATTTAAAAACCTCTGAAACGATCTCATTTTAAAAAGACCTACAAGCAGAAATGGACGAATAAAAATTAGCATTCAACAGTTGTGTTTCAAATGGCATTCACTGGCATTTTTTAGACTTACTTGCAAACATAAAACAAAACTGGAATGTGAATTTAACGACACATTTTAGAAAGTTTAAAGTCTTTTATCTGAGTATTTGAGTACTTTTCAGTCCTCATTAGTCATCATCTGTCCTGCTCACTAAGGACAGGATATGAGAATAAAAGGCGTTTATTACACTGCAGCGCTGTGTACTGTCAGACAGAAGGTGCAAGTGGAGAGTTTGTCCACCAGATGGCGCCAAAGGACATCAGAGGAAAATATCTTTACAAGAGTGAATAAATCTGGGTGTAAATATGACTGTAAATGGTTAAAATAGTCAAAATGTTTTGATGGAAGCGTCACCACAATTATTAAAATGCTTATTTTCCATTGTTTTATAAATCTTAGTTTATTTATTTTTCTTGTTTGTGCTGCATGAGTGAGACTTTATTTTGCCTGCAGGGTTGAAAGCTCATTTTCTTTTAATTTATTAATTATTTTGTACAAGGTCATACACAAGGTCACAGCTTGTGATCCTCTTTCAAGTGTAATTGTTTTTTTTTGTCCCTTTCTCCTGCAAAATTACTGCAACCAAACCTAATAAGTCGACAGTCACAACAAGTGAGCATGAATGAAGAAGCAGTAGCCGCCCCTCATACCTTAAACCCATGATGGCCACACCTACATGTGCTGATGACTGAGCCACTGTCATTTTATTCATATTTTATTCAAATAAAATAAAATGATATTAAAATAAAGGAAATAGTTCATAGTAGCTCAAACTGTGTATATTCCTTTGGAACAATGAAGGGAAAGCTAATTCAACTTGTCAAAAGAAATTATCTTTTAATTTTAACATTATTCAACATTAACCCTTGGTGTAACCCCTAATGATGTAATCTTCAAAAAGGAAGATATAAAAAACAATACAGTACAAGACAAACAATTCAAATTCAAATTAAATAAGCAACATTTACAAGCAATTCATTACATATAAAACAACATTATACAAAATATACATTAGTAACACTTCTCATGATGCCTACACATTCAGACCTCATTGATTCAACTTTCTCAAACCATCTATCCTCAATTTAAAATACAGTACAAGCAAAACTTCCATGGTTTTATTAAACCTTCATAAACATAACATTTAAATTATGCTGGTAACAAGCTTGAGATCAAGACAGATAAAATTGGGTAGTTTTCCAAAAGGCACATCATTAATAAAAACAAAAAAAGTAGCTGGAGTGCCAAAAAACCAGAGGCGACAACATCTTGGCAACCAAAAAGTTGATCCATGTTCTCTCTTTATCTGCTGCTGCTTGTGAGTGTGGCCTCAGTGACATGATGAACATTAAAACAGACTGTCGGACTGGCCATGCGGTTGCTCGGGTGTGGGAACTGTTATACATGAGCATGGAGGGGCACCAACTCACGTCTGATGCTATATTGACTGTTGTCCTTCACTTGGGTTTGGATCATCTCTGTGGAAAACAACATGAAAATAAAATAGAATTGAATTTTCCATGTGATGTTTCAGGAGTCTTTTTAAAGAGGTTAAAGTATATTACCGCTTAGATTATTTATTAATTGTTCTTTGTATTTTCTCTGTCCATAAATTTCCCAGGAAAGAATTGGATAATTTTGCTCTAATAATAACTGCAGCAGAAAATAATAACCTGCTATCTAGTCTTTATCTAGTCTTTATGCTAAGCTAACTGGCTGCTTGCTGAACATATTTATCAGACTAATATGAGAGTTGTTTATCAGTCTTCTTAATCAACTCTTGGGCAAAACATTTAAACAATGTGAAATTATATTCCTTTAAACGTAACAGTAAACAGCCTTTTTTCTCTCATCACAGTATTTAAAACAAAACTCAACTATTAAAGTCCAGCTCGTAGGAGTCTCCGTTCACTGTGAAGGGCATTTTGTCGTGGGGTTTTTCCTGGTACCAACTCTCAATGTCATTAATGGTTACTGAGCATTTATTTGGAGGGTCAGTCTGTGGAAAAAAGTCCAAACAAATCATAATATTTCTGAAATATATTTATTGTTCAGAAACAAATTTAGTTCCTCAGTTTAATATAAACTCCACTCTGCAGCTAACTTACCTTTTCTCTGAAATCATGCCATCTTCCTCTCTTTCCTGCAAACTCCCATTGTGGTTTGAGGTCTGTGTTGTTTGTTACAAGAAAAAGAAGAGATTGTGTCAGTTTGATTCACTATAAACCTTTTCCCCCGTTTTTTAAAACTTCTGGCAGGTTACAGGAAGACAAATACATGTCTTCAGGTTTATTTACGGTGGCCGGTAAGTGCAAAACAAAATTACAAAGTGCAAAACACTTTTACAAAGCATGAAACAAATTTACATGTTGGGAAACATTTGTACATGTTGTTAAACAAAATTACATAAGCCAAACACTTTTACCACAGACAAAACAAATTTACATTTTAGAAAACAAATTTACAAGTTGCGAAACAAATTTGTTTTTTAATATGTAATTTTGTTTAACAACATGTACAAATGTTTCCCAACATGTAAATTTGTTTCATGCTTTGTAAAAGTGTTTTGCACTTTGTAATTTTGTTTTGCACTAACCGGCCACCGTATTTATTGAC
The DNA here is from genome assembly GCF_963691925.1 of Scomber scombrus. Classification (NCBI taxonomy): domain Eukaryota; kingdom Metazoa; phylum Chordata; class Actinopteri; order Scombriformes; family Scombridae; genus Scomber; species Scomber scombrus. Next base: position 3,947,641 of record NC_084993.1, on the reverse strand, counting down.
CATATCAACAGCTCTGCTAAGTACCATCCACTTCTGACACTTTGTGGTAAGAAGTGTAATAACTCCTACTTATCACAGTGCCCCAGTGACTGCTCTGTAAAGCTGGTGCTGCTTGAACATACTAAGCAGTAAGAGCAGTGAGTTGAGACAATTATTTAATGTATTTTAATGAGCATTAAAGCTTCACTTATCTATATTTTTACATGAACAATGACTGTATAATGTGAAACGTGTCGGTCATAATGACAAACCCAGAATGAATCCTGCACTTCCCCTCAGCTCTAAAGGTTTTTTTTTCTTTTTAACAGCTCAGATAAATCCCAGTTCCCAGTAACTGTAGATGTCAGATAAACATAGTGGAATACAAAGTTCAATACTTCCCTTTGAAATGTAGTTGAAATATAAAGTAACATAAACTGGAAACACTCAACTGAAGTTACAGTAACTCAAAATTGTGCTAAAGTACAGAAAGTAAATGCAGTTACTGAGGGGAATATAACTGATGGTATCAACGGGTTAAATCAGATCTGTCAGACAGTGAAACGTCTACTTTACTGCAGATATATCAGTTCAAGGACCAACAAATTATTTAAAAAAATCAATTGTTCTCATTCTCGGGGTTTTGGTTTGCAATTATATTTGATATTATAATATTTTACTCACCATTGCTGGTACTGTGGGTCACAACAGATGCCGGGTCCTGGTTGAATGTATTTTGGAAATCTGAAAGCATTACTTCCATCGCTGTCAAATGAATGAAGAACAATCACAACCATGATGCAGTTATCACACAATATATATCATGTTTTACTGCTGTTATTCAAAAAATATGTTGATCCGATGTCTTTGTCAGTATTTAGTTACAAATAAATACATTTGTATAACTGGTTATCACCAGTACAAAAAAACTTTAATCTACAAATGAACACATTCATTAGTTCATTTAAAAAGTACATTGAATGGATATGAAACCGTTTTTTTCCTTGTAAAAGCTTTAATATAAATTACTTCTAAAGTGCTGGATTTGTGCATAAAAATTTAAAATTATTAAAAAATACTGTCATGTTAAATACTCAAAGACAAATAGCTGATTAATGTGAAAATGTCTTACCTTGCTTTGTCCTGACAACGAGTCCTGTATTAAAGATGAATAAGTGTGTGTTAACTCACTGGAATTCTCCATTAATCTTGATTTGTTTTATAATTTGAGTTTATTTTCCAGTAAACAGACTGTGAGTTACTACTTAATTAACATCCACAATCAAAACCTGACAGGAAATTCTGCTGCTTCACATTTTCAATTGAGATTCATGAAATCTGCATAAAATAATCTCTTGATATTTGTTCTGGTTGTGGATGTTTGCATGAGGATAGAAACTTTGTGTCTCTCAGTATAAAAATACATAATCAGGATTATTATTGTTGGTAGAATCACACTCCTGAAAGAACCTGATTATGTTTGATGCTCGACTAGATTATCAGTCAAATTTACAGAAATATTAATAAACCACACCTAAAGAAATATAAAGAATGTAAATTCAAGTCAAAGATTTGATTCATATCAGACCACTAAAATACACAATATTTACTGCATCAAAATACAATATTTTGTGACTTCTTACCTGTTATGTATTTGCGTTTGAGATAGATGATGAAGATGCACCCAACCAGAATCACTACAAATGCTGCAATTAAGATGAACATCCATGTCAGATCACCTACAAAAAAGAATGAATAAAACATTAAAACAACAAATAGTTTATAAGGACACTGTATTATATTCTAATGTCTTTAGCTGATCTTTGATAATACACTCTGAGGAGCCCCAATACACAAAAATAATGAACTCAAAGTTCATCATTTAGTCATTTAATGTCTGTTAGAACATGTTGTGTAACTCCTATGAGGACATTGAGTACATTGTCATGTTTAGGAAAAACATTAAGATGCATTAATACATTAAATGTGTTACAGAAGATATTTGTTGGTGTGATAACTCACTTTCTATGAAGGGGTTAAACACTTTTTCACTGCTGTTGGAGCTGACTGGGTTTTCAAGTTCACACCTGAACCACATCTTCTTTTCCTCCTAGAAAGGAGAAAAACAGTATTATCTGAAAGCTCATAAACCAAACATAATGTTCAGTTTCATGGATCCTTTGTTTTTTACAGTATGTCCAGATTAACAACAGTACTGTGGCTACTTAGTCAGTCAGTCATCAGCTTTTTAATATATATGTAATCCACTATTTAGCATGTCAGCAAGATTGAATTATCTGCTATAAATGATAGTATACTAGACTCTCTGTGGAACTCAGTTCATCTCTGGTGCAATTTAAAGTCTAAGTTTTTTATGGAAAACAGTTACCGAAAATAACCCAAATAACAGCTCCCAAATTTCGTCCATTCTGTGTCTGCGTGTTTCAAATGCCAGGGACCAATTTTTGATCCCAGTCTGTCACTGTGCACATTACATTCATTAACCAGATATAATTAAAGCTAAACTGTCTGAATATGTGAATCAGTTTAAAGACTAGATTCTGGTTTATTGTTGCAACAGGATTTATCTGTTAGTGATGAGACTCACAAACATCATTATCATGTGATACCTTTGTTATTTTGAGCTGGTTGGTTGAAGTCCATCTCTTTTTACCTGCTGTCCACCAGTAGGTGACTGGTTCAGCATCTGTGGTGCTGCCACTACAGGTGAGGACACAGTATGTCATCTCAGGATCACACGATATGTAGAGGGAGGGTTTAGGGACAGGAGCTGATAGAAAATGAAACATAAAGACATTTCCTTTTAATTTAAGGCCGTTTTAGTTAATTAAACTAAACTTCATACACATTTCCTCCACTTACAGATAACCAGGAGTAGAGTCTTGCTGGGGACTCTATTGTTGATCTCTGCTGTGTAGATGCCGCTGTCGTCTCGAGTCAGTCCTGTGATCGTCATTACTCCAGTGGAAATGTCCAGTGAACCACGATCTATAAAAATGTAAAAGTTTATCTTCTAAATGAGGATTTATAGTCATCTTACATTATGTTGTCAGCCAGAGCCACTTATTTCCAGTGCTGGTCACTTAAGGCTGCAGTCTGTAAGTATTTTTGTGTTACATTTGCTAAAATTGTCATTATGATGTGACGGTAGAATAAGACACAGATAAGCTGTGATATAATTCACTGTCTCTGGGTCCACCCAGTGGTCGTAAAATGATTTGCAAGAATCCATTCGCTCCCAGTAAAACAACCAATCAGAGCCCAGAGGAGTGTCAATGCACAGTGCGTGCTCTCACTGGTCAAACAGGTTTCCTCTCTTACTGTGGGGACGAACCTTCACGTGCGTGTACGGCAGGTTCCTCTGTGGGGAGGGGCTTAGAAAGCATGACTGCAGCGCAGCAGAGAGGGAGAAGGAGGGACCTGGAAGCTGTACTAGTTCAAATTTTCTGGCAAAGTCCACTTTTTTCTCAAAACCACAGACTGCAGCTTTAAAAGTGGGCAGCTGGAGAAATATGCACTTTAAAACACTAAAGACGTTTGTAGACAATTTCAACCTAAATGTATTAAAAATGTCAAACAAATGTGTAAAATCTTTGATCTCTGTCTACCAAACACCTTGATTTAGAGAAGATTTCTACCTTTGAATTGTCGGTAGGATGAAGTCTCTTCATGCCACCACTGCATGGCAATATTAGGTCCATGTTTCCACACTATTCTGTAGATGGGATTCTCCACAGAGTCTGGTGTGAGAACAGCTTTGTCACCTAATTTCCCGTAGAGTAGTTCTTCTGCAAAATAAAAAAGACAGGTTCATATTTAGAGTTTGTCTTCAAACAGTCAGAAGCCAAACCAGCCCTGAAACCTGTTTTTCTTGCTGTAATGATTCCTCCTGTTCATACTGACCATTAGAAGATCCCTTCATAATGTTTACAATGGAAGTGATGGAGGACTAAATCCACAGTCCTCCTTCTGTGAAAACATGTATTTAAAAGTTGATCTGAAGCTAATATGAAGCTTCAGTCGTCCATGTGAGTCAAATCAAGTCTTCTATGTTTTAACGTTACAGTGTTTTTAGTGCCAAAGTCTTTTTGTTACTATACTTCCACCACAGCTCATCCCATCGTTGATAACTATAGTGCCCCAATGTATAAAAATAATAAATTCAAAGCTTTAGCTCCTTAAGGAAAAACATTAAGATGCATTAATACATTAAATGTGTTACAGCAGATATTTGTTGGTGTGATAACTCACTTTTGAAGAGGTTGATTACTTTTTCACTGCTGCTGGAGCTGACTGGGTTTTCAAGTTCACAGCTAAACCACTGCTCCTTATCCTCCTAGAAAGGAGAAAAACAATATTAGCTGAAAGCTCATAAACCAAAAATACAGATTTTAAGGAGCTGGTTTAATTTATTAGTTAAAGCGAAACTGTGTTTATAAAACTAAACAGCACAGTCTGGATTCTGCCTCAGCTGGTCACCAACTGATGCCTGAATATGTGAATCAATTTAAAGACTAGATTCTGGTTTATTGTTGCAACAGGATGTATCTGTTAGTGATGAGACTCACAAACATCATTATCATGTGTATACCTTTGTTATTTTGAGCTCCTTGGTTGAAGGCCACCTCTTTTCATCTGCTGTCCACCAGTAGGTGACTGGTTCAGCATCTGTGGTGCTGCCATCACAGGTGTAGACACAGTAGGTTTTCTTACATGATACAGAGATGGAGGGTTTAGGGACAGGAGCTGATAGAAAATGAAACAAAAAGACATTTCCTTTTAAGTTAAGGCTGTTAAATAAATTCAACCAAACTTCATACACATTTCCTCCACTTACAGACAACCAGGAGTTCAGTCTGGCTGTTGACTTTGTCGTTGATCTCTGCTGTGTAGATGCCGCTGTCGTCTAAAGTCAGTCCTGTGATCGTCAACACTCCAGTTGAAATGTTCAGTGAACCACGATCTGAAAAAATGTACAAGTTTATCTTCTAAAAGAGGATTTATAGTCATCTTACAGTGTGTTGTCAGCTAGAGACACTTATTTCCAGTGTTGGTCACTTAAGGAGGGCAGCTGGAGAAATATGCACTTTAAAAGACTAAAAATGTTTGTAGAACAGCTGATTTTCATACAAAAGCCTTGTTTTCATTTGCCCACTGATAATTATGTAATTAAGGTATTTAATTAGGCTTTAGGGGGAAAATGAATGAATACATTTTTGGATTGCAACATATTCAGATATTTGGGGACTATCTGTACAATTTAAGGCTCAAACACATGAAAGCTCAACTTTATTTTACAGTATACCTTTAAAAAGATCCTTAATATGTACTTTTTAAATTATAATTGATTACATTTTTGCAATTTGCAAATTTGTTTGTTTAAATTAACTTTCTAGAGTAATCTCGAATAAATATTAGATCCTTTGATTCTATAACTTTTATCCAGGCCATTATTATGTATTTAATTTTTTCTAATGTCCTTAATAGTCATTTTAGCAGATATATACATGCTGCAATATTGACCCATTTGTTGAATTTCTATTTCTTTCCAAGTATCTACTGAATGGTTGCATAACCAGACAGTGATTGGTTTAATTGAAACAACGTAGTAATAATTGATTAACTTTGTCAGTCCCACATGTACTTTGGTTGATTTGATTCATTTACCAATATATTTAAACTAAAATTTCAAACTAAAGGTATGAAAAATTAAATTTGTACCTTTGAATTGTCGGTAGGAGAAAGTCTTGTCTCCATACCGATACCACTCAATGGCAATATCAGGTCCCTGTTTCCATGTGATGCTGTAGATGCGATTCTCCACAGAGTCTGGTCTGAGAACAGCTGTGTCACCTATTTTCCTGTAGAGTGGTTCTTCTGCAAAATAAAATAAAAATAAAAATAAATGAATGCAGATTTCTCTGTTTAAAGTCGAGATGAAATGAACAATGCCGTTTGAGGCTTTTATGATCACATCCACAGTCATATTGTGCACCTATTTAACAATGAATGCCTCAACAAAAATCAATTTCTTTGTATTGTTATAATCAATGTATTCATTGCAGCAAGTTACACAATGGATAAATAGAATATATATACAAATAAATAAATACAATTATAAATAGACAAATGTGTAAATGGATGAATAAGTAAACAAGCTGTTTCTGTGATAGTTTATTCCACTGGTTCCCAACCTGTAGGGTTCAGACCTTCAAAAGGGTAAGAAATGAAAGAAGAGACAAAAACTAAATGTATTGGTGTGTTTGTTATAATTTTCTCTGGCCTCTTATTTGCTTTTCAGTTTAAAAGTGTATAATTTTATCTGTCTGGACTTCTAACACTTCTATAAATGAAACCATCTGAAAAGATGTTTTAAGACAAATGTGAACTCATCTTTTTAACATAAACTTACCACTACTTTACTGTGTGTTATGAAATTCTAAATATCTAAATACATATTTTATTAATGAAAAACAAAAAAACAAAGTGACAAAGCGCCATCACTATTCCTTAAACATAATTTATAAAACAATTCACAGCCAAATATTCACAGTTAAAGACTTCAAATGAACATTTTCTGTCACTGTTGATAGTCTCTAATGTGGTCATGTTGTAATGGCAAATAGGCCTATCCTCCGTGACGGTGCGAATACAAAAGTGAAACCTAAAAAAGCAACACGAAGCATGCACAGACATATATGATATTATTAAAAATATAACATGACATAAGTTTTCTCAACATGTCAGTTTAAAACTTACCGATGGCTCTCACTGCGGTCCAAAACAGAAAGTAAAATATCCACATTTTGCTCTTCTCATTTCGTCAAAAAAGTAGGACACGTAAAGTCACGATGATTACGATGATATTTTAAAGTATTTCGAGTATACAGAGATGTATTAATATATTCAGAGCGAAAAAGTTGGAAATGTTGTGTTAAGGAAATAAGGTAGGTCTTATCTGATTCTAGTTCTCTCGCGAGATTTGTTTGTCTTATATATTCATTGAGCTCGTTGCACAAAATAATTATGTTTTATGATGATGTAACACGGCTGTATTTAAGTCGTGGTTGTTTTAGACACACAATACACTCCGTTAGATTCAGTGAAAGTTCAAGCTTTGGGTTAAAATGATCACTCTTTACAAAGTTTAAAATGATTTCAAGTCATCATTGTTAAACCTGACATCCTGAGGGACGTCTGTGACTCCAGGGAGCTGTGAATCCTGCACACCAAGAACCTGATTTAGAGATGTTTACTTTGTCACTTTTCAGCCCTCATTTCATTTCTCTCATTAATCATCATCACCTGTCCTGCTCACTAAGGACAGGATATGAGAATAAAAGGCATTTATTACACTGCAGCGCTGCTACTGTCAAAGTGACAGGTGTAGGGTTTTTCCACCAGATGGCGCCAAAGGAAAAAACAGAGGAGAATATCAAGAGTGAATAAATCGGGGTGTAAATATGACTGTAAATGGTTAAACTAGACTAAAATCTTTTGGAGGAAGGATCACCACAATTCTTAAAATGCTTATTTTCCACAGTTTTATGAATCTTTTTTTTTGTGCTGCATGAGTGATTATTTTGCCTGCAGGGTTGAAAGCTCAGTTTCTTTTAATTTGTTTTTTTTCTTTTTTTACAAGATCATAGCTTGTGGTCCTAATTGTTGTTTTGTCCCTTTCTCCTGCAAAATCACAGCAACCAACCCTAATAAGTTTCATTGAGGAATTGAGGTATGAGTGGAGAAAAGGAAGTGGAATAAATAAAAGAAAAACAGTTTACAACACCTTGATTAAGAATAAGGGGGAGGGAAATTACACATACTACATATCAAGTTAATACATCTTTATTGATATGATCAATATTATATAGATATAATTTAAAAAATGTGTCCACAAACAGTAAAGCTTGAATTTAAATCTTACTTTGGTCAATTATAACAGTAAGCTCTTCTCCAAGCAGTGACCTCAGTTTACTGTGCTCAAAGAAATCACAAAAACCTTGTTAAATATCTTGAGGATACATGATTAAATACAAGATACAAATAATACAAATAATTGTTTTAAAAGACATTTAAATGATAATAAAATAAAATAAAATAGTTTATGCTCAAACTGTGTTACTCAAGGCTAAAGTAATGAGGAAAGGAAAGCTAATTCAACTTCTCCAAAGAAATTATCTTTTAATGTTAACATTATTCGACATCAACCCTTGATGTAACCCCCAATGATGTAATTTTTAAAAATAAAATACCCTCGGAAGGAACATATATAAAAAACAATACAGTGCAACACAAACAATTCAAATTAAAATTCAATTTGGAACATTTACAAACAATTAATCACATATAAAACATCATAATGAGTTGAGGAGGATCAAGGTTTGAGGTGAAACTCCATCTATGTATTGTACCAGAAGTTTGAGAGCAAGGCAGATCAAACAGGAAAGTTGTTCAAAGCCATCATATTTACAAAAAACCTTGCTGGAGTGCCAACAGCATCTAGCTTGTGTGGCAGCCAAGAAGGCTGCAGCCTCCTCCTCCTCCATGAAGCATTAAAACAGACAGTCGGGGCAGCCTTTCAGTTGAAATGCGGGGGAGACTGCTGGAAAGTACATTAAATTCAGGAATCGTCATCATATCTTCTATTCTTTGAGGAAAATACTGTAAAAGTATAGAAGCAAATTACAGGTGTCAGAAATCTTAATCATTTCTTATTAAATAATATCACTGCAACACAAATAACCAGCCTTAATATAATTAGTAGGAGCTAATCAGCATAAACATAAACCAGGAATAGGTGTGAAAGAAATATTAACTTAAACTTCCTGTCAACATGAAAATACATCCCCCGTGAATCGTCACCTTATTGTGGTGGAGGGGTTTGCCTGTGTGTCCAGTGACCCTGGGAGCTGTGTTGTCGGGGGCATTAGCCCCTGATAGGGTCTCCCAAGGCAAATTGGTCTCAGGTGAGGGGCCAGACTAAGAATGATTCAAATAACCTCAGATGAAGCAGCAACACAGGGCTACAGGAACCTTGCCTGGAAAAGGGAAACTGGGGCACCCTCCTGGAGCAGGGCCTGGGAGGGGAGCTCACCGGTGAGCGCCTTGTGGCCGGGCCTTCCACAGGGGCCCAGTTAGGCACAGCCTGAAGAAATAACATGTAGCTGCTGCCCTGTGGACCCACCACCTGCAGGGATTAAGTCTGGGGTCGGGTGCAATGCCAATCGGGCATTGGGCAGAGGCATGGGCCTAGGCGTGTGGATCATCAGCGTCACAAGTTGACTCTGGGAATGTGGAACATCACCTCGCTGGTGGGGAAGGAGCCGGAGTTAGTGCTGGAGGTGGAGTGGTACCAACTAGACATAGTTGGACTGACCTCTACGCAGAGCACCAGCTCTGGAACCAAACTCCTGGAGACGGAGTTGCCCAAGGGGAAAGGCGCCGGGCGGGTTTGGGGATACTCACTAGTCCCTCGCTGAGCGCCATTGAGTTGGAGTTCCCCCCGTGGGCGAGAGGGTCGCCTCCCTGCGAATTCGCATTGCTCAGGGGAAGGCTGTGACTGTTGTTTGTGCCTATGCACCGAACAGCAGTTCAGAGTACCTGGGCTTCTTGGACTCGCTGGGAGGCGCCCTGGAAGGGATGTGGCCCGGCGAGTCCATAGTTCTGCTGGGAGACTTCAACGCCCACGTGGGCAATGATGGAGAAACCTGGAAGGCGTTAATTGGGAGGAACGGCCTGCACAATCTGAACCAACCAATTCTGTGCTAGCCACCATGTTCGATCCATGTTCGAGCATAAGGGTGTTCATCATAAGGGTAAGTGGTACCAGATCGACTTTGTAGTTGCGTCATCTGACCTGCAGCCTTATGTTTTGGACAATCTGGTAAAGAGAGGACCAGACCTGTCAACTGATCACCACTTGGTGGTGAGTTGGATCAGGTGGTGGGGAAGGCTGCTGGACAGACCTGGGAAGCCTTAACAAGTATTGAGGGTGAACGTCTGGCAGAGGCCCCCGGTCCGTGAGGTCTTCAACTCCCACCTCTGGAGGAACTTCTCCTGCATTCCTGGGGAGGGTGAGGACATGGAGTCCAAGTGGACCATGTTCAATACCTCAGTTGTGCAGGCGACTGTTCAGAGTTGCGGCCTGAAGGTCGTCAGTGCCTGTCGGGGCGGCAACCAGAGAACCCACTGGTGGACACAGGTGGTAAAGGTCCTGGCTGGCCCTGGGGTCTCCAGAAGCAGCAGACAGTACGGGACGGGCAAGAAGACAGCGGCTCGGGCGGTTGCTGAAGCAAAAACCCGAGTGTGAGAGGAATTCGGTGAGGCCATGGAGAAGGACTATCGGATGGCCTTGAAGAAGTTCTGGCAAACCGTCAGGCGACTCAGGAGGGGGAAGCAGGGCTTAGCTCAGGCTGTTTTCAGCAGGAGTGGAGAACTGCTGACCTCGACTGGGGATATTGTCGGGCAGTGGAAGGAGCACTCTGAGGAACTCCTAAACCCGGCCAATCTTGTTCTCTGTGGAGGAGGCAGAGCTAGATGATCCAGCGGGTCACTGAGGTAGTTAAACAGCTCCTCAGTGGCAAGGAGCGGGGGGCGGATGAGATTCTCCCTGAGATGTTGAAGGCTCTGGACATTGTGGGGTTGTCATGGTTGACCCACCTCTTTAATGTCGCATGGAGGTCAGGGACAATGCCCATGGACTGGCAGACTGGGATGGTGGACCCCATTTTTAAAAAGGGGGACCGGAGGGTGTGTTCCAACTATTGGGGGTTCACACTACTCAGCATCCCGGGAAAAGCCTATGCCAGGGAGCTGGAAAGGTGGCTGTCCTGGCCGTGATACAGTAGACCAGCTCTTCACCCTTGCAAGGTTACTGGAGGGGGCATGGGAGTTCGCTCATCCAGTCTATATGTGCTTTGTTTGGACTTGGAGAAGGCTTACGAATGTGTCCCTCGGGGGACCCTGTGGGAAGTGTTGCAGGAGAATGGGGTACCATGGTCGCTGCTGCGAGCCATTTGGTCCCTATACGACCACTGTGAAAGCTGTGTCCACATCCTCAGCAGTAAGTCAGACCTGTTCTCAGTGGGTGTCAGGCTCCGCCAGGGTCCCACTTGTCTCTGATCCTGTTCGTGATTTTCATGGGCAGGATCTCAAGGCGCAGTTGGGGGGAGGAGAGAGTCCAGTTTGGGGACCTAAGAATTGCTTCTTTGCTATTTGCAGATGATGTGGTTCTGTTGGCCTCAACACACCAGGACCTCCAACAGGCAATGGGATGGTTTTCAGCTGATTTGAAACAGGTGGATTGCCCCCTCAGGGTTGGGAGGAAGTTACTGCCCCAAGTGGAAGAGTGAAAGTATCTCGGGGTCTTGTTCATGAGTAAAGGTAAGACAGAATTTGAGATCAACAGGCGGATGCCCGCATCAGCAGTGATGCGGGCATTGCACCAGACTGTCCTGGTAAAGAAGGAGCTGAGCCTGAAAGCAAAACTCTCGATCCACCATCTATGTTCCAGCCCTCACCTATTGTCACGAGATTTGTGTAGTGACCGAAAGAATAAGATTGTGGATACAAGCGGCTGAAATGAGTTTCCTCTGGAGAGTGTCTTGGCTCTTGGGTCTTAGAGATAGGGTTAAAAGTTCAGACACCTCCCTTTGGAGGTGTTCCAGGCAAGTCCAACTGGGAGGAGACCACAGGGTAGACCCAGAATATGCTGGAGGGATTATATTTCCCTTCTGGCCTGGGAACACCTTGGAATCCCTCAGGAGGAGCTGACAAACGTTGCTGGGGAGAAGGATGTCTGGGTCACATTGCTTGGCCTGATACCACCGCGACCCAGCCCCGGATAAGTGGCAGAAAATGGATGGATGGTCTATTATTGTTAGTAGAATCAAACTCCTGAAAAAACCTGATTATGTTTGATGCACGACTAAGGTTACAGAAATATTAATACGCCACACCTAAAGATAATATAGAGAATGTAAATTCAAGTCAAAGATTTGATTTATATCAGCCCACCAAAATACTGAATGTTTAGTGAATCAAAATAAATACAATATTTTGTAACTTCTTACCTTTTCTGTATTTGTATATGAAGTATCCAGTGATGCACACAACCAGAATCACTCCAACTACTACTTTTAATATGAACATCCATGTCTGATTGCCTACAAAAAAAGAATGAATTAATGATTCAAACAAATGGTATTCTGATGTCTTTAGCTGATCTTTGATAATGCACTCTGAGGAGACCCAATACAGAAAAATAATGAACTCAAAGTTTATCATTTAGTCATTTAATGTCTGTTAGAACATGTTTTGTAACTCCTTTAAGGACATTGAGGACATTGTCATGTTTTGGAAAAACATTAAGATGCATTAATACATTAAATGTGTTACAGCAGATATTTGTTGGTGTGATAACTCACTTTTCATGAAGGGGTTGAAGACTTTTTCACCGCTGCTGGAGCTGACTGGGTTTTCAAGTATACATCTGAACCACTGCTCCTTATCCTCCTATAAAGGATAAAAAAACAATATTAGCTTAAAGCTCATTGTTACAACCCAGATCGTTAAATGAAAGATGTAACATAAAAAACAGATGTTAAGGTTAGAAAAAAAAATATTTATTAACCAAGGATTACTCAAAACTCTACGCAGAGGAAGTTTACAGAAACAAAACAAGGGCCGATTGATGCTGCTCAAACAAACAAAAGAATATAACCAAAAGATGACTCCTAAAACAGAGCTTACGAATCTGTCTAATGTGATGAGAAAAAAAACCCCAGAAACAAAACCTACCAAAACCTCTAATAATGACTGATACAAAAAAACAAAAAGATGAGCAGCACCCCTACTCTTAGTGAAACTAACACAAACAAATAACTAAGAAAGGTGTATATCAGTAATAACTAAACTTGGCCCACATCCAACAACTCTCAGCAACAAAACACAGTATAGCACAGCAGTAAGGCGAGATCCAGCCGCTCTGACTGACAGGTTGCAGAGTATTTGAAAGCTCGGACTCTGATTGGTGGCTAGGGATTGGAGTGCATTGCATCTTACAGCAAAAGCCGTGGTCCAAAGCATCAAAGTTCTCTCATTGTTCTTATTTCTTTGCATCACAAAAACCTGGTATTTTTATGAGTGTGAGTGTCATGTTGGTAGGTTTGGATGTCGATGTGATGTGGGTGAGTATACGCCATTGGCGCTTGGGTGGTGGGCGTGTCACTGTGCAGTGTACTCTGATTACAGATACTTGTGCTCACCTGTGCTCAGTTCTGATTTTGTCTACGAAGGAGGGTGAGTCGGGAGGGAAACTTTCTGTTGACCGCTTAACATCACATTATGGACCTTTTTATATGCATTTTTTCCTTGCACAAGCTCATGTGTTAGCAACTATTAAAATGTATCAGCTGCACAGCGTTGTGATATGATAATAAAGGGCAATAAATTGAGTCAAAGAATTGAATGTGAATTAATTTATGGTCGCATCAATAGTTATCTCCCGTGTTTAGCCTCCCGCAGCGTGTCTGTTTTATAGTGATCGTCAGTCAGCAGCAACAACTGTAGTTAAAGCTCATTTCAGAAACAGTCTGGATTATGCCTCAGCTGGTCACCAACTGATGCCTGAATATGAGAATCAATTTAAAGACTAGATTCTGGTTTATTGTTGCAACAGTATGTATATGTTAGTGATAAGACTCACAAACATCATTATCATGTGATACCTTTGTTATTTTGTGCTGGTTGGTTGAATTCCACCTCTTATCACCTGCTGTCCACCAGTAGGTGACTGGTTCAGCACCTGTGATGCTGCCACTACAGACGAAGACACAGTAGGTCATCTCAGGATCACATGTTACAGAGATGGTGGGTTTAGGGACAGGAGCTGATAGAAAATGAAACAAAAAGACACTTCCTTTGAATTTAAGGCTGTTTTGATAAATTCAACCAAACTTCAAACACATTTCCTCCACTTACAGATAACCATGAGTTGAGTCTTGCTGTTGACTTTAATGTTGATCTCTGCTGTGTAGATGCCGCTGTCGTCTCGAGTCAGTCCTGTGATCGTCATCACTCCAGTTGAAATGTCCAGCGAACCACGATCTGTAAAAACGCACAAGTTTATCTTCTAAATGAGGATTTATAGTCATCTTACAGTATGTTTTCAGCTACAGACAATTATTTCCAGTGTTGGTCACTTAAGAGTGGACAGCTGGAGAAATTTGCACTTTAAAACACTAAACATGTTTGTAGAACAGCTCATTTACATACAAAAAAGGCTTATTTTATTTCCCACTGAAGAATAAAGTAAATTTGAACCCCATTTCCATTAATTTACCTATTTATAATTATGTAATTAAGGTAGGCTATGTAATTGTGTGTGACAGATTTAATGAATGGCTCTATGGATTGCAACATATTCAGATGTTATTTTACAGTATACCTTTAAAGAATCATAACATTTTATTAATGTGAAATTCAGAGTTAGCATTAATGTATTTGTCAAATGTAATGGGTTATACTCCTTAAAAACTCCACCAGAAAGCACAATTAAAACCCCTGTATTTTTTAATTTAGCCAAAGTTTGAGATAAACTTATTGAAAAGAATCCCTTGACATTGAATTAATTTACAACTGAAAATATTTACAACTCCAATTTAAACCAAAATCTCAACTTTAAAGTATCAGAAACTTTAAACTACTGTGTAAAATATTTGATTTTTGTCTACCAAACACCTTGATTTACATTAAATGTCTACCTTTGAATTGTTGGTAGGATGAAGGCTTGTCTCCATACCATACCATGGCAATATTATCACCATGTTTCCATGTTATGCTGGTGATTGGATTCTCCACAGAGTCTGGTGTGAGAACAGCTTTGTCACCTATTTTCTTGTAGAGTGGTTCTGTAAAATAAAATGAAAACAAGCAAATTTCTGTTTGAAGTCGACATGAAATGAAAAATGCTTATCACATCAATTGTCATATTGTGCAACTATTTAATAAAAACAATTATCAATTTCTTTGAATTGTTATAATCAGTATATTCATGGCAAGTTACACAATAGATAAAAGTAAAAAGATAAATAAATAAAATTATAAATAGACAAATGTGTGAATTTATAAGTTAATAAATAAATGAACAAGCAAGCTGTTGCTGTGGTAGTTTAGTCCACTGGTTCCCAACCTGTAGGAGTCAGATCAAAAGGATAAAAAATTAAAGAAGAGAGAAAAACAAAATGTTGAATTATTGTGTTTATTATTATTTTCTCTGGCCTCATATATGATTTTCAGTTTAATATTGTATAATTTTATCTCTCTGGACTTCTAACACTTCTATAAATGAAACCATCTGAAAAGAAAAACCTCCTGTTTTGAGACAGACTAGAAATGTAAACTCATTTTCTTCTTGTGCTTACCACTATATTACTGTGTGTTATGACATTTTATTTGAAGAGCCCCAAGCACCTCGAGTAATTTCCAACAGACTTTAGACTAATTTTAGTGAATAAATATCCCTTTAAAACCTGTTATGACCCCTCATCACATCACTATTCCTTAAACCAAAATTATAAAACTGTTCACAGCCAAATATTCACAGTTAAAGACTTCAAATGTACATTTCCTGTTTACACTGAAGCCTCTAAATGTGATCATGTTGTAACAGGAATTGTCTAACTTGATGTGTGGCTACAAAATTCATACTGAAACATAAAGAATAACACAAAGCATGTACAGAAATTACAAAGATTATAATGTCATTGTACATTTTCTCAACATGTCAGTTTAAAAACAGTTTAAATGATCCAAAACTTACCCCTAGCTCTCACTGCGGTCCAAATCAGAAAGTAAACCATCCACATTTTATGTTCTCAGTTAGACTTGAATAGAAGTAAGGCAAATAAATTCACGGTGACGGTGATATTTTTAAATATGTACAGTATACAGAGATTTATTAATTAATTAATTTCACAGAGTGAAAAAGTAGGACAGTAAGCTGTTGAGACTGAGTAAAGAGAGTTACCATCCAGACACGAAGCACTTCACCTGAATGTCCACCGTCTTGCGCTTTGTTTCATATTTTCAGTCTCTCTGTAAGTTATCGCCATAAAAGGCAAGGGCTTCATTTCCTCATCACAGCGGCGTTTCTCACGCAGATTAAACAAACCACATGTAACATGTTAGTGAACTTTAGTTTGAGGACAATTAGACAAAATCAAACTTCTCACAGCGACAATGAATTGTTAACTTTAACAGCTTTACAAAGTCTCAGAAAGACATTATTTCTGTTAAAAAGATTGGCTACTGTGATTATTTAAGCCATTATTAAAACTTTTTATTTAGCTTCTATACCAAAGTAATAGTTCTTTTTTTCTTTGTGCATGTGGTTCTGCAAAATAAAATAAAAACTGTCTAAAGTTATATAGTGCACCTATTTAATAAAAAAAATATATATATTTCTTTGTATTGTTATAATCAGGCAACAAGTTACACAATGGATAAATAAACGTACATAAACAAAATTACAAATAGACAAATGTGTGAATGAATAAATGTTAATAAATAAATGAATACACAAATGTGTAATATATAAATGAATAAACAAGCTGTTGTTGTGGTAGTTTAGTCCACTGGTTCATAACCTGTTGGGGTCAGACCTTCAAAGAAAGTGTTGTTGTGTTTATTATAATTTTCTCTGGCCTCATATATGATTTTCAGTTTAATATTGCATTATTTTATCTCTCTGGACTTCTAACACTTCTATAAATGAAACCATCTGAAAAAACCCTCCTGACTGTTTTAAGACAGACTAGAAATGTGAACTGTCTTTTTAATGTGCTCATTTTATTAAATGTTTAAACACATATTTTATTAATGTAAAAGTAATTGACATAAAGTGACCAAGTTGACTTTAATCGAATTTAGGGACAAATATCCCTTTAAAACCTCTTATGACTCCTCATCACATCACTATTCCTTAAACAGAATTCATAAAACTGTTTACAGCCAAATATTCACAGTTAGACTTAAAATGTACATTTCCTGTTGTCACTAAAGCCTATAAATGTGATCATGTTGTAACGGAAACTTGACCTATCCTACGTGGTGGTGTGGTTACAAAATTCAAATTGAAACCTAAAAAAATAACATGAAGCATGCACAAAATAAATTTCATAAAAACATATAACATGTCATATATTTTCTCAACATGTCAGTTTAAATTATCCAAAACTTACTGCTGGTTCTGACTGCGGTCCAAAACAGAATTACATTTTATGTTCTCAGTTAGTCTCAACAGAAGACACATAAATTCACGATGTTCAATGATATTTCGAGTATACAGAGATTTATGAATGTATTCACAGAGTGAAAAGTAGGGAAGGATGCTGCTGAGAGTAAAGAGAGAAGTGAGTGTGAAGGTTAAGGCAGGGTCACATGACTCACATTTAGTCTGGCACAAAGTGTTTCACCTGATGAACTGCTGTCAAATTTTTAGTTTTATATTTTATTACATGCTTTAGTCTCTCTGTAAGTTACTTTCACACGCTTCATTTCCTCATCACAGCGGTGTTTCTCACGCAGATGAAACAAACGACATGTATCATGTTAGTGAACTTTAGTTTGATGACAATTAGACAGAATCAAACTACTTATGTGAAACTTCTCGCAGTATAGACAATGAAATGTGAAATTTATCAGGTTTACAAAGTCTCAGATAGGCACCATTTCTGTTAAAATGATTGGCTACTGTGATTATTTAAAGCCGTTATTAAAACTTTCTTTGGCTTTTGTAAGTAATTACACTTCTTTACTTTGTGCATGTTGTATCATGTTCATATAAAGTACTTTGTGATTAATGTCCATAAAAAGCTCTTTAACTGACAATGTTTTGTTTTGAGTATTGGGGCTTGCAAAGGTTGAAACATTTCAACACGACAGCTGGCTTCTTCTCATAAGTCCTATTTTAGGACACATTACATCTCACTTTTATATTACTTTCTTGAACACCCTTTTTGTTGTTTTATCACAATTGTATGTGCTTTTTATTTAAAACAGCTCGGGAATATTGACATAAGGAGGATACATAGGCTATGTAACTGAGTTAATTATATTACTAGTGTTATGCCCAGCTCGTTTAAGGGCATAACAAAGCTGGGAGACCAAACACTGTAAGAGCTTGAATTAAATAAGTGATTTATTAAAAAGTTAACAAATTCGACCTATTCAACCAAGAATTTTAAAGTAAAAAATAATATGAACCAAGGCTGCTCTTAACACAATCAAAAAACTGAAAGGCACCAGCCTTCCAAAAGGGCCAGAGAGTGAGGGAGAGGACGCCATCTTGAACTTCCCCTGTTTTAGAAGGCTCCCAAAAGGTGACTTCAGTCCCTTGGTGAGGGAGGAGGGACCAGACCATCTAGGACATCGTGACTATTTTTAAAAATCATTCATGTGCAAATTGTTATCAATCAGCAGTTTCTGTGCAAAACATAACAAAAAAACAGACAATATTGTTGAAATTGCACTCATTCTTCTTAGGTAAATAGATGGTTTATTATAGTAAAGTTATAATATATATTATTTGTAGGTTATTATGCAATGGTTTTACTGGTCCGGCCCACTTGAGATCAAATTGGGTTGTACGGGCCCTTGAATTAAAATGAGTTTGACTAACCCTGATCTAGGAGCAGAGAAGACAGGAGAGTAGAAAGCAAGGCAGACCCATTTACTATGGAGGTCTAGGGACGTCATACTTCTACTACTACTACTACTATTATTATTATTATCATTATCATCATCATCATCATCATCATCATCATCATCATCATCATCATCATCATCATCATCATCATCATCATCATCATCATCTCCGGTCAAGTGTGGAACGTGTGAGTGTTTTTATTGTACCCCGACATTAATTTCTGTGCGACCCTCCACTAACAGTTTGTTTCCCGCCTCTGCCTCTCCACTTTTCTAATCAAGCTCAATCAATCAATCTTTATTTGTAGGGATGCTCGATATTGACTTTTCTACCGATATCCGATATTCCGATATTCCCCAACTCTTCATTTCGGATACCGATATCACCCGATACCGATATATGCAGGTTTTTTACACCAAAACTATTAGGTAACAACATAACATATCTCCTACTGTTGAATTAACACATTATGCCTAATTTTACTGTGATGCCCCCCTGGATGCATGCATAAATGCAACATGGCTTTCCACATGTAAACACTGTCTGCGCAAAATAAAAGAACAACTTCAACTGCACTGCCATATTTATTATGCTGCTTTGCAGTAATTGCAAATTACAAATTTACTATCCGTAAGGAACACTCGGAAATAGTTCCAAACCACAGACATAAGCCCCGTTGCTGGAGGCGGGACCTTTAATAGAAACGTCCTCTCACTCGCTCCTCTCAGCTGTTGTGTCTCCAGCAGAGTAGGACCCAGATAAGACCCACCGGACTCTGACGGTGACGTCACAGAGGCCACTCGCCGAAAGCATAACAGAGAAAATGACAACGAGGAGGTAAACCTCGTTTCTGTTTGTGTTTTCGTGTACATGGCGGTGGACGCTATGAACTTGTTAGCCACTGTTAGCCACGGTTAGAGACCCACGAGTCTAGCGTGTTGTTGTTGTTATACGTCATCAAGCACGCGCCGGTAAACATCCCATGCTGTGTTCATGCAGGCTCGGAAATGCTGAAGCCTACAGAACAAATATCGGTTATAAAAACCCGATACCGATACTCCCCGATATTAACTTTTTAATTAAATATCGGCCGATAATATCGGAGGGCCAATAATATCGGACATCCCTATTTATTTGTATAGCGCCAAATCAAAACAAATTAATCTCAAGGCACTTTACACATAGAGCAGGTTCCAAACCGTACTCTTCAGGTTTTAATTTTAAAGAGACCATGGGAGAGGTAACTGCAATCCATGGGTGATGTACGCATCTTTTCTGTTTGTTAGTTTGAGGTTTGCTTCATATACTAACATGTTTCTGTGTCGTTTGATTTGTGTAGGGGCTCGTATGTGTTAACTTGACTGACCTGAGGATTTTGTTGTTGTTTGTTTCTGTGATCAAAATAAACGGATGTCCTGTTCAAAATCATTCTGCCTGAGTCTCTGCTGCTGCAATGTACACAACGCACACACGTCACATCGTCAACCACCACCGGTTACAAATAGATTAGTTCAACTATCACCCACCCCCGAGTTTGTGTGTTGCTGTAAAACGTGTGATGTGTTTTTCTAAGTGAATGTCTACTACATGGTAAAGCAGCTTTTACACAACTGGAACAAAATGAAGCTTAGCGAAAGTTCAGTCAGAAGACTCTAAAACATACAGGCATAACTGGTAACTTCTGCCTCCTTCAAGCATGCTCATCTATTACCTAGATTTCTATGTCTAGGGCGTTATTTCAATTGTTGCTAGTGACCTGTCGATCTCAGCAACCAATAGCAAATCGCCACACTTCAGCCTTAGCCTATCATCCTGTAGCGGTCCGTTTAAATGTGCCTCTCTCCCTTTGCTTCACTCCTGTCATACAGCTGTTCCTGCGCCCCACCACCTCCCCATCTCCGCCATTCTCTACAGGATCTGCAGTCTATTCCCATCTGCCATATTCTCTTCAGTCCCATTAGCAATTACCATCACCAGTGTCTGGACTTCATGGGGATCTATACATATATATGCAGCCGTTCAGAGATGATTCCTCATGGAGTTCAAGCGCCAAAAACTTTGTCATTATTAAGATTTTATTCATTACATATTTACAATAAATATCTTTCTATTTACTTGTCTCTCCTGATTGAACTACCAGCAGCTACGGAAATCAGCCCCAACTGTGAACATTTTTAAATCCAGGTTAAAAACACTTCTCTTTTCATGTGCTTATGATTGAGCTTTTATAAAGCATTTGCACTGTATGTCCTTTTAATGATTTTAAAGCAAATCATTATTTTATGCAGCAAACTTATATTTTATGCTCTATTCTAGTCTAGTTTTTATTTTATTTGTCTCTCTTTCTATTTTTATTTGTTATGATTGGTGGGGTTTTATTTTGTTTTTAATTGTATTTCTTAATGTTTCTATGTTTTTTACTATTATTGGGTTTTATTTCTCAAATTGTTTGTTTTTTTGTTTTTTGTTTCCAATTCTTACAGTTAAATGTTTGTTTTTATGTAAAGCACATTGATTTGCCAGTGGGTATGAATTGCACTATACAAATAAAGCTGCCTTGCCTGGCCTAATAGAATGAAGAAAATAGTTTATATTGGCTCAAACTGTGTAACTCAAGGCTTAAATATTAGAACACAGAAGGGAAATCTAATTCAACTTCTGTAAAGAAATGATCTTTTAATTTTAACATTAATCAACATTAACCCTTAATGTAACCTTTAATGGTGTAATGTTCGAAAAAAGATATAAAACAATACAGTACAAGACAAACAATTAAAACCAATTTAATTAGCAACATTTACAAGCAATTAATCACATATAAAACAATATCATACAAAATATAGATTAGTAACACTTCTCATGATGCCTACACATCCAGACCTCATTGATTCAACTTTCTCAAACCATCTATCCTCAATTTAAAATACAGTTAAAGCAAAACTTGAGGAACCTTCAGAAACATTTAAATTATGCTGGTAACAGAAGCTTTGTTGTCTGGCATTAGAAGATCGAAGTGAAATTCCATATATGTATTGTACAGCCGACAACCTCTCCTCCTTCTGATGGTGGTTGAGCTGATCCATGTTCTCCCTTTATCTGCTGTTGCTTGGGAGCGTGGCCTCAGTGAGATGAAGATCATTAAAACTGATGGTCAGAACAGGAAACTGCTATACATCAGCATTTAGGGGGCAGCAACACACGTCTGATGTTGCGTTTAGTTTTGCTCTTGAGGTTAGTTTGAATCATCTCTGTGGAAAATAAGAAAATATAATTGAATTTTCCATGTGATGTTTCAGGAGTCTTTTATTTCATTATATTATAACTAAGATTATGTATTAGTTAGCATAAGTAAGCCTGGCTCTGCTGAAGATACAATTTGTCTAATTGAATATCTAAAGTCACTAATTAACCTGTTATATCAAACTAATTTTAACACGTACATAAACCAAAATGTAAAACCAACAAGTTGTGTTTTTAGAGGTGTTTATGTTAGGCTTCTTCCTGCTTTAAGTCTTGATGCTAAGCTAAGCAAAGCTAACTGGCTGCTTGCTGAAAATATTTACCCGACTAATATGAGAGTAGTAAATTTCCAAAAATGTGAAGTGATATTCCTTAAAGTGTAACATAGAGTCTTTTAGTCAGTGTGACCCAGGTCCACTGAAGATGCAAAAAAGGAAATGTCTCTACAAACTAGCATACAGTTCGACATTCAATTCAATTCACTTTAATTGTCATTCTTATGCAGGTACATAAAAATGAAATACTGTTTCACAAGTTAAAAACACGTAAAAAAGAACATCTTGGAAGAATAACATTTCCAGTAATAAATAAATAATTCATTAATATTTTGTTGGGTTTAAATGAAGCAGTTCTTTCAAGGAAATTAATCTGAGCATCAACAGCTACTTTAAACTCTCCACAACTAACTAAACTCTAACAGTCTATTTTACCAACAGTTAGTTCCAACTTTCACAGATATTTACAGACAACTTTAAAGATATTAAACTTTGCCATTTTTCACAGTTTTTAAAAGATAACTCGACCTGTGAAGTCCAGCTCGCAGGGGTGTCCTTTCACTTTGAAGGACATTTTGTCCTGGGGTTTGTCCTGGTACCAATCCTCAATGTCATCGTTGGATACTGAGCATTTATTTTGAGGGTCAGTCTGCAGAAAAAAGTACATTCAAATCATAATAATGCTGAAATGTATTTATTATTCAGAGACAAACAAGTGTCTCAGTTAAACATAAACTCCACTCTGCAGCTAACTTACCATTTCCATGTAATCCCTCCATTCTCCACTCTTTCTCTCATACTGCCATAATGGTTTGGGGTCTGTGTTGTTACAAGAAAAAGAAGAGACTGTATCAGTTTTATTTCATTTAAACTTTTTTTCCACCTTTTTTTTTTTTAATTTTTTTACTTCTGGCAGGTTACAGGAAGACAAATACATGTCTTCAGGTCTAATGACTACTGACACCTTGTGGTAAGAAGTGAAATACCTCCTACTTTTTACAGGCTACTCTGTAAAGCAGATGCTGCTTTAACATACTAAGCAGTAAGAGCAATAAGTTGAGACACTTATTATTTTATTTTAATGAGCATTAAACCCCCAGTGACTGATGTGTAAAACTGGTGCTGCTGAGCAAACAGAGTAACTTGAAAAACTTGTTTTATTTTAATGAGCATTAAAGGTGCACTAATCTATACTTTTATATGGACAATGTATCAAATGACTGTATAATGTGAAATGTGTCGGTCATAATGACAAATCCAGAATGAATCCTACAGTTCCCCTCAGCTCTAAAGGTTTTTTTATTTTTTTTAAACAGCTCAGATAAATCTTCTGTTCAGCCAAAGTGATGAATATTTGTTTCAGAAGTTGGTGGAAACCGAACAAAACAATTAAATGGAGAGTCAACATTGTAACATTCAGTCTGTTTTAGTAGTCGTGGTAATATCACACTTTAAAAGTTCTCCATTAGTCCAGTAAATAAAAGTCTGTAGTCAGAATCTGCAGTAAAATTACAAACATGTCAGCAGAAAAATATATTTAATCTATCAAAAGTAAAAATTACTTGTTATGCAAAAAAATGGCCTCTGTGAGTGTCTATTTATGTGTAAATAAAGTTTTACTGCTCTGGTTCAAATTGCTGCTGATTTCAACTATTTAGGGACGGAGCCAAAAGGCAAGAGGGCAAGGAATCCAGAGCCTATTGTTTTTGTTTCTTTTCCTATTTTTAATATTATTATATTATCGACACTTTGAGCCTCAATTTGACCTACAAATCACGCGCTGACACCCCTGACCTAAATCCAACAGGAAGTGCACAATTTGCTGTTACATGTGGGATTTTTGACGATTCGTGGCCTCCTACAAACGTTATCTTGTCCGAGGGCGTTCATCGTGGCGGCTTCAAACTTAAATAGCTGATTTATCACACCCTGCTGCACAAAAGTTCTGAACAACTTTTTCATTACTCGTCCGGATTGGATTTTAGAAGCCCTCAAAGGTCAAGTGCCCAAAAACCCTCGCCAAAACACTCCCATAGACAAAGTCAAAAAGTCAAAAGCCTTTATTGTCATTATATTGTGAACAATACAACGAAATTAAAAAGTGCTGCTCTGACAATGAATGGGAGGAGAGTCTATCACCACTTTGACCCTAAATTTGACCACCTAAACATGCTCCAGAACAGACCAAATTTACCATGCACATCAGGTCTGGCCATAAATTTGATAAAATGGAAAAATGAATCCAAAAAGTGCCAAAATGTGCTCTCTAGCGCCACCTAGAAACACTTAGACAGCCACTATGCCTGATAGGAATGTCGTAGAAAGATCCAACCAAAACTCAATTGTTTGTCTTATCAAGACATACAAATCATGCGCTGACACCACTGACCTAAATTAAACAGGAAGTGCACAACTTGCCCTTAAATGTGTGATGCCCCTAACGGAAACCTTTCCGCTTCGCCACGACCCGACGTACGCAAGGGGGCAAGGTCCCGCCCAACACTGCTTGCAGCTTTAATTATAACAAATATTTTATATCATGATCACATGTTTTAGGAAATCTGCAAGGTTCCCAGTAACTGTAGCTGTCAGATAAACATAGTGGAGTAAAAAGTTTAATATTTCCCTTTGAAATGTAACAGAAATATAAAGTAACATAAAATGGAAAACACTCAAGTTAAAGTACCTAAAATTGTGCTTAAGTACAGAAAGAAGAAATCCAACTGTCATGACTTTGACCATCAAACCTGTTGAATATTAAAACATTTTACTCACCAGCTTCATTACTGGTTTGGGTGGATGTTTCTTTTTTCAATAGAAGACTTGTTAGCTCCTCTGTTAAAATGTTAAAAAGTTAAACTGTCACAATCACAATGCATCTGACATGCGTGAACGTTGTAGTTCCTATTTGTAAATAATGTTAACTGTAAATGAAGTAGTACATATAATTCGGTTAAACCAAAGATTAATTTCCAATATGATCTGACTGCCGTTTTAACTTCTCTATAATTAACCAGTTATGTAAAAAGTTATATAACTGCTATAACTGGTTAAACTGATGACAAGTGAGCTTCTCTGAAGCTACAAATGAACAAATTCAGCATTTTATTTGTTGCATTTTTAAAGTGCTGGATGTGCGCATGAAAATGGAACATTATTACAAATACTGTCATGTTAAATCCTCCTAAAATGATTAAAGACAAATAGATGATCAGAGAGAAAATCTTACCTGTCCTAGCAGCTTCTTCTGTATTAAAGATGAATAAGTGTGTGTTAACTCACTGGAATTCTTCATTAATCATGTTTTATTTGTAACTGTTGTTGTTTTGTTAAAAAAGTTTGAAACAATAACTGATTAAACTGATGACCAGTTAAAAGTTTTAATGCTACAAATTAACAAATTCATTAGTTTATTTTTTAAAAAGTTTTGATATTAATTGCTTTTGAGTATTATATGCAGGAAAACCGAACATTAAACATATTTTCATAATAAATACTGTAATTATTTATGACAAATAGGTGTGAAAAAGTACTTTTTTACCTTTCAGTGTCTTGTTAGCAGCTCTTTCTGTATTAAAGATGAATAAGTGTGTGTTAACTCACTGGAATTCCTCATTAATCATGATTTGTTTTATAATTTGAGTTTATTTTCCAGTAAACAGAGTGTGAGTTACTACTTAATTAACATCCACAATCAAAACCTGACAGGAAATTCTGCTGCTTCACATTTTCTTTTGAGATTCATGAAATCTGCATAAAATAATCTGTTGATATTTGTTCTGGTTGTGGATGTTTGCATGAGGATAGAAACTTTGTGTCTCTCAGCATAAAAATACATCATCAGGATTATTATTGTTGGTAGAATCACACTCCTGAAAGAACCTGATTATGTTTGATGCTCGACTAGATTATCAGTCAAATTTACAGAAATATTAATAAACCACACCTAAAGAAATATAAAGAATGTAAATTCAAGGCAAAGATTTGATTTATATCAGACCACAAAAATACACAATATTTAGTGCATCAAAATAAATACAATATTTTGTGACTACTTACCTTTTATGTATTTGTGTATTAAATAGATGATTAAGATGATCATGATGCACACAATTACTCCAACTAGTGCCTTTAAGAGGTGCCTCCAATTCTGAATACCTACAAAAAAATTAATATAATAGTTTATAGGGACACTGTATTGTATTCTAATGTCTTTAGCTGATCTTTGATAATGCACTCTGAGGAGCCCCAATACAGAACAATAATGAACTCAAAGCTCATCATGTAATCATTTAATGTCTGTTAGAACATGTTGTGTAACTCCTTTAAGGACATTGAGGACATTGTCATGTTTAGCACAAATATTAAGATGCATTAATACATTAAATGTGTTACAGCAGATATTTGTTGGTTTGATAACTCACTTTCTATGAAGGGGTTGAAGACTTTTTCACTGCTGATGGAGCTGACTGGGTTTTCAAGTTCACAGCTGAACCACAGCTCCTTATCTACCTAGAAAGGAGAAAAACAATATTAGCTGAAAGCTCATAAACCAAACATAAAGAGTTCATTTTTATGGAACCTTTGTTTTTCACAGTATGTCCAGATTAACAACAGTACAGTAACAGCTCAGATAACTACACAATGCAGAGAGAGTAACTCGGACAACAGAAAGCCTGAAAAAAAATCACTGAACAATTAAACTGATGCCTGAATATGTGAATCAATTTAAAGACTAGATTCTGGTTTATTGTTGCAACAGGATTTATCTGTTAGTGATGAGACTCGCAAACATCATTATCATGTGATACCTTTGTTATTTTGTGCTGGTTGGTTGAATTCCACCTCTTTTCATCTGCTGTCCACCAGTAGGTGACTGGTTCAGCACCTGTGATGCTGCCACTACAGGTGAAGACACAGTAGGTCATCTCAGGCTCACACGATACAGAGATGGTGGGTTTAGGGACAGGAGCTGATAGAAAATGAAACAAAAAAAAACTTCCTTTGAATTTAAGGCTGTTTTAATAAATGAAACCAAACTTCATACACATTTCCTCCACTTACAGATAACCAGGAGTTTAGTCTTGCTGGTTTCTTTGCCGTTGATCTCAGCTGTGTAAATGCCGCTGTCGTCTCGAGTCAGTCCTGTGATCGTCATCACTCCAGTTGAAATGTTCAGTGAACCACGATCTGCAATAAGTTTATCTTCTAAATGAGGATTTATAGTCATCTTAAGAGTCGACAGCTGGAGAAAAGCTGATTTCCCTCTGAAATATCAAATGAATTTTAACCCCAATTTATTTAATTTCCCTTTGATAACTGTGTAATTAGGTTTTTAATTGGGTTTGACAGATATAATGAATGAATGAGTCTATAAAATGCAACATATTCAGATTTTTGGGAACTATTTGTACAATATAAGTGACACCTTCATGCAGAAAACACATTTAAAACTCCTGTATTATAACATCATTTTATTTAGCCAAAATCTGGGACCTATGAACCTATGAAATACTGAAAAATAATCCCTTGAAATAATTAATTTATAACTGCAAAACATTTAGATCCTTAATTTGAACTAAAATCTATCTTTGATATCTTTCTACCAAACACCTGGATTTACATTAAATGTGTACCTTTGAAATGTTGGTAGGATAAAATCTCGTCTCCATGCCATACCATGGCAACATTATTATCATCATGTATCCATCTTATGTTGGTGATGAGATTCTCCACAGAGTCTGGTGTGAGAACAGCTTTGTCACCTATTTTCTTGTAGAGTGGTTCTTCTGCAAAATAAAATAAAGACAAGGGAAAAATGCCTTTTTAACCCTTTCACTGCAGCAAGTTACACACAATGGATAGAGATAGCTGTTGCTGTTTATTCCAGTGGTTCCCAACCTGTAGGGGGCAGACCTTCAAATGATAAGAAAAGAGAGAAGAAATAAACCTTGCGCCCTAATGTTTTCTCTGGCCTCGTATTTGATTTTCAGTTTAATATTGTATAATTTTATCTCTCTGGACTTCTAACACTTCTATAAATGAAACCATCTAAAAAGAAAAAACACCTTACTGTTTTAAGACAGACTAGAAATGTGAACCTCTTCTGAACATATACTTATCACTACATTACTGTGTGTTATGAAATGTTATGAAATGTTTAAATACGTATTTTATTAACGAAGAACATAAAGTGTTGCAAGCGCATCGAGTCATTTCCAACACTGACTTTAGTCTAATTTAAGGGACAAATATCCCTTTAAAACCTGTTATGACCCCTCATCACATCATTATTCCTTAAACTGAATTCATAAAACTGTTCACAGCCAGATATTCACAGTTAAAGACTTCAAATGAACATTTCCTGTTGTCACTGAAGTCTAAATCGTGTAACAGAAACTAGACTTATTCTACGTGATGGTGTGACTACAAAATTCAAAGTGAAACCTAAAAAAATAACACAAAGCAACACAGAGACATATGACATAATAACATTTACACCATATTATATTTTTTCTCAACATGAAAGTTTAAACAGTTTAAATTATCCAACACTTACCGCTGGCTCTCACTGCCGTCAGAAACAGAAAGTAAACCAGCCACATTTGTTCTGTTCTCATTGATTCTTCAAGAGAAGTAAGACACGTAAATTCAAGATAATTCTGATGATATTTTAAAATATTTAGACTAGAGTATGCAGAGATTTATTACTGTATTCACAGTGAAAAAGTAGTAAAGGATGCCGATGACAGTTTCTGCTGAGAGTAAAGACGGAAGGTTAAAGCAGGGTCGCATCTAATCTGTGGTTACAGTCAAGACACAAAGTGCTTCAACTGATGAGCTGCTGTCACATTTTAGTTTCATATTTTATTATAGCCTATGCTTTTGTCTCTCTGTAAGTTATCGCCATAAAAGGACATGCTTCAGTTCCTCATCACAGCGGTGTTTCTCAAACAGATTAAACAAACGACATGTATCATGTTAGTGAACTTTAATTTGATGATTAGACAGAATCAGATTACTTTGGTTAAACTTCTCACAGCGTAGACAATGAAGTGTGAAATGACATTTCATTGTCTGGACTTCTAACACTTCTATAAATGAAACCATCTGAAAAGAAAAACCTCTCGACTGTTTTTAATACAGACTAGAAATGTTCTTTTTAACATGTGCTCACCACTACATTACTGTGTGTTATGAAATTATATTAGATGTTTAAATATACATTTTATAAAACAATAAACATTAAGTGATCAGACGCCTCAAGTAATCTCCAACATTGACTTTAGTCTAATTTTAGGGACAAATATCCCTTTAAAACCTGTTATGACCCCTCATCACATCACTATTCCTTAAACTGAATTCATAAAACTGTTAACAGTCAAATATTCACAGGTAAAGGCTTCAAATGTACATTTCCTGTTGTCATTGAAACCTCTAAATGTGGTCATGTTGTAACAGAAGCTAGACTTATCCTGCGTGATGGTGTGGTTACAAAATTCAAATTGAAAGCTTAAAAAAAACAAGGCTTAGAGAAATAGCATGATATTATACGTTTTCTCAACATATCAGTTTAAAAACAGTTTAAATGATTCAAAACTTACCCCTGGCTCTCACTGCGGTCCAAAACAGAAAGTAAAATATCCACATTTTTTCTGTTCTCATTTAGTCTTCAACAGAAGTAAGACACAATTTGATTGTGTTGATATTTTAAAATATTTCGAGGAAACAGAGATTTACTAATATATTCACAGACTGAAAAGTAGGAAGGTTTGAAAAAGTAGTAAAGGATGCTGCTGACTTCCTCTGCTGAGAGTAAAGAGGGGAGTGTGACGGTTAAAGCGGGGTCACATATAATCTGTGGTTATAGTCAAGACTTCACCTGATGAGCTGTATTTTAGTTTCATATTTTATTATAGCCTATGCTTTTGTCTCTCTGTAAGTTATCGCCATAAAAGGACATGCTTCAGTTCCTCATCACAGCGGTGTTTCTCAAACAGATTAAACAAACGACATGTATCATGTTAGTGAACTTTAATTTGATGATTAGACAGAATCAGATTACTTTGGTTAAACTTCTCACAGTGTAGACAATGAAATGTGAAATGACATTTCATTGTCTGGACTTCTAACACTTCTATAAATGAAACCATCTGAAAAGAAAAACCTCCCGACTGTTTTTAAGACAGACTAGAAATGTGAACCTCTTCTTTTTAACATGTGCTCACCACTACATTACTGTGTGTTATGAAATTATATTAGATGTTTAAATATACATTTTATAAAACAATAAACATTAAGTGATCAGACGCCTCGAGTAATTTCCAACATTGACTTTAGTCTAATTTTAGGGACAAATATCCCTTTAAAACCTGTTATGACCCCTCATCACATCACTATTCCTTAAACCGAATTCATAAAACTTTTCACAGTCAAATATTCACAGTTAAAGGCTTCAAATGTACATTTCCTGTTGTCATTGAAACCTCTAAATGTGGTCATGTTGTAACAGAAGCTAGACTTATCCTGCGTGATGGTGTGGTTACAAAATTCAAATTGAAAGCTTAAAAAAAACAAGGCTTAGAGAAATAGCATGATATTATACGTTTTCTCAACATATCAGTTTAAAAACAGTTTAAATGATTCAAAACTTACCCCTGGCTCTCACTGCGGTCCAAAACAGAAAGTAAAATATCCACATTTTTTCTGTTCTCATTTAGTCTTCAACAGAAGTAAGACACAATTTGATTGTGTTGATATTTTAAAATATTTCGAGGAAACAGAGATTTACTAATATATTCACAGACTGAAAAGTAGGAAGGTTTGAAAAAGTAGTTAAGGATGCTGCTGACTTCCTCTGCTGAGAGTAAAGAGGGGAGTGTGACGGTTAAAGCGGGGTCACATATAATCTGTGGTTATAGTCAAGACTTCACCTGATGAGCTGTATTTTAGTTTCATATTTTATTATAGCCTATGCTTTTGTCTCTCTGTAAGTTATCGCCATAAAAGGACATGCTTCAGTTCCTCATCACAGCGGTGTTTCTCAAACAGATTAAACAAACGACATGTATCATGTTAGTGAACTTTAATTTGATGATTAGACAGAATCAGATTACTTTGGTTAAACTTCTCACAGCGTAGACAATGAAGTGTGAAATGACATTTCATTGTCTGGACTTCTAACACTTCTATAAATGAAACCATCTGAAAAGAAAAACCTCCTGACTGTTGTTTTAAGACAGACTAGAAATGTGAACCTCTTCTTTTTAACATGTGCTCACCACTACATTACTGTGTGTTATGAAATTATATTAGATGTTTAAATATACATTTTATGAATGTAAAGTAGGAGAACATAAAGTGACCAAGCACCTCGAGTAATTTCCAACATTGACTTTAGTCTAATTTTAGGGACAAATATCCCTTTAAAACCTCTTATGACTCCTCATCACATCACTATTCCTTAAAACTGTTCACAGCCAGATATTCAAAGTTAAAGGCTTCAAATGTATTTCCTGTTGACACTGAAACCTCCCCCCTCCCTGAGCTACTACCTTATCGTGGTGGAGGGGTTTGCGTGTCCCAATGACCCCAGGAGCTCAGTTGTCGGGGGCTTTATGCCCCTGGTAGGATCACCCAAGGCAAACAGGTCCGGGGAGAGGGACCAGACAAAGCGTAGCTCACAAGACCCCTTATGACGAGTAAAATATATGGTCCTCTGTTTCCCTTGCCCGGACGCGGGTCACCGGGGCCCCCCCCCCTGGAGCCAGGCCTGGGGGTGGGGCTCGATGGCGAGCGCCTGGTGGCCGGGCCTGCACCCATGGGGCCCGGCCGGGCACAGCCCAAAGAGAAAGCATGGGACCCCCTTCAAGTGAACCCACCACCCGCAGGAGGGGCCAAAGGGGTCGGGTGCAAAGTGAGCTGGGCAGCGGCCGAAGGCGGGGACCTTGGTGGTCCGATCCTCGGCTGCAGAAGCTAGCTCTAGGGACGTGGAATGTCACCTCTCTGGTGGGGAAGGAGCCTGAGCTGGTGCGCGAGGTGGAGAAGTTCCGGCTAGATATAGTCGGCCTCACCTCGACGCATAGCAAGGGCTCTGGAACCAGGGGTTGGACTCTCGTCCACTCTGGAGTTGCCGCTGGTGAAAGGCGCCGGGCAGGGGTGGCGATACTTATTGGCCCTCGGCTTGGCGCCTGTATGTTGGAGTTTACCCCAGTGGATGAAAGGGTAGCCTCCCTCCGCCTTCGGGTGGGGGGACAGATCCTGACTGTTGTTTGTGCCTATGGCCCAAACAGCAGTTCAGAGTATCCACCCTTTCTGGACTCCTTGGAGGGGGTGCTGGAGGGTGCTCCCTCTGGGGATTCCATCATTCTGCTGGGGGACTTCAACGCCCACGTCGGCAGCGACAGTGAGACCTGGAAAGGTGTGATTGGGAGGAACGGCCCCCCCGACCTGAACTCGAGCGGTGTTCTGTTATTGGACTTCTGCGCTCGTCACGGATTGTCCATAACAAACACCATGTTCAAGCATAAGGTTGTCCATATGTGCACTTGGCACCAGGACACCCTAGGCCGCAGTTCGATGATTGATTTTGTAGTCGTGTCGTCGGACTTGCGGCCGCATGTCTTGGACACTCGGGCGAAGAGAGGGGCGGAGCTTTCAACTGATCACCACCTGGTGGTGAGTTGGCTCCGATGGTGGGGGAGGATGCCGGTCAGACCTGGCAGGCCCAAACGCATTGTGAGGGTCTGCTGGGAACGTCTGGCAGAGTCTCCTGTCAGAGAGAGCTTCAACTCCCACCTCCGGGAGAACTTTGATCATGTGCCGGGGGAGGCGAGGGATATTGAGTCCGAGTGGGCCATGTTCCGTGCCTCCATTGTCAAGGCGGCCGACCAGTCTTGTGGCCGCAAGGTGGTCGGTGCCTGTTGTGGCGGCAATATCCGAATCCGCTGGTGGACACCGGCGGTGAGGGATTCCGTCAAGCTGAAGAAGGAGTCCTATAGGGTATTTTTGGCCTGTGGGACTCCGGAGGCAGCAGGCAGGTACCGGCAGGCCAAGCGGGGGGCGGCTGCGGCGGTCGCTGAGGCAAAAACCCGGACATGGGAGGAGTTCGGTGAGGCCATGGAGAACGACTTCCGGCCACCATCTGGCGTCTCAGGAGGGGGAAGCAGTGCACCGTCAACACTGTGTATGGTGGAGACGGTGTGCTGCTGACCTCGACTTGGGACGTTGTGGATCGGTGGAGGGAATACTTCGAAGACCTCCTCAATCCCACCGACACGCCTTCCGGAAAGGAAGCAGGGTCTGGGGACCCGGGCGAGAGCTCTCCTATCTCTGGGGGTAGTCAAAAAGCTCCTTGGTGGCAGGGCCCCGGGGGTGGACGAGATCCGCCCAGAGTTCCTCAAGGCCCTGGATGTTGTGGGGCTGTCATGGTTGACACGAATCTGCAACATCGCGTGGACATCGGGGGCAGTGCCTCTGGATTGGCAGACTGGGGTGGTGGTCCCTCTTTTTAAGAAGGGGGACCGGAGGGTGTGTTCCAACTATAGGGGGATCACACTCTTCAGCCTCCCTGGTAAGGTCTA
Source organism: Scomber scombrus (assembly GCF_963691925.1). NCBI lineage: Eukaryota > Metazoa > Chordata > Actinopteri > Scombriformes > Scombridae > Scomber > Scomber scombrus. The sequence continues at coordinate 3,913,838 of NC_084993.1, read as the reverse complement.
TTCGGGGGTACTGGAGAGGAGGGTCCGTCGGATAGTCGAAACTCGGATTCAGGAGGAGCAATGTGGTTTTCGTCCGGGTCGTGGAACTGTGGACCAGCTCTACACCCTCTGCGGGATCCTTGAGGGTGCATGGGAGTTTGCCCAACCAGTCCACATGTGCTTTGTGGACTTGGAAAAGGCATTCGACCGTGTCCCTCGAGGGGTCCTGTGGGGGGTTCTCCGGGAGTACGGGGTATCGGACCCCCTGATACGGGCCGTCCGTTCCCTGTACGACCGGTGTCAGAGCTTGGTCCGCATAGCTGGTAGTAAGTCGGACTCGTTTCCGGTGGGGGTTGGACTCCGCCAGGGCTGCCCTTTGTCACCGATCCTGTTCATAATTTTTATGGACAGGATTTCTAGGCGCAGCCAGGGCGTTGGGGGGTTCCGGTTTGGTGACCTCAGGATTGGGTCACTGCTTTTTGCAGATGATGTGGTCCTGTTGGCGTCATCAGACCGTGACCTCCAACTCTCACTGGATCGGTTCGCCGCCGAGTGTGAAGCGGCCGGGATGAGAATCAGCACCTCCAAATCCGAGTCCATGGTCCTCAGCCGGAAAAGGGTGGAGTGCACTCTCCGGGTCGGGGATGAGATCCTGCCCCAAGTGGAGGAGTTCAAGTACCTCGGGATCTTGTTCACGCGTGAGGGTAGGATGGAGAGGGAGATCGACAGGCGGATCGGTGCGGCGTCTGCAGTAATGCGGACTCTGCACAGATCCGTCGTGGTGAAGAGAGAGCTGAGCCGATAGGCGAAGCTCTCAATTTACCAGTCGATCTTCGTTCCTACCCCCACCTATGGTCATGAGCTTTGGGTAGTGACCGAAAGAACGAGATCGCGGGTACAAGCGGCCGAAATGAGCTTCCTCCGTAGGGTGGCTGGGCTCTCCCTTAGAGATAGGGTGAGAAGCTAGGTCATCCGGGAGGAGCTCGGAGTAGACCCGCTGCTCCTCCGCGTTGAGAGGAGCCAGTTGAGGTGGCTCAGGCATCTAGTTAGGATCCCGGACGCCTCCCGGGTGAGGTGTTCAGGGCACGTCCCACCGGTAGGAGACCCCGGGGAAGACCCAGGACACGCTGGAGAGACTATGTCTCTCGGCTGGCCTGGGAACGCCTCGGGATCCCCCGGGAAGAGCTGGACGAAGTGGCTGGGGAGAGGGAAGTCTGGGTTTCCCTGCTAAGGCTGCTGCCCCCGCGACCCGACCCCGGATAAGCGGAAGAAGATGGATGGATGGATGGACTGAAACCTCTAAATGTGGTCATGTTGTCATGGAAACTAGACGTATCCTACGTGATGGTGTGGTTACAAAATTCAAATTGAAAGCTTAAAAAATAACAAAGCTTAGAGATATAGCATGATATTATACGTTTTCTCAACATATCAGTTTAAATGATTCAAAACTTACCGCTGGCTCTCAGATATTTATTAATATATTCACAGATTGAAAAAGTAGGAAAGGATGAAAAAGTAGTAAAGGATGCTGCTGAGAGAAAAGAGGGAAGTGAGTGTGAAGGTTAAAGAAGGGTCACATCTAATCTGAGGTTACAGTCAAGACACAAAGCGTTTCAACTAATGAGCTGCTGTCACATTTTAGTTTCATACTTTATATTCTTCCGTCTCTCTGTAAGTTACTTTCACAGCGGTGTTTCTCAGGCAGATTAAACAAACGACATGTTAGTGAACTTTAGTTTGATGACAATTAGACAGAATCAAACTTCTTCGGTTAAACTTCTCGCACCATCGACAATGAAATGTGAACTTTAACAGCAGTGGCGTGCACAGATAGACACTAGGTGGTGCTATAGCACCTGCCCTTTGCACTCTGGACCAAGCAAGTGCCCTTTTGAAAGTTGTTTTTTTTTTTTTTTTTTAAACAGTGTACTGTATGTGGCCCATGTTGACCTGATAATCTATAAATGCTCGACGATTAAATGCGTGTGATAATAATGCCCCAATATGCGCCGCCCTCCTCCTCCTCTGCACACACCTCTCTTCCTTTGTCAACGTGAACGCGCAGAGCGGACACAAATGGAGGCGCGTTGCCGCAGCAGTGCACAGCTGCAACCCTCACAAACTTCCTCCCCTGCCCCACCAGCCAGGTAACACATAAATGAATCGAGTCGAGTATATTGTTTGCCCCCTAAGCCTCAGTTGACAAGCTATAGTGACGCTAGCCCAAATCAATAATAGATATGACATGATGACCACCGAGGAGGACGCTGCTTTAGAGAATGGTAATGCTCACTCTTCACTCCTCACTTCAAAATGACACTTTGTACACTTCTTTTGTTCTGGCAGGAAAAAACATATGTTTCTTATTTTGCAACCAGTACACTGATCTATCATTGTAGCTGCCTAACTTGCTAAAAACCTCTCCATGTGTGTATATTCCAGAGAAATAAGACAACAGTGATTGACTGATCAGTGCTATAGTCCAATTTCTTATTAACATATTGACATAAATAAATATGCAATTACATTCAACATGTGCCTGTAATGTTTTTTTGTGTCTCACACTGCTATAATAAGGCAGCCGGCAGTTCCACATGCTGCACAGAGTGCCCTTATTTTTCACTGAGCACCTGCCCCCCAAACTGTCTGTGCACGCCACTGTTTAACAGCTTTATAAACTGATTGACTACTGTAATTATTTAAAGCTATCATTAAACATTTTTTTGAGCTTCTATACCAAAGTAATTGCACTTCTTTACCTTGTGCATTTTGTGTCATGTTCATGCTAACTACTTCGTGACTAATGTCCATAAAAAGCTTTACTTGACTAAAATTCCCCAAAAATCAAACTTCCTGATGTCTAATAACAGTATTCACATGTTGAATACATGAAGCAAGAACCATGACATTACTACAGCGATAAATATTAATCTTTTTAGTGTCTTTTTTCTCATGATTTTACAAATATGATACGTCTGCAGTTCAACTTTTAACTGTGCAACACAGGCGTGCGTCGCGCTGCAGCGCTGTTTACTGTAGACCGAAAGTGCAGGAGGAGAGTGTGTCCACCAGATGGCGCCAAAGGAAAATACAACAGAGGAGAATATCTTTACAAGAGTGAATAAATCTGGGTGTAAATATGACTGTAAATGGTTAAAATAGTCAACATCTTTTAGAGGAAGCATCACCACAATTCTTACAATGCTTATTTTCCACTGTTTTATGGATACATTATACAAGGCTTAACAAAAAAACACCCATAACATGACAAAGATATATTCAGAACTACATTTCTGACTGCCTCTTACTTTAGTTAATTGAACTTATTTGATGTTTCAAACTTTGACTCCATCAAATTTGGTGAAATGTTTGGGAAAAAAGGTCAAAATGAGTGACAATAATGACAGAGAGGAGAAACCCCCATGGGTAGATTGATAACCTCTGTCATATCCAAAAAATTACATATTTCTGCTCTTGACTGTTGTTGTTTCTCGACTGATTTCACATGCTGATTTTTTATCATGTTTTTTTCTTCTACAAAGTTACTCCCATCCCCATAAATATTTACAGATAGCATCACTTTACAAGATTACAAATATTACTTTGATAAATGTTGATAATTAATCTTTAAGAAGGTTTTATAAGCATGAATTAAATGCTTAATATGTAGGGGAAAATGGGTTGCAGACATTAAACTTTTCTATATCTTTTTTTAACTATTTAATGGTTCATGCATACTCCTCCAATGGATGTTTCGACCAGGCTATAAAACATGTATAATTACTTGCTTTATCATTTATAAGTGTAGACTTGATGGTTTAATAAACCGTAATCAACTAAATAGCCAAAAAAAGATGTTGGATGAGGATTTTCCACAACCTGGGCCAACCCAAAAAGTTCTAAATGACTTAGAAATTATCTATAAAGCATTAATCAATGAGTCTTTTAACCATTAATAACTCCATATAGTGTTAGAAAGACTATAATGGCTACATTTGATTCACAGAAAGGCAGTAAATGGCATTTCAGATACAAATTTGGGCCTTCATCTTCCACATATTGTATTACACCATCTTCCTTCAATTTATAGTGACTTTCACTATAACTTAAAAGTGTAGATTTAAGGGTTTAATAAACAGTGATCAACTAAATAGCCAAAAAAAGATGCTGAAGGAGGATTTTCAACAACCTGGTCTAACCCCCCAAAAAGTTATAAATGATCTATAAAGCATCAATCAGTGAGACTTTTAACCATTAATGAAGCCATATAATGATAGAAAGACTACCAAGGCTACAATTTAGAACTTCATCTTCCACATATTGTATTACACCATCTTCCACATAAAGGTTGAGTTCTGGTTGTTGATGGTATACGTGCTAAAGCGACACACCTGAGTTATATCTGTGAGTGTGGGAAAGTCAGCAGCAGTCATCTCTAACGCTGTTTGATGTCATACAAAGTTTATTTACTCAAGGTTTTGTTCCAGGTTAAACATAAACCGCTTGGCTTTTTCTCAGTGGATCATGTTTCTCTAACTCATTACTTGAAGGATGATTCCTGAGGATGAGAAAAAAATCCTTAAAGACAAACCAAATATGTTCTATCAGTGTTTCTCATAAATAAGATGATCATTTCAGGGTTACATTTCTGTGTGTGGTGGCCTCCGACCTTAGAAGGCAGACAGAGTTTGAGCCGAACACATTCCTCCTCCTCTGTGAGTGTCGGACAGTTTATTTACACAAATCACAGCATCAGATTTACAGCTTAAGACGGCAGCAGACAGGTCAAAGGGTCACACAGTCGCAACCCGAGGCTACTGAAGCTCAAACATTCTCCGAACTGCGGACTCCTACAGTGTTTTTAATGGATTTTGTACTGGACCCTCTCTCTTTTTAGCTGGAAATATGTAGTTGGCAATCAGTTTGTGTGCTCGTCAACTTCATTAAAGTGTCTGCAAAAAGTAGTTTTCCCATCACTCTGGCTACCTGATTAAACTTCAGACGCCCCCTGCTGATGTGGAGTGGTATGGCATCGTATTACTCCCATCATAACCTCAAAAAATGTTTTTCTTGATACATATGGGGGAAAAAATCATAACTACGATGTAATTTGATGCTTATTGTACCTTGGAAGTATTTTAGTCTTATAGTAGTTCTCAGATCTTTACACTGGCTTCCTGTCTGTCAAATAACAGATTTTAAAATACTACTGTTGGTTTTCGAAGCTCTAAAATACATTTCAGATCTGCTGCTACATAATGAATCATCCAAACCTCTCAGGTGGTCCGGGTCACATCTGCTTTCTGTCCCACAAAGTCAAAACTACACCAAGAGAAGCAGCATTCAGTTTTTATGCTCCACATATCAGAACAAACTCCCAGAAAATCCAAATTTTAGGGTTGATATCTCACAATGCACTATAACCTTATATTCTCCTGTTTCTATCTGTCTTTACTCTATTTTAGCTTAATTTGATTTCCAATTAAACACTTTTAATTGTGCTTAAATGTCTTTTTATTTTGCCATGTGTTGCTTTTATATCCTGTCTTGTTTTTTGTAAAGGACCTTTGAATTACCTTGTTCTTGAACAAGGGCTTTAACAAATGAGACTAAAGCTTTCTATAATTAAATCATTATTTCATATAACATGCAGGCTTACCTCAGTTTTGTAACTTTGACCATGTTTAACATTATAAACAGTAAAATAACACAAAAAGCATGATATGTCCCCTTTAACACGTGAACAGCATTTAAATGTAATGATTGAAAACAGTAATTGAAACTATTTATATACATCAGGGCAGTTAAATGTACTGTATACACGCATCATAGATTATAAAAGTGGTTGTCCGATGAATATAGTGAAGCTGATTTTCTACATGTGTGTATAAAGTACAGCAAACAATCTTGTCACGTACGTTTGTGTGTATTTGTGCACTATGACAGACATGCAGGAGTTTGTTTTTCCATATCCGGCACATATGCGTCAGGCGACTATCTTCTGTCATCATCTGAAATAAATAAATCTAACGTTGAAATGCTTTCTCCCCTCTCCCCTCTCTCATTCTTCCTCTTTAACTTTCCATTACAGATTCTGTGACGTTTTGGTCCGACTCTCTTTAACCCCTCTCTCTGCTCTGATCTTGCCCTCCTTCTGGATTTTTGTGCATTTTCTACAGTTTCCAGTTTAATACCTGAAACATAAACCAGTAAACTGAGGTCTAGCGGTGTATTTTTGGCCTCAAGAGTGTCACAGAGGAGAGCAGAGTTAAGAGGCACCCTGAGCCTCTTAGAGCAGCGCTGCCAAAGTTTTCAGCCACATTTGATGGGCGGTGGGAGATAATTTCACCTCTTTTAAGTACAGCTTATGGGGCCAAGTGAGGAAACTACCACTTTTATTTACTTACTTGGCAATTAAAAGCAGAACGAGGAGTTATGTGAAGGGGGGAAAATGTTCCGAGTAATTGGAAAAAGTTGTACGAAACGCTGCAATGACAGTCATCGTTTGCCTCAACCTACAATTAGTCGCCTTAAATTGAGGAATCTACTCAGCACCGTCCTGCCAATGAGATTAATGATTATTGCAACTGTTTTCATATGTTCCTCCTCTATGTTTGCTCGTCTTTCCTCCTCCTCCCGTCCTCTCTTGTCTCTCAGGCATGTCTTACTGGACCAGCACCCGTCCTAAAACCACTGTTTCCCTGGCTGTCGGTGCCATTTCCTGCAGTTTCTGGATCTGTTTCCCCATCTTGCAGAAGTTAAAGCCTCACCTCGTCTATCTTTCTCTTTCCATCTCTCTCTCTCTGAATGATGTCTTTATTATACTCTCTCCTGTGTGAGTAATTTCTTTTCTCTCACCATGTTGTAGTCTGGTCTCCACGGCGATGGACGTTGCGTGGCTCAAGTCCTATTCTGTTTCAAAAGGCGCCTAGAAGCTGCTTGACATTCCTCACATGGTAACCTCCTTTGTAATTATCAACATTTTCATAAGTAATTTTAATTTAATGACATTATTTTTTCTCAGTAACTGTAACAGATTAGTTACATTTACTCCCCAACTCTGATCATATATTATTAATCCATTATAATATTGTTATCCTGTTCAACACTGTTTTTCTCCATCTATTGCACCTCTGTTGCTCTAATGACAGTGGATGTTGTATTGCTGTACTGACTGTTGAGAAAAAAGGCATGATTTGTTATGTTGGGCAAATAAAACTGACTTGACTTGAATTTAAATACAGTATATTGTCATATTTACAAGTGATATTTAAAGTATTGCACCATGTTAATCTTTTCTAAGCTAAAAGAGACGAAACAGAAAGTCGACTCTGCAGTTATGTTGAAGCAAATTAAAGCCTTTAACCTGCCTGAGGTGGATTTGCTCCATATTTCCACCCTAGAACACAACAACTACCCAACAAAAACCTTTTCTTACAGCATTCATTTTGTCATTATTTACGACCAAAGTAACTTGAATGCGTGACCCATTTACAAGATGAGAGTTTGGAAGAGTTTGGAGCTTCAGGGGGGGAGGCAGCATCTGTTCAACCAAAGTTTGAATGTGTGGCTTGAATGGCTAAAAGATTTAAAAAGAAGAATAAAAAAAAATCCATGCAAAGTGCAATTTATTGTTGCTGCAAGGTTTAAGGTTATTTTGCTTTCTTCTGAAGAAAACACACAGTGGAGTCTTCAGTAGTTGGATTAACCTTCACATTCTGGCTCTATACCAAACTTATGAATCATAAATCTATTTAATAATGAGGATAAATGGTTAATTAACCCTTAATGAAGCTTTGAGAGAGCAGACAGAGTGTATTCTTTAGGTTTATTAAGAAAAAAGATTCAAAATCCATCTATATTTTGGTCCTGTGTTATTTAAAGAGGACAACAAACAGTCACCACAATTGAAGTAGATGTTATGAAGTGTTAAGAATGAATTTGTGAATAAATATGTGTGGCAGTGGCACAAAAAAGGAGCAGCGTTTATGGTGTTTTACACTCTCAAATGTAAAAATGAGTCAAATTTGACTTGAAAAGTTTTAAAAATGTAAAATTTGGCGTAAAACAATCTTCTGAGAAGCATGACTGTCTTAAAAGGAAAAAGCCCAAAAAAAAAAATCATTTGAATTTATCATTTGGGGATCTGGGGTTGGATAATCTGGCCAATAGTTGGGTGAATGTGCTTGTTTTAGATATAAATTTGATCTAGAAAGGTTAAAATCTCTGAAAATAAAGTTAAAATAGTGACCGGCAGATGACTTCTGACATGGAGTCAGTTTATTTCTGTCCAATGGTCTCCCAGCATCCTCTCCCACCCTCTGGATTACAGAGGTGAGCTGTGGGTAATTTAACATGTTAATGACACGCTTCACTAAACAGCTGTCATTAAAGTTTTAAATCTACTACTCCGCTTTTTCTAATTTTTTTCTCAGTTTTTAACACTCCCATCTGCCTTTTCTATCTTAATCCCAGTTTGGATTTTAACCTTATTTATTGCTGAGAAGTCATATTGGTAGATTAACTGTGAATTAAACCACATCAAAGCAGCACAGAAGACACACTGGCTCTATCTAACACTGACCCACAAATTTCTAACAATGTGGTATTTTAAAGGACGATTCCAGTTTGCCTCAGTATCTGCATTCAGATGTCTTTAATGTGTGTGCGACGTGCGTGTGGGTGTGTGTGTGTGTGTGCGTGCGCGCTACACATGAAATAAATTGGCTCTGACAGCAGCATAAGAGAGAATCAGAGCATCGCTGCCACCTACACAGAAGACACACATCTGAGCAGGACTCTCTTATTTCAGAAGGAGGCGACGCAAAAATCTAATTCATTAAAAATGAGCGATATAACGAGAGATTTGTGTTTTGATGTTCAACCATCAAATATTATGGCAGGATTTTTTTTTTTGGGGGGGGGGGTATTGGTTGCTTATGACAGGAATGAATGACACCATGTTATGTTATACTATGTTATGCTTCCGTTTTAATTAGAAATAATGTAACTATACCATGCTAATATTATATAAGAAACACCATTAACATAGCTTAGTAAGATGTTTAAATGTAATTTTAGTGGCCAGACCTGAAATACCTGACCATCTTGACTTGCAATTTTCTTATGACTCAGACTTTTACTTTGTCCTGACTCAAAAAACTTAAAAACATATTTTATGTATTTCAGCTTTAAAATCCCCCAATTCAAGATGAAATGACTGCATACAATCCCTTCATCTCTCTCTTCCTTCCTCCCCCTCTCACACTCCCAGCCTGTAAATAAAAAGGATAAAATAATGAGCCGTGTTTCAAACGAAGCCTCGGCCGTGACGTCAGCAGTGACTCTCGGTTCACCCCAGCACGCTGCTGGCAAGAAGAAAACACAGCCGGATTAGCCTCCACCTGAACCACAGCAAACCCCCGAAGACGCCCCACGCTGAGAGTGTGAATGAGAGACGATCAGCACATGGGTGGAATCTGCATCTTAAGAGGAAGACTTCATTTGCAAAGTGGTATTGATCGATTTTGGACAGAAGAGCTGAAACTGTGATGTATTCAGACTTCAGGATGAATTGCATTTGTATGTGATGACAGTGTTGTGGTGCAGATCATCATAACAGAATAGAGATTACAAGACTGAACCCAGAATGTAGAATAACTCAAATCTGAGCATTCAAAGCTTATAAAGAGCAAAACAGTTCTTACAAAAAACAGGGCTAGAGTACAGAAAGACCGGGATCAGAGCTTAGAAATTTCAAGACCGGAGAAACCAGGGTGTTCTACATGAAGTCTACTCTTTAGAAAGACTGAGACCAAAGCTTGGATAGATCAAACTAATGCCTGAGAACTGAAAGGCCAAGACCAAAGCTTAGAAAGACCTAAAGAAAGGAGGAGAACCAGAGTTTAGAAGGATTTTAAGCAGAGCGTCTAAAGACCAAGACAAGTACTCACAAGATTAAAAGACTCTTACGATGGTTTAAACTTACTAAATTTCACATTATGTGTCAGATTGTACAATGAATGTAGTGTAAATCATAGTTATTTTTCATTTCATAACAATCATTTTGGTTTTTGTGATTCATGGATGTACTGAAGTGCGTTTTTTCCCTAAACTTTCTTCTAAAAACTGCAGTTACAAAATGTCAAAATGTTCATGTTGGATTTGTTTGTTAACTTCAAATTGGTCGTCGGTGGACCAGTAGGACATTATTTTGGGTAAATAACCTCTAAAATGTTCCCACAATTGTCAGTTTCCATCGCAGACAGCTCAAAGTGTTAAAGGGCGCTGCTCGATGTCTTCTTGGATCCATATTCTTCATGTTTGCTTCAATTTTATTACCATTATTTCAGTCTATTCTGTACACACAATATTTATTTTTTCCCCTATTAAAGGCGTGTTAAAGAGTTTCCCTTATCTGAACCAAAGTCTAAAGATACTGTAGGAGGTTTTGTACAGATTGCTAAGGCCTTTGAATTGGAAAGACCAAAACAAAAAGGTGAGGCGAGAAATCTTGAAAGACTGAAATCAGAGCAGCTTCATTGTCTGAGAAATGCAAACAGCTTTTTCTCAGGTGGCTCCTGATAACCTTTAAAGCCTCTGTTGACTCAACACGAGCTGCCTTTCCCAACATTAAACAATAAACTGGGCTTATGTAACAGGGTGGACTCAATAATACAGATAAGGTGTCGGATTTTGGTCTATTTGATAATCTTCTCGAGGAAAATATTCACACGTTTTGTGTTTTTTGCAAGGTTTTCCATTTATGTTGATTGAGCTGGAGTTTTTTAAGAGGCAGCATCCAGTGGACATTGGTGGTACTGCAGTTTAGGACACAACGAGACAAACAGGCAAACAGATGTGGCTGGTTTCTTTTACCATTGCTATTTTTGAGGAAGTTTCATTTTTTAAACTGAAAACTGCTGCTTTCGAGTACTGAATAAATAAACAGGATTAATTGTCGTCTAAAAATGTCATTGTTTTGCTAGATAGATAACCTTCAACAAACGCACTTTGGTTAATCATTGGTGCATAATGTCCCCACATATTTTTCTTTTTACGATATTAAGTACAGATGTCGTCAAATTGTAGTTTCTTGTTCTACTCAGAAATACATTTTTTCCCCAATTACATAGGTTCAGGGTTTTTAAAAAGTACAATAATCACACTCTTGCATTAAAAAAAAAAAGAAGCATTATACGTTGTTCCAGTTCTGCAGTGTTCAAAGCTTCTGCATGCTCAGCAGAAACGTGACAAGCCTCCATTTCGATTGGCGAGGGTGGAAGTGTGAGGGATTAGCATGCAGGAGAATACACAGATAAAACATAAAATCCCATTCATGGCCACCCACAGAAACACATAAAGAATCAGTTGAAACCTCTTACGCTCTGTCAGAGGTTTAAAAAAGGAAACAGAGGATATACTGTGATTATTGTAGGGTTTGTGGCGCATTTCGGTACAAAAACTGGGCTCTGGAGTGTAAAGGAGCTAAATGAATTTGATGATGGGTTGGAAAGTGATTGATAAATTAGAAAAGAAGAAAAAATATTACTTCTAGACATATTATGTTAGGTTCTTTCATACCATGATATTTTTATTTTTTCAGGCCTCTAAAAACTATTCAAATGAAACAATCTGAGAAGCAAACCTTATTCTTTGAATTGCTTACAGCTCCTATGCACATGTTAACGAAGTGGCAACCTCTGGGGCTCAAAACTGAAGCCCAACCTGGAAGTGCCAAAAACTGCAGTTCCTTCAATAGCCACTTGAGGTTGGCTCCAAAAACGAGTCAATCCCCATAAAACTGATTTTCGTGTCTAATTTCCTTGTTCATGACAACTTGGGTGTGATTTTTTATATTACGCACCCATGTCAATTTTATTAATGCTTAAATTTAGGCATAATTAAGGACATGGCTGCTTTGAGTGACAGGTGCTACCATGGCGACAACGTTGGTTAGATCAATTAACTATGGCATAACCCCAGATTCACAGATTGAGGACGTAACGGTCGCATGACAGTCAGTTTTCTGTTCTTGTAACATTTTGGTTGCCTAAAAAGCAAGTTGTGTACCAAACATTTTTGTTGTTGTTCTGACTTGAGGGGATATTCACGAGAAATAATTTTTCCAATTATTCCAACACCACACGAATGTCACATCACACCATATTGTTTGGTATTTAGCTACTGGGAGTTTCCTGTCATGATTAAAGCTTTGAGGACCAATTACGAACCAGAGAACACACAAGATCAATTACAAAGAGTTTAATCCCAAAAATACTTCTTTCTTCTTTCTTTTTTTCCCATTTTGGCATGTAATACATTGTTTGGTCTTGCTGTATCTTGGCTGTAACATTATACCATGTAATTTACATCGTAATCGGAAGGTGCGGCTGTCATGCAATGTTGAACACAGCTCGACTGATCACTGGAGGAGGAGGAGGATGCTACGTTCATGTTGGATAAACATTGAAAATATGATATTCTGACTACCGCCCGTTGGTAATTACAAGTACAACGTGTACATTTTTGCAGCCTTCCAAGATACCTTCAAAAACATTCAACTTTACTTAAGACATTTAAGTAACATACTGCAGTTAATTATGCATCTTTTTCTGATTTGAACGCAGCATGAAGCCAACAGTCCATGTGAGACATTCAACAGTCCTGTCAGTTAGGACCAAAGCTAAGACAAAAATGCTAATCTCATATATTCTGCAAGCTATCAATCATGTGTAATGTGTGTAGTTAAATGGGTAAAGCAAGATGTTAATACTGTCAGAGTTAAGGGTTGACTAATTTCATTAAAAAAACCTCCCCCACACAGCATGAACGTTTGATTAAATATCTCTCAATAAGAGGGAGAAAAAAAGTCACTTTTTAGAAGCAGCTGAACAGGTTCCAGCCTGTCAATTTGTTTCACTACATCGTGGTTACAGGAAGACACTTCGCTCCTCGTCTTTTCTGTCCTGTCGCTACCAGCAGATCAATGTAATGTGGGATGCACTCATAACACCTTTTCAGAAACTTCAGGGAAAAAGAGATCAGCTTATTTCTTCTACAGAATCGTTACTAGGATCGCCATTTCAATGACCGACTAAATGATTTTGTCTCAAATTGCTCACTCTATGCTGACGACTACATGCTTTGTTGTTGTGAGGAAAATAATAAAGTACTGGATACTTTTGGGGTTGTGCACAATGCATGATAACAGGCGGCATTTTGTTAATGATCATTTGTTTGGTAGCCTCAATAGTGGATTATAAAGGGAACAGCAGTGGTGGAATTCAATAGGGCTGCAACTAATGATTATTTTCTTGATTTATTGTTCAGTCAATATATTTTGAGAAAATGGAAAAAAATTAATCTTCTGCCAGTCAACAATACAAAGTACAATTAATTTAGACATTAGACATTAAATCCCATTTGATTTATTGTAAGACATTAAAACATTAAAAAAATCAAGTGAAAGTTAAAGTACTTTTACTTCTGATACTTTAAGTACTTTAACTTAAATCAGCTTTTGAATGCAAGCTATTTATGGGGTATTTTTATACTCCTACTTCCCTTTAGTAAAAATTTGCAGTACTCCTTCCACCACTGCTGAACAATTAATTATTTTTGATGCACGAATGACAGAAATGTGTCTGGCAAGGAAAAAGGAAATAAAGCTGTTATGAGGATTTATGGCTGTGCTGCTAATGTCACACCTCCTTTTCTGGCTCCATTATGAATGTTCAAAGGGAAATTTCGGTGCACAAATAAATAGTCATATCCCTGCACTTAAAAATTAAGCAAAACATTGTTTTTGGCCATCAGAAAAACAGTTATGGCGCAACTTTACAGCATCTGAAAATCTGTTTTTTGCTGCAGTGATGAATCAGTGTAGTTTAGTAAGCTGGACATCACTGTGTGGTTATAGCACAAAATTTGAAACTGCTGTCCAGCCTGGTGTTAAATTACTCTTTATGTGCTGTCTGCGAGTATTTGGCAGCAAATCAGAGCGGCTTTAAATCTGAAGGTTGTAATCGACTGTAACAAATACTGTGTCTGCAATTTTAAATGACTAAACTTGGAAGAAAGGTGTCAAAACCGAGGCTACAAACAGAGAGCTACATGTACGTGCTGTAGATCCGAGGTGAGCAGATAAAATCAATCAGACAAATCTGTGATAAAATCATCAGTTCCCAATCAGAAGCAGACAAACATCTGCTGAGCTCTGTAGAGACAAAATCAGCTGTTCACAGAGCTGAAGACCTACGATAAGGCTTCCAGAGGAGGGGAAACAAAGACGGTTCTCCAGGAAAGACACAACTCAGAAATGTCTAAAATGATTAAAGTCACAACTTTTAGAAAGTTATATTTCAAGATTTGCTGGTTCCTACATCAACATTCTTTCCAACTGTGATTTTGGCAAATACAATACATGTTTTTAAGAGAATTGAGATACTTTTAAGAAACATCAATCTTGTCTTGAGCTCTTTACATCCCAAATGACCGGTCAGCTTTGTTGAGCCACAAACCCTCAAAACTGACAAATATTTCTATGAAGTCCAAACTTTAATGGCTTTAATGAACTCTTAACAAAAGAGTCATGGTTATATTTTATTATTTTTGTTGAATTTTGAATATTTGTTGGATTAACTGACCAGAAGTGTTGTCTCTAAAATGTCTAAGAATAGTGAATAGTGAGTTTAAAGTGACATTTTTAAGTTTCTTCTTTCTGTCCGACAGCCAAAAACCCAAATACTTTAAGTTTACCATCAAAACAGTTGCTGATTAATTTGCTGTGAGTTGACTATAATAGCTGCAGCTCTACATTTTACTTATTGTTTCACCTCAAAGTGGCAGAGAGGATGTTAAAGGAGACAGACGGAGAGAGTTGTGTCTTTCCAAGGGGATTCGTCTTCGTTGTAATGCCACCTCGCAGCTCTAAACACCAGCCTGTGCATCCCACATCACATTCATTTAACAGTCTCACATCTGTGCACAGCACAACACAGCAGCAACAGGGAACTCTGCCAGTAGATCCATATACAATTTATAAAAACATCTCAGCTTTACTGGAGGCATCCCCAGTGAAACAGTCCTATTAATATTCCTGCAGGGACTTACAGAGGGAGTGCCAGAGTTTATGGAGACACTATCTGCCTGTAAAGAGGGTTAAAACAGTCACCAATAGAGGCAAACCATCAATATTTTCTCACATAAATCTGAGCTTGTAGTGATTTTTTTTATGAGTTTGTATAATTCATGGTTATATTCTACCTATTTCAGTTGTTCTCTGCAAATAAAAAGATTGATAAATGGAGTTTCGGCATGTTTGATGTGACATTATTGGTATTCTTAGCACATGTGGCTTCACTATAAATATATTTCATTATCATATATGGAGACTTGCAATGAGTGTGTGGTAATCAATAAAGATATTTATGCTTCTTTGTGTTTTTTCTTTATATCTGCTATGTATCACTTTAAAATATACCTTGAATCTTCCAGCTTATATTTCTATAGTAGAGGATTTCTTTTTTTATATATATATATATATATATATATATATATATATATATATATATATATATATATATATAGCTTTCTTTTCCAAAATCTGTTATCACTGCCTCTTCTTCTTCTGCTTCAGTGACTTCCTCCTCTTCACTATCATCTCATACAGCTTGTCCATGCCCTCATCCAGCCCCTCTCCTATGATGGCGCAGGCCGGCTGGACGTGGTACGGGGTGGAGGGGCTCAGCTCGGCCAGAGCCAGCTGCCTCTCAATCTCCCCGACATCCAGCGCCCGGGGCAGGTCCTGCTTGTTGGCGATGACCAGCAGCGGCGTCCCCTGGTTCTCTGAGAACCGGGTGATCTTGTGCAGCTCGGTGCGGGCCTCCTCCAGCCTCTCGGCGTCCACGGAGTCCACCACGTACACGATCCCATCTGTGCAGCGGCTGTAGGGCTTCCACAGGGGCCGCAGCTTCTCCTGGCCCCCGACGTCCCAAAAGTGGCAGCTGATGCCCCTGGAGGCCCCCGCGCCGCCCAGTCGGATCCTCTCCGTGTTGAAGCCAATGGTGGGGACAGTGTTGACGAACTCGTTGAATTTCAGCCGGTACAGCACGGTGGTTTTGCCTGCAGAGTCCAACCCGAGCATGACTATGTGCAAGGACTGGAAGGCAGCCAAATTGGAGAAACTATTCCCCATCTTGCAGGCTGGGAAGGAGGAAGAGCATGCACTCCCACAGTCCCCAGCAGCGAGAGATATCACCGCAGGAGATGTCTAAATGTCCCAGGAGGGATCCATAACGGGTGATTCCCCCGGTGAGAGTCAAAGCGTGAGGTCAGGAGAAGAAAAAAAAAAAACACGCAGAGACGCCTGATTATCGCCTCTCCTGTTCAGCAGATGTGGAGGGCGCAGCCTCTGGTTGCGCGAAGGCACTCCGGCAGCCAGACAAGCCGCAGCATCCCTGGACTCACTCCAGCAGCACCAGGCGTCCAGAAACAGTCAAATCATCACACATCCACGCTCTCCAAAATGCGCAAATTACGCGTGGCCGAGTGTCACATCATGTATCTGTCTCTGTGTCTGAGCGTGTGTCCAAGTGCGCAGCAGCTGCTTTCATGTACCAACACACACACGCATGCACACACACCAGCGTATGGTGTGTGACGCGTGGATCAGCCTATAAACGTTGCCATGTATAGATGTGTCAAGTTGCAGTAGAAAATGACAAAATGAGATTTCCGGTTTGCCTTTAAAGATAAAAGCCTCACGTTTGATCATAAAGCACAGCAGAACTCAGGTCAAACATGCTTTTATTTTGTATTTGGCTGCAGTGTTTCCTCTGCGCACAAAGCTGCCTGAGCTGCTGCAAGTCTGACACCCAGAGGTGAAGCATGGAAATATTTCTCACGTTATTTTCCTGCTTCACTTGTGCAGTTTAACATGTCCAATATGCTCAATAGATAGATATTATATAAGTATGATATATTCCAGTTATAATATTAATAATTCAATTCAATTCAATTTCACTCATCTTATCAATCCATCTACACACAACTAGCAGCCTACTATGAGATACAAATATGTAGCTTATAATACATTTAAATAACAATCTGTCTATGGTATTATATTGTAATATATATTATATTTGCACAATATTAAATAGAAATAAGATAAGGATTGACAAATGTATATATATGCACCCTCATATATGACTCCAGTGCTTTTGATAGATAGATAGATAGATAGATAGATAGATAGATAGATAGATAGATAGATAGATAGATAGATAGATAGATAGATAGATAGATAGATAGATAGATAGATATTAAAACACACACCTTAAATGTCTTGTATGCTGGTTTGGTGTTACCTTTCAGTAGAGAGACCTATAAAGACAGTTCATAACATAACACTATATTATTTATACAGACTTCAATACAGTTTTATCACAGTAAAAAAAAGGTTTCACAGGGTTAAATTAGAAAGAAAACAATACAATTAGTCCTAAATGCATTTATGCAACAAGCATGCTTTTAAAAAATGGTTAGCATGAATCTAGTACACCTGATTTATATTAAATAAGCTAAAACATGCATTCAAAGAACTGTAATATAACTACCACTAGATGGCAGCACAACATTTGACAACAGGAGGAGATTTTCTGCTACTCACAGGAGAATGAACAGCAACAGAGAGATGAGTGTAGTGATGTATAACCTTCAAAATCAAGTTAGTTGGAGTGAAGCTTCAGCAAAATACACTTAAACCACCTTTAATGATCAGACATGTCAGCAGGCTCCACCCACACAGGTGTTCCCTGTTTTAGCTGATTAGTTCAGGACTGTGTGGGCGGTTGAAATGAGGGTTGACTGACAGTTTCCTGACTTTCATTTGACTCTGAGTGTATTTAAAATTATGCAAATTTAACCTGTAATGAGCTCTGCACCTCTGTGGCTTTGCAGCAATCTGTTTTAAAACAACTTTCAGGAGCCCAAATGAATATTAAAGCTGTTTTTCTGAAGCTTCAGTCGCCCAAAATGAGTCAAATCTTCATCTTCTATGTTTCAACTTTACAGCTCAACAGGGAAACACTAAGAGGGAATTTGATGCTAAAAAGTCTGTAAATGTGTCAGATATCACTTGATATGACTAATTCAGACTGATGAAGCCTCATATAAGCATTTTGTAGGGGATCTTGTTTTAAGATAGTCTTTTAAAAACACAAATCTGCCCTTTAAGCTGTAAAAGTTAAAGCCAGCAGACAACACACACAAAGTGTAAGAAGGCAGTTCCACAACCTGAGTCATCAAGAACACACTAATTGTTCTCGTTGCCCTCCTCCTCCATTGATTTACCTTCTAATGAGAGTGTGTGAAATCAATGAAACGAATTATAAAATAGGGTGTGGCTGCTTGCCACCTCGCACGCATGCACACACACACACACACACATAGAGTTTGCTGAGTTTGCGTATAGGTAGGGCAACTTTATCTGTATAGCACATTTCAACAACAAGGCAATTAAAAACAAAAGGACACCAAGACAAATTTCAAAATCAACAAAAAGCAATATAAAAAGACATTTATATGCAATTAAAAAGTGTTAAATTGGAAATTAAAATAAGCTACAATAGAATAAGAGAGTGCAGTGTAGTTCATTATCAGGACATTGCATTGACTTCCAATCATTGTGAGCAGACTAACCTCAACTAGGATATCAGATTACGTTTTCCTCATTAGGGTCCCCATGAGGACTACTAGGCCCGAAAAGGGGTAACAAAAACATGCATGTACACACAAACAAGCAAGTTTACTTAAATCACTTTTAGGGTATTTACATAGACTTACATTAGATTCAGCTTTTGTCCCGAATTGCCAGTCAACGTCCTCGGTCTTAAGTTTTGGTGTGTGTCCCTGAAAGTGACTAAAGTCCTGCCTATAAACAACCTGACTTTGTAAGAACACAACTCACTCTAACTGCACTTTTCTGTCTCGCTCCCACCTCCCAGACAGTCTCCTCATCCATAAAACAAGAGCCTCCCTTGCTAATTTACCTATAATTTATTCCACCGTCTCCTTGCTGTCCCTCAGGTAACAGACGACGAGCTGCAGCCTGGTGTTTGGAAAGGTTAAAAGTACAAAAAGAATGAAAGGAAACATACTTCTTTCCAAGTGAAAATGAGAAAAACTGCCATGATGTGTGATTTATAACAGAGCAGAGGTGTTAATCAGTCCAGCTTCAATCAGAAACGTCCAGTCACCTCTCTGGAAATTGAGTTTTTTGTAAGGTTAAGCTGTCTACTTTCTTCTCTTTTTTACAATTAATCACTTTAAACTTATTTTTTTTCATTTAACTGATGAAGAGGAGAGTTAAAAGTTCAGTTTAGATAGCACCAAATCATAACAGAAGTAATCTCAAGGCACTTTTTAAATAGAGCGTAAATATTATATAATTTACACAGACCCAACATTCCCCCGTGAGCAGCACTCAGTGAGAGTTGTGATGAAAAAACTCCCCTTTAACAGGAAGAAACCTCAAGCAGAACCGGACTCTAGGTGGGCGACCATCTGCCTTTCTGCCTCAGCCTCGTTGGGGTTGAGAGAGAAAACAACAGGAGGGAAGAGGAGAGAAAGCATAAAACTAGAGGAGAGAGAACATGCCAGGTTAATAACATGCATCAATGGTACATAAATGCATACAGATGAAGAGGGGGAGAGGAGCTCAATGCATCACGGGAAGTTTCTTAGCAGTCTAGGCCTATTGCAGCAAAACTAGGGGCTGGTCCAAGACAAGCCTGGCCGGCCCTAACTATAAGCTTTATCAAAAAGGAAAGTTTTAAGCCTACTCCTAAACATAGAGAGGCTGTCTGCCCCCCGGACCCAATCTGGAAGATGGTTCCACAAGAGCGGAGCCTGATAACTGAAAGCTCTGCCTCCCATTCTACTTTTAGACATACTAGGAACCACAAGTGGGCCTTCATGCAGTGTCCTAGTAGGTTCATAAGGTTCTATGAGCTCTTTAAGATGTGATGGAGCCTGACCATTAAGAGCTTTGAAAGTGAGGAAAAGGATTTTAAAATCTATTCTGGATTTTACAGGAAGACAATGCTAAAACTGCAAAACTAAAACTGGAGAAATATGATCTCTCTTTCTAGCAGTATTCTGGACCAGCTGGAGAGTCTTTAGAGACTTGTTAGGGCAACCTGAAATGTGGGGACTAGATTATATGCATCTTTTTGAGACAGGATTTATGTATTATTACATAAGTGAAAGAGGGCAGGCCATGAAATCTGATTTATGTGGAAGTTAAAGGACATATCCTGATCAAATATAACTCCTAGATTACTTACAGTGGTGCTGGAGGCCAGAGTAATGCCATCCAGAGTGGTTATATCATTAGATAATGTGTTTCTAAGGTGTTCAGGGCCAAGCACAATAACTTCAGTAGCAGAAGGTTGCAGGTCATGCATACTTGGAGTTTAGTTAACTGCTTGGTTTCATCTGGCTTCATTGATACATATAATTGAGTATTGTCTGCATATTAATGAGCGTTTCTGTGTGTAACAATTGTGTGCATGGAGGATTCATCATTAAAGGTTACAAACTGGAATCGATCTGATTAATAGGACTTAAAGCAGCTTAATGCAGTTCCTTAAACGTCGATTAAATGTTCCAGTCTCTGTAATAGGATGTGATGGTTAAAGGTATCGA
This sequence comes from Scomber scombrus, assembly GCF_963691925.1. NCBI lineage: Eukaryota > Metazoa > Chordata > Actinopteri > Scombriformes > Scombridae > Scomber > Scomber scombrus. Next base: position 3,893,147 of record NC_084993.1, on the reverse strand, counting down.
ATGCAACTCTAAGATCTAACAAGACAAGTAGGGAGAGAAGTCCATTGTCTGATGAAATTTCGGTCATTTGTAACTTTCAGCAGTGCTCTCGCGGTGCTATGATGGGCTCTAAATCCTGACTGAAAATCTTAAAATAATCTATTAGTATGTGGAAAGTCACACAACTGATTGGCGACTGCTTTCTCAAGGATCTTAGAGAGAAAGGGTCTATAGTTGTCTAAAACACCTGAATTGAGAGTAGGCTATCATTGGTAAGGTTTTACTTTCTGAAACAGATCCAGAGAAACAAGTTATCCTCTATATGAAGATGTGATAATCAGCATGACTGGGAGGTTTTCATGAGGCTTCCACATGAAGACAGGAAAACATCCCCCCGCAGCTGAAAACCAGACGTGAGAAAAAACAGACAAAGCTGTTATATTTTCCCTTTTTTCCCCTCATCTTTCAAGGGCTCTTTACACTCTCCAGAGCCACAAGGTGAAACCAGCCTGGCCCGCTTCCATACAAAAACTCCTGCAGATGAAACAAACAGACGGCTCAAAGCCTTTTCATCTCACCACCTGTTTTGCATTTTCAAAAGCTGCTCCAAGCAGGCCAATTTGTCCTAGAATTAATGAAGGGAAAGAAAAATTAGTTCTCCTCTCACATCTCTCTTGTCCTGTGATTTCTGTGGACACAAGATCGACTCTTAGATTAAAGAACAATACCTGTGATCCACATAGGGAAGATTTTGTTAAACAACTATGTTAAATCTGCTCATCAAGATTCTAGACGAATCCTCTAAATTGAGCTTTACATGCCAACAAAACATCAAACTCCATGTGTTGTGTGAGGCGATAAGAAAACTCTGCTTTTGCAGCCCCAAAGAAAAACATTTTAGAGAATATTTGAAAATTTCTATCTCCCGACAGTGTGAATTTTTCTTTCTGTGCAACAGGAGGTGAACACAACTGGCTGCACACACAGTTTGAAGCGAAGGTTTTTTATCACTTTAAATTTCTCTCAAATGCTGTGAAGTTGTAAATAAAAAAGGTTTTTAAATGCAGACAACCTTGGTTTAAAGGATGTTAAATACATGGATACATAGAGGATGTGGAGTATACTCACTGATTGCTGGTATGCAGTTATTGACATGCACTTTCAATGCCTGCCTAGAGTGTAATCATTTTTATAATAGCTTCTTCATCTGATGTGCTTTTAATGTGTCTACATGTTCTCTGCTGTACCACAAATTGCCTCTCAGAAGATATTAAAGTTTTCTAAGTCCAAGTCAGCAGTTGTATCCAGGAGACGAGCGGGAATGTCGAGGGTGAGTCATTGAGAGGCAAAGGACGACTGTGTCAAGGTGCCCATCCACTGAAGAAGAATAATTATCTGCTTTAATTAACTCTGTGTGTGTGTGTGTGTGTGTGTGTGTGTGTGGGTGTGTGTGTGTGTGTGTGTGTGTGTGTGTGTGTGTGTGTGCGTGTGTATGTGTGTGTGTGTGTGTGTGTGTGTGTGTGTGTATTTGTGTGTTTGTGTGTGGCACATACAAGGATGGATTTGTGTGCACTCGTGTGTGCATGCATTGGTACATGTGATCCTTTGTGCATTCATGTGAGATATTTGAATATGTTTTCTGTGTGTGTGTGTGTGTGTGTGTGTGTGTGTGTGTGTGTGTGTGTGTGTGTGTGTGTGTGTGTGTGTGTGTGTGTGTGTGTGTGTGTGTGTGTGTGTGTGTGTGTGTGTGTGTGTGTTCCAGGATGACAGCATCGCACAACACTCGACACAGTACACAGTCGGTTAATGAACGCTCTTCTGCAGCTGAGAGAATCGGAGCTGGGGACCCGATTTGCGAATTGCTGGAGGAGATCTGGAGGAAGAATTACTCAACCATTAACTGCATCACTACGGAATCTGCTCTCTTAGATACATCATCAAACATATTATGCACATTTTCGGGTCTGATCGGAGAGACTCTCCCTCTGATTGGCTCTGACCCCGTCATACTCTGATATACTCCTGATACCTAACCCTAACCAATCGGCCCTCAGGTCTCTTCGTCGGACCGCAAATAAGCATGTCAGGGGCATTTAGTTTCTCCTGTTCTGATTGGTCGGCTTCAGGAAGCTTCCTCCAGCTCCGGAGGCTACGTAAAAAACTATAGCAGCAGGATTTCAATTATTTTTCTCACTCTTTCACTCTTTCACCAAAGTCAGCTTCTCAAATCCATCTATACATCTTCAAGCCTGAATCATCTAACATTATAACAGTATAAAAATAGCAAAGAATCACAATGCTGTCTTACTCAGAGTGAAATGGGATGATGGATGCTATTTTCTTCTTTGTACATGCAGTAAAAAGAGAGATTAAGGACAAGTTTAGTCTAGTTTAGAAGGAAGTCTGAAAGCAATGGGGAAGTGTGAGCTTAGCCCCATCACAAGAGGGAAGCATACACCTTCTAAAATCTCTAAAATGTTCTGAATTGCATGCCTTATCTTGTTAATTTAACATTTAAGTAACTTGTTTATATATTGGATAAACGAGGCAACCAAAATACATCCTGGAAAACACATTAGTAGTAGATTTAGGGGTTTGTTTAAGAAAGTAAATGCATGTGAGGAGACACGAGAATATCAATAAAAACAGAATTAAATATATATATTTTTAAATATTCAGCTTTATTCATACCTTCTGAACAGAAACACTGTCACAGGTGATGTGGTGACGCAATTTAAGTGTCAATACTTAATCGGCATTCGGTACAAATATATATATAAACTCCTTCCACACTTTCTGTTCAGATCATTACTCCAAACAGATACAGGGTCACTGCAGCAGTCACAAAAACATATAGAAAAGAAACAAGAAAATACACCAAAGACTGAAAATGAAAGTGTAGAACTCAAGTCAATAAAAGCGTCACAGATGATTGATTATAGTTGCTGAGATCACAAAATCAAAGACAAAAAGCTTGAAAAACACAAATTGGAGACAAAAAGGCTGTTTTAAATACGAATTTGACAAAAACAAGACTATTTGAGATGCTAGTTCTTTATTTTAAAAAAACTAAATAACTGGCCTGATGTGTCTTTAATGAAAATACTGAACCTCCTCATATGGTAAAATATGCAAGATGAAAATAATACTTCAATACTGCATCCTGGAGTTGTCAGAAAGTTAAAAAATATTGAAATGTAAAGGAAAAGTGCTCGATTTTTGTAATGCAAATTTGTCTGATTTTAACATTTTATTGTTGTCAAAATGCATTTAAGTACTTTCTTCATCACTACACGATACCAACTAATTTTGTTTTGTTAAATTGGGAATTGTACTTATGGTTGAGACAGTGTTAACCTTTGTTTGGGGGGGCTGTGTTTTATTCTTTGGCTGAAAAAATCCCAGCTGTCCATACTTTTTTTTTGTAATAGCTAGACACCGATTTTATCATTTTATGTCATAGTAATTTCTAACTTTCCATTTCCAGCACTGGACTGCAGCATTGTTACACCAGCTGAAATGAACCTCACACAGGCGAAAATCAAATCCAAGAATACACAAAAATAACACTGTTGACAATATATCTTCTGTGTTTTCTGCAAGTGTAAAAAAATAGACGTATATCTTGCATAAACAGATATATCTTTACTGCATGGACTGCGCTGAGTCACATGTGACATTAGCATTGGGCTAACTTTTTTTTGGCAAGCAATGTTCTCGGTGTACAAACCATTTTTAATTAGATTTGATTGGGGGAAAAAAGGTTTTGCGTTGCCTTGTAGAAAAATGCGAGTGAGAGGGCGGTCAAAGGATTTCCCGCAACTTCTGCAACTGCCAGTCAGAAATGGCGGGAAAATGTGTTAGAGTTGAAAAGTTGGCTTGGCAACAGAAACGACTGTAAGAATGAGGATCGGACTAAATTTTAAAGATGGTGGAAAGGTATTCACAGTATGTGTGGTTATTAACTGCAGTGGTTGAGGTCTCTGATGTTTTCCTGAGGGAGAGGGGGGAAAAGATTGGAGCACATTTTTAAAAAGAAGAAGAAAAGTACCACAAAAAAAAGATTCTGTAGCTGGGTTTCCATCCACCTTCTTAGTTTGTATTTAAAAAACCTGAGTGGAAACACCAGAAATTCAAAAGAAATGTGGTGTATTGTGATGGAGAGTGCCATGTAAACAGATTTAGTGGATAAATGATGACATACATGATTTAAATGTCACCGAAGAGCTGAAAACATCAGATCTGTGAGGACCAATGAGAAATAATACATGAAACTAACATACATGTCATATTTCATCATGTTTTCCACATGGTTTCCCATCATTTGAGCTTCGACTGCCACCGCTTTTTAAATGATGTCATCTTGTTGTGTCCTCTTCTTCTGCAGTGACTCCTAACTGCTTTTTCTTTTGCCAATTTCTCTGGAAATTTGGTTAAGATTTGCCTCATAATTGGATGGAAACCCAGCCAACAAGTGTGAGATAGAAAGAGAAAATGTAATAGTGACAGACAGCAAAAGATAAACAAAGACAATATGAAAAGATACAGCAGATGTCAAAAGTCAAAGGGTGAGGTAGAAAGAAAAAGAAAGTAGGACAAACATTAAGGTGTGTTCAGACCACCAAGCCAATTTTCATCTTGTATCATTCTAGCGAGTTTGACCATTTGACCGTAACGTACCAACAACATTAGTTAGTACTCTGGTTCTTTCTATTTTCCCCTCCTTTTCTCTCTCCTTCTCTCTCTTGTCTGTTCGTTAATGATGCTGACTCATAAAGCCCCGGCATCCCTACATTTCCAACCCACACAGATGCAAATTCGTGCCTACTTGCCTCTTAAATTTGCTTCACATCCTGTCAGAACACGGTGCGAGGTAGAGAGAACAAGACAGACGTAGGAAGATAAATGACAAAAGAAAAAAATCTTCCAGTTTCACACCGATTTATCCAACATCCAACGCCACAGAAAGTCCACTGGTGCCTCACAAGAACCAGTTTAGAGGGCTGCGACAGCACTAATCCAAGCCTCCACAGAAGAGACCAGAACATAGGTACTGCACCTGAAGATCTGAGGCTAAATAAAGCCTAGAGATTCACCAGACCACCCAAACATTGCTCACCAGAACACCCAAAATCCCCTATGTCCATCCAAACAATGTGTCCTTCATTGAACTGTCCTGGACACCGAACTCCACAGGTGTACTGAGCTCCGGTAGCTTTCGGATTCGGATGGAGGGACAACCTTCAGACGGCAAAATCTCCATATCCGGTGGGGCAGAAGGCGGCACTGCGGAGGGTGTCGAGGCAGTTGACGAGGATGAGCGTCCCGGTCAGGTGCTTCCACCTCTTGGTGATCGGGTTCCTCATCTTGTCCAGGCCGAGGTGGAGCTCCTGGATCACGTCGCGGTAGCTGTCTCCGACGTGGTCCGCCCAAGTCAGCAGGAAGTCGTAGGCTGGCTTCCACATGCACTAAAGGGTAAAGAGAGAAATATCGTTTTTTATTATCTTTACTAGAAGATGTCTATCAATGTAATAAAACCTTCTGAAGAGTCTCACCTCGTTGTCCAGTAGGCCGCTCTTGTCGCGGTGAGGAGCCTCGTAAGCTTCCATCTGTTGCCTGGACACTCGGGCCAGTTTATCAGCGAGTTCCCTCCACCGGGACGCCACCTCCACTGCTGTGGTCAACAAGACAAAATCCAGGACCAACTTGGCAACCAGACCCTGGCAGTCCATCTTCAGCAACGCCTGAAAAAGAGAGACGGTCAGTAAAAACCTGTGAGTAAGACGAGGCAATCGAAAAATTTAATCTACAACCTTCGTCACAGGATTTATGGAGCGCTTTTCAATATACTCAAAAACACTCTACATGACAAATGACCTTACTTATTCAAATTTCTACCACATTTTCAATCTGTGCCGCTGTTTCAAAGGATTAAAACACATTCTTTTGAGGAAAAAACAATGTTCTCCATGGTTGAATGTATGAATATGAATCCCTAACCCTTCTTGTAAGAAGTTGTGTCCCAAAGGCTACTGCTGTAAATATGTTCTTACTCCGCTAACCCGGTTAAAATAAGGGTTTAAAAATACTGAGCATTAATGAAAGTGCAGCTGACTGGGAAAAAAAAAAACGCTGCAGGCAAAATTTCTTTTTCAGTTTTGTTTTTCTAGCAAAGAGGCACAACGGCCACTGAGGGTTTGTGCATGTGTGTTTTTCTGTCTAGAGATAAGATTTTGGTCGAGGGAAGCAGGGGGTCTCAGTTCCGGCAGCATCTTACATCCTCAGACATGCTTCAAAGTGATAGTCCTGTGGAGATATACCTGTCAGATTTGATACAGGCGAGGTTTTTCTTTTTGCTGCCAGATTCAGTAAGCTGAAAGCAACAGTAAACATTGGAAAATGTTGGGGGGGGGGTTTTCTTTATTATTATCTAAACAAAGCTTTAACAGATGTGTGAAGCAGATTTCTAGGAATCTTACTTGAAGATATTACAAATAATACTTAAAATTATGCAAGAAAAACAAAGGGAGAAGTTGCTAAATGAATATAAAGCATAAGACAAACCTTGTGTACTCTTTAAATATTAGTTTTGAGTTGAACTACTACACCTCAAAAATGCAGATAAAGACTCAAAAATGAGGTTCGGCTTTATGAAAATGAGTTCCTCTGAAAACAGAAGATCCTCTCAAGAAAAACAACACAGTAGGTAGAAATGCTAGACACCCAAAAACGATAAATAGTTATGTTTCAGTCTCAAACATAACTTCATTTAGCAGCTGTGGTAATTATGACCTGGAGCAGTGGAGGCATTAACCCAACATTAAATCTCACCTATAATCAGCCACTAACCATAAACCTGTGGTCATTATTGCAGCCATGGTGACAAAAGTCCATTTACTTTGAGGATGTAGTAATTTTAACCCAAACCACATGTTTCTTTGACATTAACAAAGTGATCATTTGAGCCCATGCAATTTTTTTTAATGCAAGAAAAGACATAAAAATGTTGTCTCTAAAACTGCGTCTTAATTGTAAAAAGTATGTAAGTGTTAAGTAAAAACACTTCACTCTGTAAATGATCTACGACATGATGAATTAACCGTCCAATCAGGGTCTGAATATGTAAATTATGTGCAAACAGGCTCCTCTGTTCTCGTCCTTCTTAGTCCCCATCTGAACAGTTTCCGCTCAGTGAACATTCGTCTTATTATTAATGTCTTCATCAGATCAGATCGGATCGGAGGTCGGCGTTGCGTGAAACTCTTCGTCATCAAGGATTTCAGAAAAGATTAGTCTTTAATGGCCTTCATACAACATCACAGCCGAATCTGTGATGTGATTCATGTCGCCTGGCTACCGATGATCACACGAAAACAATCATAAGAATATAGAAAAGCAGCTTCATAATGTGCTCTAATGTATGTCCAAGAATTCATAGAGCTACTTACATCTTTAAGAGATGCCAATTCGTAAAAGCTCTTTCCAATTAATGTCCTTTTTAATCCGAAAATTAGAAAACAACTACTTCAATAATAGTTTCATTCATTTTGTCTAGTATTAAATGCTATGTTAAATGTGATTTGTTTATGCTTAACTTAACTTTGGGGGTAATTATGATGGCATTTTTCACTTGTTTCTGACATTTAATAGACAAAAACATGAATCAGTAATGAAATAAATGCCCTAATCTAACATGGTGGCAAATATCTTTAAAAAAATATGGTAATATGAATAATTACTAACATTTTTTGATCATATGTGAATATAATTTGCTACTTAAGCCTAAAATCTTGAGGCTTAATCGTTTCATAAGCATCTGCTATCCCATCTGGTTTGTTAAATGTGTTTCATGTTGTGTATTTAATCATATCAGAGACATCTTGATGCATTTATGAAGATTATTTTGGGGCAAAAAAAGAAAAAGAAAAGTAAAATACTGAATTAATACATTTGTATTTGTTCAGCTGTGGAATCTCGACTTAATCTATTTAATTCAGAGTCTCCAGCCGCCAAAACGCTCGTATCTAAACCACAAAGGACCAAATTTCATCCTGATTTCTCTCAAATTCAGACTCATAATAAGTGACTGTGAGGGTGGGAAGTGTCCATACAGTTACACACTCAACGTATGCACCCAAAAATATTAAGTGCAAGTTCAGAAGTTACAGAAACACTTCATGTATTAAAAGTCAAACAAAATATGCTGTAAAGCTGTAGATCGGTTTTGCAAGGCTCATATTTCAACCTCCGACATGTAATCAGGGTAAAGTTCGACCATTTACAGCGCTGTTACTGCTAAAGTGTCTCCCATTGAAACCCACTGATCTGAAGCATGATATATTATTCACCGACCATGTTAATTATTAACATCTCTACGGAAAACACTGTGAATTGACAGGAAGGAGAAAGAAGAAGAAGAACTGTGTAATCTGATGCTAATTAAACAAAATACTGAATATTATGCTGATGGAAATAGTTCTGTATTTAGTTTCTTGTCATAATGAGACACTTGTCTTGTTTTAACATGATCGTTTTCATGTTATTACTGGTTATTTTTTATCTTTTGTCACAAAACTTTCTTATTATTTCACAAAAAATTCATAAAAAACTACTTTTCAAACCATTATTTTCACCTTTTCTAGTCAGTATCGTCCCTTAAGTTATAATATGGATATTTTTTGTTTTAACACAATCGTTTTTATGTTATTGCAAGATATTTTTCATGTCCTAACAAGATAATTTGTGTTAATTACTAGATATCTTTTTTCTTATGTCACAAAACCTTCTTGTTATTTCACAAAAAACTAGTAATTTTCACTTTTTCTAGGCTACAATCTTCTCTAAAATATGGATATTTTTCTTGTTTTAATGATATGTGGATGTTTCTTGTTATGAGGACTTAACAAGCGTATCATGTTATAATAAGAAAAGTTTGTTTTAAAAAATTAATTATGTGAAATAAGCAGAACATTTTAAGGTTTTCTGATTTTGCTCGGTCACTCAAATTCAGACTTGTGATAAGCAACAGTATGTTTATCACAGATTTACAATTATCCGCTGTAACCCTGACATAACAGTGTATTAAAAGCATTCAATCAATCAATCAATCAATAAAACAAAATGTTAGAAATATATTGATCAGTACGACCGGATCAATAGTCTGGACGCCAACTTCAAGCAATTTCCTTCCTTTCCTGTTATTGATTTTAAGCTACATTAATGTCCAATTATTGATTATTCCTTAAAAGCTTATAAATACACAACGCATGCTTTCCTTCTGTCTTTAATCAATGAGCAGTTGCAGGTATGACTTCTCTTCTTTGTGCAAAAAAAAAGAATAGAATAGTTTGGTATTTACTCAGAATAATATAAAAAATAAAGTCAGAAAATTGATCTTTTCTTCTCTGTTTCAAAGTGGATTTTCTGCAGATTTTTACCATCTGTTCATTCTGGCTTGACGGAGTTATTACATTATCAAAATCCTATAATCTCGAGGTCGTGCACCTGCTACTTATTAAAATTGATCTATTTTTACATTCAATCTTCTCATTATTTGTCCATTATCTCTTTTATCTTCTCTTTTATCTCCTATTATGAGCTGCGGGGGTTCTTTGCAATGAAGTGAATTAACCTACAACATTTCAGGTCATATTTCTCAATTCAAACTGAGATGATGGATTATTTTGGTTTTTTTGTAATCCCCCCACCCCCACCCCCCCTCCTTCCCTCCTTCCTCCTCTTTTACTGCCTCTATCTCTCTCCGCCACCTGGCCGACGACGAGGGCTTTGGCCTTCCAAATGCGATGACCTCCGTCTGCTGATTCAGGCTTCACACAGGTTTCAGGTCTAAATATAGACTGGGGGGGGGGGGTCAATCCAAACACACACACACTTAAACACACACACACACACACTTCAGGGTTCGAGCTGCTTGTCCAGAAACGAGCATGATGCGTTCAAATGCAAATCAGGAGCTCCGTGCAGCAGAGACGTGTCATTTAAGCCGGAAAGGATTAAAGAGGTTTGAGCCTCAAACAAAAGGTCAGTAGGTGATCGAGGGGGCAGATAGGTGCACTCCTTTAATCCTGCCGGCTCGGAAAATTTGGGCACTGTCAAACTCCCTCTGAGATGCATAAACGCTGCGCCACATGCGGGGTCAAAGGTCAGCGTGTTGCTCAGGGACACTCGGTCAGCTGTTACTGTTCCAGCTGGAGTTACATTATCAGTCTCTCACTCTCATTCAGAGCAACTTTAAACTTCTCTGTGCTGCTTTTGACACTATTTTTGAAGTTCTTTGGAGTCTTAATTTGACATGTAACATCCTGCGCTCCTCGAAAGCTACAATGAATAAAAAATAAAAAGGATACACTCCCATATTTCCACATTATTATGATAAATATTCTGTTTAAACCATGCGTGACAGACAACAAAGTGTCTGAAAAATATGAGATATGAGCGTCGACCTGCAGCCTCGAAGCCTCGAAGCCTCGGAGCAGATAAACAGACGGAGCTGACAGCTGACCGGGATGGCTGACAGCTAAATGAGCTTCACCTCCGAAAGCTTCAACAGGAAGGAGGGAAGGAAGAAGAAGGAGGAGGAGGAGGAGGAGGAGGAGGAGGAGGGTAGGCTGATAATACTGACAGGTAGCAAAGAGGAGAAGAGGCAAGGTAAGCAGGGAAGGAGAGAGAGTTATGTATAGAGAGATGGATGCTTTTACACTTGAATACAGTGTTGAATGCTTCTTTTTAGAGATGCATGTGATCTCTTATATGTCGTTAATTTAGGTAAACGTCATAATTAGGTTAAAATGAACTCATTGTTAAAGTAAGGCCTCCTCCTTCGTCTTCATAGCTACAATAAAACAGGGTTAAAACTGGCTCCCCTCCTCCTCTAAATCAAGAAATCTGTCCACATATATATATATATATATATATATATATATATATATATATATATATATATATATAACTTCTGACATCTGTCACTCAATCGTAACCATATGTCTTTTTTTTTATGGCTGACTGATTGTTAAAAAAACCTGCTGTGCCTTTTATTCTCGGGAGGATAGTTTCATCTGATATGCCCAAAGATGGATAAAACTGAGAAATAGAGTCTAAACGAGTGGGAAAAAAGGACAATATAGAAGATTTTTAATTTGACACTATAGCAGAAAAACAACCACAAAAGAAGATCAGAGGGTATCTATAACGCATAAATTAATGCTCATAATGAGATGGCGAGAAACATCAAGATAGATGGGGGAAGATCTGAAAGCCTATTTAACCCAAATGAATAAAAATGCAGAAGTATAGCCGACCTTTATCTAAAGCCAAATAGTGACCCCTGCATTGAAGAATGGGGAAATTAGATTATAACTCATTTACAACTGTTGGTAATGGTTTATGAAGTGATTACAATCTAATTAATAACTCACTTATAAATCCTTTATAAGGGGATCCGTTTTTGGACACCTTTTGGTTGTTTTTAATCTCTAATTCCACTAATAAATGTTTTGTCTATATGTCAAAACAAGCATCTCCCACAAATTAGTGCAAAACCTCAACATTTGAATAAGTTTTCTTTATCTAAAATCATAGTTTGAAAGCATGACTGCACTGAGGAAACATTTGGATCAGTGAGTTGGCATAATGTTAAAAGATGTAAAATATGTTTTAAAAAATAGTTTTAAAAGCAGAATCAGGTTTGTTAAAATCTACATTTAGTATTTTTGTTGGTTTTATATCATTTGAAATGACATTTGCGCCATTTTTACCAAAAGTAAGACTGAATGCTCCTGAAAATGTCAAATGGTGACACCCCTTTAAATTTGACTAAACCACATCGAGCCATTTAACAGCAGTCTTCCTGCTTTCTCCTTCGCTGTTCTGACTGTTGGGTTTGGATCAATCACCTCCGTCATGGAGATTTATTTGGAAAAGAAATCATCAAGTTAAAACTGTCTGCCATGCTGCTGTCAGATATACACACCGCCTCTCTCTCTGATCAGCCGCAGAGGAGCTCATGTTCCTCTGACACATTTATAGTTTCTGCAGCCCGGCTGTTAAACACTCATCGCTTTAATTGCTAAACATGCTGATTTTTATTGGCTGTCACAGGGGGACTGAAGTCTAATTGATTTTTTAGTCTAATTGTCTAATTTGAGCCACGGATTATTGAGTTTTATGACTGAAGACTTCAGTTTAAAAGCAGGAGGATGGATTACGTGTTAACCCCACCTCTGTGCACACATCTATTATTAAAGCTCGCCCTCCTGGCCTTTCAGCCTCTCTCCACCACTCACAACCTCTTCTCATTTGTCCTTGGTCTTCGTAACTTGATCTAAGGGGGCAATAAAAGATCTGCGGTGTCGGATGCACCTTCTGGGCCTCCTGATCAATGCCTGCTCACATTTCACATGGGAACACCTGTCAGCTCGTGAGGTACAAGAGCTGGGAGCAAAAAAGAGTTTATTCTGCTGCAACGCTTTCAGTTTTAAGGTTTCAGACGATACACCAGTTTTAGTCCAATTTGGCATCTCTAATTTAACAGTTTGTCGTCTTTCTAGTGTCAATCTGTGTCAATTTTGTGTCCAATTGATTGACTTTGATTGGAAATCCTACAGATGCAGGTTAGCAGTGGTGATTCACACATTATAGTCCTGCTTGGAGAATGTTAAAACCCTTAACACCACACACTTCAGGAGGTATAATTACATAAAAACACAGATTTGGGTGGTCTGACCTAGTTTACTAGATAGTTTATTAGTCAAGGTTTCTAACCAAGTAGGATCCATTTGATTAGATTTGGTAGTTTATTCTACGGCAGCATGGAAAATAAAATATGACTTTCTTTTATTTATCATAATCTGATCGTGCCAACACAGCCAAATGAGGCAAATGAGTCTTTGAACTACGTTTTCTGATAGTTACAGATGTTTATTTTCATTAAGATTTTGGTGGATGTTTAATGAGACACTCAATTTTGATATCATATATGACATTTTTACTATTATAAGGTACATTTGCAGAAACATCCACATGCACACGCTGCATCTATTGTATTTAACACATTCAGTTTAATAAGCAGGAAAGATTTGCTGACTGACTCCAGACCTGCACGATTCACACATCCTCCAGAGCTGAACTGAACTAGCGCCTGCTGACTCCTAAATGTCGGATGCAGCTGAAAACACACAGTATATGAATAACATATTTTAGTGAGCATGCTGTTAAATATAAATACTGAATTTCAAGTTGCAAACATGACTCATTACTGAAAAAAAACCTACTATATCACATTACAATGAAACTGTTATGGAAGATTATTTAATTAAAACTTAGATTCATGAACAAAGATTAGGTTTTTTTTCTCAACCTTTGTACTGAAGGTGTGTCTAACCTCTTTCTTCTCTTGCTTGTATCAGTTATCACATCCACACCCTATTTTTCCTGCTTTTCTCACCCTTTCTTTCTGTCTGTCATTAAAGACAATGAAGCTATGAGACTTCCTCCCATGACATCCCATCCTCTCCTTTACAATTTCATGGCGTGGTCTTTGTTCCTATAAGGTGCTCCAAACTATTTATATCGTAACAAACTGTGTCATTTTAATCCCTCTCTTTCTCCTTTTAGTGGATTTGTGTATTTTTGTCCAGAGAAAGCCACATTATCAGAGCAAAGAATGAACTCCTTGTTTGCTAATCGAGGATTGTGTAAGCTGGAGGTTTACAAGGATACAGCCCAGAGACTCAATGTCTTATTGAGTAAAAATTATATAAGAGAGGTTATATCTATTTTCCTCCAAGCAGAAGATGTAGTAATTTAAGCCTGTGAAGTTGCTACTCCAGCTTGATGACAGTTCGCTGCTCTCTGGAGGGATAATGTTGCAGGAGAAACACACATTCATATAAAAACACCCACCAGAGTGGTTTATAGCAGGTGAGACGCAGCAGCAACCTGAGCAGTAGGGGATAACAAGTTTAAGATGTGTCGAGGACATAAAAATCCAGGAGAAAATCAGTTTAAGACGATGTATCAGCTTCTTTTTTTGGGTGGATAAATAAAAGCTCCCACAGGTAAATCTGACAGAGCGGTGCTGCCAAGATCTGCTACTGATGCTGCAGGATGAGAAGAAACCAAACTACACATTTAATTTAGAGATATATCAAAAAGAAAAGAAAAAAAAGTCCACTGGCAAAGCTATAAAGGCTGTAAAGTCATTACCAAACGTCTTCGATCTAAACAACTAAACATAATGAACGGTGGCACAGAAAGCACACAGAGACATGAAAATTAAACTCTTAAGCGTAGATTAATGGATTTATCTTCAGAAGCTCATATTGTGTGGCCACAGAACTTCAAGAAAAGAGCTCAACATGTACAAAGATGCCAAATATGCCAACTGAATTTTGGCTATAAATTGATAAAAGTAAGTAGAGAACATGTAGTGTATTTCTTTTTTGATGGGATGCTGCAGCCATAAAAACTGTGTATCAAACAGCTTCAATTCAATGTGGAAAAAGAGCAAAATGTCATAAAGTGTGGGTGGAAATGTCCATCGTTTCCATTAGTGTTGTCTGTTTTTCAACCTCAAGTAAGGATCTTAAATATATAAAATATTAAAAGCTAAATTCCTGCACATACACTACACCGTCCTTGATGATCAAAGTGTTCCTGATGAAAGAAAATTGCTGGACTTTATTGGAGGACATCTGAATGTGTCCTTTCTTTTTTCCCTAGCAAATTTTTGTTTTTTAAATGAAGCTCAGAGGAGGCTAGGATGGAGCCAAGACGATAAGAAAGCCAAGGCATCCTTTGTGCATGCAGCAAGTTAAAAAAGCCTCAGCAGGGGTTGAAGGTAGCCGTGAGAATAAAAGCCTTTTATGAAACATGAAAGCATGCCTTCTTTGCTTTAGACTTACTGAGATTATGGGAGGGGGGGGGGGGGGGGGGGGGGGTCACATGACTTACAGCTAAACAGGGGAGAGGTGGTTGCAGGTGAGCTAAAAGAGGTAAAAACATGGCCAGCAACTACTTAACCGCTGCTGTCAAAAGTCCCATTTAGCAAAAGGCACGTACTCCTCCGAAACCTGCACGTAACGCTGCAAACGAAAGTGTGTGCATGCTTCATCGACTCCGCCTGGATAAACAACAGTTGTGAACGTGTATTTTACTAAAGTAGTTTTTGAGTAATGGCGTCTGCTGTTGGGAAATGTCTCGGGACTATTTCGCTCCCCACAGGGTGCTGAAGAAAGGAAGAGATGAAGAAAAACACATCAAGGCCTGTGTGTGTGTGTGTGTGTGTGTGTGTGTGTGTGTGTGTGTGTGTGTGTGTGTGTGTGTGTGTGTGTGTGTGTGTGTGTGTGTGTGTGTGTGTGTGTGTGTGTGTGTGTTCGCTTGAGAGAGCTACAGATGTTATGTTTTTATTTTCAATGCTTTCCTTTATAGGATTTTCTCCTTCATTTTCTTTCATGTGATGGCTGTTTCCCCCAGCGTGAGACACCCACTCTATAAGACAAGTTGTTTACCATTCATGTAAGGAAGCATAAAGACTCAAATTCTCCAGGTTGTGTCACATTGTCCGACTGCACTGCGGGCTACAGTGGAGAGAAATGATGTCGAAGGGTGTTGTAACAGACTCACTAATCATTCAGACAGCAAGTGACTCTGATTGTTTGGGGGAATTTGTTTTTTTTGTTCCTTTTCGCTGCCATCAAGCTCAACTAATGATGAAGCAAGCAGCTGAGAGACGCTGATAAAAAAAAGTCTCCTTTTGCCCAGTTCATGATGTGCATCATTTGGGGGGAAAGGCTTTTTATGCAAGACAATTTTGTTCAACAGTAACTGTGCAGTGAAAGCTTTTGCTGAGCGTGAATGTTTGCAATGTAACAGCAGTTTTAAGACTGCAAGCAATTCAATTCTTTCCTAAAATACAGAGAGAAAATCTGCAGCTATTATGACTATAACAAGGGCTGTTGCTTAGTGAAATCCTGAGTAGTCACTAATTAAACTGTTTACAGATTTCAAATATGACAATTTGCTGTTTTTCTTTGTTTTCTATAAGTGTAAAAGGAATGTCTTTGTGTTTTTTGGACTATTGGTCAACCTAATCTTTGAGGAATTTCGTTCTATGTTAGCCAAAAGACAAAGCTTACTCCTTATAGTTTAAAAGGACTGGTTAAACTCAATGAAAACCAGGTCAATTTATACTGTAAGAACATATTTCTAACTTTTTTAGCTTCTTCCAGGTCAATGCGAAATGTTCTTATTGTTACTTGCTACTTTTATGGTAAAACCTAAGTAACATGTTCAGTCAGTTGCTCAATTGAGTCATTCTGCTCCATTTGTTCTTAATACTCTGATGTCTAGTTCCACCTCCAGGTTGTCTCCTTTAAACAACTGATTCTGTTATAATTAGAAATGATGGTGTGAGACCTTAAAGTCCAAAATATGATAGAAAACAATAGGAATTAGAAGCATAAAAACTCATTCACACACACATTCCTCTTGTCTTACCATCATGAGTTCCCTCTGAAACGACTTCCTCTCCTTGCTGTCCATGTTCGTGCACTCCTCTTTCAGTTTCTCCAGAACCGACGCCACCTTCTCCGGCTCATTGTCCAGCTCGGTCCGGCAGAAGTAATTCAACGGCAAATTCCCGTATCCTAGAGCGTCTGCAAACGCCCTCCAGTTACCCACGTTCTCCATCAAAACCGTCCTCACTGTTGCGTAGATGTATGTAAGAAATTTGCAAGGCTTCAGAATCTGCTCCAGCAGCATGGTGGTTGTTAGATCCGGCCCACACCAATAAATGGGCTTCACCTTGCCTAGAACCAAAACATTCTTGGCGTGGACAAGCCCCATCTTCCCCTGATAGTATCCAATGTACCACTCTTTGGTCCGCAGCTGCCCTCGCAGTTTGATTTTCTCCTCACTGAGCAAAGCGATAACATCCCCCTTCTTGTACTCCAACAGATAGGTGCTCTTGTGCTGCCTGATAACTGTTTTTATCAACTTGCCAAATTTTAGGTTGGTAATGCAACAATCCTGAAACTTTGGGTATTTGGAGGTGACAGCCAGAGGCGAGAGGACGATCTTATCCACCTCTTTCTTTTTCAAGAACCTCCTCTGGCCCGTTATCCTTGATGTAGTCTTTGGCGGTGGTTGTGGAGTTTGGACGCAGAACTGTGTGAGGATACAGTCCAGAGCATCTTTGACTTGGACCCTGAGAGTGAAGTCTGCGATGCTGTCGGGGTTATGCGATGAGATCATGTACAGCAGCCTACTAACCTTCCCCAGTTTGACCTGAAACCCTCGAATCACCCCAGCACCCTCGTTCACCTTCACCTGATAGTTGGACATGTTGGAGTACAATCCCACCAGGAGGTCCTGAGGGTACCCCAGTACAAACTGGTGCTTCCCCCACAGCTGGAGGGCAACCGCCGGGCTGGAGCTAGCCTGCCGACCCACCTCGCTCACCAGCAAGGTCTTAGGAGCGCAGTCATGCCCGAACATTGCCACAACTGTCTTGAAGGAAGGGTGGATGTGCTTGGGTCCATACACACCCAGAGTTACTTTCCTCTGCACGTAGTCCCAAACTGTTGTATTGTGGCTCATGTACTGGGACTGAACCACAACCGCCACATATATGCAAGGTTCAAGACTATCCAACTGGACCTGGACTGTATCCTTGTAGATGTAAGCATTAGGGATCGGCGTGTAAGGCCCTTCTTTGCAATCGCTCCGAACACAAAGCACCTCAGCAGTGTGACAGCTGTCCTTCCTCACAGTTACTCCTATGTTCATCTCCAGCGTGATGAAGGACTTGGTCTCCATGTTGCTGAGCTTGATCTCCACCACAGGGCTGACTATGGAGCAGTGGTCACTGTTGAGCTCCAGAGGAGGGTCTAGCAAGGCTTTCATGGAGATCTGCTGGTAGTCTCCATGGCTGACGTGGCCTTCAGGGATGTGAACACTGATCTGTGTATCCGGGAGCTGAACAACCCCTCCGTTACTGTCCAACCTACAAACGATATTAGTCTCCACCGGTTGTGTCTGACCCCATCCAGGGCTCTGACCCAGGGATTCCAGGTCATGGCAAGACCTGGCTAGCTTTCGGTGGTTTAACCAAGCTGTCCTAAAATCCTCCCTGCTCTGAAACTGCTCTGGCACAGGAGCCTTGAGGCCCGTGAAGAATCCAGAAGAGGGTAATGTTGGATTTGATTGAGCCTGCAGGACGGACAGTTCTGAAAGACTGTGAGAACGTTTACTCCTGAAAAAAGGGTTCTCCCTGTAGAGGTCTGGTGCAACCTCTTGATTTGGGCTGATTGGGGTGGTGCTGTTTATGTAGCAGCTGCTAAACCCATTCGTCATAACTGTACTTGTGTTAAAGGTGGAGCTAGCTGATGGTGATGCCAAGGCATCAAAGAGAATAAGGTCTGCTGAGTTCCTTACGTCTGTATCTTTACAGTTTTGATCTAACGGGAGGATAAAAGGGTTCACAGAGTATGGACTGTTGTTGTAAATCGGGGAGGGTTTCGGGGTCATCCCTGTCCACTCCCCCAAACCTCCAAACTCCCTCGACCCCTCCTCGTATCCCTCCCCGAGACTGTCAATCATCCCACTGTCGCTGAGCGAAGAGTTCCTGAAGTTGACCGGCTGGACGTAGGCGGCTGGGATGTAACCCATCTCTGTGTTGTTGTGGGCGTACCACCACTCCCCACCCGATGTGTCCAACACATAGAGGCGGTCACCTTTGGAGAATTTCAGCGTGGTGAAGCTGCTGGGGCAGTAATCCTTTATGGCGACCACTTCCTGCGCCGTTCCATAGGAAGCTGAAGTATCCAGCCTTAAGGCACTGGGAGAAGGCACTGGAAGGAAAGGAGGAAAAATGTGTTAGATCATAAAAGTGTTACAGCTTCTGTCCTGATTTCAAAGTGGTTTACAGGGTTGGGAAGTTTACTTTGGAAATGTAATAGTTAAGCTAACAGATTACCAGTTACTCTATTTCAAGACTTACCCATTCGAGTTAGGGTAAGTGTTCCCATTTAGCACCAAAAATCTAAGTTCAGCTGTTTTTCATGGATACTGACATGATTTATAAGGGAGATCATTTCTTATGAAGCAACATTTATCTCTCTTTTGAAAATGTATTCATTAGTTCATGTAGATTTTGGAATATAAAATAGAAAGAAAAGATACTTGATGAAAAAAGTCAAAAGTCTGTCATGGGCTTAATTGGTTCTGTGACATCATTTAACAACCCATTGATTATATGTATGTATTCAGTAAGATGTTAAATATTTAAAAAATGAGGAAAAAACCCTCCTGAGCAAAATCTTAAAGGTCTGACTTCAGATGTAACTTCTTTTGTAATCATCACCCAACACTGGTGGTTTATGAGTGCGCTTAATCATTTGCTGATTAATCAAAATACTGTTGTTAACGATGCGTCTCACACGACAGAAATAATGGACCAGTTGAACTAATGAGGTGATGGCGCTACAGATCCGACATGAAGGTTTATGCCCAAATGATTTAATTGTGTTGGTTTACCGCCTAAAACTTTGAGAAAAGCCTAAAAGCTGAAAAATGAAATGTTTAATCCTTTATCTGCAACACAAAGGCAACTGAAAACCACCAAAACAAACATTATAATTCTTCTGAATACAACAAAATCTTTTTACAGATCACGAGTCAAACGAACAAGCAGATGAACTGCATCAATCGCTATTTTTAGTTCACCTCATTAGCGTATATAGAGCATGTAAACAAAGCTGTAATGGAGTGCAACCAGTGAAGTGAAAGAGCCAGTTTCCAGCAGATAACTGAATATGTTGATTGCAAAAAAAAAAGATGAAAAGAACAAAATTAGAGCGAGTTTTGTTTAATTCAGACATAGTCTTCGATCTTGACATTTTCCCCTTTTCTCTTTTTACAATAATGATATACTGACCTTTGACATCAGTGAGGCTTGCCCCTGTCACTCCCTCGCTGAGGTCGATGAGCGTCCCCTCAGACTTACAGCGAGGGAGGATGTGGTTGTTGTTAGTCACTCTGATGATTCGATGGGCAGCCATGGCCGATCTCCGTCGTAGCTTTCGCTCATTGGCAGCTTTTCATCTGGAATCAAACACCAAAGAGAGGAGTTTAATCCAGAGTGTCAACCCTTCAACCATTCCCCCGAGGAGAGCAACGCTGGAGGAGGGAGTTTAATTTTCTAGATCACTAACACAGTTAGAGGCTTGAAACGGTCAAAATAAGGTCACTGCATTTTTGAAAGAACTCAGTATGAAGGATGCTGAGGAGAACGTAACGAGTTCCCAGCTGAACACACAGAGAGATTTTTTTTTTACTTAAATCAATGCAAAGAGTGTGAGTAGTGAGCCCAGAGAAGGGGAAAGAGAGAGAGGTGATTCATTGTGGGAGCAATTTGGAAAGCAATAAAGAAATTAAACCGAAATCGATTTAAACTCTGCGGGAAAGTGACAATGAAGGAGGTCAGAAACACGATGTTAAGCAGGAAGAGAAAACACTAAAAACTGATCTAAACAACTAACAATGCTTTTTATATAAGGGTCAATTACGTTTTTTTGTGTCCATGTGGTTTAGTCAAATTTAAAGGGGTTAAAATGTGAAAATAATCGTATGAATAACTTGCTTTACATTCTTTTTGTGGACCCAGCATCAAATTTCTGCTTTTAATCCATTTTGAGAGAATATATTAGAGGATTATGGCAAAAATGTCTAAGTGGTGTAACCATAAAAACTTTAAACTTGCTTTAAAACAGTACATTCTCAATAAAACACCATATCAACTAGTTTGGCATGATCTTACATTATAACTTTTTATATTAAATAAAGGTAATGGAATACAATTGTTCTAAATATTACATTTAATCTGAGGAATCATGGAGATCAGGAACCATTTACATTGTTTTGTGGTTAAACCATGTGACATTTTCAGGAGCATTCAGTCTTACTTTTGGTAGAAAATGGTGCAACTGTCATTTCAAATGACATAAAACCAACAAAACATAGTTATACAATTATAGGTGTGTGTCCAAGAGGTTTGAATGCTTCAATTTGTTTTCTTAGAGATGATTCAAATCAACTATCAACCTTTCTTATCTCACAGTAAGGCTTCTCTCCCTGCCCTGGCTCGACATCCTCGCGCTGCCATGTGCGTTTTCTAGTATTTACATCTCTCATCATATGAACCCAGTTACCAATTTCCTTGTCAGAATTGAGCCGTGATTCAATTTTGTTTATGAAAACACGCAGTCAGCAGAGAACTGTAATCTGATTAGAGTGGCAGCAAGAAATTGTTTTGCAACGAAAAGGTTGTTCCTGTCGGTCATGAGAGACTTTATTATTATTCCAGCAGGATGTGGCGAGCAGCGACAGTGGGAACATTTGCATTTGCACACTAATGATGCCATTTTAATCTGATTAAAGGAACACAGACTGTAGAGGCTGCCATGTGAATACCTTTCACTGATTACTTTCATTAGGGGCTTTAATGTTTGGGGCTGAAACTCGGCTCAGTGTTTTCACATTAAACACTGTGTGAGGATTGTGATTCAGACGCAGGTTTTTGTTTCCGTAAAGAGTGTCGCCACGCCGCTTTATGAGCTATTTTTACCCCAAACTGAGAATGAAACACAGAAATTGAAGCTATTATTAGCAAAATTGTATCTCAGTTCAACACACACGGAGCTTTTTGTCTGCTTGTACAGCTGCTCCGGCTATGAACAGCTGGTGAGAAATTCCTCCTCCTCCAGAAAAACAACTGTTAAATTAACTTTCTTTTCACGTTTCAATGCAAACAACCAGAAAGGACAGAAATATGGTGAAGTATCACATATAATTGTGAAGATTTCTGTCAGAGCTCACTCTGTTTTTTGAGGGGAAACATAAAAGTTTGGACAATAATCGAGGATTTTGGATTCAGTGAGTTATTTGGCGATATGGAGAATTAGGACAGCTTTTATCTGATGATCATTTTTCTCACTTCAGTCTTTTTTTACAGCAGCAAAATGGTCAAATAGGCAATCTGAAACACACTGCTGCTCCATGAGATTTGGTTTGTGTGCTTGTCTGCAGCGATTCAGCTTCACTGCATCGCTACATGAAGATACAAAAGGATGCAGGATGTTCACCGATAAGTACGTTTACATGCACAAAAGGAACCAGGATACTGAATAACATGAACTGTACTGTTTATATGCTGCACATTATGACATTTTCTCCTTTATTCCCATACATTTGGAACCATGGCTTGCTCAATTTTACTGTATTTTAGCTTTTTCTTAAGCCAGGTTCAGATTGCACAATATCTTTGTCTGATGAGGTGACATAAGGTGTAAAATTAAGCAATTGTAGAGTCATACATTCTTGCAGTGACAGACTACACAACCAATCAACCTGCATGATATCATGAAGGAGGTTCAAAGGAGGATAAAACATTCAATTGTGGCACCGTATGCCCATTTTCATCATCATAACTGATACATTTCCTGTCATAAGTCTTCATTTTGCACATGAATACATGAAAACATCTGCTTAGAAACACTGAAAAGCATTTGAATGGACTTTTTTTATTAACATGATAATGGAAGAAATCCCTCACACTGTTATAAGACTGTGCTATATCACTTTTTCACCCTTAAAGCTTCAAAAAAGGATTTCAAAAAAATGAAAAGTTCTCGCCAAACTTTTACTTTTCCACTTAATTGGTGCAGCTTTGTGCAAAAAACGGCAAAGTAGCTGTACTTCCTGTGCTTTCATCGCTCCCCTGTGAACCTCCTCTGCACTACAGTAGTCGAGTCTAGTCTTTAAAACGTGGCTAGACAGAATTAAGATTATATATTCCAATTTTTTTGTGAAATCTTGTGATTGTTTCAGAGCAGATCCTCTTGAGATGTTGAAGGAAACTGTGTGACACTCTCAGCTGCACAAAGCATGCAGGGGGAAGACAAAGCGAGGCTTGTTTAATGGCTGCATCGGTTCACCTGAGCTGGAGCTTGAGCTGAAAGCTTGTCAAACTCCTCCGAGGCGACATTTCATTTTCCAGCACCCTGTCTTACAAGGAGCCGCGTCACCCGTCGATAAAAATCCCTCCCTTGGCTCGGAAATGAGCACTCAGCGGGCAGCCGGAGCAAGCCTGCGATCAATAACAAGCCTGCAGACAAAGAGACTGTCACCCACTTTGATATCCCGCCAAGGCGATCCCCCCGCTACATGCAGCAGGAGGTGAGGACGGCTCTGACAGATGCAGCACAACTAAAAAAGAGATGGAAAGAAAACAAGAGGAATTGGAAGCTGCTCCCTCTCAGCAGGAGGTTCATCTCACAGTCCTACATGATTCACACTGAGCCTCACAACTTTTGTGCCAAGAGAAAAAAAACATCCAAGACTCGAGGAGCATAAAAGCAACACGAGACGCATAAAAAAAAAAAGAGACAAAAAAGTTAAACAAGACTGTGATACTCTGCGTGTGACCTCGTCTGAGAAAACAAGACTTTCCCACACAGATGGCAGAGATGCTGAATATGAGGGGAAATAAAGAAGGGAGGGGGTGAACTCTATTTTACTTTTGATTTACTTCACGTTAGAAGGGAAATTTCAATTACAGAGAGAGAGGAGACTTCCAGGGGATCTGCAGCAAACTGCTAGAGGGCTTGTGTGTTCCTCAAAATTGGAATCAGGGATATATATATAGTTTTGTTTTTTTACCCCTCTGGTGCATTAATAACCGAGTTGGGGAAATACTCTCTGTTATTAACTCGTTTCAGTCAAACTGACTTGTGGAGGAGCAGCGAGGACATCAGGGAGCCGAAAGTTTAATTAGCCGAGGGTCGGCCCCGTCCTAATCCCTGGATGACCGTTTCCAGCAGCCATATGCTCGCAGAGTTTATCGTTTTCTCCATCTCGGCTTGTTTAAAATGAGCAGAGAATCAGACACATGAGCACAGAAACACAATCACGTCAACAGTTTAGGATATTTAAATGTAATAAAGTCACATTTTCATAAGTTAAGACTCCAACAGGCTGTAATCCCACATCAAAGCAGGAAGCTGGGAGCCTAAAAGTCTCTTAAATCAAGTTCAAACACACCTTACTCAGCCTGATTTTCAGCGTTGGTTTAATTAAATGAGGTGAAAACAACTTTATGAGCTCCAAAATAACAAAATCTCATCAGGTTTCAGTTTTAAAATTCAAACTTTTCTTCCCTCTGGTGATTCTAAAGCTCTTCTGAGTCATTTTCCATGTTTGCTGAAGTCCAAAACAACAACAAAAAAAACTTTATTTAACTTTAAAACTTGGAGAAAAGGTCAACTTGCTTCATCTTGTTTTTGCAGGAATCTGAGTTCAGGTTCTTTGTGTGTTTAATTCAGTCCTGACCTAAAGGACACAAACAAATTAGACCTACTCGAGTCGGTTACCTCGCCAGCCGCCCCGCTGTTGCCTGCGGCGATGCAAATCTACTCCCACAGCGTGCATGCGGACGTGCGCTCACACCTGCGACGAAGTGGCAGCGAACCAGCAAAAAAATGAGCAAGAACTCCGGGGGATAAAATGTCCTTGAATGTTTGCACACTGCTGGTGAAACGAGTGGCGATGGAGAGAGATGCTCGCCTATAATTAGGGTTTATTCTCCTGTCGAGATCATTTAACTTTCCTGTCGTCCTCCCGTCTGTTTTGACTGTTCCTTCTTTCCTCCCTTCCTTCCTTCTGTCCTTCCTTCCTTCTTTCTCTCTTTATTTCCTCCCTTCCTTCCTCTCTCCCTCCTTCTCTCTTTCTTTCCTTCCTCCTTCTTTCCTTCCCTCCTTCCTTCTTTCCTTCCTTCCTCCCTCCCTTCCTCTTTTCCTTTCTCCCTCCCTCCCTCCTTCCTTCCTTCCTTCCTTCCTCCCTCCTTCTTTCCTTCCCTCTTTCCTTCTTTCCTTTCCTTCCTCCCTTCCTTCTTTCCTCCCTCCCTCCTTCTCTCTTTCTTTCCTCCCCCTAACTTCTTTCCTCTGTCCTTCTTTCCTTCCTTCCTCCCTCCCTTCCTCTTTTCCTTTCTCCCTCCCTCCCTCCTTCCTTCTTTCCTCCCTCCTACCTTCCTTCCTTCTTTATTTCCTCCGTCCTTCCTTCCGTCCTTCCTTTCCTCCTTTCCTTCCTGCCTCCCTTCCTTCCTTCCTTCTTTCCTTCCTTCCTTCCTTTCTCCTTTCCTTCCTTCTTCCTACCTTCCTTCCTTGACGCGAAGACGACAGGAGGGTTAATCACACAAGTTACTGTCTGGACGCCTGGCTCGGAAACACAACTGTGATTTACAGTATGATATAAAGCTGCCACAGGAGGAAAAAGATGAAAGAATTGCTCTCTGAATGAAAGTATTGTCTCTACCCTTCATCGTGCTGTCAGACAGATTTACAAATGTAGCCGTTAAACTGAGTAAATTGAATCCATTTGCCTTTAAAAACATGACATCAGCTCTGAGGGGAGACGTGATAAATGAAGTTATTATAACTAAAAGTTCAGGGACAAGACTTGTTTGTTCTCTGACTCACAGCTATGACCTACAGTTATCTCATTTGTTCGATGTTTTCTCTGTTAAAAAATGTCACAGTGGTAAAAAAAGTGTGTTTTCTGGTGTTAGTTCAGCATCTCTCTGCAGAGTGGATGACAGTAGATGGTAGAAGTGTGAAGATACATCGATCTGCAGCAATAAATCACTGATCAACGAGGTTAATAGCATTAATGTATATCATCATCTGACTGTCTTTGTGATATCGGCAAACACTGAATCAACATAATATCGTATCATGAAGAAACTCATGATTTACTCCCCTAGTGGACGGTAGAAGAGATGCTGGTCTGTTCTAGGATCAATGACGTGATGCAACTCAGTGTCCAATTGGTGTAACCAGTATTTTTTTTTCATAATAATCTGATTATATACAGGAAAATAAGTGTGGACTAAAATGTGGAATAAATATAATCCACTTTTAGCAAAGCAACACTATGATTTATAACACATTTTACATAATGTGTCAAAACTTATTTAGAAAAAATGGTTGTTTTTAGGATATTTCCTGCTCAGTATTGACTAAATGCCTTAAAATTTAAATGTAGAAATACTTTACAATGAAGTAATTATTAGTATAAGTCCACTTAAATACACTATAGGTGGATAAAAATATTTAATATTTATCATTCTTTTGTGGTTACACCATTTGACATTTTCAGGAGCATTCAGGCTGACTTTTGGTTTAAAATAATGGTGCAAATGTCATTTCAAATACATTTTAACAAACTTGATGCTGCTTTTAAAACTATCATCTTGCCAACACGTATTTGTTTCTGACCCTTAAACAGGACTTAAGCTGATTTCACTCTATTTAATAAGCATTGATTCATTTTGAAAAGAGCAACAGCCAATTAGGAAACAATTTTCATCCGGCCGTCCATTGGTGTAACTTCATCCCTGAAGTCACTGAATCTGCCACATTTTTTATTGAAACATCATATTCCTCCTCTCTGATTGTCCAAAAGCAGCTTTATTATATTCAGGGGGTTTGTTTATTTTCTCCTCTAAAGCTGCAGGATAAAACAAACACATAATAATAAATAAAAAAAGAAAAGAGAAAAGAGAAAAGCCCTCAGTTTGGCATGTGGTCAAATACATTAGGCCACGCTGGTGCTCTGCCTCGACCGCCACCATTCATCAACGGAGAAATTCATCCGTAAAATATCACAATCGCTCCTCTCTCTCTCTCTCTCTCCTCTCTCTCTCTCTCTCTCTCTCTCTCTCTCTCTCTCTCTCTCTCTCTCTCTCTCTCTCTCTCTCTCTCTCTGTCTCTCTCTCTCTCTCTCTCTCTCTCTCTCTGTCTCTGTCTCTCTCTCTCTCTCTCTCTCCCTACAGGATGAATTTCCAGATAGATGAGCCCACAAGTGCTAATTCTTTTTAAATGCTGCATCCTCCCTTTCCTTTCCTCTCCTCCTGCCGCAGAGGGAGATTCTTCTTCCTCTGGCGGTTTAAAGAAGAAAAAAAAGGCTCACGCTCAGGAAGAGAAAGTGGTGTTTTGGGGTTTTTTTTTAGTACATCAACAGGTCGAATTCAGGCCAGCGGATAGTTTAATGTATCAACAGCTGAGTGGAGGATAAATAAAGCATTAGGTGATGATGATGATGATGATGATGATTATGATGATGTGTTAAAAGGCTGTTAATATTGTAAATGCAGGATACTTTATAAACATTTCAGCCATTTAAAGTGACATTTATAAAAGTAGCGCTTAGTTTTTAAATTAATAGTTGACCTTTAAACTGATTCTGTTCACGTTCAACAGCTTTACATTGCTGCTGCTCATTTTCCAAACTACTTTTAAGTGTTTTGGATTCATTATCATACCTTAAATAGGGCTGTAAATCACAAGTTTCTTCAAAATATGATATTATATTGATTTGATGTTTGCCGATATCGTAAATCTGCCAAGATACGTTTCAGATTCAGGAGCCAGTAATCGATATGAGATGATATCCAATCACAAATGGCAACTAAAGTATCATTTCTGAGCTCACCCAGACATTTAAATGAAAAACTAGACCTACTTTTCACTATAAAGTGCTTTATTTTGATATAGTGAGCTTTAAAACCTTCACATTTTATATAAAAAAAACCTGAAAGAACATTAAGTTACTATTTTTATACATTAAAGCAAGATGTTTGCTTAAAGCTGCATTATAGATCTCAATATATTGACTTGTGTTATTAATATTTAGCCCTTCTCATGTATGTTAATGGAGTGGACAAAATATTAGGAACACCATTCAATATACTGCACCCTAATACATGAACATAAAGCAGGATTATCACCTTTTTAACAATGTATAAGCTTCATAAATGTAGAATTAAGAGCGGGGCTGTTGTATTAGGTTGAATTAGGTTGCACAGGTGTTCCTAATAAAGAGGCCAGTGAGTGTAAATCGATGTATCTTTACACCACTAACATTCAAATCAGTCTTTTTAGTTCATATAAATGCAGAAATGAAAGAAGAGCAGTGGAAACACAGTGGAAGTTGTATTTTATTTTGCCATATGGTGATGCAGTTATGAGTCTGACTGTGTGAATAATTGATGTAATGAAAATGAAACGCCAAACATAACATCCATGCCGTCGGAAAATCTTCATTTCATGTCTGTAATCTGTAAATAAATCATATCCATGTGCATAACTAAATCAATATTAGTAGTTGTGTGTGTTTATCGGATGTTTTGCATGCTGTTAAATCTCCATCCTTGCAGTAAAAAGTGATCTCAGCAGTCAGAAGACGTCTTTTAATATTCATCTTCTACTCCGACGTGTAGAAAAGCTGCACATTTTTAATTATGGTACTTAAATCATTGTGTTTTGCCTCTTTCCACCTCTCACTGGAGCTCATCAGCTGCCTTTTTTAGGCTTTTAAAATCACACCAGGAGCCCAGAATAATTACTATATTCTGCATATGCTGCCATATATTCGTTAATGGATAATTAAGCAACAAAATGTAAAATGAAAAAGGTGTTTGTGTCTGTGAGTGTGAGACGACATGCTGAGTTGATGTATGCACAGAGGTGTGTGTGTGTGTGTGTGTGTGTGTGTGTGTGTGTGTGTGTGTGTGTGTGTGTGTGTGTGTGTGTGTGTGTGTGTGTGTGTGTGTGTGTGTGTTGCAAAATGGAGCGCACCTTCACAGGGAGCTGGAAAACGATGACATGCAGTTTTCAGGCTTAGCGTAAAGCGTGTGTGTGTGAAGGTTTAGTGTGTGTGTGTGTGTGTGTGGGTGTGGGTTTAGTGTGTGTGCATGTGTGTGTGTGTGAAGGTGGAGGTGATTAGTCTCCCTTTCACATCAGTGTTTGCACCTGTGTTTCTGCTAAAACAAAAGAAGAGGGAGAGGAGGATATATGATGAAGAAGAAGGTGAGGAGGAGTAGAGTTTGGAAGAGGAAAAAGAAGGAGAGACTGAGAGAAGGAAGGAAGAAGAGGAGGAGATTGAGGTGAAGTGAACAGAAAGGAAGAGGAAGATAATGATAAAGAAGAAGGATGAAGAGGTGGAAGAAAAAAAAGAGGTGGAGGAGAATTTGGAAGAATGAAAAGGAGCGAGGGAGAAGAGGTGGAGGAGAAGAAAGGTTAGGAATGAGGAGGAGGAAGAAAAAGAAACTGGGAAACTGGAAAACCCCACATTCCTTCCTGACCTAGTCCCTGATGTGTGTGTGTGTGTGTGTGTGTGTGTGTGTGTGTGTGTGTGTGTGTGTGTGTGTGTGTGTGTGTGTGTGTGTGTGTGTGTGTGTGTGTGTGTGTGTGTGTGTGTCTAAATATTCTCAGGAAACACACAAAAATCTATCTAATTAAACAAAGTTGTGGACGACTGCAGGCTGTAAGACAGTGTGTGTGTGAGTGTGTGTGTGTGCGTGTGAGTGTGTGTGTAAGTGTAAGTGTGTGCCTGAGCGTGTGTGTATGTGTGTGTGTGTGTGTGTGTGTGTTGTGTGTGTGTGTGTGCGTGCGTGCGTGAGGCTGCACAGAGAGGATTTTCAGCTTATCAGATGACCTTATTGGCAGGGCTAAGGAGCCGCTGGAGACGCCCGCGTGCACGCGCACGTGACACACGGGCACGCGCCTCGTCAACTTCTCATTTCCCAGTCAATTTTCATTTCCATCTGCTGCTGAGCCTTCCTCTGCAGCCGTGTGTTCATGCTCAATTATGAATATTCATGATTGTTGGAATAAAAAAAGGAGGTATGAATAAAAGAAAAGGCACCTATAGGCTAATTAATGTTATATTATAGGAATATTATAACCATATTATACAAAAACAGCACCAGAAAACACTGGAAAGCACGATAAGGCTCATAAGTAAACATAAAAGCATAGAAAATAACACCAGGACCGACCTCACATTGATACAGAAACATTTTAAATGTAACTTACCGCTATAAAAAGTCATTAAATGTCAGTGTAAGCTCACTATAAAGCAGTGAACACCATGCTGGATGAAGAAAAATCATAAATATGGTGAAGCCGAATTTCTCCCTGCACATTAATCTACTAAATTAGACACTAAACTGAAGACATAATGTGTTTAAAAAGATCAATATTAGTGATAAAGTGAAAATGAGGCTGTAATGTGAACTGACCTCCTGCTGGGTTTGAAGCTTGATTGGTGCTCTTAATGAGAAGAAGCTGAGGAGCCTTCACTTCATCTTCTGCTTTTTATTTCTCGCGTCATTTGCGGGTTACAAATCCACCCAAAAAAAAATGAATGAAAAGAAAGATAAATGTTTTTAAAAAAAAGATGGAATAAAAAAGCTCCACAGTCCCACAAGTTGTTGTATGAAGGTGAACGAGAGGAAGCGCGTCCACGTCCGTCCCTGCTCCGGTCTGCCGGAGGACTGGAGGAGAGCTGCTCTGCTGCTGGATGGCAGCTGGTGACGTCACGGCGAGGGGGGCGGGGCACACACACACACACACACACACACACACGCACAGTAGCCTATATACTGTACACTGAGTCCAAACTGCAGCATATTGCTCCTGCACTCCATGAACTTATTGATTAATCAGCTACTAATACAAGTTTACTACTGAAAGTACATTAGTACTGCAGTATTATTAGTTTAATGTAGTTAAAATATTACAGTAAAAGTACTGCAGTATTATGAGTGATGTAGTATGCAGTATTACAGTAAAAGTACTGCAGTATTATGAGTGATGTAGTATGCAGTATTACAGTAAAAGTAGTGGTTTGGTCCCTCTGACTGATATATTATTATATATGACATCATTAGATTATTAATAGTGAAGCATCAGTGTTAGAGCAGCATGTTACTGTTGTAGCTGCTGGAGGTGGAGCTAGTTTACACTACTTTATATACAGTTAGCTAGTTTAGTCCAGTGGTTCCCAACCTAGGGGTGGGGCCCCTCCAAAGGGTCAGCAGATAAATGTGAGGGGTGGTGAGATGATTAATGGGAGAGGAAAGAAGAAAAAACTAAGTTCTGATACACAAATGTGTTTTCACTTTTTGGACTTTTTGTCTATTGTTTCATTTTTGCTGAAATATGTTTGGAAAGTAACTAAAGCTGTTAAATAAATGTAGTGAAGTACAAAGTACAATACAAAGTTAAAGGTGCAGTATGTAGAATTTCCTGCAGATGTTTATTATATATACTGAACTGTAAACAAACTGGAGTTCATCTATTATATAAACAAAGTAAAATAAAACTCTAATCACATTTAAAAAGCTCAGTAACAGCACGTTTAATAACTCCGCCTCTGGAGCCAGTAATGATCAGCACATTGAGTTTTCTCTCTCTCTGTGGAGCCGTGTGCTGAATCGCCTCCATAAATAAAGCTGAGTGGAGCTGAAGGGTAAATGGCTCGTGCAGCGGGACGGTCCTCCGCTAATGAGCCGCAGTTCATTCAGGGTTTTTTGTGATTAAACGCTGTCAGAGAGCTAAAATCTCTCTGTGTGCGCCTGCTGTGGTTCGGAGATGCAACCATTCATAAACACAACAGTAGCTGGAGCTCATTGGAAAAGCAATACAATACATTTTGCACACATTTTCCTTTCTGATTGCTGCTTAAACACTTAACATGCACACAAAACTGCTTTCTTCTACAATCCGAAGCAACAAATGGAGGACTGTTATGACTGTTCCTTCTTTCCTCCCTTCCTTCCTTCCATCTTTCCTTCCTCCCTCCTTCTCTCTTTCTTTCCTCCTCCCTACCTTCCTCCCTTCCTTCTTTCCTCTGTCATTCGTTCCTTCCTTCCTCCCTTATTTCCTCCGTCCTTCCTTTCCTTTTTCCCTTCCTTCTTTCCTTTCTTACTTTCCTTCCTCCCTCCTTCCTTTCCTTCCTTCTTCCTTCATCCCTTCATTCCTTACTTCCTTCTTTCCTCCCTTGTTCCTCCTTTCCTTCCTTCTCCCTCCCTTCCTCTTTTCCTTTCTCCCTCCCTCCCTCCTACTTTCCTTCCTTCCTTATTTCCTCCGTCCTTCCTTCCTTTCCTTCCTTCCTTCCTCCCTCCCTCCCTCCCTCCCTCCTTTCCTTCCTCCCTCCCTCCTTTCCTTCCTTCCTCTTCCCTTCCTTCCTTAACTCAAGGACAACAGGTGGGTTAATAGAGCCTTCCTCTTTCATCTCACTCTGGTTTTTATAAAGCTGCAGAGCCGAGAGAATCTTCAGGTACGACTTCTCCCACTTTTAAAGCTCACATTCAGTCACATTTATATCAAATTGAAAACATGCGAGATGATGGATCATAGTGGTGTTTATCAGCGCAGCTAATGAGCGAGGCCTGGTGGAAAAATCTGGACCAGGCCTGCAAGCTTTGACTTTGTTCTCTCTCTTTCTCTCTTTGTTCTCTTTCACACAAAAAAAGAGACAAAAAAAAGCGTCAAGTTTTTTCAGGCGTCCCGGCCAGCCAGCGTGCACGGATGATCTCGGGCGGCGAGGTCTGGATCCAGTTTGTTTATGGAGGGAAAAAAAGAATAAAAAGAATAAAAAGAATAAAAAGACTCTCATGACTCTCGAAAAGTAGCTGCAGTTTTTCCTTAACCTTCGTGTCGTCCTCCAGTCTGTTTTGACTGTTCCTTCTTTCCTCCCCTCCTTCCTTCCTTTCCTCCCTGCCTCCCTCCTTCTCTCTTTCTTTCCTCCACCTACCTTCCTCCCTTCCTTCTTTCCTGTCCTTCTTTCCTTCCTTCCCTCGTTCCTTCTTTCCTTCCTTTCTTCATCCCTTCCTTCTTTCCTTTCCTCCCTCCCTTTCTTCCTTCCTCCTTCCTTCCATCCTTCCTTCTTCCTCCCTTCCTTCCTTGACTCGAGGACAACAGGAGGGTTAAATCTGATCTGCTGATTATCCTCCATTCAAAACACTGTAATCCTTTCCTATTCATGTTCAGCTGAGATAGAAATAGACTGAAATATTGACATTAAAATGGAAATACACTCATGTTCCCCTCAGGAGTGCATCAACATTTCAGGGAGTGTTTCAAAGAGTAAGAGGACATTAGATTAGAGATTTTTTATTGAGTAAATTAAAGTAAAAGTGTGAAAGTTTTCCCCTCCAACTGACACTTTGGATTTTGACCCTTTAAAATCTGCTGTCACACACACACACACACACACACACACACACACACATATATATAGGAGATCAAATCAAACCCCTTTAAGCTTGTCTGACTTCAAAAACACATCAAATACACACAAAAAAAACCCAAAGCTCAAAGAAAACTTTAATGACTTTGATCAACTCTTCCACAGAAAGTTGAGTAATAAATCTAAAAAGAGACCACATGCTGCTCCTCTTGCTGCCTCTCTGCTGCCCCTCAGTCACGCCCGAAGGGGCTTTTAATAGGCGGCTTGCTAACGAGGCCGCTAATTAGACAACCAGCAACAGCTGGAGAATGACAAGAGGAGAGGAGAGGAGAGGACGGCTCTCATTTCATCACAAGCAAATCTAAAAATTGAGATGAAATTTGTCTATGAAATGTAAAAAAAAAAAAAAGAAGGTTAAAAAAAAAAAAAAAGTCAAATATTTGTTTCCTAAAGTGACAAATTTAAATAGTTTCCTCTCGTGTCGTCCTCCCGGGTCAAATTGACCCCGTCTGTTTTGACTGTTCCTTCTTTCCTCCCTTCCTTCTTTCCTCCCTTCCTTCCTTCTGTCTGTCTGTCCTTCCTCCCTCTCTCCTTTTCTCTTTCTTCCTTCTTCTCTCTTTCCTCCCTCCCTTCTTTCCTTCCTCCATCCCCCTTTCTTCCTTCCTTCTGTCCTTCTTTCCTTCCTCCCTTCCTTCTTTCCTCTGTCCTTCTTTCCTACCTCCCTTTCTCTTTTCCTTTCTCCCTCCCTCCCTCCTTCCTTCTTTCATCCATCCTTCCTTCCTTCCTTTCTTCCTTCCTTTCCTTCCATCCTCCCTTCCTTCTTTCATCTGTCCTTCCTTCCTTCCTTCCTTCCTTCCTTCCTTCCTTTCCTTCCTTCCTCCCTTTCTTCTTTGCTTTCCTCCCTTCCTTCCTTTGTCCTTTCCTTCTTTCCTCCCTCCTTTCCTTGCTTCCTCCCTTCCTTCCTTCCTCCCTCCTTTCCTTCTTTCCTTCCTCTTTTCCTTCCCTCTTCCTCCCTTCCTTCCTTAACTCGAGGACAACAGGAGGGTCAAAGTGCTTAATAACAAAATAAACTACATCCACCAAGCGCTTCACAGTAAAAGAGCATAGAAGGAGCTTAAAGCGATGTTTAAAAAAAGAGCAAAAAAAAAAGAGGAAAGAAATGCAAATGTAATATAAGTTGTAGAAATAGTTCATAGTAAAAGAAGTAAAATAGAACATTTTAAGGGAGGTGCATCAGTGTGAAGACGACTAATAGAAAAGCTGCTTAAAGGCTAAAGTAAAGTAAGTGTTTAGCTTTCTTTTAAAGATATTTGTTGTTGTTGTAAACGTCCAGTAAACCAGCAGCAGATGATCTGAGCTCATTATGGGTTTTATATGTAAGGAGGAAGACTTTAAATCCAGTGCAGAGCAGCTAAAAGTGGATTAATGTGTTTTCTCCTCTTAGTTCTGGTTAAAAGCTGCAGAGTCTGAAGGGAAATATCTGATTCTTTAAGCTGCTGAATGCTCCACTATCACCTGCTGGTCATTTTGGTGCTTTTTTGCAGCTTTTTCTCTAAAAATCGACACTATAAGAGCACTGAGAGTGAGCCAAAACTTAAATATAATGTTTTTACACTGTGATTTTTAATCTTAGAGAAGATAAAGTGGAGTATATGGACTAGAATGAACTTGTGACTTCAACAGACAGCATACAGCATTAATGCTTTTAAATTACTACTTTGTACTTCATATGCTTTACTTCATTACTTTTACTGAGTGGTTTAAAGATGTTTATTGAGTCATTTAGTGCTGAAAAAATATCAAAACAGTGATAATTAAATCATCTTTCAGGTCATTTTTTCTGCAGAAAATGCATCAAAATCTCAAAAATATGAACATGTGAAGCTTTTCTTTGTCATACATGATAAAAAACTGTTAATTAGACAAAGTGAGACATCTGAATACATCACTTTGAGCTTTAAGAAACTACAGCAGGCATTTTTATTCTATTTTCTGACAATTATTTGAGAAAATTGTTAAAAAATTAGATCAATCGATAATGAAAATAATCAATCACTTGACAAAATAAGGCAATTAAAGACATTTTTTTGACATTTTATATGACAACAATCACTGGATTAATCAGGAAATGAAAAACAACCATTAATTGGAGTGCAGATTGTTTAATTATGAGAGTTTGAAGCTTCACTCTGCTGCAGAAACACCAAAGATTGAGCTGCTTTAATCTATCAAACTGCTCATTGACACAAGGTTACTCTGAGGGATGAATAGTTGAGTTTTACATAAAGCTGATAGAGCTGTAAGACATTCAACCCTCATTGTAATGAATCTGTGTCGTTGAACCTGCTGCCAAAAATGCTCGCCGTCCATTTCTGAAGGGACGACGACATCATTGCGCTCTGTTGATCGTCCTTGAGCAAAGCCCCCACCCCCACCCCCCACCCCCCTCCCCTCCTGCTCGCCTCTCTTTGTTAAGTTGCACGAGATGAGAGCGCCAAAAAAAGATGAATGCTGCGGTTGGCGCCAAGGCTCCGGGGCAGTAAAACGATAATCAGTTAGTAACCAGGGATTTGGGGGAGAAGAGGTTTAAAGGATTTAAAAGGCTTCAGAAAAGTGGCATCATTTGGTTTCATCATGTTCAGATGGCCAGAGTTCAAAATAAATCAGATAAAATCACAAAAAACTACTAAAAAACAACATAAAAAAGGCAAAAAAGTTTTTCTTCCTTCCTCTCTCTTTCCTCCCTCCCTCCTTCTCTCTTTCTTTCCTTCCCCCTACCTTCCTCCTTTCCTCTGTCCTTCTTTCCTTCCTTCCTCCCTTCCTGTTTTCTTTCCTTCTTCCCTTCCTTTTTTCCTCCTTCCTTCCTCCCTTCTTTCCTCCATCTTTCCTTCCTTTCCTTTCCTCCTTCTTCCTCCCTCCTTTACTTCCTTCCTTCCTTCTCTCCTTCCTTCCTTCCTCCTTCCTTCCTTCCTTCCTTGACTCGAGGACAACAGGAGGGTTAAATGCAAAAATGTCCCAATTTTGACCTCAGCAATTAACAGTAAATCCTAAAAAATGCTTCCTCAGGACTGAAGAGGTTGCACATTTGCAGGTGTGTGGGTGTTTTTTTTTACTAATCCTCGGCCTTTCTTCCTTTTACTGCTGCAGCAGCTGGAGAAACAATGAATAAGCAATTAGGCGTGAACGAGTTGAGAGGACTCAGATGTGGAAGTAAAGTGAACGGACAGATTGGGAGGCGAGAAAAAAGGTGAAATAAGGCAGAAAGAAGAGTAGAAGAGGCATAATAGAAAGAACATTTCCAATTACACACTATTCATAACAGTTTTTTCAGTATTTCTGCAAAGTTATGATGAGTCTTTTAGCCTTAATAGTGCAGTAAGTTAATATAGATGAAGAAATAACTGATTATAAGACTGGAAAAGGTGTTAAATAATCATCCACAGGTGGAAAAAGCATCACAAGATCAGCTAAAGGATCCTGAATTCATGTTAAAATGTTAAAAAACAACCAAAACATACAATCAGCATAAGAACAAGTAACATATACAACAAAAAAATGTTATATTTAAGAAAAAAAGGAGATAAAATACCTCAAAAACAAGCCGTAAAACATGAAAACGTAACATAAAATATCACCAAGAAAGATTTTTAGTCTCTATATCTGCTTTACTAAAATCCTGTTGTTTATTTAAAGTGAATGATAAGATAACAAGTGCCTGAATGCAAAATGACAAACACTTTAACACCTTTTAAAATACCTCAACTGTGATATTCAGTTTCCCCTCTAAGGGATTAATAAAGCAGAACTTAACTTAACTTAACTCATCTTAACTCATCTTAACTTATCTTATCTTATAAATATATAAATCAGGGATGCAGGTTTTTTCAACTATGACACACAATACCTTTCAGGAAAGCTCACTAAATATATATTTTTAAAGAAAACTAAAATTTTACCTCTTCACTTCAGCTTTTAAGCAGCTTTTTCTGTCATTTTCACACTGCTGCAACTTCTTTCAAAAGGTTGTATTTTACCTGATTTTATATATTGTATTTATTCTATTTTCTTAGCTGTTTTTACTATGTACTATTTTTCCATCTTATAGTAGATTCATGTTTCTTTTTTCTATGTTTTATGCTCCTTTTAGATCCTTTTAATGTGAAGTACTTGGTTGTAAAGCACTTTGAGCTGCATGTCTTGTATGAAATATAAAAATATAGTTATTATAAAGTTATTATTGTTATTATTGAGTATTTTAAGCAGTTGGATGTAATTTTGGAGCATTAAAAGGCAGGAATGTAGTTTACTTTCAGGGAGTTTGTGACACTCAGTCTCCTTTCTTCTTGTCTTTGCTGGTATTTTAAGTATTTAGGACAAACTCTCTTTTTTTTAAATTGAGGAATTCCTTGTATTTGCATTCAAGCAGCATCCGAAATCAACTTCATTCCTGCGGTTTTTCCCATAACCAACCTGGCTGACAAGAGTTATTCTGATGCAAAGCGAGCCGCGCTGATCCCGAAGCTCCTCGATGCTGCAGTGAATAGAAGGTCCCACCGCTCCCATTCAACCCAGCTCAATAGACGTGTCAAACCCAGTCTGAGCCTCTCTAATAAGAGCTGAACTGCAGGGCAGCAACGGCCGCTCCTTGTTGGGTTTTTTTTGGTGCCAAATTTCTCAGGAGGCGTCTGACAAAGACTTTTATAGTTTCATGTGTCCTGAATTCTAAAGATTTTTAGAGAAAGTGTTAAAATACAAACTGTTCTCACGTTGTAATGATCAAGTATTTTTAAAGAATTATATAGTTATGATATAAAATGCTGCTTTAACATCATTGCACATGTAAGAACAACAACACTGGCAAGTTTATTTAAGGTTAAAGTTGATTTTTATTGTCTCAAAATGTGCAGAAATTAACATTTTACAACTTTGCAGATGTTTGATGTGTCTGCTGTTATAAATTATTAGTTTATGGGTCAATGACGTAAAATTTAAAGAGGTTAAACAATTAAAAAACATATGAATAACTTGCACACATTCTTTCTTTGTGGACCCAGCATCAAATGTCTGCTTTTAATCCATTTTGAGAGAATATATTAGAGGATTATGGCAAAAATGTCTAAGTGGTGTAACCATAAAAACTTTGTACCAAATAATTCAACTTGCTTAAAAACAGTAAATTCTCAATAAAACACCATATCAACTAGTTTGGCATGATCTTACATTATAACTTTTTCTTTTTCTTATACCAGCTACAAATTAACACAGCAAAGAGAGGATGATGAAATTGACCTTTTATGATTAAAACATCAGCAGCAGTTTGAAGTTTCTGATAAAAAAAGTACTTTGAAAAAAATTGTAAAATTGTAAAATAAAACTTTTAAAGTATTTAACCCTTTACATACTGTTCATATTCTGACTCATAATTAGTCTTTACACTAATTCACATTCATAAAAACAAAACACACAGACAGATTTGAGAAATTGTTCTTTATTTATTTATTTGTGTTATAAAAGTGACATCCAAGGTGACAGAGGACGAATATTCGGGCCTCTCAGATATCCATCACGTCGCCTCCGGCCGTCCTCTGACAGCGGCCGATGAGAAAGAGGATAAATCACACTTTCTCTTTCTCTGATGCCGCTGTAGCATTCATCATGTTGCACCCAATAAATAAATAAATAAATAAATAAAATCCTTTCACTTCTAGGATGTGATTGAACAGAAAAGACGGAGCAGGATAAGATAAGAATTAACGAGAGAAAAGCAGATGAAGTGAGGTTAGCCGTTTGACCGTTTTTAGAGCTGCAGTGATTTTCATGTTTGATTAACCTTCCTGTTGTCCTCGAGTCAAGGAAGGAAGGGAGGGAGGAAGGAAGGGAGGAAGGAAGGAAGGGAGGGAGGAAGGAAAGATGGAATGGAGGAAGAAGGAAGGAAGGGATGGAGGAAGGAAGGATGGAAGGGAGGAAGGAAAGGAGGAAAGGAGGGAGGAAGGAAAGGAAGGAAGGACGGAGGAAATAAGGAAGGAAGGAAGGTAGGAAGGAAGGAAGGAAGGAAGGAAGGAAGGAAGGAAGGAAGGAAGGAAGGAAAGAAAGGAAGGAAGGTAGGGGGGAGGGAGGGAGAAAGGAAAAGAGGAAGGGAGGAAGAAGGAAGGAAAGGAGGAAGAAGGAAGGAAAGGAGGGAGGGAGGAAGGAAGGGAGGGAGGAAGCAAGGAGGAAGGAAGGGAGGAAAGGAAAGAAGGAAGGGAGAAGAGAGGGAGAAAGGAAAAGAGGAATGGAGGAAGGAAGGAAAGAAGGACAGAGGAAAGAAGGAAGGGAGGAAAGAAGGAACAGTCAAAACAGACGGGGTAGACGGGAGGATGACATGAAGGTTAAGCTGCATTTCTTGTATGAAAGCTGCTTTATAAATCCAGTTATTATTAGTAGGATTAATAAAAGAGAGTGAATATTGGACTTATATTCATCAGGTGGACTGAAACACGACTCCTAATGAATGATAATATTCATCAGTAGCTGCTGGATGAATGTTATTTTATGTATTTTGCTTTATTTTAAGTGTCTAAAAACATCATTTCTACAGAGTGGAAGTCTAAACTGGACTGAATTAGAAGAATAAACCTCACTCACACATGATTACACTGAGAAAACTCGGCGCCCTCGACCTCTTCAAACTCTGGCAGGCAGCTCCGGTTGCCATGGGAGACGCGTAGACGACGCAGAGACAGGTCTTGTTGTGTGTAATTGGTGTTTTGGAGCTGAAGTGGGCGACGAGTCGGGCGACGGAGAGTTTCAGAGATAATGATTCTTACAAAGAAAAGGGGGAGACCCAGCAGATTGAGCTCCACATCACTTCACTCTTCTCTTTGCGGCTATTGATCGATCGCTTGGTGTCATCTTCCAGAGCTCCAGATGAGATTTAGGTCCAAAGCTGTAAAGTATATCTGCCAGTAATGACCTCAGACTGGAGAGTAGCACACACTCTGAGACACATTTCTACTTTAACCCTCCTGTTGTCCTTGAGTTAAGGAAGGAAGGGAGGAAGAAGTGAGGGAGGGAGGGAAGGAGGGAGGGAGGAAGGAAGGAAAGAAAGGAGGGAGGAAGGAAGGGAAGAAAGGAAAGGAAATAAGGTAGGAAGGTAGGAGGGAGTGAGGGAGAAAGGAAAAGAAGAAGGGAGGAAGGAAGGAAAGAAGGACAGAGGAAAGAAGGAAGGTAATGGGGAGGAAAGAAAGAAAGAAGGAGGGAGGGAGGAACGAAGGAAGGAAGGGAGGAACGAAGGACAGAGGAAAGGAAAGAGAGAGGAAGGAAAGAAAGATAGAAGGAGGGAGGGAGGAAAGAAGGAAGGAAGGGAGGAAGGAAAGGAAGGAAGGACAGAAGGAAGGAAGAAAGGGGGATGGAAGGAAGAAGGAAAGAAGGAAGGAAGGAAAGAGAGAGGAAGGAAAGAAAGAGAGAAGGAGGGAGGGAGGAAGAACAGAATCTTAAAGGTGTGACTTCAGATGTAACCTCCTTTGTAATCATCAACATTTTCATCAGTAACTTTAATTTAATGACACATTTCTTCTCTCTACTCTCTACAGTATCAGTTGAGTTTTGTCTCTTTTCTCAGTGATGTCCTCTTTTTGTTTACCCGTTATTACTCTGATGTCTCAGGATCAACACGGTAATGATTTAAAAGCTACACGGTCACCTTCACCCTGCGCTTCGTCACTTTTATCACCATTAATCTGGCTGCTCCTGTACCTGCGCCTACACCAAAATGTTTTTCAGCCTTCATTTGCCCGAGCTCCTCCCCCATCCATCATAATTATCTTCCCTGATTGATGAAGCTGCTGCACGAGGAAACAGGACTTCCACCTTCAGGGTAGCTACGGGAGGAACTCATCGAACTTTAGTTTCATCAGGAGTGTGTGTGAGCATTTTAATCATGCTTTATTCTTTAAAACACAACAAAGTTCTCATGGTGTAAACTTAACTGTAGCAGCTCAGAAAGTCATGTCCCCCCTAAAAATATCACCTGACATTGGTGCTTTGGTCTCCATGAATCATAGAAATATTAACCTTTGTGTCGTCCTTCCTTCTTTCCTTCCTCCATCCCCTTCCTTCCTTCCTTCTGTCCTTCCTTCCTCCCTCCCTCCTTCTATTCTTCCTTTCTTCCTTCCTTCCTTTCATTCCTCTCTTCCTTCTTTCCTCACTCCGTCCTCCTTTCCTTCCTTCTTCCTCCCTCCTTTCTTCTTTCCTTCCTTCCTTCCTTCCTTCCTTCCGTCCTCTCTCTTTTCCTTCCTTCTTCCTTCCTCCTTTCCTTCCTTCCTTCCTCCCTCTTTTCCTTCTTCCTTCATCCTTTCGTCCCTCTTTTCCTTCCTTCTTCCTTTCTTCCATCCTTCCTTCCTCCCTTCCTCCCTTCCTTCCTTGACTCGAGGACAACAGGAGGGTTAAAGGAGGTGACAGTACTGAAAGCATCCTGTGTTTAGTGAATGTTTATAGGCTATAATATAGTATAGAGTTGAGTATTTACAGTATACAGTGTAGAGAGTATTATAGATCAAAGATGAAACTGTGAGTCTGTGACTTCAGCACCACGGACAGCGACATGGATTTATCAATACACAGCACAGTCAGGATGCTGATATTTAAGTTATTTCATGGTTGAGGGACATACATTCATAGATTCTTACCCCACACTCTCTCTCTGTGACTAAAGGATGGAGAAGGTAGGTAGTAGATTAGCAAAGAGAGGATGCGTTTTAGTCATTTTGCAATCAAATCACCTGAAGGGTATTAATCTGGTTTAACTGGGGGAGCTGGTAAAGTGTGGAAATCTGTCGAAAAGCCAAAAAAGACAGTTAAAGCTTAAATAATAAGAAGATATTGGAGATATTTGGACATGGATGATATTTAATGAGCATGAGTTTTACTCAAGTAGAACAAGAGGTTAGATTCTCATATGACCCTCCTTTCCTGACGCTGTTGTACCACTAAGATTTTGACTTTTGGTGGATTTTCATTGAGGATCCTGGAGGATTTGAAGGTTTTTAGAGAGTAAGGAACGGGTACAACTCTTCTTCTCACTAGTAGATTTCTGACAAATGATCCACATCAAACTCTTCTCCTCTAATATTCAGGAAAATCTGAGGGAGGGAGGGAGGGAGGGAGGACAGAAGGAAGGAAGAAAGGGGGATGGAGGAAGGAAGGGAGGAAAGAGAGGAAGGAAAGAAAGAGAGAAGGAGGGAGGAAGGACAGATGGAAGGAAGGAAGGAAGGGAAGAAAGAACAATCAAAACAAACGGGGTGAATTTGAGGGAGGACGACAGGAAGGTTAATCTTCTTTTCATACTGTATCAAATCTTCTACATGAAACTAACAAAACGCTTTAATTTGAAAATCTTTTTAAGTGATTTGCACCAAAGTTTAAAGCCTTCTTAGTTTCGGAGAGATTTGCTTTCTCAACATGTTGACGACTGTATCAGTGACACGGAGAAGCAGCTCAGACAGGATTATAAAGCCACTTGGTAACACTTCCTGTCATGTTTCCTCATCTTCGGACAATATAAGATATATGCATTTCACTCACAGGATTTCGTGACTGACGGACCGACGGGTTAATCAACTTGTTTTTAATCTAAAGCTCCACACACACACACACACACACACACACACACACACACACACACACACACACACACACACATACACACACACACACACACATACACACACACACACACACACACACATTATCATAATGAGCTCTCTCGTTTCTCATTTCAAGTCCTCGACGCCGCTGCAGCTGTTTGAGCGCTCACATCAGAGCTGCGCCGCGACTGAGGTCACTTCCTGTCACGGAGAGGTCGAGAGTTCAACCTCAAGCTAAACACAGACATGGACGTCATTGAAG
Source organism: Scomber scombrus (assembly GCF_963691925.1). Classification (NCBI taxonomy): domain Eukaryota; kingdom Metazoa; phylum Chordata; class Actinopteri; order Scombriformes; family Scombridae; genus Scomber; species Scomber scombrus. The sequence continues at coordinate 3,850,175 of NC_084993.1, read as the reverse complement.
AGGAACTCCTGAAAGGTTTTAGTCAAAATATGCAGCTTGTAGCGACTAATTCAATCTTAGTGAAGTATTTTTATGGCTTAAAACACATCTGGGGAGGATCTTTAATTGCTTTTTATTATTAGAAAGGAAGGAAAAGTGCTGGAAATCACAGACGTCTCCATAAATATTAGAAATTAAACATTTGAAATTGTCCAATGGGATGAAACTTTTATGTTTTAATCTCCTAAGTCTTCCCAAATGTAGTATTTCTTTACAGAGTCAGCCAGTCCTGGGATTTGCATTAGTAGTTATGCATTTAAATAGAGATGAGATACATTGAAAGAGTGTAATTAGTTCCTCTTTGATGCTTTTCAAGTTCAAATCAACCTTCTTTTGAGTTATTTCATCATAAATGTGATGTTATTGGAGCACAGGAAAGGACATAGTGGCATAACTTCAGTCTTCAACATCATCATTTCTCTTAAAAAGTCTTTCCTGTTGGACAAAGAGCATCTAAATCCTTAAATATCAGTTTTAAGCCTGAGATGTAAAATGATGACTTGAACTTTATTGGATCTTTAATCTACAAAATATTAAAGGTTTCAGTGTGTGAAAGTGTCCCATATTTGTGCATCAAGGACTAAACTAAACATCTGTGCTCCTCTTCTTCTTCTTCTTCTTCTTCTCTCACTTCTTTAAACTGTATCAGATATTTCATACAGTGAGAAGTCGCAGCTCGATGAGGTGGAGGTACAGTAATCCTCTCTGACGGCGGCGACGAGAGAGTTTGAAGCTTTGCTGTGTTATGACCTGTCGGGAGCTTAGCACTTCAGCATATGGTGTTGTGGTTGTCAGGAGCTGTTTGTGTGTGTGTGTGTGTGTGTGTGTGTGTGTGTGTGTGTGTGTGTGTGTGTGTGTGTGTGTGTGTGTGTGTGTGTGTGTGTGTGTGTGTGTGTGTGTGTGTGTGTGTGTGTGTGTGTGTGGAGCTGTTAACAACTCATAGACATCTGAAATGTGAGCCGACTACACACTGCTTTTTGGTTTCATCTTTAACAATGTGTTGTATTTTAAAAGCTTGTTATATTATCCATTGTGTCAAATCTTCATGTGGAAAGTAACTAAAGCTGTTAAATAAATGTAGTAAAGTAGAAAGTAGTATGACCACAAATTTAGGTTCAACTTTCCTTCAGGTAGGAAATTCACACAGGTGCAACTAATCATCCTCTTAATTAGGGAAGTTGTATGACACATTTTTCAGTCAGAAATTAAATCCTAAACTTTCTTCATGAGCTTTTCAAACTTTTTTTTTTCTTTCTTTAAATATCTTGACCTACATTACTGTCGCACACGAAGTCAAACTTTGTGAGTCACTGAGACGTAACGAGCGGCGGCTCAGCTCGGCTCACATTCACCTCAGATCTGAAAACGTCGTCTGGGACAAATAAATCAGGTCTGAAGTCGTTCCGTCTACTTATCGAAGGTTCAAAGGAAGTAGGAGCTTTTCTCTACACACACACACACACACACACACACACACACACACACACACACACACACACACACACACACACGATACTTCCTTCCACCAGCTGATTTGACTGTGATCTAATTAAATTAATTAGCTGACTAAAGAGCTTCAAATGGCTGCGATGACCCAGCGTTGGACAGACAGTGATGTGCAGGAAGTCGACAACCTAAAAACAGTGCTGCAGTATGTTTGACATGGCCAGGACTTTATTATTTTCTCTATTTTTAGATTTGAAAGAGACCTGAATCAGCATAAATCACATTACTGGGATGCAATGATTGATTTGAGGCAATAAAACTCATAAATGTGTCTTTTTTTGGGGTTGTTTTTAAAGTGTTAATTTATTTGGATCATGACAAGATTGACACATTTCCACAATTATAGCTTGTGAAGAGGTTTTTTTTGCTTAATTAATTGGGATAGTTTGAAGTATATCCTCCACTTAAAGCCTCCAATATCAGCTGACGTGATAAGGAGCCTGTGATTGAACAGTCAGTGAATCATATTAGAGTTTCAAGTTGATTAAAACTTTTTATCTCTAAGTTGATTCGACTTATCTCACTTAGTTTTATATTTTCACAACTTTTCACAACTAATTATCCAACTTTCAGTTCAGATCACTCACGTTCAGCCTGAAGTAGCTCGAGGGTGTCGCTTCGTTTAAAGCGCTATAAGTTGAATCAACTCAAAAATGTGCAGTATTACAGAGCAGATTTCCATCCAAATGTAGCCTGAATTTGCTTTAGTTTACAGTAAATTAGGGAATATTAGGAGATGCACAAACTACAGTTGCTGTTATACTTTTGTATGCTACACATTTTTGTCCATTGAGGCTGTTCTGGGTCAAATGATCTCCGTATCTATTGACATGTGTTAAATGAATAGTTAATAGTTTTAATAAGATAGTAGTTATGAGGATTTCTTTTTATGATGTAGCAGTGACGACTGATGGCTCTAATGGTTATACAATAAACCCCACAGCTCCATAAAGTTATGCTCATTTTCACTTTACATAAAATAACATTTAACCACCAAAAAGAGATGCAAGATGACTAAAGGAGACACAAATTGACTTAAGAAACCTAAAAACTACCAAAAAAGAGACATTTCAATAATTATTGCTATGTTATATTTTCATGTCTTAGGTAAAATAGGACATGATATTGTGTGATAGGAGCTGTTTAGTGGTCTAAAAGCTAAAAAAATACACTCTCTCTGCTCTCTGAAACATGAATCAAGGTTTAATCACATATTTATTGGTCAGTCAAATCGACTATTGATGCTTTCTAAACAGATCTGTGCTTCAACATTTGGTATAGACACTTTTACGAGGAGATTCTTAGACCGAGTGTGTAGAATATGAACAATATGTGAGGGTTACAGCGAAATCTTGAAGCAGGTTGATTCGAAAATGAAATAGACCAGTTTCTCTTTCATCCAACGGGGAGATTTTGTGAACAAAACAAAAAAAAAGGATTTAAAGGATCAGTACGAGACTAAACAGCTTAGGCTGGATGTTGTTGTTGTTGTTGTTGTTCATTGTGAGTCATCGCAGACCTTTTCTCAGCCCACAGTCTGTCGTCTCCTGGTTCGTTTACCCGTCTGTCCAATTAGCCCAAACTGGATCGAGGAAGTGGATATGTAGGCCATCAGGTAAATGTGTGTGTGTGTGTGTGTGTGTGTGTGTGTGTGTGTGTGTGTGTGTGTGTGTGTGTGTGTGTGTGTGTGTGTGTGTGTGTGTGTGTGTGTGTGTGTGTGTGTGTGCAGGACAGAGCGCTCTGATCCAGGAGCTTCTAATCCGATCGGGGTGGGAGCGGGGGGGATGTTGGGGGGGGTGAGAGTGGAGGCAGTAGAGGGATTATGGGATTATGGAAGGGAAGATGTGACATGAGATGGCCACTCTGCACTGCTGCTGCAGCTGCTGCAGGCCACCGCACGCTGGCATGTTCGAGATCGCCATGGTGACGGAAGGGGCGCCGGTTCAAATCCGATGCAGGCAGTAGTTCAATATGATGCTAAAAAAATGAACTTCAGACAGTTCAGCAGTGTCCGTTAAAGCTTAAATCTGTCAGTTTCTAATTATTGAGATATAATGAAGCATCATCTGCATATTGAGGCATTCTCGGACATTAACGTGTCAGCTGATCTGCTGTGCACCAAAACGTACACTTCTAATTAACTGGAATAAATTTAAAATGTACAAAGTGTCTCCGTTTTTAGTGTACTAAGAAACTAATATACTGTTTTTACTGATTGTATTATATTGGGTGAAAATTTACAGCAAGAAAAGCTGCAGTAAATGTTCTTAAAGCTTAAATATGTCAGTTTCTATTATTGAAATATAATTAAGTGTCGTCTGCACATTGAGGTATTCTAACAGATTAAGAACATTTACTGCAGCATTTCCTGCTTTAAATTTCCACCCAATATAGTTTCTTAGTACAGTAAAAAATGGAGACAGTTGGTACATTTTTTATTAATTCCAATTAAATAGTGTAAGATTTATTGCACAGCAGATCCATGGGCTTCAGGTGGGGCCCAAAAGTTGCCTAGTTCAAGCCCATGCCCACTCAGCACCTACGTTGCCCACATTTAACCCATATGGGGCCCACATGGACATGCTGGCTGCATTTCCAACCTGTAACTCTTCAGTAATTATCAGTTAAAGTCTACAAAGAGAAACATGACCAAAAACATCAGATCAGATTTTGGGCTAAATGTTAAATACAGAAATAAAACAGTCCATCTTTATCTGTTTATGAGACTTAAATACAGAGATAAATTGGCTTCTTTGAGGCTGATCCTCACAAACCATGTCCCCTCATGTTTCTCATGCTTGAAACACAAATCAGATTTGAAGGGAGCCAATCTGAGACTTGTCAAGATGAATGTTGTTTTGTAGTGAGAGTGTGTTGAAGAGGCGAAGACACAAAGAAAGAAAATCATCTTCTCCGAGCTCCAGGCGACAGGCACCAACCTTCACGAATCACCTGAGTGGCTCAATAGCGGCCATAACTCAGCTTAATACCCCGGACAGTGACACTCACAGCGTCTCTGACCCCTTCAGAAAAACACTCTCCTCCTCCAGGTTTATGACAGTTTGTGCGCTGCGACAAGGGGAATGAACAACACGAGCCAAATGGGATTTGGGTTTGGCTGACAGATTGAGGATCTGTCCAGATTAGGCTGTGATCGGCAGCCAGGTGCGTTGCTGCCAGGAGGTAATCCAGCAGAGGGGAACAGCAGCCAAGGCGGGAACCATGATATGGCCAGGCATCGTGTCAACAGCGACGGGGAGCCAGAATCCAACCGGGACCAGGAAGATCTGCTCCACTGTGATGTCACAGTTTCTACTGGTCCAACACTTTGAGTTCATAAAATAAACCAGTGAGGAGGAAGAAGGAAGGAAGGGAGGGAGGGAGGAAGGAAGGAAGGAAAGGAGGGATGGAGGAAAGAAGGAAGGTAGGAGGGAGGTAGGAAAGAAGGAAGGAGGGAGGGAGGGAGAAGGAAGGAAAGAAAGGAGGAAGGAAGGAAGGAAGGAAGGAAGGAAGGAAGGAAGGAAGGAAGGAAGGAAGGAAGGAAGGAAGGAAGGAAGGAAGGAAGGAAGGAAGGAAAGGAGGGAGTAAGGAAGGGAGGAAAGAAGGAAGGAGGGAGGGAGGGAGAAAGGAAAAGAGGAAGGGAGGAAGGAAGGAAAGAAGGACAGGGGAAAGAGAGATGAAGGAAAGAAAGAGAGAAGGAGGGAGGGAGGAAGGACAGACGGAAGGACGGAAGGGAGGAAAGAAGGAACAGTCAAAACAGACGGGGTCAATTTGACCCGGGAGGACGACTCAAAGGTTAACCATAAAATCTAAATGTTTCTGAGTCTGAATTTATCTTCCTAAACATCAACATAATTCGTCTTTATTGGACAAATCAAGAAGAGAAAAAGGCTCCTGTTTTACAACCAATCAGGATTCTACTTTGGCTTGTTGCTGGTAGAAAATATGTGATGGAGCTCTGTGATTGGTCGTCCTCTGCAAATACAACTAAAGCCAGATTTCACCTCATAAAAGAGGCATTAACTATAAACTCACCTTATGAATTATAGTTTCTTTATGCATAAGAGGTTCAATAAAACCCCTTAATTACTTTTTTAGTGCATTAAAAAATGAATCAATTAAAAGAAAAACATAAAAGTAAACATAAATCATTAATGCTGTGGCTTTTTTTAAAATGTAATTAGATAATAATGATAAATTAGAGAATTTCTGGCGACTGTATGGGATAAAATATTCACATAGTGAGATCTTTAGTTAGATTACAGCCCATGGTTTTTATTTGATTATCAGTTGATCAGTTAGTTAATTGGTCCACACAGTTTCTGAAAATTGGTGATGTGATTACTGCTCCCAAAGATCAAAATGACATCCAAATAAACAGTCAAACACATAAATATCTATGTTACTGTCATAAAAAGACTAGAAGAAAGTAGAAAATTCACATCTAAGAACCTAAGTCAGTGATATTTGTCATTTTTCTTTTAAAGAAATGACTCAAAATGATTAACATATCACCAATATAGCTGGTAATTGAGTCTGATTATCATTAAATGTAACTTAATATGATTAATAATGAAAGAATGAGGCTGCTTGGAGAGTCATGATTTGTACATGAAGTGCTGCTGCTCTCTAATGGTGAATCACCAGAATGACAAATAGAGACCAGAGTAAAGTCTGATTTTTTTACTTTTTTGACGTTTTTTTTACTCCCAAAAAGAGTTGAACTGAAGCCAACAGACAACTAAAAACGTCTAAAAACAGAGGTCTGATAATGAGGAAGTGAAAGGTCAGAGGTCACAGTGTGCTGACAGTAAATACAGCACCTTATTTGAGGTTTGAAACACTTAAAAACTAAGTTAAGAAGTGAAAAAAACTAAAAAATATGCAGGAAAAAAGGTGTAAAGAAACCCCCAAAAAGGTGTTTTCCAGTGTGTGTGTGTGTGTGTGTGTGTGTGTGTGTGTGTGTGTGTGTGTGTGTGTGTGTGCATTACACCGGCTGCCAGGTGATGACTCAGCGGACTGGCAAACCTTTTCCATCCCCAGCAGGAGGAGGAGGCTCTGACCGGTTGCCACGGTGACGGCACAGCTCAGGGACCCCCCGCCGGCTCCGAGGACGCCTCAAAAACGTTTGGACGCTCGTCTCCCGGGAGAAGAAATGCTGAAGGAGACACAACAGACGAGGAGGAGGAAGAGGAGGAGGAGAGAGAGACGGAGGGATCATGAAATAGAAAACTACCAACATGTAAAATCTGCAGGGGAGAAACTGTAAAGTGTAAAATTAAAAAGAAAGAAAGAAGAGGAAAAACAAACCCTGAGCTTAAGGTGCTTTTTATTATTATGTTATTATCCAAAATGTAATTGTAAGTACCTCATGTAACAAAAGCATCACCTGACATTCAAATAAAAAAGAAATCTGACATCATATAAACCACAAAACACTAAAAAAATATAAAGTTAAACTCAAGAAATAAGGAAAAAATACATTAAAAACTACAAAACAGCAAAAATGGGCATAATGACAAATATCCTTTTTTCCCCTCCAAGTTTTTTTTTATGCTGTTTTCTGTATGGAAGCTCGATGCTGCAAAAATAAAATAATGAATGTATTAAAAAAGTAGTTCATTATTTTTAAAAAGTAACAATTGTGAAGTAAATTAGTTTTTCAATAACATTTTATTCATAATCATGTTAACGTATTTTCATTGAACAACTTTATTATTTTAATTATTTCTAAATACTTTTAATTATTTTTAAGTAAGTATTTTTATTTATTATAATGTAAAGCACATCACACTGCTTTTGTATGAAAATGTGCCATAAAAAAATCTATTTTAATAATGTTGAGACAACTTAAATTATGATATAATAAATAACAGTTTTGACCTAATGATGCATTAATTATCTCATAATTTTTACTTTTGTCTGTGAAATAAAATCAAGACTTTTTAAGATATACAATTATTAGACAAATAGAAAAAATTGGGAAAAATTCAGAGCATCACAAAAGTTTTTAGGTTTTTTTATTATATTTGTAGTAAATTTAATGGAAAATCTGCAATGTAACCGATGATGATGCTTTTTTTTCTGACTCCAGCTTACAGTTCCTCTCGCTGTGTCCGCACAACGTTTCAGTGTTCGAGGCGAACAATGAAGCAGCCTGTCGTCGTCCGCGTGAGGAGAGTATCTATCATCAGACAAAGACGCAGTTCATCATGTAATAAACGCTTCTGTTGTCCAGAACGCTGCCTGACCGAAAATACGAGGAGTGGAGGGAGGTCAGAGGTCAGAGGGGGCGGCGGGGGAATTCAGCACATTGTGGAGATTATTGGTGAAAAGATGTAAGGAGATAAATATAAACACATCATCACTAGTCACATCAATATTTTTATTTCATGGACAAGAGTAAAACATTATTAAAGTCCAGTGACCGTTAATTCATAATTTTGCATCGTTTTTATCAACTTTTTTAGTGTCCATGTGGTTTAGTTTAAATTTAAATGTGAAAGTAAACGTATGAATAACTTGCACACATTCTTTTTTTGTGGACCCAGCATCAAATTTCTGCTTTTAACCCATTTAGAGAGAATATATTAGAGGATTATGGTTAAAAATGTCTAAGTGGTGTAACCGTAAAAACTTTGTACCAAATAATTCAACTTGCTTAAAAACAGTAAATTCTCAATAAAACACCATATCAACTAGTTTGGCATGATCTTACATTATAACTTTTTATATTAAATAAAGGTAATGGAATACAATTGTTCTAAATATTACATTTAATCTGGGGAATCATGTATTTTGTGGTTACACCATTTGACATTTTCAGGAGCATTCAGTTTTACTTTTGGTAAAAAATGGCGCAAATGTCATTTCAAATGATATAAAACCAACAAAAATACTAAATTTACATTTTAACAAACCTGATGCTGCTTTTAAAACTATTTTAACATATTTTTGAATTGCTCATCTTGTCAATCCTTATTGTTACTGACCCATAAAAGTCTTTTTAATGATCCTATAATGTGAGAAAACTACAAAACTCAACATAAATCACTAATTCTGCCACCTTTAATTGCTCTTTACTAATATAACTCTATTTGTCTGATATAAAAGGATAGGATAGATTACAGGACTCAGCAGGTCTTATTTTCCACTTGACATACATTTACAGATCTTGCCAAGCACCTCTGATCTAATGAAGATAAAGTGAGATGAACAAGCGTTAACGTGCCAAACCCTCCTCCTCCTCCTCCTCCTCCTCCTCCTCCTCCATTCTTCTTCGTATCTCTTTCTTTCTGCTCATCGTGGATCGTAATAACATTTACCTTTTGATACGGATCCGTCTGTCCTCTGGTTTTTTTGTGTTCTGGGCATCTGCCGAGGGAGGACAAAAGGCTCGTTTCAGAGGAAGCGGATGGCCGTGCATGTTAATGAAGACGTTCTTTTTGCTCTGTTTGAAGTTGGCCAGACGTGTGCCCTCCGCAGCCCAGAGAGAGCTCAAACACTGCGTCTGCTGCGGCCAAATAGGCAGAAGTTGACGCGTCCGGATGCCAAGTTTTTACTCCAAATGGCTGTAAACAAACTGGAGACTTCTGGGGGGAAAATATACACAAATATAAACCAGTACGACCAGTTTATATCCCCAACATAAGCAGAATCATGCACATCTTTCTATTATAGCTTCATACTTTTGATATGTTTCAGTTAATTTCCTGGAAAGTAGGATACAATTTGGTACGAGGTATCTCTAAAACAGCTCATCTTCATTCAAGGGCCACATACAATTAGATCAACAATTAGGGCCGGATCATTAAAAGGAAGGAAGGAAGGAAGGAAGGAAGGAAGGAAGGAAGGAAGGAAGGAAGAAAGGAAGAAAGGAAGGAAGGAAGGAAGGAAGGAAGGAAGGAAGGAAGGAAGGAAGGAAGGAAAGAGGGAAGAAAGGAAGGAAAGATGGAAAGAAGGAAGGAAGGAGTCAAGGAAGGAGGGAAGGAAGGAAATAGGGAAGGAAGGAAGGAAGGAAGGAAGGAAGGAAGGAAGGAAGGAAGGAAGGAAGGAAGGAAGGAAAAAAACAAAGGAAAGAAGGAAGAAAGGAAGGAAAGAGTGAAAGAAGGAAGGAAGGAAAGAGTGAAAGAAGGAAGGAAGGAAGGAAGGAAGGAAGGAAGGAAGGAAGGTTTAACAGCTGATTTCTCACATAGCTTCTGACAGAAGATGCATTCAAACACAATAAAAAGCTTGTTTTTTTCAGCGTTATTTTAAGCAGTCACAGCTCATATCTTTACACATCTCACATCTTCTCCTACTTTACATTCATAGTAGATTTGCACAAACTAAACGCTGCCTTTTTTTCTCTCTTTAGTCAAAACACTGTTGTGGTCGCTTTTGTTTTGAGTGAACCTTACTGGAGAAGTCAGAACACAAAAGCAACCAAAGTGTTATTTTAGGGGGTTTATATTCAATCACGGCTGCAAAACTAATCTGTATAAGTGAGAGCATGAAAGATGAAGATGTGAAGCAGATTATTGTTCTTTCTTTTATTTTATAAAGTTTGATTTGTGTTAATGTATAAAGAAGTGTGAGAGTGAGTCAGACATGCTTTGAATCAGTGCTGAGTGTGTGCAGAGCTGCAGTGGAGTGAGAGGAGGTGGAGCGACGGGATTGGTCAGCGGGTTTGACGGACAGGCCGGCTGACCTCAGCGCTGCGGCCGCCTACTAACACCACTTCAGTATAAAGTGCTGCTGTCCATCCTCATCCTCCACTCTGCTGATTCACTACTAACTTCTGCTGCTTTTTGGGATTCACGCTGAGGTAAGATTACCTTCATCTGTCTGCTTCTGGCGGCCGGATTCATGCACTACCTAGAATATGAGAAGAAAAGGGGAACAATAGCGTAAATAAACATAAATTTGAAGTATAATCGGTGCTTTAATCCTTTTACTGAATGGTTAAATGCAAAAGTAAGATATATAAATGTATCTGATTTGTATTAAAATCCACATTATTTGCTCATATGTGGTTGGAAATCACTGAAAAGACACTAAATCAGTGGAAATACTTTGAAATAAAACTTTTAAAACTTTAATAACTTTATTGTTGTGGCACTTTCGATGCAAGAAATGCATGCAAAAGTTTAGTTACTTCCTAAAATATGAGAAGAACAGGAGAACAACTGAATCTGTGCTTTAGTTTTCATTTCTTTACACTATATCAAGTATTTTGCATTATATCATTAAATAAATTTAGATGCAAAAATAATATATAAATGTATCTGATTTGTATTAAAATCAACATTATTTTCTCACATGTGGTTGAAAATCACTGAAATAACAGTAAAACTGAGCAGAAAAGACACTAAATCAGTGGAAATACTTTGAAATGAGACGTTTTGCTTTGAGATAAAACTTTAAAAACCTTAATAACTTTATTTTTATGGGACTTTTCATGCAAGAAATTCATGCAGAAGTTAAGTTACTTCCTAAAATATGAGAAAAAGATTAAAAAAAGGGAACAACAATGTAAATAAACATCAATTTGAACTACAATCTGTGCATTAGTTTCCATTTTTAACACTATATGTATCAATTATTTTTGCAAGCATGCTTTATAGCTTAAAATATACTTTTATTGAATGGTTTAGATGCAAAAATAGTAAATAAAATATCTTGTTTTGTCTTTTTTATTAACTCATACATACTATTAATTTGTGTTCCCCTCATAAAAAGTGTCTATACTGATCAATAAATGTGATTAAACCTTTAATTAATGCTTCAGAGAGCAGAGAAAGTGTATGTTTTAGCTTTTACATGCAGGTTTAAGTCATCAGTCAACAGTCAAATGTCAGAGTAAAAGATATTTAGAGTGTTTTTACAGCTTTAAAAAGTGAAAAATGGGTAAATTAGACCCTCGACATCATGTTAGGGGTTAAATATTTTCATTTTCATGCATTTTGGGCCACTTTAAATCAACTTACCGCATCAAATTCAAGGGTAAAAGAACATTTGGGGTGATTTTACAGCTGTCAAATGTAAAAAAATTGGTTAGATTTGATGTAAGGGTTAAAATATTCTTAATTTTGTGCAAGATATGAGTATGTAAGGGTTACATTTGAGCCAGAACAGCCTCAATGGATCAAAATCATTATGCATTTTAGGCCAATTTAGTAAAACTGGTGTTTTTTTCCAGCTGTTAAAGGTCACAAACAGTAAGTAAAGTTTAATCTGATTTGTATTAAATGCATTTAATAAATAATCTAATATTAGTGATTCATTTTAAGTAAGTGAAACGTTGAGATATTGTTTGTTTCATCATCTGTTTTTGCTTAATTCAAGTTCCTTTAGGACAGTGATTTTAAAAACAGCAGATTATATAATGATTTAATGTTTTGACCCAACAGGTTAATAAAGCCCCGCCCCCTCCTGCAGACCACGATGACCGACCTGGAGACCTCGATGGCGACCATCATCGCCGTGTTTCAGAAGTATTCGGAGCGAGAAGGCGACAAGCACAAGCTGAAGAAGAGCGAGCTGAAAGATCTGCTTCACGACGAGCTGCCGGAGCTGATGGCGGTCAGAGGAAAAGAAAATATATCATGTTTTTATTGAGTTTAACTGTCAGATTACACTCATACTTCACTATTTCAACTGGTATTCATCACTTTAACTTTACTTTACTACTTTTAATTCACTATTTTCACCATTTAACCCTCCTGTTGTCCTCGAGTCAAGGAAGGAAGGGAGGAAGAAGGAAGGAAAGGAAGGAGGAAGGAAGGATGGGAGGGAGGAAGATGGAAGGAAAGGAGGAAGGAAGGGAGGAAGAAGGAAGGAAAGGAGGGAAGAAGGAAGGAAGGGAGGAAAAAGGAAGGAAAGGAGGAAGGAAGGGAGGAAGAAGGAAGGGAGGAAGGAAAGAAGGAAGGAGGGAGGGAGGGATAAAAGCAAATAGGAAGGAAGGTAAGAAGGACAGAGGAAAGAAGGAAGGGAGGAAGGTAGGGGGGAGGAAAGAAAGAGAGAAGGAGGAAGGAAGGAAGGAAGGAAGGAAGGAAGGAAGGAAGGAAGGAAGGAAGGAAGGAAGGAAGGAAGGAAGGAAGGAAGGAAGGAAGGAAGGAAAGAAGGAAAGAAGGAGGGAGGGAGGAAAGACAGAAGGAAGGAAGGAAGGGGGTGGAGGAAGGAAAGAAGGAAGGGAGGAAAGAGAGAGGAAGGAAAGAAAGAGAGAAGGAGGGAAGGAGGGAGGAAGGACAGACGGAAGGAAGGAAGGGAGGAAAGAAGGAACAGTCAGACAGACGGGGTCAATTTGACCCGGGAGGACAACACGAAGGTTAAAGCTGTTAACACTTATTTTTATCCATCGTGATCAACTGTTTCAACTTTCCATCATGCATTTATTATATTACTTTATTATTATACTATTTATATCAGTTCCTCTCAGCTGCAGTTGGTACAGCTTGATTTAATATGTGGGAAATATCTTCTAAATCCTAAAATTAACTGAGATAATCTGCATTATTTCCTCACTGAAATGGAGTAAAACTGAGCAGAAGGAGCAAAGTTATAATAGAAAAGAGCAGAAGTTGAATTTAAACAAGTTAAATAGTGGAAATACTTTAAAGTAAGGTTTTGCTGTGAGGTAAAACTTTAAAAACAACCGTTGGATAAATATGGGTTGAAAACACAACAAAAAAAGTCGTCACATTTCAGGCTTATGGGGAAAGAAATGGGTTCAAATGGAATCCTGAACATTATGTAAACGGTTAAATCTGCATTTTAGGGTTTGTGTGTTTCTTTCCTTAAAAACTGATGAAGGAAAGAAAGAACAGAAAGATGATAAAAAGTTTAAAAAGAAAGAAAGAGAGGAAGCAGAGAGGGAGAAAAAATCAGAAAGTCTTCTTTGTTTCATGTCCTGATCTGAACTTCTTCCCTCCCCCTCCTCCTCCTCCCCTCTCTCCTCCTCCTCTCCTCTCTCCTCCTCTCCTCTCTCCTCCTCTCCTCCTCTCCTCCTCTCCTCCTCTCCTCCTCCTCTCTGCAGCATGTTAAAGACCAGGCCACGCTGGACAGCCTGATGGAGAGCTTGGATACCGACGGCGACGCCGAGTGCGACTTCCAGGAGTTCATGACATTCATCTCCATGGTTACCGTCTGTTGCCACGAGTTCTTTAAGGACGAGGACGAGTAGAGGAGGAGGACAAAGATGGAGAGAGAGAATAAATTATAATAAAAGAAGAAGAAGCAGAGCAGCGCAGGGGGGGAAACACACATTACCAGTAAGGTTTGGCTACTGGCTGCCAGTTAAACCAGTTAGTCGACACTTTTTCATCTTCTAGGTTTCTCGTACAGTCTTTAAAATGACTTCGAGAGCACAAAAAACTTGCTACTGACTTATAAAAGTAAATAAAAGTTAAATAGATGAACAGCTTTAGTAATATTCTGCAGGAATGAGCTCGTAAGTGAGTTAAAAAATAGTCTAAAAACTGTCAGATCATCATCATCATCATTCATTTTAAGATTTGATTTGTTATAAAAATGATCAATTTGGCTAAAAAAAAAAAAGGGCAACTGTGTCAAAATGCTTAAAATAATTAAAACTTTTTGATATTTGGCTCATAAAAACTTTTTTTTTATTTATGAATGTAGTTGCCTGTTAAAGTTTGGGGATAAAATGACTGATGTGCCTTTTAATAATAATCTGTTTTAATTAGTTTTTAAAAGTTCATTAATGGGTTTTTTGCCATATTTGCAGGTGGCTTTAAAAGTCTTCAAAACTAGCTGCTGATTCATAAAAGAAAAGTGAAATAGATGAACAGCTTTATTAATATTTCAGCAGGTTAAATAATACATGAATAAAAATTAGGCTTAAGTTCGTTAAGTCAGTCGAGCAGCCACCAATCATTCATTTTCAGATGTTATATGTTAAAAAATGATGAATTTGGCTTAAAAAAATGAATTCAACCAACTAGTTGAAAGGGAACTGTGTCAAAATGCTTAAAATAACTCAATTAAACCTTCGATGTTTGACTTTAGACGACTTTTTCTTTGGTTTTACATCAATATTTATCCTCATAGTGTTCAGTTATTCTGCATGTACAGCTGAAGTTAACCTTAAACTCAGTCTGTGTCTAGTTTAACTCGTGTAAACTGTACTTTAATCTAATATAGTGAAGTTTTACCACAGTATAATCTGTTTAAACATGGTACAATCATGTCCTAGTTGAGTTTACTTTGAGAAAAAATGACTCATGTGCCTTAAAAATTACAATTTATCTTAATTGGCTTTGAAATAGTTTGTAAAATGGGTCATTTTCTATCTAATTATAACAAACATCTCTGAACTGGGCTTGTAAAACACTTAAAATGAAGTTTAGTGGCTTGTAAAACAGTATTTTGGGTCTAAATATATTAAAACTTGCTACTAAATAAATTATGAAATGTTGGTGTTTTAGTTTCCTTCCCTGCGTCTGCTGCAGGTTTGATCCTGTTAGACTTTATATTCAGTTCAAACAATCTGAACGAAGCTGTTAGAATAAAACATTTAGTTGAGTTAAAAACAATAGAGAAGAAAAAAAACTAAGAGTGTGGAACAGTTTGTCTGCAATGATGTGACAATGTTGTATTATGAAATGTTTGAGAGTTTGTTGGTTATATGAAATGAAATAAATTATCAATATGTGACCCTGCGTCTGAGATTTAATGAAAAAGAAGTTTAAGTTATATTCAGATTGATTTTTCCCTCTTTAGTCTTTTTAACGAGACACAAAAGCTCAATTAGTCACATGATGCTCAGGTGTGAAGCTGAGGATGAAATAAACCTGATTAACAGGATGATTAGAAACAGCTGAGTCCTTTACTTTGATGCTGCTGCTTTCTACTTTCTACTCCACTACATTTATTTAACAGCTTTAGTTACTTTCCACATGAAGATTTGACACAATGGATAATATAACAAGCTTTTAAAATACAACACATTGTTAAAGATGAAACCAGAAAGCAGTGTGTAGTCGGCTCACGTTTCAGGTGTCTATGAGTTGTTAACAGCTCCACCAAATAGTGATTTTTCCCTCTAAACTTCTCACATGCTTTCATTTCAATAAATGTTCAAATGATCCAATATTTCAGCAAAAATCAAAGATTAAAGAAAAAGTCTAAAACCTGAAAACACATTTGTGTATCAGAACTTAGTTTTTTCTTCTTTCCTCTCCCATTAATCATCTCACCACCCCTCACATTTATCTGCTGACCCTTTGGAGGGGCCCCACCCCTAGGTTGGGAACCACTGGACTAAACTAGCTAACTGTATATAAAGTAGTGTAAACTAGCTCCACCTCCAGCAGCTACAACAGTAACATGCTGCTCTAACACTGATGCTTCACTATTAATAATCTAATGATGTCATAATAATAATATATCAGTCAGAGGACCAAACCACTACTTTTACTGTAATACTGCATACTACATCACTCATAATACTGCAGTACTTTTACTGTAATACTGCATACTACATCACTCATAATACTGCAGTACTTTTACTGTAATACTGCATACTACATCACTCATAATACTGCAGTACTTTTACTGTAATACTGCATACTACATCACTCATAATACTGCAGTACTTTTACTGTAATACTGCATATGACATCACTCATAATACTGCAGTACTTTTACTGTAATACTGCATACTACATCACTCATAATACTGCAGTACTTTTACTGTAATACTGCATACTACATCACTCATAATACTGCAGTACTTTTACTGTAATACTGCATACTACATCACTCATAATACTGCAGTACTTTTACTGTAATACTGCATACTACATCACTCATAATACTGCAGTACTTTTACTGTAATACTTTAACTACATTAAAGTATCAGAGTACTTCTTCCACCACTGTAGAATGGGGGGGAAATAAATAAAAACTAGTAAAATCACAGACTGACAATTATCGACATTAATCTACGACTATAACTACACACACAAACGCACACGCACACGCACAGGATAATGTGTGTGTGTGTGTGTGTGTGTGTGTGTGTGTGTGTAGTTAACAGATGATGTAAGAGGTGTTGTCAGCTGCACAGTTTCAGACATCTGCAGGCTGTTTAGCACCAGAGAGGTGGAGTCTGCTCCGCTATTGGCCGGAGGGGGAACAGATCCCGACCCTGGGGATTGACACCACACCCATCTGTGTGTGTGTATGCGTACATTAGTGTGCATGTGTGTGTGTGTGTGTGTGTTGTCCAGCATATGCTCTGTTGTGTTTCCTCTTCTTGTTCTTTGTGAATGAAGATCTGGCTGCAGATTCTCAGCACTGGTGAGGTTTTCTTGGTTTTATTTTGCTTTTTCATGTATTTTTATCATATTTGTTCTCATAATGAGTCCAAACTAAGTTGTGTGTCTGAAATGATGCTGATAACTCTACTTAACCTGATTAAATATAACTGTGCTACATAGATAAGTTAACTTCTGCATACTTCTCTATTAAACTCAATGCTCTGCAGCTCAGTTTTTATACATATATATCAAATATTATAATAATTGTGGAGCATAATTTGAGTTACTGATCCAGTCTGAGAAGAAGTGGAGGCACTGAAGTTTCCCTGTGGAGTTTCTGACCTCTAGTAGAAGTTTTTTTTATTTTTACAAGTGTTCCTGTTGTTGTTTGTTTCGAGCACATGTGATGCAACACGCAGCTCTGTTTGCCAGTTATTTCACACTGCAACACGTCGGTCTACCAAACGCTCCACAGAGACTCATAGCGGCATTTTTCTAATCTGGGGGCCTTTATATTTAGTTACACATCACTGTTAAAGAATAATGATGATTTATGATGTGACAGCGCCGTGGTTAAAGTTTAGGTTTGGTTAAAGCATTAAAAAGCACTTGGTTTGAGTTAAAGTAGATTAAGACGAGCAGCATAGCGTTGGTTGATATTTTATGCTCTATTTTAGTCTCGTTTTTTGTTCACTTTTACCCTTTTTTTTTTAATGTTTCCAAATTTTACAGTTTAATATTTAGTTTTTATGTAAAGCATATGCCTAGCCTTAAAGTTACCGTAACCTTGGTCGTCATGGCAGCAGTAAAAACAGCAACAATCATCCTTAGTTACGAATTTTACGCCCACAAAGTCCACTTTTTTTTGCATCCTTTCCTTTTATGCTTCATGTGAACTGCGCTACGTCTCCGGGTCATAATTACGACGGCCTATAGGTGGCGTCTGTCATGTAAAATAACTATAAGTTGTTGTTTTTTTTGGCGTTAAGACTTATCGTGTTGTTTTTTTCAGAGGACAGGATCAAAATTATACCCACATATCCACTCTGGACTGGATTGAACCACTAACGAGGGCAGCTAACGTTAAAATCAACCCTCCTGTTGTCCTCGGGTGGATTTCTTTCATCTAATTGCCTTAAAATTGCACAGATGCTTACCTATTACATTCTTTGCAAGTATAATCATCCCTACTTTCATTGAGTTTATATTTCATTATAAACACTGACACCAAAACGGATACATTTTGAACCAGGAGGATGCTGTGCTGCCATTAAAATATTTTAAATGGTTTCAAAACTGTATCCTGACTAAACTTTGACATATATCAGTCTGTGATAATCTATCAACATATTTTCCTTCAATTTTAGTTAAAATATTAAATAATTTCTGCTTTTTTAATGCAAAAATGAGGTATGGTGTCATTTAAATTAGGCCCTTTTGACCCTAATTTCCAAAAAACTTGTGGTAATAAGTTGGAATGAAGGTGAATAAAAAGTCTGACACAGAATTGGGTGATAATTTATACTTTATTTCACTTTATTAACAGTCAAAATTGACCTGAGAGGACAAAAGTTGCTGTCCTTTAAAAAAAATCCTACAATTTTGCAAGAATTGTACAAAACTGTGCTACTCACCAACTAACACTAACCGAATTTTAGACGCGTAATATTGTTCAAACAAACAAACAAATTGATGATCTACTCGTACAATAGAATCCAAAAAACCTCCACAGAGTGCCTTTAAGTTGTCTGCAGCTGCTTCTTCACTCATTTAACGTTTAAAGGACGACATTTAATTTAACGTTTTAACCACAAATCCACTGCTGAACACAAACTAAGATTTTTATTCATTCCTGGACGTCGTCTGATCAGCAGCGTGTGTCGTGTTTTCTGTTCAGGTTGACGTCACCATCATGGCCACTACTCCTGCAGTGACAGCCATCATGGCCGCTACTCCTACAGCGACAGCCACCATGGACGCTATTCCTGCAGCGACAGCCACCATGGACGCTACTCCTGCAGCGACAGCCACCATGGCCACTATTCCTGCAGCGACAGCCACCATGGACGCTACTCCTGCAGCGACAGCCACCATGGCCACTATTCCTGCAGCGACAGCCACCATGGACGCTACTCCTGCAGCGACAGCCATCATGGCCGCTACTCCTGCAGCGACAGCCATCATGGCCGCTACTCCTGCAACGCGGGTCAACACGAGCCCTCCTCCCACAGTGCCGGCCATCATGGACACTACTCCTCCACCAATACCTGCAGAGATGACCACCTCTTCCCCCAAAGCACCTCCGCTTATACCTCCGAAGGTCCCGACGCAGGGTAACTCCCACTCTCCACTTGATAGACAGTTTGGGATTATTAGGAGGGAAGAAAAAATGGTTTAAATTCGGATTTGTTGGTGTAAAATAACCTGCAACCTGTTTTTTGTTAATTTAATGAAATCACTAACTATTAAAGAACGGTAAAACTTCCGCAAATATCTTGAATATTTAATTAATTGTAGCACGAGACGTATTTCTATTTACATGAAACTGATAATTTCTTAATCTTAACTCTTTACATACTGTTCATATTCTGACTCATAATTAGTCTCTACATCAATTCACATTCATAAATTCATCCATTAGTCATTAATAAATGTTTATTTAATCCTTCTATTTGAATAAAAGACATTCACAATCACTATTTTATGGTCCAGGAGAACAATAAAACGTGTTTGAATGCAGATTTTTTTGAATGATGTAATAAGCACAGGTCAAATTTGTACATTTGCATATATAAAAATGTGTGTCAGCTGCACAACATTTTTTAAAAGATGCTTTTTATTTCCAATTTTGTATACTGTGGGTCACATTTAGGGAAAGTCCACCTAAAAGAAATGTGTATAGGGTGTTTTTACAGCTCTCAACATGTTAACTGTTTTAGGGCTTTTTTAACTAATCTGTTATTTATTCTCTTGATTAATTGACATTTTTCACAATTTTCTGATATTTAATTGACCAAAATACTCAATCACTGTTTCCCAAAGCACTTAAAATGTTTTGTTTTTATTCATAGAGGAATAAAAAACATACAAATTAAGAAGTTGGAGCCCAAAAAGTACTCAAAATCATCAGCTGTTCACTGCAGTATTTATTAATTCTTTAATTGATTTGTGATTAAAGACAGTCTGAGCTCTTCTTGTCGGGATGCTGACACACATAGCCGATGTGTGTGTGTGTGTGTGTGTGTGTGTGTGTGTGTGTGTGTGTGTGTGTGTGTGTGTGTGTGTGTGTGTGTTTGGCAGGGAGTGTCTTATCAGGCAGCTGCCAGAGAGGAGCATGAGAAGGAGCGAATGTGACGCCTCTGGAGTCTGTTTCCGTGGAGATAAGAGCTGAAACACTGATACCGGCCGGCCCTGGTTTGCATAGCAGGACCAAACTGGGCCAAATGGGGCCAAACGGGGCCAGAGCTGCCATTACATTTAATATATTTTACTATTTATAAAACACACTGTTTGTATAGTAAACTTAACTCTAAAATCTGCTGAAGTTGTGTCAAGAAAAGTGGTTTTTTGAGTGACCCAAAATGTCACTTTTTGAACTCAAAACTCTGCTTTTTTTGATGATTCATAACATAAATAAGTTAATTTTATCATATGTTGAATTGCAGTTTGATTACCAAAGCAACACTATTAATATTTTAAGCTTTTTAGCAGCTGCCAAATCTTAAAACATCAGATTAAACTTTGCTTTAGGTTATTTTTCCTCTCAAACAAAGACAAAAATAACAACATTAAACATGAATGTGCAAATATATAGTTTAAAAAAAGCTATAAATGAACTCTACCTAGATTATTAAGACATATATAAGAAAAACTAATGCACAGGTTAAACAAACACACATTTAAATATAAAATAGCACTTTAAAACTGAGATTAAAGCCTCTTTTAATGCTCTGATGGACTTTAAGAAACAGGAAGTTTCAATTTAATGCCAATAAATTAGAACATCTGGATAATCTGTGTACTTTTGTCATGTGACCACACCTTAAACATCTGCATCTGGATGATTATCCCTCCTTGAATTGAGAATCTACATCTGGAAAACATTAATATTGTAAAATGTTGAATGATTTTGTGGTTAAATTTACTCACAAAGACGATATATAACAATATATTAATAAAGAGTGCAAAGATATTAAAGGATTATAGTTAAAGAATAGTACAATCTTCTTCATTTTAACACTTTGGGTGTGGTGTCTCAGCTCAGCGCTCAGAGACAGTTACAGAAGACAGATCACTGTAACAGATTGTGTTTATCTCTTTATTCTTCTACTGTATGGAAAGCACTTTGTGAGTTTGCTTGAGCAGAAAGATTGAGTTTCTTTCCTGAGTGCCTCAATCAGAATGTACTTTTACATGCTTTAAATAACGTTTTTTAGATGATACTTAACAAACTTGTTCCAACACTATAAAAGACTTAACCCTCCTGTTGTCTTTGAGTCAAGGAAGGAAGGAAGGGAGGAAGAAGGAAGGAAAGGCGGGAGGGAGGAAGGAAGGAATGGAGGAAGGAAAAAGGAAGGAAAGGAGGGAGGAGGGAAGGAAGGAAAGGGAGGAAGGAAAATACGGAGGAAATAAGGGAGGAAGGAAGGAAAGAAGGACAGAGGAAATAAGGAAGGGAGAAAGGAAAGGAAGGAGGGAGGGAGGGAGGGAGGGAGGGAGGGAGGGAGGGAGGAAGGAAGGAATGAAGGACAGAAGGAAGGAAGAAAGGGGGATGGAGGAAGCAAAGAAGGACGGAAGGAAAGGAGGAAAAAAAGGAACAGTCAAAACAGACGGGAAGGAGGACGACACGGAGGTTAAAATGATGTAATTCTGTTCATGTTTCTCTAAAACAATTCAGTTTGATGTAATTGGAGCCACAGGTTCACACACTGAATAAGTTAACAAATGAATGAATCTAACTTTTATTTTATTTACAGGCATCGGTGTAGTGGAGAATCCAGACGGATATGATGCAGCCTTAATTGGAGGTAACATCACTTTTTTCCCCCTCTGCAGTATTACAGCAGATATAATTTTAAAAAGCTGAATTCTCAGTTTTCGCTGCATGAATGTCTTTTTAAAAATGATGAATTTATCTGTTAGTGTGCAAATGAGTTAGACTGATAAAAAATGTGTTGCTGCCAGGTTGAAACTAGTGAAGTGCGGAGGCTCGAGAGTGACTTTTTCAGTGTTTAATTGCAATAAGTGAGATGGAAAATAGATTACATGCCTAAACATTTAGATTAATTGAAAATTATTTTATATTTTTGGTATTTTTATTACATTAATGTTTCTATTTCTTTCCTCTTTCTTTTAAAACATTGCTTTATGTTTCTTTTAAGTGAAGCACTTGGTGTAACTTTTTTTAATTGTAAAGAACTTTGAACTACATTTATTATGATTATGATTATTATGATTATTATTATTATTATTATTATTATTATTATTATTATTTATTTTAAGTACATTATTAAAGTGTAATTGAATAACTCATATAATTTTTTTAATATTTTTTAAATTTATTTTGTGTTAATTGAAACACAGACTAAATTAAATATAATTAATATAATAATATATATATAATTTCAATTCAACTTTTTAGTGCATGACTTAACTGCAAACTTAATAATTTATTTAATTATATTATAGTTCATTATCTGATTATAATTAAACTACGATGAAGTATTATTGTTTTTTATTTTGTGCACATAAGAATAAAGGAAAATCTTTGTTTTTTCATGATAAAATGTGTTACTTTCTTTTATCTTTATTTTTTTATATTGATACTATATTTATTATATTTGTCTTCTGCAGGAGTCTTTGGCGGTGTTGTTTTGCTGCTGCTGCTGCTGTTTCTTGCTCTAGCGCTGCTGCTGTGGTACCTGTCCAGACAAAAAGGCTCATATGAAACCAACGAGACTTACATGCTCGAAGATGAAGATTATGTTGATGATGGGCATTATCATGGCGATGAAGGTTGCGATGATGATGATGATGATGATAAATCTGCCGGCTCTGATACAGCGCTCCAAAACGAAGACACTCTAGAGATAAAAGAAGAGGAGTAAAGAGCAGAAAACATGTAAAATATGGACTTTTGTAGCTATTTTTTAATTATCATTTTTTTTACAATCCCTGGAAATGTTTTTCAAGGTTGTTATTTTCCAAAAAAGCAAAAATAATTCTGAATCTGCACGAACTCTTCCCGCCAAATGTGCAATCAGAGAACTTCAATTCCCCGAAATCCTATCAGCTCGGTCAAATTCTTCTAAATACCGCAGAATTTTGCCACGAAAATACACCAAGTGAAGCTTTAAATAACTCCAAACGACTGAAGGGAGGAAAAGTTCTGCAGAATAACAACCTAGAATAAAATTTTATGGCACTTTCCCTTTTTTTAAATGGTGCCATATGTCCCAAACTTGCATATAAATCTCAAAGTTTCACAATTACTCCATCATATCTTAAATAACTCCACCTGTCGACACTGATTCTGCCCGTTTCTGGATTTATAAAGTCTCTCAAACGGCTCCTGTGACTCTTCCACCACAGCAACATCTGACTTTCACCACGGAGCAAACGTCATGCCAAACGAGGAGGGGAAGCTACCACATGCGGATAAACATTTACCGGCATTTTAACCGGCGATTTCCCACCCTGGTTGCTGTAATAATTGCAGCTTGTTTCAGTGACCAACTATTTGCAGGCTGGACTCACACACACCACATAGCTCTGAATCAGCTAAAGGAAATGTGTGTGTGTGTGTGTGTGTGTGTGTCATATAAACACTGAGCCAAGAGAGTTTATAGGGTGATTTTCCAACCTGAATGCAGCCCTAAGTGATGCGTTTCTGCATTTTTTTGTTTGCTAAATAGAAAGACATAAAAGATGAGAAGGATTTTAGAGGTTGAAAAAGGAAAGAAAACATATAAGAAGAAGGATGTTAGTAGATGTTCTTTGTTTACACATTTATTTGTTTAAATCTTTCATACTTACACTTTTATAAGAATAAATTCTACATTTTTTGACACATCATAGTCCTGATGCTTTTGTGTGTTTGATGAAGGTGCCTCATTGAGTTAAACTGCACCATCTAGTGGCTGAGATGGTGTACTGCACCCTTTACCAAAAAAAAGGGATTATCTGTGTTTCTGTGGTTTGGATTTGAGGAAAACAGAAACATGTGTTGTTTCTAAACAAATATCTAAAATATACAAATACACAGTTTTTAAAATAAACAAAATGTCTAAAGTTAGTGCAAAAAAAAAGTTCTTTATAGGTGAAAAGCTGATTATAATAAGACAGAACTAATAGTAAAATAATTTGAGACTAATGCATACAAGAAATAAAAGAATAAAAGTGCATTTGTACAATCAATAAAACATAACTAAGAATTAAGAGTCAGATATATTTAAATAATAACTTGATAAAAGACATGAATACTAGAGTTTGACATGTTTTGATACTTTATCTGCAATGGTTATGACTTTTTACTCAAAATCTCTCAACACAATTTGTTTTGTCCACATCTCCCAATTTAAAGCAAAACTTTCATTTTAAACACTCAGCTTACATTTTGCAACTTCTTCACTTTGTACTACATTGTTCATTTCTCAAAGATCTTCAGTACAAAGTCGAGAGGTTTTGGTATGAAGCACAACAAGGCATGCTCAGTAGCGTTTGCCTTACACAGAACTACTCTCTGGAGACTGAAAACTTGATGCTGGTATTAGTCTTTTTGGACCCATTTCTAATCAAACTAACATGACCAAACTCTTCATAATGAAGGAACAGGTCACCCAGTGCAGCGATGTGGCTCATTAATGTGTTTTTAATAATTTTTGGACAACAATAGAGGTCCAAGGCACAGAGGAATAAGATATATCAGGCTTTAGATACACACACAGTACTTGTTAGTAGATCAGTTTGTTGTTGGTTTGGATCCAAACGTGAGATTTGTTGATAATAAGAAAAATATGGATTTTATTTCGGTATCATAAACTCTAAATTCAGTCAGATTAAGACATCATGATTTCAAGTCTAATGAGCTTTAGCCTCTGCAGAGAAAGTCGCTTATGCCCGAAAACTGGTGAATGCCACAAAGTTTATTTACAGTTTTTCTCGATTGCTAAGACACATTTCTTGTAATGGTGCTCCACATTTTCCAAAACTCTAAACACAAATTAATCTGCACAAACTTCAAACTTCCATGTCAAAGTTAAACCCTCCACTCAAAACCACGTAAACTCTTAACATCACATTCAGACGTCAATGGACACACACTATAAAACAGCCTTTAAATACTGGTGAGATCTTGTTTTTTTTTTAATTTATTGCACATAAAAGAGGGAAAACAAATACATAATACAAGAAAAAAATAGGAAAAAAACATAGATTTTTTTGAGACTAGGAAAAGAAAATGACTAACAAAAGAAAAAATGTGCAGGAGAAGCCAATAAAACCCAATAAGG
This sequence comes from Scomber scombrus, assembly GCF_963691925.1. NCBI lineage: Eukaryota > Metazoa > Chordata > Actinopteri > Scombriformes > Scombridae > Scomber > Scomber scombrus. Next base: position 3,824,860 of record NC_084993.1, on the reverse strand, counting down.
ACTTGTTGGGTTGCCTTCATATGATGAGACATACAACATAAAAACTTAAGAGTAAATAAATACAGACAAAAACATTAAAAACTAAGGTGTTACAAGTGTATCAAAAAAAGGTGACAATTTACTTTATTTAATATAATGCATGGAATATGATAGTGAGAGTGGTTATGATGTTGCTTTACTTAATTGATCCAGAAAGAAGAGCATGGTTAATTTCTTTTCAAAACACTACTAAAAAAAAGCTGTAATTGTAAGGTCACCAGCTCTGCTCCTGGAGAGCTACTGCCCTGCATGTTTTAGGAATCTCCCCTCACTCTAACACACCTGATTCTAATTATTAACTCATTATCCAGCAGCTGAAGCTTGTCAAAGGGGCTTGATAACTAGTTAATAATTAGAATCAGGTGTGTTAAGAGTGGAGGGCGATTCCTAAAACATGCAGGGCAGTAGTTGGATGGTGAGTCCTGCTGTAATGAATAATGGTGCTTATGGTTTTCACCCAGAATTACCTCATGTCGTCCTACCGGGTCAAATTGACCCCGTCTGTTTTGACTGTTCCTTCTTTCCCCTGTCCTTCTTTCCTTCCTCCCTTCCTTCCTCCTTCCTTCCTCCTTCCTTCCTCCTTCCTTTCCTTCCTCCCTTCCTTCCTCCCTCCCTCCCTCCTTTCCTTCCTTCTTCCTCCTTTCCTTCCTTCTTCCTCCCTTCCTCTTTTCCTTTCTCCCTCCCTCCCTCCTAACTTTCTTCCTTCCTTCTTATTTCCTCCGTCCTTCCTTCCTTTCCTTCTTTCCTCCTTTCCTTCCCTTTCCTCCTTCCTTCTTCCTTCCTCCCTTCCTTCCTTCCTCCATCCCTCCTTTTCCATTTTCTTCCTCCTTTCCTTGCTTCTTCCTCCCTTCCTTCCTTAACTCGAGGACACCAGGAGGGTTAAATCATGAACTCAATATAAAGACACCACATTTCTAAATTTTGTGGAAATGTGTCATAAAATAACTGAAATTTGATTGAACACAGTAAGATAGCTTCTATGTATTTACCAACATTAACCAATAAAAAACTACTTTGTACATAAAGAAATCCGAAGACAGAAATCACATTGTGCATCCATTGTTCCAAAACAAGAGAACTGACCTATGATAACCTTTGTTACCTATCTATCCAAAGGTTCGTGTGTCTGCACCTGGGAAAACTGTGTCCTAATTGTGCTCCAGCTGTGATGACTTTGAGTCAATATTATTGAATGCCAGTACTTTATAAATGAGCACCTGAGTGTGGAAAAAAAAGAAGGTCAATAGAGTTTATAGTTTCGGGAAATGGGGTCTGTCTTTTGGTAGATGGCGTCATTGTTTCGGATGTTTAGTTAATAGGCCCGGTTAACGTGCGCAAACAATCGAGAAAAAGTGTAATCACTCATACTTGCCATTTAATAATGAATCTACTCCTACGTTCCTATCTGACCAATAAGGGGATACATCACAGTGGAAAAAGTACAAGATGTTTTGTTTGAAGAGTCACAGCCCTGATGAGTAATACTTTCGGTTAACAAAGATCTGCTCTATCCAAAGCTTCATTTTTTGGTCTTTTTGGTGCAGCCAGACGCTCATTAAAGGATGGATGATCTCAGAGTGTGTGTGGTCCTGCCGGTTTCACTTTCAGCTGGAAAGCTACCGCTCGGCCTCTCCTTTCTGATGCCAAAATATTCCTCTGAGTCCTCCTCTCAGACATCGATCTTAGCTGATTTGGATGCACATGTCTTGCCAAGGTGTCTGGGATTCATTCTGGTAATCACACGGACATTAGGATGAGCTGAGAGTGAATCAAAGCAACAACAGGGAGGAGGGAAATGCAAAAACAAGGAGTTCTCACCATGTTAACCAGTACCTTTAATTGTAAACACACCCTCATGTCCGCAGAGTTACAAACTGACCAAGAGCATAGTAGACTCTTCTAAACAATCAAAAATATAAAAAGTACAATACATAACGTCATTGTAACGTCATTGTTGCATAACTTGTTAGTTTTTCATCATTTCTGTGGAGTAGATTGATGAGTTTATGTGTAGTTGTCAAAAATACTGAAATATTTGTGAAAATGTGACGAAACTGTCTAACCGCAAGGTTCGTCAGGTTCAAATTCCCACTTTCTTGTCAGTGTTTGCTTGAAAGTTTATTTTACAGGTTAATATATGTGATTTCATTGTGCTGTACCTTTGCCAGTTCATTTAAGACGTCAGAATGATGATAGATCATTTTTTGAGATAGAAACATGTGTTTTTATGATTTACAGTTCACCATCACAGTATTTTCCTCATATTTCTGCAGTTTTTTAATTATATTTGCTGCTTCTCTAGTTTATAAATGTATAAAGCTTGAAGCCAGAAACTCAATGACAAAAAAAATTTAATAAAATTTAATTACAAATTCATCTGTCACGAAATGATAATGCATGAAATATTCATCATGCAGATCACAATCAAAAACTGAAACTGAATCAAAAGCTGTGAGGTGGAGTGAAAGCTCATACAAAGGTTTTAAACAACAGACAAACATCTACTGTTTAATAATATATAACCATAATTAATAATGAATACAGACTTTCGATAAGAAGATAAACAAATCGAGTTGAGGTATTGTTTGACCTCCTGTGCCTATAAAACTAAGCAAGTAAAAAAAGTTAGTCACCTAAATGATTTCATTGATATATCTGTTGATGAAAATCTTATTAAAAAAGGCCAAAAAGTACCTAAACAAATCAGTGAAACCACAACTCAATGCAAATTATGTTATCTAGTAGTTGTAGTACCACCCGCTCGCCTGCGGGTGGTGCTGCTGGACCAAAACGCAGCTTCACATCAAACAGAAGTAAACTGTCAAGGATAATAGTCAATAATCAGTTTAATTTGTCATCAATTACCAATAAAGAGGAGAAAAAAACAGTATATAATGAAGTGAAAAGGAAGAAAACTGAAAAATTGGACACATGTAGAAGATAATAAAAAGAAAAAAATAGAAGAGAGTAAAGTAAATATATAAAAGTATGAATTCATGTGATCTTATGATTGAGTTCTGTTTGTTTTAGGGACAGCAGTCTACTCATGTTACCTCATTAAATATTTAAACACACTAAACAAAGTCTGAGTGGCAGAGCAAACATAATGTGTCTGTGTGTTTATCAGCTAATAAAAACCTGCAAATTAAAGCCGTGTGACGCCTTTTAATGAACTGCCTTTAAAGGGGAAAAAAACGCATGCACACACACACACACACACACACACACACACACACACACACACACACACACACACACACACACAAGCACAGACGAGTAACAGCTTAGCAGGCAGAAAATGAACCACTTTGGGTCCATTTTGGAGACAAGAACGTTCAAGTATTCAAGTGTTTTTCTAATTGCAGTTTGGCTGATTTCTTCACATCTGTTCAGCCAAACTGAACAGTCACTGTCTGCTGTTTGTCAAATATAAGTCTGCTCGACAAGAAGAGGCAGTTTGGATGTTTTAGTAGAGTAAAAATCTTAGTATTGAGCTGTAAATAACCAAAAACACTTGAACTGAACATGTGAAACTTTACTTTTAGCCACATTGTGAAAATTAAACCAAAATGGAACAAGAAACTGAATTAAAAGTAATACGATAATGGTTGGATATTGGTTGATTTAGTTAGATTGAATACATCTTAATAGGTTTGAAATGTGTCATTCTTTCTATATAATACACTCTTGACTTGTTCAGTTTCTTTCCAAATATAACCAAAAAATATGTCTTAGAACACACAAAATTAAATTAAAACAAGTAAATCAACTATAATATTATACAGAAAGACCTGAAATAGACAGAGCTGATTACTGATTGGGGGATATTTGAGTCAATTTTGAAATATGGGGGAAATCGTGGTCTTGGTTTGTGTGATTGCTCTTAAATGTTTTGCTGAAATAGTCCAGAAATCATGTCTTTTATCATAACTGTATATTGCATATTAACTGGATAATGTGTTCAATTGTTTGTAGTGTGTTACAGTTATAATAATATATAGAAAGATATAATAACAAAATTAAGTAATCAGACTTATTTTAATTGTCTGAAATCAAGAAAATCCCTTAAATAGTCCCTCCAATTTGTCTAGGCAGGACCATCTTTCTTGTAGGGGAGTCTTTTCCTTTATAGCAACAGCTGGTACATAACTATTATCATTTAACATTGTTTACACACTTTATCCAAACAATACTCCTCACCATGAGATAAAAAACTGGGCTCAAATCATAGAAACATTTAAAATACATTAAAGTAAATACAAGAAATCCTCCCCTGGATACTTGGTCTAACCTGTGACATCACTGCTGATGTCAGCAAGAGGTTAAATGTAGGAAGAGGTCGGCGACTCCCCTTTTATGTCCTGTGAGGCATGGTGGTTATGGTAAGTAAGGATTTAAATCAATATAAACACTTATAACTGAACTTGTCTGTGTTGATTTAACCAGAAACACAGCTGATAACGTAACAAAAAACAGCCAAACAATGTAATACACCAAAAATAAATGTTACACCAGCTAAAACAAAATTATAGTATGGAAATAAATACATCAAAGTGTAACTAGAGCAGATGGTGCGGTCTCAGTCACTCTGTCACAGAATGTAAGTAACATATGCATAGTAAAAAACTGCTATAAAATACATTTTAAATCATGCATTTAAAAAGAACCACAACTACTTTAAACCACAACCCAAAAAACACTGAAACTACCCAAATGTCTGACTTAGAGACTCTAATTTACTTATGTGGAGCTATTCAGTTGCGTATTTTCGGCCTCTGTTTGCAGATAAAGTTTCCCCCAAAAATGGAAATAAGCAAACATCATTGTAAAACCTTGATTTAGATAAAAACAGTCATATTTATCTGATATTTAAGTAATATTTGCCAATGTTTGCAGTGTTTCCTGTTACCCCCCATTCAAACCAACCCAACCAGTCACTGGAGCAACTCAACCTTTTGAAGAATTGACTAGTTTAAAGCAGTATTTTATTAATTTCTTGAACATATGACCCAAATAAAGACATGAAGTGACACCCAAATATAAAATGCATGTATGTCCGATCTTCTGAGCAGGTCCAAGTAACCATGGAGATCTGACCATATCCGGGTCACCATATTAAACTACTCAGATTGTCTTCCCACTGTTTGTCAGATTTATAGGAGTCCTCTGAGAAATCTGGTTGTTAGTTTGGAATAATTATTTTTATTAAGAGCTCTCCAGGGGTTTATAAAATGCATGTACATCCCATCTTCTGGTTTACATTTACAGCAGGTCTCTGACAGTTAGACATTTGTTTTATTACGCTTTACTCGGGTAATGTGAAGTTTTAAGTTTGCATTTCAGTGGTTTTATTGGTACCCAAGTAACTACCGACCTCTGACCATATCCTGGTCACAATATGGAAGAGCCAAGATCGTCTTCCCACTGTTCCTCAGATTTATAAACCTTTTTATATAGAGTCCTTTATCAGTGCTTTGTGGAATCTGGTTGGTAGTTTGGAAGAATTATGTTGATTACAAGGTTTTTGCTTTAAGTAGATTCCTGGAGATATTTAAATAAATGGGAGGCAAGTGAATTAATCTTACTGAATATATGATATACAAGTTGTTAAATGTTCAGATGTATTACTTGGTTTTGTCCCTACAGACTTTGCACGACCATACAGAATCCATTCCCAACTTTTTATTGATGTATTTTCGATGTAACACACACAGCCGACAATCATATTTGCATTCACACTGTCAGTCTGTTCAATGTGGCTCATTATTCTGAGCAAAGACAGTCAGTAAACTCAAGCACTCTTAGTTGGAGAAAATCTCAAAACAGTCTTCCTCATCGTGTGATGGATGCTGAACAGACTTGGTGAAGCGCTCTCCATCTGGCACAAATATTCTCTGCTCGTAATATTTTCAGCGTTCAGTCACTTCGCCGCCAAAGTTGCCAATGTTCTCCGTGAGACACTTGCTGACAGTCTTCCTGTGACGGTTGACCTTCGACCGGCCGTCCAGCTCTCCACACTTGTCGCTCATTAATGCGGGAAAATGTGCAGCTGCATCGAGTCCCTCTCTGTAGTACAGATGCAAGTTCCTGGCTGGGTGTCAGTCAGAGATCATTGTCACTGGCTAGATCCCCGAAATGTCTGTGGGGACTCTGTGTGCTCAAATTCTGCATGAAAACAGGAAAGGACATCACTTCAACGCATTCCTCCTTTTGCCAAACCAATGAACTTTACTCCGAGGTTCACACCAGGCTTCTCGTGTACTGCCTCTTCCCCTCTTCGAGCAAAAAACTGTCCCCGATGATCCAGATTGATGACACTTTTCCTGTCACCCGACGACACTTGTTTTCAGTAGACTTGGTGACCTCGGCCACAGTGTTATTGAGTATTTTTAGAGGTGCTCAGTAGCTCTGCCTCCTCTGTGTCCACGGTCAACCTCCGCCTCTTCCTTTTTGGCGTTGAGATCTCTGTCTCTGCCCTGTGAAATTTCACCTTTGGGCTTTTTCACAGAGATCTTCCTCCTCTTCCTTTTACTTCGTTTTGCTGTCTGGACCCCTCTATTTTCTGTCCAATGGCTTGAAGCAGGCCAGATTTTACCTTCTTGGAGTATGAGTGTGCTTTTTCTGAATGTCTTGTCGCCACTTCAGCACTGCTCTGATAGCCACTTACAGAGGTATAAATTCTCCTTTCCCTTTTGATTATATCTCCCTTTAACTACATTCTTGTGTATAACATCTTATCGAAAGGCACTTAAAGTGTTACCAATACTTAATTTTTACCATTTATTTGACAAATTGCAAAATAATGTTTTACATACTAACAATATATTCAGTTAATATGATGCATTGCTATTCAAGGTGTACAGAAGCATCAGCTGGACTGCAACATTAAAATCATGATATCTTGAGATTGCAATGATAATAAACCCATGTGTAACTTTTATTATCACCAGTTTTTGTTGACTTTAATCTCTAGTAGAGTTAAATCCTGATTTCAGTGGTCTAATCAGTCAGGTTGAATTAAAAAAACACACCTGTGTATTGATTCTCCACAGGTGAAATAAATCATATTTGAAAGAGCGAAAAACTTCAAGCAGATTTTCAGACATGAAGCACGTTATATTTTTCCTTTTCAAGCGTTTTTAATTATTTTTTCGGTATTTTCCGCCTTTGGTTTTTTTGGACTTGACACCAAGCAGCTGCTGAACCGCTGATGTTTTGTTTTTTCCCCTAAAAAACTCACAAGAGCTGACTCACACTGACACAGACAGAGGGTTCACAGTGCACCTTTGAACTCAACAAAGCGATGGTTGGTTTAGTTTTACGAGGCTCTGTGTGTGACAACATCCCTGTTATTGGGAGTCAGCTGGGAAATTAGCAGGTGGGGACATTAAAAAATAAAAATTTCAAAGGGAAAGTTTGGACCGTCAGCTTTTTTTTCCTCTCCTCTTCATCACGGCTCTTAACTGCGTCCATTAAAGCTCAAACTGTCGAGGAACGAACAAACAAACTCGGAGCTCAGCCAAGGTGGGTAATTTCATCTGTGAGTCACATGCTTGCTGTCCGCAATAACAAAAGCATTGCAACGGCGGCCAAGGAGAGAAGGAGGTGAAATTGTTTTGAGGAAAGAAATCAAAGAGATAAAATACACTCTGAATTTTCCCCTAATAATTTCCTGTCTTTTCCCTAAGAGGAGGGGAGGCTTGGCGGGGTCGAGTTTCCCACAAGATATCAGTTTAAACAAGTGATTTTTTTAACGTGTTATTGAGTCTATAAAGATGACTCCAGTGTGATGCAACTGTCTGTCTGATCCAGCCTTTATCATGCTTGAAGAAATTAGCTGTTTTTCTTGTCCGCTAAAATAAATGCGATTTAAAAAAGCCAAATTCAGACCGGAGATGGAGTGATTTTAACATTAACTGCCCTGCTCAGGGATTTCTAGTCCAGAGTGGGTAATTTTGAGCCCATGCTCCTGAGAAAAACACTAAGGTCTAATGACAGTCACTAAAAATAATCTATAGTTACGTTTGAGTGACAGACGCCATCTAGTGGTCGTAGTAATTATGACTCTGAGATGTGGCGCAGTTCAGATAATGTATAGGTGACAAATTTCCATCTTCGGAGGTGTTTGGTTCGATCCTAACTTCCAGAGACCGTTATTGGCTTCCCATTTCCAACCATAAGACGGTGCCAATATTTTGACACTCCTGATACTGCTGATGCAAAGATGGAAGAACACAAGTGTCTAAAATATCATTATGTGTTGTAGCATCACTGCAGCTAAGGAGCCTAAATCTGGAAAATCTACCATTAGTCTTTATCAACATGCTGCACTGTTGATGGCTTCATGAAGCTTCCACTAGACAGTTTTTGTGCTGACGTTGCCTCCAGATGCAATTTGTAATGACTGACAAACTATTTTTAAGAGCTATTTTATTTACTCTTCTGCACTGGCCGACCCCAACATGAACCATTCACATCACAATAAGAGCACTTATCACAGATCTAGCAGGACAGAAATTCACAAACTGACCAATAGGAAAGATGACGTGTTGTAAAAGTACCACTCAGCGACTCGTTGTCAATGGCGACTGCTTGATTTTGCCGCTTTACATTAAGAAAAACGTTAAGACTAAGTTGCAGATTACTTGATAAGTAGGGAATCACCGAAGTATTGCTGTGTAGTGTACTTCTGTGCATGCCCTTAATATTTTGAGGTCAAGTATGGAAACATGCAATGCAACCATACAAGCATACAAACAGGAAATGGCGGCCGAGGACGTCGTAACTATGGTGAACATCGCTGCATTATACAAATGTAAATTATACATGTGTTTTTGCCACAATAAGCACCATTATACTGTTGTCACAAATAAGCCTTCAGTAGGTTTATCGGGTTAATCTAGCAGTCTGTAATGATTTGGTCACTTGGCTATGATTGTGGTAGTGTTTACCGTTGCCATGACGATGAAGGGTTGCCTAACTTTAAAGGAACTAGTCATTTTTAAACCACACCACCACTCTTCATGTGATCATTTTAACCCAAAACCACGATCTTTCCCTAACCTTAAACAAGTGTTTTTTGTGCCCAAACCCAACCAGGAACCAGACTAGAAAACATGCCTATGGGTCACTCTGGAGTCATGTATATTTGGAGAAGTTGGTCATTTTTCGCCCTCATTTCAGTAATAATTACACCCGAAATTACCCAAACTTCACAAGAGGACGTCTTTGTATGTTAAAAGTTAATCGCATAGCTGAAAACACATTAACACTAACATACAGGCCTATTGAGGAGCCAGTATGATGAGGAGAGGAGAGCAAGTCCCCATAAAACCCCATCAAATGGGCTGTTGTAATGTCAGCTGCAGCTACTGTTACTCTCTTTTTATGCATTTTATAGATTTATGGAGGTTTATTGGCGTCGGACACCGGAGATAAAGACATCCAAGGGAAGCGGAAGTCACACAATATATCAATATGTGTTTCATGTCTAGTGTGCTCTTGGCTTTGTCCCGCTGGATATCCACATCTATTACACACCACATCCTGTCATTTCCCCCTGAGCTAAAATGTTAAATTACGGAGGAGCTGAGTGAATATTTCATTCCTCATCTTCTCCCATGTGATGATAATCCTGTCCAAATGTGGCTGAAGTGGTTCCAGGAAAGACAAGAGTGGCGATTAATGCCGTAACTGTGTATAATACAGCTTTAATTTATGTTTGTTTAGCTGTTGGACGTCTTGTGTTGGTTTGACTGTAAACTGCAGACCTCATTCACTCAGCATCCATCCAGTTTGGGAGATAGTGGCGTCTAATTCAGGAAATATCCTTGTTTATACAAATGTGTGTTAAAAAAAAAAACACTAAACAGTAGAGAAGCAGGTGTGCTGCTTGGCTGAAGTGAGTGAAAAGGCATTATAATGAAGGTTTGATAAGAACCCAGCTCAAGCCATTTCCTGTCTTGCCTGAATATGTGAGAAAATTGTAACATTTTAGCATGTAGAAAACACAGAAATTGAAACATGATTCTTTAGTTTCCATGTTATCGTTAGCTTTATTAAAGGAGAAATAGATTACATGAGCCTGAGCGGAAATACTGGCTTAAATATACATTTTCTGGGGGGTTTTAAGCTTGTTGAAAAACTGAACTTGGACTTAATACACATAACGTTGTGGAAGTTTTGAATGGCTTATAGTAAAATAAGCCATAATAATTGGAGCATGTACAACATTTCCACTACTTATTAAATCAAAGGTTTTTCCAATTTTGGAGAAAACAGAGCTTGTAAGCATAAAAAAATAGCGTATTCTTCCACTTCAATATTAATTACATTCATTATTTAGTTGCTTAATCACAATCATGAAGTTGTAAATGTTTGCTTTGCACTTACACTTCTCTTCTAAATGTTTAAAAAGGGAAATAATGGTACAAATGCATTGTTAGTACAGAATTAATATGCATTTATTTTGATTGCACAAGATCATGGAATACACCAATCCTCCCATAGTTTGGGTTATAATGGTTAGATTAAGGTACAAACCACAAGGGGAGGGTTAAGGTTAAATAATGCCCCATTTAACAGCACTACAATGCCCAATGTGACAATAAAGAATGGTTATTGGTCTAGAAGAGGTCTGGGGTTATGTCAAAGTCTACAATGACCCCCCTCCTTTTTTTAAATTGTGCTTACGTAGCATTAAAACAAACAGTTATTGGCTTCGAGTACCTCCAAGTCTTCAGTGAACTACTGGCTCAGGATCCCGTTCCGTGTCAACAGTCGGTAAATTATTGGCCTTTTAAAAATGTGCCACAACCACAGCCGTGATTCACTCACAGGTGTTTCCACTTAATGAGGCTGATTAGCTCTCCACTCAGCGACTTCACAGGCTGGATCGAGGTTGACGGGCGTCTTCTTCGCTTTCCAGGTTAGTTTTGTTGCACCTGTTAAACGGGACAACTTACAGTATATATATTTATCATCATAATTAACATGTAGATCTGAATTTCTTCTAATTTATCCAAAAGGTTTGATGCTTAAAAGTCTTAAAACAGCAAAAAAACAACATTATGAGTGATGCAGGCAAATAAAAATCAATCAATATTGCTCCGATTTTGATCAAAATTCTCAAATATTGAAGCTATATAACACTTAATTCACCATGTACACTACATCAGGGAGTAAATAGAGTTAAACCAAGATGTATTTGGAGCACTTTTAACCAATAAAGACCAATCCTGGAAAATCCTGGCGAAGTGTGAGCCAAGTCAATTAGCATTTGTACAAATTTGAGGTACTTTACTCAAGAATTTTTTTGATTTTATGCAACTTTATACTTCCACTACATTTATTTGATAACTTTAGTTACATTTTAAGGTTGAGATGTTGCATTAAATAATATATTATAAGCTAAATGAAAAGTTCCCCAAGCTCCAAAGAGGTGAAACTTTCCCACATTTCACTAAAAATACCCGACTGATTTCATATAGAAGTCCCAGTTCTGCAAAACTTTAAATACTTTGAGTAACTTTATCTGATAATACTTGTGTTCTTAGACTAAAGTAAGATCTTAAATGCTGTAATGGGAGTATTTTTACATTGTGGTGTTGCTACTTTTCACTTAAGTAAACGATGTGAGTACTTCTTCCACCGCTGTCGACGCAGGAATTATCTGAAGGAAGAGAGAAAAAGGGAGCGAAGGAATCCCAAACCTCAGATTTTCTTTGGAAGGGGTGACTGAGTTCATGGGAAGCCGCCGTCACATCGCTCGTGTGTGTGTGTGTGTGTGTGTGTGTGTGTGTGTGTGTGTGTGTGTGTGTGTGTGTGTAGTCCTGCAGTGCTCCTCCGCTCCTTCCCCTCCCCCACTCCTCCAAAAACACACACACACACACAATTTACACAGTCATACACCACAGCTTGTGTGTGTGTGTGTAGGGAAGTGGTGATGTTAATCAACCCCAGATGAGCGAAGAGGCCAGACGAGCCGAGTCAGTGTGAGTGTGTGTGTGTGTGTGTTTCGGCCCAGGACTTGAGTTTTTGGGGGGCCAGCGCTCGGGATGAACCTCACCAGCCCAGACTGTTATTACTGCTGTTACATACACACACACACACACACACACACACACACACACACACACACACACTAACATACACACACATTGAAGTCACCACCTGAGAATGTTGGGACACAGGGGCCGAAGCGGCACCTTTGCGTGCGAATGAGACTCAGCGTGTGTGTGTGTGTTTGTGTGTGTTTCATGTCCTTCACTGACAGACCTCGTTTCCCGACGCCTCGCCTCGCGCCTTCTCACACATTTCTCACTTTACACCGAATTATTAAACCCAAACAGTCGGTGACTCACGCTGCGTTCGAGGTCAAACAGGAACGTCGGCCTGTAACGTGATGCTAGTAAGAAAAAGAAAAAAAAGTGAACAGCTCAATGCTTTTTTAAAAGACGCCATGTTTGTAGTTTTCTGCAGAACTGGGAAATCCCAATATTCATGTTTTCGATTTCCAGTGGTGGAAGTTTGAGGTACTTTACTTGAATATTTCCCTTTTTTTGTAACTTTATATTTTTACTGTGCTACATTTCAGAGGTGGAAATTGTACTTTTTAATTATTTGACAGCTTTAGTGATTCTACGATTAACGATATTACACTTAAGAAAACACGTAGTTGCATCTCTGGTATAAAATTTATGTATTGACTTCTTTCACTTAAGCCTGTCACAATAATTATCAACTTATCGTACAATAACGTAATTATCGGCATCATTATGTCTTTATATCGACGTATCGTATGATACATGGACATGACTAATTAATGGTATAAATGGTCTTCAAATGACAATAATATTGTTTATCGTGATTATTTCTGACACAATATATTGTCCAATAAAAGTAGTTATCGTATATAAATACAGTCCATTTACCATTTATCTAACCCAGGGGTGTCAAACACAAGGCCCACCAAGAAGTCCAATCTGGCCCCACTTGGATAACTTTGCAAAATATGAAAACTTAAAAAAAGGAAAAGTAATCCCAACGTTTTTTCACCTGAATACATATTGTGGTCATATTTAAACCTGTAATATATTCAAAATGGTGCAAAATATTGTCAATTCTGTGCAAAATAATATGAAAAAACAGACATAATATTGTTGAATTTTTTCTCAGGCTGTTTAATTATACTAAAGTTATTATATATTCTATATTATTTAGGTTAATATGCAATGGTTTTACTGGTCTGGGCCATTTGAGGTCAAATTAGGCTGTATGTGACCCCTTAAAATAACCTTATCTGCTCTAACCAATCAGAAATGACGGACTTATCTTCATTTAAAGTCACCTAAAGGCTGCAGTGGTGATTAATATCAGCATTTAACATTTTTCATGAAGAAAAATGAAGAGTTTTTATTTGTATAGCTTCATCAATCTTCATCCACCTACCGAAAAACTCTGCTTTCCAACCAGAGGAACTATTTAATAACTGAAAAAACATTAGAGATTCATCCATTATAAATGTTACAAAAGCACTTTAACTGGCTGTAAGTCAAACCTGAAACAGATCAAACTTAGTCTCTCAAGTTTAGTAATTAAGTTTCCTCAAATTGAAGCATTTAAATCATGCGTCATCAGATCTCAGCTAGTGAGTCAGAAGTTATCAAGAAAAACCAAAAGCACCAAAGTTTTCCATGTCCGATGTGTCAGAGTTTCCCCCCAAATCACTTCAATAAGAGAAATATCACAAAAACAGACGTTTTTATTGTGTGCTGACAGGAACTGGTGTCAGTTTTGTTGTGTTTGCTCACTTAAATCCAACTCTGACAGAGACATAAGAGCAGACGGTTGTCCAAATTCAATCTTTTTTGTAAGTTTTTGGTTGGATTTGGCTCAGATTAACGTTCACTGCTCAGTGTGTCTTTTCCCCCCTCTGGAGTCATGAAACACTTTTCATTTCACTGTTTACCAAAAAGCCAGTTTCCTTTTTCCAGACGCTTTTTATGCTCGCTGCCCAGGAATAAGTCATCAAATCTTGAGGGTTTTGGACAGGATCCCCCCCCCCTTCCTCCGCTTCCCGCTGTCTGAATCCCTTCGACGTGAGGCAAACATTTCCCAGCACACATAGCAGCGTGATGGATTGAAAACTCTTCCAAATAAATACATGAGAAATCTCTCTCTCCGCTTTCCCCCCCAGGTTTTAGGTTTTTGGTCTTTTACTCAACCCCCTTATTTATCAACGGGGAGGTTTTGTCGAGGCATGTTCGCTCTTTTTCTCAACAATGGCGTGACTCATGGCGACCGCAGCCTGCCGCCGCCACCGAGCTAATTGGAAGTTAAGTGTCTCTCTGGTTTGAGGACGTTAGATACTGTGGTTTTTATCTGTCGAGGCTTTAAAGGGTCAGATCACCCAAAAACATCCAAACATGTAACGGATCTCCTCGCTTTCTCATTAGCGGCTGTACAGTCCACCAGATTTGTTTTTTTGTTTGTTAAAGATGTCTAACCATGACATTTTGAGTTTGTGCCTCTCGTATAATGACATTAAATGATCTAATTATTGATTTCTCTCAGAGGAAACTACCAAAAACGTTTTAAAAATACACACAGAGAGTCATTAAACAACACTTACTGCTGTTTTTTTAAGGTGTTTTAAGTTGATTAAAATCATTTCATCCACATTTACGGTGGCTCTGAGGTGCAAAAACACGATATTTCACAACATAATTTCACAAAACACAAGTTTGTAATAGCTTTTATTAAAGAAAGACTGGTACAGCACTCAACATTTACTTCTTTTATTGAAACTTTTTTATTGTTTTAGCAGTACTACATGACTTTTATGCAGCTTTACAGGGTTGACAAGAACATATATATATACGTAATATATACTTTTTATTACTGTAATTCTATATAATACAGAAAAAAGGATATTCTAAATAATTGATTTTATAACAGTTAATAGAGTAAACACACAAAAAAACAACCAAAATAGACGTAATAAGTTGAATGTATGAATCAGGAGACAGTCAATAATGTGTGAGACTCATTTAGTTAAATGTGTGCCTAAAATATGCATCAAGCATTATTATTAGTATTATTATTAGTAGATTGAGTTTAATTTACTTTTTTAATTGCCATTCAGATGTTTCAGGTAAGACGGCCTTCTTCAGTGTTTGATCGAGTCAGTTTCACCATCAGTAGACACTTTATACTGATCCTCATAACTAATAATAAAACATCCTTGTCTGATTTTAAATGATGCACAACTAACATTTATTACAATTTGCACGTGTCAGAACTTCCCATGTGTCAATTTTCAGTTTGTTTGTGTTTCAAGTACCAACAAAACCAACTTTTTCCAATTTTTTCTCATAATATGAAGCAAATCTGATGCAAATTAATCCGCAAATGTCCACTATTGTATCATAAACTCAAAAGATCTGTAAAAACAAACGATTGGATCAGATTTTTCTTCTTTCTTCAAGGCAAAATGTTGTCCTCGGTTAACTTGAGATAACTTCTGATTGGGATCACATTGATTCAATAAGCAGATTAAAGAACCACCTGAGTAACGTGAGCGCTTATCCTACCGCCTGCTGCTGTTGATTCTGTTTCTGACTCATCACTCTGACCTTTCTTCTAGCTTTTTCTTTCTTTATTTTCTTTTCTTTTTTTTTGTTTCTGCATATTTGAGTCAGACACAGGAGACAAAAAGCCCTCTCAAGTTCCTCCCATGAAATTCTCGTCTGGTGTGATAGTGATGGGTAGTGAAGTGCGTGGGTGTTTTTTGATATCCAGGGAATGAAGACGGAGAAGAAAATATGCAGCTCCACGTTATTTTCTTCATGATTTTACTTGTTTTTGCTTCATATTTTTAGAGCTGGCTGAAGAACAGAATCTCAAACAGGCAGAGTTCATCTCTTAGGAGTCATTTGATGTATTAAAAGTATTTTTAGGTGTTTTTTTATGCGTCTCCAAGGGTTGGTTATTTTGTTGTTTTCGGGGGGTTTTTATGAGCTGCAGTATCTCAAACATGGCATCACAAATTCCACAAGTGCATCAACGTCCACGATCAGTCAGATGGGATTTTTCTCCTCTCACTTCTTAAAGTTTCTGTTCAATCAGATTTAGCTCTTATACAGTCTTGGGGAGTAATAAGTTATATGTAACGGTGTTAAGTAACTTAACTGCAAAATAAATGTACTTTTTTACAGTTAAAGAGAAAAATATTTTCCTAATTGTTTACTGAATACATATATTGCTGTTTTTAATTCTTTGAAATCAATAGTTTTCTATATATTTAGTAAATAATGTGTGGCTTATTGTGTGTGGGCTTATTTGGAGCACACATGGGCTTAAATGGACTCACAGTACCAATTAAACCCAATTTATTCATCAAAATATCTTTATTTTATATTCCAAAATCTACATGAACTAATGAATACATTTTCAAATGAGAGATTAATGTTGCTTTATAAGAAATGATCTCCCTTATAAATCATTTCAGTATCCATGAAAAACAGCTGGACTTAGATTTTGGTGCTTAATGGGAACACTTACCCTAACAGCTGAACTTAGGTCTTAGGAAGGAAGGAAGGAAGGAAGGAAGGAAGGAAGGAAGGAAGGAAGGAAGGAATGATGGACAGAAGGGAGGAAAGAAGTAAAGAAGGAAGGAAGGAAGGAAGGGAGGACAGAAGGAAGGAAGGAAGGAAGGACGAAGGGAGGGAGGAAGGAAGGAAGGAAGGAAGGAAGGACAGCTGACAGCTGAAAAAATCATCAAATGTAATAAGTTACATTACTTATTACATTTTAAATAGAGTAACTAGTAATCTGTAATCTATTACATCTTAAATAGAGTAACTAGTAATCTGTAACCTTCCCAACCTTTACATACTGTTCATATTCTGACCCATCACAGTATTTCCTCATAGTTAATGTCTTAATCATAAAAACGTCATCAGTCACAAATAAAAGGCTGATTTATACTTAACGAGGCTTTCAGAGAGCAGAGTTTATATAGAGATTCAAATATAAGTCAAACAATCTATAAAAGTGCTTCAAAAGTATAAAAACATTTCAATTTTTGTGTATTCAAATTGAAGGCTTTAATTAAAACAGTGTTGAGGGTGTTTTTACTGCTTTACTGTCAAAATTGATCCTAAACAGTAAGTTAAAGGTTCAAATGAGACTATATATTATAATGAGCTTGTTTTTAGTCTTTAAAAAAGGACATATGACACTTTTTTCGTCATTTTCATACAGTTTAGTCCCAAAACTTGAGGTGAATGTATACAGAAATGCTCTTAACAACCATTTGCAAATATTTACACAGCGTTTACCTCTTACTTCCTCCTCGTGGTGACGTCACATCTGCAGCTTTTATTGCTATACTGTCGAAAAGTATTTGAGTGAGGTTAAAGAGACAGAGGCTGAACTGAAGGAGGGGCTGCACAAAGGGGCCAGTATAGAAGATAAATAAGGAGAAAGATAAGATGCAAAGATATTCCAGTTGAGCCTCAGAGTATAAATATAGAGCTGCAAATGTGCAGAATGTGTGTGCTTTAAAGGGGATTCATGCATAATAGGAGACTCTGAATTGCACCGTTTTTCCTTTAACCCTTAACTGGGCTCTTTAATATAACCAGAATAATAATTAAAGCCTAATAAGTAAAGTGAGAACAATGATATGAAGAATGAAATGCAGCAGAAATGAGTTTTAACCTGTTGTAGATGAAACATGATACTAAAAGCTTCTTAACCTGAAGTGTAGATCCCAATTGGAGTCATTTAATAAGCAGAAATTTAAAGGAGAATTACAATTTATTACAATTTGGGTCTTTATTTAACACTGCTAGCATGTTAAACTTACTTTAAAGAGTTCAATGTTATCATAAGAGGAGAAAAATGATGATCCATATGTAGAAAATGGGTGTAATAAAGTGTAATTTTCCATTAAAGCGGCTTTAATTGATATTTTAACAGCAGTATGAGCTCACCTGCAGAGAATTATCAGCTGTTCCTCGGCTTTAAGGAGCTTTATAATGAGTTTCAGCTCATAATTTAGCTTTTTTATTGTTTTATTCACTCTCAGCGTCTTTCTCAGAGGAAAAAGCTGTAAAAAGTCACTGTACACTACCTGCTCAGCACCAAATGACTAGCTAGTGAACATAGTGGAGCATTTAGCAGCTTAAAGATACAGATATTTCCCTTTAGGAAAGTAAAAACGGAGCTAAAAGAGAGTGAATATTGGACTTAGATTCAGCAGGTGGACATAAACACGACTTTAAATGAGCGATAATGTTCATCAGTAGCTGCTGGATGTGGAAATAAGCAACAAGTTCAACAGAGTTCACTACTTGTTTCCATTTATAGTTGAATTTTTCCTTAAACTCACATGTTTACAGAAAGATCGCCGGATTGATTCCCTTGTTGTTCCGTACTGAAACGATGACAGGGAATCAAGCACGAGGCAGCATATGAACCACAATCGTTGTTTTTATAAGCAGCAGGACAGCAAATTCTGCTTTAAATGCATCTTAAACTTTTAACAATAGAGACGTCCTACAGCAGGGAACAGATGGGTTACATGAGGATTTTCCAGCAGTCTGTCTTCAATTCTCTCCTCTGTTAGATCAATGCTTTCTGAATATTTTTAATGATAACTTGTGTCTCTGTTATTGAAACCTCAGTGTTTTTACTCTGTCGTGTTGTGTCGACGAGTTTGTGGCCTTTTTTGTTTTTCTTCCTGCTGATGTTGTGGAAACTTTTTTTTCTTTTTTCTTTCCATTTGGTCCGTTCAATAGCTGGCATACATATTGGATATTTTGATGCATCAGTTTTTGGGGTGTTTGGTGACTGAAAGTAGAGGTTTTAATCGTTTCTGCCTCTTCATGCCAGCGTGTCCTGCTTGCATTTTACATTTTATCAGCAGGATGACAGCTCTTAGACACAAAAAAGGACATTTAATAAGCCTCTCTTAAAACTATATCCTTGTGCACCAGGCTTTGAAGCCAATTTCACATATTGGCCAATCTGTGTGTGAGGCTTCTGGGGCCCAAAAAATACTTTTTTCCCCATAGACTTACATTGTGAAGAAGAAGAGCATCGCAGTGCAAAATTACTCGTTTTACGATCCGATCACATTTCCAAAGTCCAGAAGAGACACATGATTATATTGTTTTATCTTCTTTCAAGTACGTTTTTGCTGGTTTTAATCATTAATAGGCTACTGATGAGTAATGTTCCTCTAGTGTAATCGAGGCAGGACTAAATCCACAGTTTGTGCAAAAATGTACACCAATGCTAGTTTTTTATGAAGGAACATTGTGTGAGATTTAGTGCCATCTCATTGGCCTTTGAAGCATATTATTATTATTTGTTCCTCCTCATGTTTGGGGCTTAGCCAACTCTTTAAATCCGCCCTGAGATTGAGTCAATAAGTCAAAAATTAAGTGGGAAAAATCACTTTAAAGGGCCGGTGTGTATGATTTAGTGCCATCTAGTGGTGAGGCTGCAGATTGCAACCAACTGAATACCCCTCCTACTTCAAACATGAAGGAGAACCAACGTTGACTAAAAGTTAGAGATACTGTTTGGACTGTAGCTTTTTATTCCTCAGTTTTTATCTCTCTTTAGTTTATTTTCATTTCTTATTTAACACTTTTAATCATTTTGTTTTTGGTTGATTTGAACATATATAAAATAAGAGTCAGAGAAAGATAGTAAATTAAGAATAAAACACATGTTCGAGTGAGGTAGAAACCCACTATGGGCTTATTTTACAACCTCACCTATAAGAGATAAAACACAATAACAAAGCAAAGTACAATAACAAGAAATAGACATAAATAGCATTCACCTAATTAATATTATGTATCCCGTCTTGATGCATTTTATGTTTTATATAAAGCACATTTGCCTTGCCTTGGTTCGTCTCATTCTAAGGCAACAAAACTCCAACACTTCTCATTTACATTTGATTATACACTAATTAATACACACTTATGCCACTTCTCCTCTGCTAGATGCCACTAAATTCTACACACTGGTCCTTTTAAATGGATGTATGTCAATGTGAACTTGTCTTTTAAGGTTACTTTGACCAAAAAACTAGTCCTAATTCCTTCAGCCACTAGAGGTCATTGTGACTTGATTTGTTTGCTTTGGGATGTTTGTTGATGTGACGCTTGTTGTCACAGACCTAAACTACAGAAGACTCCACAAGACACTTCAAACAAAACATGCAGGCAGTGATCCGTCTTTTCGGGGGTGTTTTTTTATCATCTTGTTTTTCTTCTCTTACTTCATCTTTCTCGATCTGTTTCAGTTCAACAAAAGGGTTCGTCCACCCATAAATACTTACACTTTAAAGCCACTCATCTTCAGATTCCTCCACTCAAACAAAATGAACCCTTATCGTCTCTGGAGCAGCTGAAGTCCGTAGGAGGAAGAAACTTTATTCATTCTTCACTGCTGATTTGTGATCTTTCCGCACGTTGCTGCTGACAGGACAGCAGAAAAATGCTCCCACTTCAAATGAGCTCGGAGGCTGCGTGGGCTGCCGGCGAAACCATTTCTCTTCTGAAGTGCTTTGACCTCAACATTTGGACGCGGAGGCTCGAGGAATCTTGGCCGTGGACAGATGAGGAGCTTCATTCCAACTTGTCTGAAAAATGCAACACCTGCTTTTACCAAAGAGAGAAAAATGATAGTTGTTTTTTTTTTTGGGGGGGAGAGCATGACTTCTGTCTTCTACCGAAAAATAACTCAAAGTATATATTCTCTTTATAATATCATTGTCCTGATTGTACACACATTATGACGTGACTATTGTGCTTACATTGTTCTGATGGAAGAACAAGATCATCCTTTTCACAAGATAATGTATTATATATAATCTGACAACTTCTCCTGCTCTGGGCTCATTCATGCCATCTAACACTTGAGACAGCAAAGAGTCCGTCTGCAGACGACCGAATAAACTCTCAAAAAGACAATGAACTACTTTGTGCTTCTTAATATAGAATACTGCCAGAACAGTTGATATAGAAATCTAAAGAAAAACATTTATATCGAAGCTTTACTAGAAAAATTAGAACTATTGGTTTGTTAGACACCTTCAGTTTCAATGATGGTTGATCCAAAATCTCTTAAAAAGGATCATAACATGCTTTTCTGTTACTTATATACAGTTATGACCCAACCAGCATGTCCATGTGGGCCCCCCATGGGTTAAATGTGGCCTATATGGGTACTGAGTGGGCATGGGCTTGAACTGGGCCAATTTTGCAGGTTCCACATGGTTTCAGAAACATGTGGGATGGCTAAATAGGTCCAATGTAAGGTCCATTCTGATCCCACTTAGATCCCATATGGGCAAACATATGGGGTCTACATGAGTCTCATCCAGTTGGGCCCCAGCTGAACAATGGTCCAAACTACCTGGAACTAAAAAATCAGGGCTTCAAGTGGCTGAAACATGTACGAGTGTGTTTGAGAAGTTTATATTTTAAGTTAAGAATGAGAAAGAAGAAGATGAAGAAGTTTTAGATGCATTGTTTTGTTGGACACCTTCAGTTGACTTACTATACTATTCAAACATGCACCAGGTCCAAAATCTCTTTGGGGGGATTTTCTGTTATTTATACACTGCTATGATGTCTTAAAAATAGTCAAAATTACCTGGAACTCAAACATCAGGGCTTTAGTTTATATTTTGAGTTAAGAATGAGAAAGAAGAAGTGAAATGAGAAGTGAAGTTTGCCTCCAGGAGCTAAAACGGTCTGTTATTAGACAGAGGCTGAACTGAGGGGGCTGCATGAAGGGGCCAGTATAAGATAAATAAAGAGTTTTTACCTGGAGATCATGCAAACACAATCCAGTAGAGCCCCAGAATATAAATATAGAGCTGTAAACATGCTGAATTTGTCCCCATTTAAAACTTTAAAAAAGCCAGATTCTCTCACATCTCTCAATTTACCAATAAACATATTATAATAAAACACAGTGGCCCTTCATCCCAGTAAAGTCGTAAAGTGAAAATCTGCCACCTTACTGACAGATGTGTGACTCAGACTAAATCCAGATATGTTTGCCCTCCCATGAAGACGACTGTACTCATGCCAGTTTGGTTTTCCCCTCTCATGAAAGCGTCTGGACCTCTGACCTGACATCCTCCGCTCACCCTGTACTTTAACCCGACAGCCTCTGAAAACCCTTGCTTCCTATTTATACCGCACACTCTCACAGCTGAACATTACCGCTCGTTAAAACAGCTCTTGTGGTGAGCAGGGAGCTTGTTAGCAATTTGTTTTCCAAAGGGGGGAAGGGGGGGGAGTTATCAGGCGGTAAAGCTGCAGATGAATTTGGATGTTCCTTTTGATCTTCGTTGCATGCAAATCCCGATCGCAAGACATTCAAATCATTGTGTCACATCTTTATGGTGTAGAGAGTCCAGTGTTGAAGGTGGAACAGTTGTGTCTGTGCTGTTCATCCTCATGAATATTGGTCTGGTTTCCAGTAGATTTGCTGGGAATTTACAGTATATCTGATGTTTCCACCAGTAAACCAGTCTAACAGGTAGATTGTGATTAAAGTACTGATTTAATTTAAGCATTTTGGACACTGAACAGGCTTTTCTGTGAGGTTAGATTTAATTTAAGATAAGAGCATGGGCTCATTCAGACTGTGTTCAGTTTGGAAAATCCAATTCATCTTTAATGGTAAAGCACTTTAAAACAACCACAGTGGATCAAAGTGCTGCACAGAAGAATAAATAAAAGAGATAACACGAGGCATAAAATACATATAAAATACAAATAAAATAAATGAAAATACATAAAACAGGAGTAAAAATAATGTGTCAAAGGCAAAGTAGAAGAGATGAGTTTTAGGAAGATGATTTTAAAACAGACAGAGAAGACAGGGTCAGTAACAAATAAGATGAACAATTCAAAAATATCTTAAAAACTAGTTTGTTAAAATGTACATTTAGTTTTTGTGTTGGTTTTATGTCATTTGAAATGACATTTTTTGCACCATTTTTTTTTAACCAAAGTAAGACTGAATGCTCATGAAAATGTCAAATGGTGTAACCACAAAAGACTGATAAATATTAAACATTTTATCAACCTACAGTGTATTTACATTTACATTTTAAAGCATTTAGTCAATATTGAGCAGGACATATCCTAAAAACAACAATTTTTTCCTGAATAACTTTTGATAAATGATGTAAGATTTGTTATAAAACATAGTGTTGCATTGCTAAAAGTGGATTATATTTATTCCACGTTTGAGTTCACATTTATTTCCCTGTATATAATCAGATTGTTATGAAAAAAAAAAAACTGGTTGTACCAATTAGACACTTGGTTGCATCACATTATTGACCCACACACAGATTATTTTTTTCACACTGATATATTGACGTTCTTCTGGATTTCTTTCTATATTCGACGGACTGTTGAACTCACTCACAAACCAGAAGACATTAACTTTATTTATGTATTTGTTCCTTCCAGGTTTTAAGAGGAAAATTCGTCTGTTCGCGGCAGTAAATCTGTGGATTAGATCGCCAGAAAATCTTAAAAAATCATAAGGAGCTCTGGAGGTTTAAACCTTTATTATATCCTGTAGGGTGTCTTTCTTTTTTTACTTTATGTAGCTTTTTTATTTTAACCTTTGTGTCGTCCTCACGGGTCAAATTGACCACGTCTGTTTTGACTGTTCCTTCTTTCCTCCCTTCCTTCCTTCTGTCTGTCCTTCCTCCCTCCCTCCCTCCTTCTCTCTTTTGTTTCCTTCCTGTCTGTTTCATCCCTTCCTTCTGTCCTTCCTTTACTCCCTCCCTCCTTCTCTCTTTCTTTCCTCCGTCCTTCCTTTCCTTATTCCCTCCTTCCTCCCTCCTTCCTCCTTTCCTTCCTTCCTTCCTCCTTCCCTCCTTCCTTCCGTCTTCCCCCCTCCTTTCTTCCTTCCTTCCTCCCTCATTTCCTTCCATCCTTCCTCCTTCCTTTCCTCCCTTCCTCCCTCCCTTCCTTCCTTGACTCGAGGACAACAGGAGGGTTAATTATTATGGACAAACTTGTGAAGTAATGCTGATGTATTGACAAAGTCTTTAATTAGTTTTATTAACTGAGTGGCGAGTTCGGCCTGATGTGGCACAAAGAAACACTGAAGTAGTGACTGATGAGGTTAATACAGGGAAAAACTGTGTTTAGATTGGTGTGTTGCGTCACCCCCCCCCCCCCCCACCACCACCACCACCACCACCACCACCTCTGAAAAGAGAGACCACAATAGAAATGAGCTCAGATTGAGAGATTTGTGTGCGTGTGATAAAGCTGAAGAAAACCCTTTTCAGCAGTCATCTCGTCTCTATAACAACAAGACAGTCAAAGTTAATATGAGATCTAATCAGGATTATTTAAAGCGATGGGTCTTTCAGGGCATTGTGCTTGTTTTCTGTCAGCGTCGGCAGCGTAATCAATGACTAATCTAAAGGTCATGAAAACAAGAACCCAGCAGAGCCGAGTGACTCATCGCCTCACAGATGTCGGACACCGGACCGTGAAAAGACAAATGAGGGTCCATCATTACAGCGTTGAAATGTTGTTTTTGTGTTCCTACAAGTAACAAGACGAAGAAAGTGGGGAAAGGTGAATCACTGTATTTATATCAATAAACGATAATAAAAGAAAGATGTTTGAATCGTTTGGTTTTCTGCCATGAGAAACCTTTGTGTCGTCCTCCCGGGTCAAATTGACTGTCTGTTTTGACTGTTCCTTCTTTCCTCCTTTCCTTCCTTCCGCCTGTCCTTCCTCCCTCCCTCCTTCTCTCTTTCTTTCCTTCCTCTCTGTTTCATCCCTTCCTTCTTTCCTTCCTTTCCTCCCTCCCTCCCTCCTTCTCTCTTTCTTTCCTCCCTCCTTCCTCTCTCTCATTTCCTTCCTTCCCTCCTTCCATCCTTCCTTCCTTCCTCCCTTCCTCCCTCCTTTCCTTCCTTTTTCCTCCCTTCCTTCCTTCTTCCCTCCTTCCTTCCTCCCTCCCTTCCTTCCTTGAATCGAGGACAACAGGAGGGTTAAAGAAGGTTTTAAAAAGTTAAGTAAAGACGTAAAGTTTCAGGCGTATTTCTACTAAAACTCACTTCACCTGCAGAGCAAAGGTCAGCTTGCCTTCTACTTCACCAGCCGTGGAAATGCCCTCAAATGTAATCTGTTTGAAATTCAGTTTGATGTCTCTCACTTCAAACTGTTTCCCATCAGTAAAAGAAACGTGGTGTGCAGGCTGGAGTTTCCAGTGGTAAACACTTGATGAAAGCTTGGTATAAAAAACAATAAAACCACAGTACATAAACCGTGAAAGCACAATAAAACCAGCCACAAACTGTTAGAAGATACCGAGAGAAAACCGAAACATCAGTCGATCGCTTTCCGGCAGTCATAAAAGTGTGAGAAGTTGCATCTTTTTAATTATAAATGAATCAGTGTAATTGCAGTAAGTGAGAGTCTATTTCCTTGATTCCTTGAGTTTAGACTCTGTAAAGGTCAAACTGGGGTAGAAAAGAGCTGACTTCCTCCTTTTAACATTTAAAAAAAAAAACTAGGATAACACAAGAGAAACACTTGTTCCTTGATTGCACAGAGCTGTTTTCATTAAAGAAAAGTACAGTCATTGATGGATGCAAGCCTCATGACTCCAATTCCAGTGATTTTCTTGGTTAAAAATGAAAAAAGGGTCAAAGATTACACGCTCCTCTTCCAGTTTAGAAAGTTTTACCACATTTGAGCTAATAGAGCTCTCTTTTTTTAGGTGCTGTTGGAGAAACAAACACGACTGTCAAAGCAAAAAAAAACAAGACATGTTCGACATCTATATTTAACAGACCGACATTTTAACAAACTGTTGACAAAATGCGGCGCTAAGATGAGGTGTAATGGCCTCATTAAATCACCACAAACTAACCGTCACTTTATGGTGCTTGAAGCATTGGGGAAACTCATCAGCTTCACTGAAGTAATTGGAGGTTAGATACCTTGTTCAAGCTGATATGTTGGACAGTTGTTTATTTCTACATCTAGCATTTATGGAGCAACATTATAATCCATTTGGAGTCATTTTTCTGTTCACCTGCTGAATATAAGTCCAATATTAGCTCTGTTTTTTTCTCTCTAACAACTTCCTGAGGGAAATATCTGGCTCTTTAGCTTCTAAACTCTCCACTATGTTCACCAGTAAGTCTACAGCTAACTGTGTCTGTTTTTCAGGTAGTGCACAGTGGCTTTTTACAGCTTTTTCAGTGAAAACAGCTGCTTGAAAATGATGCAGCCGGACCGCTAAACAATGAGTCAAAACTCGCTGTAAAGTCCAACGTCTCAGATCTGCACTCCAACCAGGATTAAACCTCATTTTCTTTTCGCTGTTTACATATAAAAAAGACATTTTAAAACCCATGTTTTGCTGTTTTCTGGTTTCACAGACGGCTGACAGAACTATATAAGTGTGTGTTTCCATCTCGGCACCGTCGTCTGCCTTCTGAAACGTCGCCAAAATGAGAAAAGGCACCGAACGCAGGGACAACGATCAGGTCGAAACATTCAAACAGACGAGGTCTCAAATTAGCACCGGGCCACCGACAGACGCAGGAATAAAAGGACGTAGATCAGGATCGTGATTAAAGGTCACAGCCTCTGGAAATTACAGGCCTGCTGCAGTCATGTTATTTTCCATGTCAGGCCGGTCTGGAAGGGCTCGGACCTGCGGCTCATCCTTCAGCACTGGCTAGTGGTGAAAGCCGCTCAGCTGGAAGAAGACACGGCAGGCTGCAGCTCTGGTTAATAGTTGTGTCCGGGACAGGCGTGTTCTGGTAAATTGGTGGCAGATGTTGGCGAGTTTGGATGCAAACAGGGGCTTTTGGGAAGGGAGAGCGGTCGGTTTACATCAAACTGTGGAAGTGAAGCATTGAAATAGTTACTGGAATTCAGATGCTTTTACTGTTTGTACTCATACTTATCTGACTATTTCTCCTAACTGTGTTTTTTAAAATGCAATGCTTTCATTTTTTTGAACTTTATCCATAAAAACATCAAAAACCGATGAGTCCAGAGAGGGAAAGTTTTAAGTCAAGGCTTCAACAGCTGTTCGTCAAATTACACAGTAAACACAGTTTTGCAGGTGCAGCAGAGACACGGACAGATGTTTTTAAGTCTTTTGTTGGCTTGAATGTTTTGCATTCATCTCAAATATAAGAACGTTGTCAGATTTAGAAATCACAACAGACACATTGGCTCTAAAGCCAAAATAAAAGAAATGTTCGGCACCAAAATGGCAAACAGACACAGTTAGCTGTAGACTAGCTGGTGAGCATAGTGGAGCATTTAGTAGTTTAAAGAGCCAGATATTTCCCTCAGGAGCTGGTTAGAGAGTAAAAACAGAGCTAAAAGAGAGTAAATATTGGACTTATATTCACCAGGTGGACAGAAACACAACTCCAAATGAATGACATAATTATTAATTTCCAGTGTCCCCTCTTGACCTGTGTTATATTGTTCTTGGTTGTCTATTATTTTTTAATATATTCTGTTTGATTGTTGGGAAATTGCTTTATAATTCTATGTTACAGTCTTCACGTCTAATTAGTAATATTTGAGATCAGTCAGTACAGATTATGACACATGTCACTGACCCTAAATTATGACATATCCCTCCAGAAAGAGAATAAAAGTAAATAGGAAGAGTGATGGATGTGTTGGAGCTCGTTTCCTTATTTGCTTATTACATTCCCTTTTTTTCAAAGGTCCTTACTTGTGTGGGAAAATTTGATATAATTGAAGTCGCCTATAAAAGGTTGCCAAATTTAGTAACATTTCTTCTTTCTTCTTTATTTTTAGAGGAAATTTAATTTTCTTCAGTTCCAAGTGTTTGATTACATCATTCATTAGATTTGAGTGTGTTGGCGCACTTCTCTGTTTCCAATTAGTAAGATGTGTCTTTGTGCCAGTGGTCAGACAGATGATAGCATATTAAGTTCCAAGCTTCTTTTTTTTAAATAATGTTAGAGTATATAATTAAATAGGTCTATGCTAAATTATTGATAAGATCTGAGAAATATTTCTCCAATAATTTGATATCTTCCAGAACATATCAGCTAATGATGCTGCTGCAAACCCACAACATTCACATAGAGGACGAATTTCTGGAAATACCCTTACTGAACTTTGTTTAGACCAATGTAAATGATATATTATCTTGCATTTCAGGAGGTCATGTCTTGCACAAACTGAAGAGATATCAATCTGTTGTAGAGCCGCTGCTGCTCCTCTGCAGTCTCTTGATATGCCTCCTTTTATTGTGAGGATCTGACAAAAGTACAAATTTCACTGAATACTGGTTTGGGGAATTAAGATATGATAGATTATTTTGCACCTGCAGATATTAAAAATATGTAGGTATGTTGAATTGTTTGGTGTTTTTTTGTACCTCCTCTTTTGATAAATATATCTATGGATTCCTTTCCCATCACAATAATCAAATATCGTATTGTTAAATAAAGATGAGAGACTCCTGGATTATCTAATGATTCAGCACATGCAGTAGGCTGAGCTGAGATTAGCCAAGCTGAAGAGGAATTATAAAGCTAAAAATGTCCTTTTCCTGCTGAGTTGGTTCTTTGTAAGCATGCCTAGATGTCTGCATTCTAGATATTTTTTTATTCCAAATAATCTCTTAATGATTTTGTTTATGCTTTTTTACATATATGTTAGAATACATTGATTTAAAAAGGACATTTCAGGAAGATTAATAATATTGATTAAAGGGTTATGGGGCTGTCTCTGGAGATCTTACGCTGTTTGTTCGAATCATTTAAAAAAGTTCTCGTTTAAAATGCCAAGTTTCAAAGATTGTTAATCAGCTATAACACAATAATTGTGAACAATGTACCTTTACTTATATTGAGCTTATATCCTGATATTCATCCAAATGTGTTTAAAACAGAAATGATCACTTGGACTGTTTTAAAAAAGTGTGGGCAATATAAACAAATGCATCATCTGCATACAGTGTGACTTTATGCTCCTCTTTATGCACTTTGGCCATCGAGGAGGTGTAAAGAAGTTTGATCCACGACATAAATGTGGAGCCAAATCTAAACCTTGACAGGGTTGAGATTGAGATAGTCCCACTAAATCCCAATCAAAGGTCTTTTCTTTATCTAAGGATGTAGGTCTGAATGAGAAGTTGAGTAAGACGAGTATACAATATCAATAAATCTGAAAAAAGGCTCATAAATTATTGTTGGAAGCATATTGTCTAATCTAATGTCCATTATCTTGGCCCCTTTCTTGTGATTAATTAAAAACTTCTAGAAGTTGAGAGGTGATTTCTATGATAAATATCTGTATACTGTATATTCATCTGGACGAGGTGCTTTTGAGCTACGTATTGCTAGAATAACCTCTTCCAAAGTCATAGGTTTCTCCGTCTTTTTTCTCTATAAATAGAATAAAATAAAGATAATAATCGTCCAAACTTGCTTGTTGATTCTGTTTTATATAACCTAAAAAAAAAATGTTTAAATTCTTGATTCATTTCTAATTGATCCTTTGTTATACACCCAGAAACAAATTACAGTCATTAATCTTGATGCCTTCTTATCTGATGAGTCGAATATTTCTCCATTTTTTCTCCATATTCATAATATTTATGTGTGGAATGATTAATTTAATAGTTCTCTGATGTGGGGAGAGGATTAAACTCTTTTTGAGTAGTTCAAGAGAAGGAGATCAAGTCGCTGCTGCTGTTGTAAAATTTGTTCAGCTAATTTTTTGGTGCTTTTTTGTGTTCTGGTCACTTGAGCACAGTTGGAGATGGTTTAGGCCTTCAGTGCTTCCCCATAACATACTTTTAGGAATATCTGGGGTTTCATTAGTATGCATATAAAAAAAAGCAATTTGAGATCTTATAAATTCAGTGTGTGTTTCATTGGGTAGTAAACTGTTGTCCTTTTGCCCAGGTTCTAAGATGTATGTCCATTGGGGAAAGTTACAGTTTTAGTGGGGCATGATCAGATAAAACAATGGCCTCGTAATCAACATATTTTACTGCTGTGAGTTATTTGGTATCTATTAAAAAAACAACAATCAATTCTGGAGAAGGAGTTGTGTGGCTGAGTAAATGAGTTGTGTTTATGTATATCCAAGGGTCTGTTCTATTAGCATGTTTGTTAAAAAAAAAAAAAAAAAAGGTCTGGATCAGTTTTGCTGATTTGGACAAAGATTGCTGTTTGTTTGATGATCCGTCCAATACTGGATCCATCATGAAAGTCTTGAGCTGGAAGTAGATTGAGGGTGTGGAAGCCAGCACTGAACACATAAACTTCTCATCATCATGTTTTGCCACTGTTTTCCCATAGTCATTATAATATATCTACCATTTGAGTCCAAAATTCTATCAGATGGATAAAAGAGGAATTCAAATTGGAATGAAACATGTGTCCAACCCCAATTTTTTATGTGATTGTTTATGAGTTTTAAAGCTGTATATCCTGAAGAGAAAAAAAGGCTCCATCCGCCCCCACATCTTTTGATGATAACTCACAAGATATTAATTTGCTTCACTGGTTCATTCAAGCCTTTACAGGTCCAGGTGACAAACTGCAGACCACTTTATTCACCAGTCATAAAAGATCCCTTCATTCACTTCTGGCTATGAGGTGCGGGTATATCCACGCATCCAATACCTCCTTTTTTAATTGGATTGATCCACAGAAACACAGCGTTGAGGATAAAATTAAGATGTGTAGACCTTTGACCTCCCTTCTTTTGGTTGCTTGTAATCTTGAGTGAACAGAACAGCATGTAAACATTCCCAAAAAAAGACATAAAAAGGAAGAAATTAGCAGTATTCATAGGCGTGAGAACATATTTGAGGAAGGATGTGCCTAAAACGAGTACGACAGCTCTCCTCTTGTTCAGTCGTGACTGCCGAGGTGCTGTTGAGCAAGGCACCACCTTCCCCGCCACACGTTAAGCTGCGAGACGCTGACGGAGGGCGTCTGCACTTAGCCGAACCCTGCCCCGCTTTTAAATCGAGCATTAAAAACATGACGGAACAGAAAAGTTCAGAAGTTGCAGTCAGAGTTTGGGAGCGCGTTTACTGCTGTGTAAACGCCACCCCTGCATGTCGCAATAAAACGCTGCAGCAGCCTGCGGTGGCACAGTGGAAAGTTACCACAGCTCTTCAGCTCATTTCGGTGCTGCCAAATATATAAAGTGGTGGAGTTTAGTCATAGAGTATGCTAATGACGAATTACAATGGCTGCTTCTGGCTTCCTCAACCCTTCTGTTCCCTGCACACTTAATCCCAGAAACAAAAAACAGGCAGTTTTTTTTTTTAAACACAGCTGCTGCAGCTGACTGCTGCAAGTTATGATCAGAGAAAAAAATCACTCATCCCCATCATCCTTTAAAAAAAAACATCATTTGTTTTGATTACCTGCTATAAATCATTTTGTGGATGTCTCAATTAAAAGCAACAACTGCTCGGCTCCATTAAAATCTCCAGACCACAAAGCCATTAAATTCAAGCTTCGCAGGCACAAATCAACCTGTCGCCCCCCCAAAAAAAAAAGAAAGTCATACAACTTAAAGATATGAAAACAGAGCTGAGCTGCTCTGTTTCAAAAGCGCCTCAAGTGAGTGGGCATGGCTGCCAGGCGCTGCAGGTCCAAGCCAAGCTGTATTAAAACAGGGTGTATTTTAAACAAAGGTTGCATTTTAATAGGGCCAGAGGGTAGCATTTCGTAGATAGCTGTTAAATTGTTACTGCTGTGTGTTTAACGTTAAACACACTGTCCTGCCATGGCAACATAGATGCCAAAAGTTCCCCCTCGGCGCTGCCAGCCAGCCTGGAACGGTTTTATATGCAAAACAGTCAGAAATGAGAAGTAAATTTTAATTACAGGGAAGAAAAAAAGAAGAAGAATAAGCTAATTTATAAGCATCAAGAAGAGTCTGCACAGGTATCATCATCATCATCACCTTTAAGTAGGAACAGAGAGATTTGTGAAGGTTGTGGTTGTTTGAATAAACCCAAAACCCAAAAAGAGCTCTAACCTCCAAGTCTGTCATTATTGTTGTGTGATTATGGTGCGTACACCCAAACTAATTTGTGTTCAATTAAAACAGAACATGACAAACCTGCAGCCAGGTGTTAAAAAAACTAACTGTAGATATTAAAAAAGGGTTCTTAGATACCCTTGATCGGTTTAATCAAGCATAAATACTGTCTGAGTTACTGTAATATCATCATATCATATGAAATCATATATATTCGTATTTTCAGGTGATTATACACTAATTAAAACATACTTAAGAATATTATATCTAATTCCTGCCGAGCAATGGGTGCCACTAAATCCTACATACTGCACCTTTAATGCAGCAGGGCAACTTTAAATCAAACTAGCGTCAAATGTGCTGGAATGAACAAGTAAAAAAGTATGTTGTAAAGTGATTCATGAGGTTAAAGCACACAGATTCTTTTGTGACTAAACAGTTAAAACCGACTGAGAGTTTGTTTCTGTGTCATTGTTTTTTTTCCTACAGGATGAAACTGGAGGAGGCTGAAAGGTTTCCATCCATATGTCTGTCATGCACATAATCTTCGTGCACCGCTAATCAGACTTTGATGAAACTCTGGGGAAAGATGAATGGCATTACAGCTAATCCCTGCAATTTTTAAAGCTTGCAGCAATAGAAAAATGTTACCTTTCTTTGTATCGTTTACACAACATTTTTTAATGACTGGCTAAAGAGGACAGTTTGAGTTTGAGTTCAGCAATCATCAATCTTTGCCTTTGTTTTAAATTACTGCCAATGTCCTCTCCTCTCCTCTCCTTTCCTTTCCTTTCCTTTCCTTTCCTTTCCTTTCCTTTCCTTTCCTTTCCTTTCCTTTCCTTTCCTCTCCTCTTCTCTTCTGCCACTGCAGCAGAAAACAGCTCTGAACTTAATGCCCCGAACTCCGAACACCAACTAAGATCCAAACCTTTTTTATCCCCCCATATTTTCTTTTTCAGGCATTATTTCCGTCCAGAAAGAAAAATTCTGCTGCGTGACAGTTCATATTAACAACTGTGATCTTGGAAGTCAAGCAGCACATTACACAACCTGAAACGTCATGAAGACAAGTCACAAATGAGAAACAACCCCTAAAAATTCCATTTTACTTCATATCCGACAGATGTTGGATAGCGAGTGTTGTAACTGAATCAATGAATGCCGCCGACTTTTCAGGGTTTCATATTTATTCTGCAGTTGGATCGGGTCACCAGAAATGAATTTGTGTGCCTCTCGGTTTTGTAAATTTGGTCCCTGGCATGTTGGAGCAAGTCCTTCACCAGAGCGCAAAAACACCATGATATATCACACTGACGTTTGTTGGACTGAATACAATGAACAATACAGATATCCCTCATATTCACAGCCCTGTAAACTCGGTTCACCTCACTCTGACAGAGCGTAGGAGGACACAGGGACTGACTGCCAAATGACCGAAACATATGTACATGCACCTTGGCCGTTTCATGTTGTAACTTCAGCCTTTTTTGCCAGGACAAGCAGCATTAAGCAACAGGGTAAAGAGACTGAACCTTAACCTGTTACCACCAAACTAAAAGGACAAAGTTACACAAAATGTTTTTGATGTTAAATGCTGTATTTTCCCAGATATGTCTGTATAATGTCAGCTTTTCAACAAGAGCTTTTGTCCTCAGCCCAACAACCACAACAGCTATTTTTACTTCTATGTAAACAGACATGATAGAGTTTCATAAGCTATGTCCCAATTTAAGGTCCGGGTCCTCCCGAAGGACGCAACACATGAGAATGTGTCCTTCGGAGGATTCAAAGGCCGTGCTGAACCTGCATCTAAATCATGAGCCTTTGAAACTAATGGTGCTTTCAGGTGGCCGTCGTAAATTTGTAATGTCAAAGCATTTCCAGGTTTACCTCCGGGAAGTTTCCCTCAAATCACCGACAAAGTGGAACACGATTGGGGTAACTTTCATCTCACCTGAAACGATGGACAGAACATGTATTTAGTTTGATCTTTTATGTTATGTTATGCCAATCATTCTCTGGTTGCAGCTTCTCAAATGTGACGATTTGCTGTATTTCATTTATCATTTCATTGTGTGATACTGGTTAAAGCTGGAATGCGGGACTCCAACATATTTACGTTAAAGTACAATGTTTAAATGGTTCTGAGCATCCCGCAACCCCTGCAAAATGATTTGTTTCACTGTCAGAATATGATCCATTTGATTCAATAACATTTAGGAAGCCTAGCAGGGAGCTAATAGTAGTTAGCCGGCTCACTGGGCAGAAGTCTGCATTCATTTGAGATTCATCTGGCAGTGATAGGCTTAACTGTCCATGGTTAGAAGTCGTTTAAAAAGGGCTTGAGTGTATGGGACAAAGTTCCACAGTGCAGATTTAATTGAGAAAGCTCAGAACCCATTTTATTCCCTCCATTTTGGCCTTTTGGCCACACTAAACCAGTTTTTCTAAAAATGTGGGCCTTGCATTTTAGTGTGGAAAGACCAAGTGACCAAAACCCCCCAATATTTTAAAGTTAATACTGTTTAGTATTACTAGTTTAAAGTTAATACTGTAGGCCTACTACAAATTGGGACACAATTGGTGCTTTATATGAGTGAGCTCTTTATATCTACATAGGAAGCAGGACTTCTTCCACGGATCCCGCACTGTTTCTACAGTAGCCCAGAACCATGGATGTATAAAGACAGCTGAATGCAGGAATAGCGCCGATGATCCATTCGGCCAGATTTCGAAAGTCTAGCAACTGGAGTGTAACTGTCTCAGCCAGCTGACGCCTATAGTGAGTGTGCTCCATAGAGCGTGTGCAATATGTTTTAATCCAAGCAATTTACATCCATAACCAGAAAGAACAAACCAAACACTGGCTCTAGAGAGGGCTTATTTTGCGTTTTTCGTGTGCATTGTCGCTTCTCCTACATGCTTGGAGAGGGGTGGGGTTAAACAGTTGGTTGCAATCTGCAACCTCACCACTAGATGTCACTACATTCTACACACTGGCCCTTTACCAGGAAGGTGTAAAGTTTACACCTTCCTGCAGGTAAAGTGGGAAGCTGTAAAACAAGGATTTCAAACTTGTTTTAGTTAAAGGGCCACATACAGTCCTTTTTGATCTGAAGTGGGCTAGACCAGTAAAATCATTACATAATAACCTATAAATAGCATACAATATATAATATAACTTTACTATAATTAAGCATACATTTACAACAGAAATGAACAGCCTAAGAAAATAATTTCAACAATATAAAGTCTCATTCTTTTACAGTTTATTTTACACAGAAGCTGCTGATTGATGTTTAATATATAAATGTTTTAAATATGATCACAATATGTATTCATTGTTTATCAGAGCGTTTTATTCATGGTCAGAGTGGGGAAAAAAACCTCTGAAGTAAATTGGAATTACTTTTCTCTGCAAAGTTATCCAAGTGGGGCCGGATTAGACTCCTTGGTGGGTCGGTTCTGGTCCACCAGCCTTATGTTTGACACCCCTTGTTTGTTTGTTTTATTTTTTAAAACGTCATCTGCACATGATTACTTTTCACACAAGGAAACAAAACAATTTAAAACTACGTGTTAATATTTCTATTTTGTTACGATTTAGCATAATAGTTTTTGTAATATTTTAAATTATAAATCACATTTTTAAAACTATAATACATTTATTT
Source organism: Scomber scombrus (assembly GCF_963691925.1). Taxonomy (NCBI): domain Eukaryota; kingdom Metazoa; phylum Chordata; class Actinopteri; order Scombriformes; family Scombridae; genus Scomber; species Scomber scombrus. The sequence goes on along the minus strand of NC_084993.1, from coordinate 3,789,039 downwards.
ATTTTAATGTATTAAATATTTTAAAAATGTATATATATTTACTAATTTTCTTATATGTTTGCTTATTTATTTAATTTGTGTGGAAATAACATCCTATAATTATTTACTGTAATTAAAATAACACTGGCAATGAAAACGATCCGTCATTTTTTTCTCTTTTTTTTAAGGTCTTCCCGGTTGGAATGCGTTTTTTCCTGCCATTCCCAGTCTGCGGTGTCGTTCTGTGTTGGCCCACATTCGGACCACCTTAAATATTTCCGCTCTCGCGTTACAGTGACAGACACACACACGTACACACACGTACACACACACACGTACACACACACACATACACACACACACTCACATACATACACACACATTCTAAACTACACACACATTCTACAGTACACACATGCATATACACACACATTCTAAAGTACACACATACACACACACAAACCGCGACGGGAGCGCGCAGCCGCAGCAGCAGCTCTGTCAAATCACAACGGGGGTGACGCGCACGCAGTGGACTTACATAAAAATCCTCCGAGGCTCGTCTTTCTTTTTTTTCTTTTTTCTTTCTTTTTAAGCGTCTAAAAAGTGACTTTTAACGCGGTGAACCGGCTTGGAAATACGTGAACGGTGCGAAAATGAAAAGCTGTGACAGTTTATTAACGTTTTGAGTCGCTAAAGAAAACAAAAAGTCGTTTTTCTTTTCCTCTCCTACAAGCTCGGAGGACAGGAGACGTGAAAGGGGATTTTACCGCCGCTTGTTTGGCTGTTTTTTATTTTATACTGAACATTTTTTTAGGGTGGGGATGTGAGTCTTCTTGGACAAGTTCGATCTACACCTTTTAAAAAAAACACTTCTTCTTCACAAAGCAACTTTTCCTCCTTTACTTGTGTTGGTTTCGGACTTCTTCAGCATGCTGGGGAACACGGCGCTCTACGCGGTGAAGAAACGGAAGAAGCCGGTCCAGAAAATGTGAGTAAACCAACATTGTTAATAATCCTCATATTATCCACGTTGTTTCTACTTTTTTAAACTATAAAACAGCGACTTTGTAGTGTACTTGTATCAACTTATGATCGCTACTTTACGTGTACAATGTTGCTGTGAGGCACTGTGGAGTTACCCCATTGTAATTTACTGTAATACTTCTATCATACTACTATTATTACTACTCTGATACCACAATACTCATACTTTCACTTTAAAAAACGTAAGGTGTGAATTCAAACAACACGTAACACGTTGCAATTCAATGCAGAAGTGACTGTATGATGCATTTGCTGCACTGTAATGTGCATTATTGTGCTATTTACCCCCCTAAACGTCAGGTAAACAACATTTAAAGCTACGCATTATTTTTGCTACTCTTGTTTTATGCGATTACAGCTGTGCAAACATCTCTAGAAAAGTCTCCCAGTATGGATTACAGCCTGTGTTACCTGGTAATATAAGGGTGTAGTAGGGTTATAAGTTGCACTCTTGTGTTTGCAATAGTAGCTACATTGTCCTTAGTTGGATCCATAAGGCCATAAAGTCTATTTTCCCTGCTGTGGTTATGCAATGTTGGCCAGACCGAGGTAATGTGAAGTACCGAAGTCCAACAACACTGCAAGGCCTATCCAGCATGGAAAATAAAAGAAAACTGTTGCTTCAGTATTATTTTAATCTAATTATACCATCTGAGACAGCTGGGCCTCCCAGACTGATGGTCTCTGTGCGTTAACGCTGTAGAAACTCATTTAACTTTGCTGTCCTCTCCAGAAACCCCTCTGAGCTGATGTATTGAATGGGAAGTTATGATCTTTGCAGGTTTTTTTTATGGGCAGAGGTGGGAGAGGTTAACAGCAGAGAGAGTGAAACCCCACATCAGTAGAAAGCATCACAACACCTTCTTCCGATGCTACTTATGATTTTTAAGTGAAGTTGTGTTAAAGCTGCATCTCGTTTTCACAATTTGACAATCGCTCCAGTGCCAGAAAATCCTTCCTCGGGCATTTATGTGCAGCAGCAGAGGCCTGTGTTTTATTTACTCTTTTTATAACAATGCTCACAGGACTGTTAGGCTTCTTTGTTGTCTTGTTTTATGTCAGAAATAATGATAATCATGATGTAAGTGTTTCTCAGGACCTTTTTTGAACTCCAACAAGGACCTCAGGAGGTCTCTGGATCCCATTTTGGGAGTTATTTATGCTGGAGGAAATGGATCAAATGGGGGGGGGGGGGGGGGGGGGGGGGACTGTAACAGTACCCCAGTGTCTAAAAACTTAACTTTTTGACTTACCTGCCAAGAGGACTGCTAGATGAAGAAAATCCAAGCACCTTTTTTTTTTTACTGGACTGAAGAGTAAACAACCTTTTTACGTCACATATACATTAGTTTCGGTACATTACCTTTAGATAATAAGGTATTAAACTTAAAGAAGAGGCCATTAAACATTATCAAAGCATGTTAGTACAGTCCAATACTTTATCAACTGTCCATTAGTCTAAATCTTTATATAGTAGACCCTTTAAGGTACTTTAAAGAACATTGTATACACTCTTTACTAAACTATACACTCTTAACCGTGTTATTGTGCTTTAAGGAATCAGAAATGACTCAGCACAAAACTAAACTGTGCTCAAATTGGTCCAAAATAGTTATAAAATGCACCTTTATTATGCAAAGAACCTTTAACAGATGGCACAGTTCTCAGTAGACCTGAAACAGAGCCGTAAAGAACTGTTCAGGAACGTTCTCCAAGCTAATGTTCCTCAATTATTTCTTTATAAACACTTCATTGTGTTATGAAGGCTGTTCTAGCGCATTCTTGACAGCACCGTGTTCAGCTGTTTTTTTATATGTTCTTAATGTGCTGTAAAGGTTCTCTAAATGCATATTAAAAGTTTTATGGAAAATGTCCTAATTGTTCTCCGGAGACCTTTAATGGTGCTGAAAAAGATCCTGTTTTTAAAGAGAGCTCCTTTAAAGCACCGTGCTCAAATAGTTCCTCCAAGACTCTCAGTGGTGCTGTAAAGAACCCTTTAGACTGGTTCCCTTATGCACCGTGCACAAATGTTCCTCCAGTGACATTTGATACTGATGTAAAGAACTATTTATAAAGGTTTGCCACAGAATGTTTTTATGGTTCTAATTAAACTGCAAGTGGTAAAGTGCTCTAAAGCATGTACACAAGGTTCCTCCTAGAACCTTCTGGTACAGCACCATGGTCAAATGATTCCTCCTAGAACCTTCTGGTACAGCACCATGGTCAAATGATTCCTCCTAGAACCTTCTGGTACAGCACCATGGTCAAATGATTCCTCCTAGAACCTGCTGGTATAGCACCATGGTCAAATGGTTCTCACAAGAACCTTCTGGTAAAGCACCATGGTCAAATGGTTCTTACTAGAACCTTCTGGTATAGCACCATGGTCAAATGGTTCTCACAAGAACCTTCTGGTATAGCACCATGGCCAAATGGTTCTTACTAGAACCTTCTGGTATAGCACCATGGTCAAATGGTTCCTACTAGAACCTTCTGGTATAGCACCATGATCAAATGGTTCCTCCTAGAACCTGCTGGTATAGCACCATGGTCAAATGGTTCTTACTAGAACCTGCTGGTATAGCACCATGGTCAAATGGTTCTTACTAGAACCTTCTGGTATAGCACCATGGTCAAATGGTTCTTACTAGAACCTTCTGGTATAGCACCATGGTCAAATGGTTCCTACTAGAACCTTCTGGTATAGCACCATGGTCAAATGGTTCCTCCTAGAACCTGCTGGTATAGCACCATGGTCAAATGGTTCCTACTAGAACCTTCTGGTATAGCACCATGGTCAAATGGTTCCTCCTAGAACCTGCTGGTATAGCACCATGGTCAAATGGTTCCTACTAGAACCTTCTGGTATAGCACCATGGTCAAATGGTTCCTACTAGAACCTTCTGGTATAGCACCATGGTCAAATGGTTCTCTAGGGCTGACGTGTTCTAGCCGTTAACTTCTTCTGAAGATCATCACTGTGGTGTGATTCCTGTCAGAGATTGCAGGCCGCATGTTTGTCTCTTTGTTACGAACCTTTATGTTACACTTAAACAACAAAGTGCTCATTTTATTTCCCCGTTGACGAACATTTTCTTTGGTTGGCTGCAGTCGTATTTAATAGATTATTCTAGACTTTCAATAAATGCTCCAATGGTTATTTTTAGACTCTAACACAGTGCACCGTGTTCTAATGGTTCCACTTAGACTGTTCATGGTGCTCCATGGCACCTTAAGAAAAGGCTCTTTAAGGCATTATGCTCAATTAATATATCATGGACCTTTAATGGTGCTGTAAAGTACTTTTTAAGTGAGTGTTGGTGTTGGTATTATGCTCAAAAAGTAGATCATAGTGCTGGTCAGTACTTTTCATGTTCAAATGGTTCCTCTTAGATTATTCTCAGTGCAGTAAAGAACCTTTAGAAAGTGTTCTTGAAAGTATTAGGGTCAATTAGTACACGAGTGACCCTTAATGGTGCTTTAAAGTACTTCTTTAAGAGAGTTGGTGTTAGTATTATGCTAAAATGTAGATTATAGAGCCTTAATGATGCTGTTAAGTACTTTTCATGTTCAAATGGTTCCTCTTAGATTATTCTCAGTGCAGTAAAGAACCTCTAGAAAAGGTTCTTTAAGGCATTAGACTCAATTAGTATATCAATGACCCTTAATGGTGCTGTAAAGTACATTTTTTAGAGAGTTTAAAGTTCAAATGGTTCCTCTTAGATAATTCATAGTGCTGTAAAGAACCTTTAGAAAACATTAAGCTCAATTAGCACACTGGTGACCCTTCATGGTGCTTTTAAAGAACCTTTTTTTAGAACATGAGAGCTGCTCTTTGCTCTTTTCTCTTTTTTTCTCACTGTGATTTTTACCAGTTTGTCATTTTTTTGACTTTAACAAGCGAGTCGTGGTGTTAACTGCTCCGTACAGAACCACAGAGCCCCCCCCCCCCCTTGAGAACCACACTTAGAAAGAAGTAACCCCCCCTCCTTTTTATGCCAGAACCGTGGTTTTAATGTGTGTGTGTGTGTGTGTGTGTGTGTGTGTGGTACTACCTGCATTAATCATAATCAGGACGTGGAGCGAGAGCGCACTCACGCAATGTTTCCACGAGGGAGGAGGGGAGGAGGGAGGAGGGGAGGATGGCGTAATCTGAGACTCTCTCGCTCTTGTTTTTTTTTCTCCTCCTCCTCCTCGACTGCCACAACATACTTTTTTCCTGTCTTTCTTTCTTCTGTCTCTCTGTGTGTTTTTTAGAGAGGTGGTGGTGGGGGGGGAGAGAGAGAGAGGGGAGACGGTGAAGGAGAAGAAGAAGAAGGAGGTGGAGGAGGAGGTGTGGGGGGGGGGGGGGGCTTGTTTTTTTCCTCCCTCCCTTGACTCAAATTAACATAGTTCAGTGTCACGCAAACAGTTACGTAAGTCTGCCATGTTCGCTCGCCTCGGTTTTTTAGGAAAAGTTCTTCTCAGGGAGTTTATCTTTCTTTCTTTTTTTTGAAAGGAGGGAGTGAGTTATGAGTGTGTGTGAGAGTCTGTTAAACACACACACACACACACACACACACACACACACACACACACACACACACACACACACAAACACACACACACACACACACACACTCACTCACACACTCTGTCTTCCCCCCCGAGGCAGTTTACCTTCATGTGTACACACACTGCATTGTAAAGTGTGTAAAGGTGGAACAGTTAAATTTATGATTGTATCTCAACACACACACACACACACACACACACACACACACACACACACACACACACACACACACACACACACACACACCAACAAATATTTAAAAAAGCAAAAGTGGACAGAAATATGAGGACACCTGCTGTAACCTTATTAGAGCTGCAGCAATTAGTTAATTAATGTTTTTTTAAACAAGAAAATTAACAAGTTAACGACTTCCTGCAACATTTAACATAGTTTTTTCAAAGCAGGTTTTAACGAGAGCTGCGTGACCATAAGTCTTGTCGACTTTTAAAGCTAATCACTAATTAATTCATTGTTAAGAGTCATTTTTCCTGCTTCAAGCTTCTAAAATATGGAATTTTTTTAAATGTTCTAGTTTTTTTACTCCTTTTAATATCTTTTTGTTGACTTTTAAAGCTAATCACAAACTAATTAATCGTAAAGAGTCCTCTGAATATCTTTGAGGACATTTGAGGACGTCATCTTGAACTTTTTGGGGAAGCAGCGATTGACATTTTTCACTGAGGAACAGTCTAAAATCTCTTTTAGTCTTTTTGGTGCCTTTTTTGGATCAATCGCACATAAAAACATCATACACTGTCCCACCAGGTATTATTTTTAGCCACATTAGTTGTTAAATTTGACGTAAATGTCACATATATTCATCTAAATTTAAAATATTTCACTCTTACAGTTCAGATACTCGACTCCACAACCTTTTCTTGCACTCTTGACGATGTTTTAGAAGAGTTTAGATCAGTTTAACCTCTTAAATCTTTGTTTTTTTTTAGTATTTATCACCACTACGGTTGTTAAGTTTCACTTATAGAGCAGACACGAGATGCTCAACCTGTGATTTCGGTACTTCTTGATGGTTTTGTTTTGTTTTTGGTGGATTTTTGACGTGTCAGTTATCAGCTTTCAGTATCAAACACACACACACACACACACACACACACACACACACACACACACACACACACACACACACACACAGACACACAGACACACACACACTGTTTCTCTCATGACTGACTGACATGTGACGGACATCAACTTTCACTTCCTGGAGGTTACGACACCAACAAATGTAAAAAACAAACAAACAGCACAGTGATGTAACTGAGGACAAAGCACTGCTGCTTTACTGTAATGTTAGATTTACAGGATGGATTTTATGTGATTATCAGGTATTAAATTAATCAGATTAGCCAAAAGTAGGACTGCAGCTAGTTCATCTGCAGATTATTGGTCAATTAAGTGTCAGAAAATAGTTAAAAATGCCCCAATATAAGTGTAAAATCCAAAGATAGTCAGTTAAATATTCTGCATGATGAACAAAAGATTTGTTGTGACAAGTTTTTGTCATATTTGTATTTTGACATTGTGGTAGAAAAATGACACAAGCAGTTATAAATATAAGATTTTTGTCCATATTTCCCACCAATACTGTAAAAAACACAATAAAAGTTTGTTTATATCGCCTGACTGTAACTGTTAACTGCACTTAGTTTCAATATGATGAATACTGACAGCAGGCTTATAATTAATGTAATATTAAATATTAGATATTAATTAAAGCTGTTAAGATGCCAGTATTCATACATCACTGTTGTTTGTCTGAAACTAAAAATAAATATATACAAATAAAATACAAAATACAATTTAAATAAATCATGCTGAGTGATTGAGATTGGCTGCTTCTTTAATGTGTGAAATAAAACATAAATAAAAATAAATAAAATAAATAATGAATGAATAAATAAACAAACAAAAAAAATAGTTTCTTTTGTTGGTATAAGGTGTCGTTACCCCCGTCACACACACACACACACACACACACACACACACAATCATATATATATACTGTATGAGTGTACACACGCCCCTTCCAGGACAGATTTGGGAGATAAAGCTAGAAGCAACAACACTGGCCGCTCATTGTTCTTGCAGAGGGGGGGCGGAGGGGTAGGAGGGGGTAGGAGGGGTGGAGGGGGGGGTTGCGCCGTCAGGAATGCAGCGATAGCCATCTCGCCTCGATTTCAGATACGTCGTTTTTTTTCTGGAGTATTATTGGAAGCAGATGTCTCATTTACAGGAGGGAGAAGAAGGAGGGAGAGAGAGAGAGAGAGAGAGAGAGAGAGAGAGAGAGAGAGAGAGACCACATTCTACACATTTATGTTACACTTCCAGCTCAGATACTCCACAACATTTCCTGCACTCTTAAAGATGTTTAGAAAGAGTTAAGAGCAGTATCATTTCATTTCTGTGTATTTATCACAGCTACAGTTGTTAAACTTCACTCACAGAGCAGCCGCGAGTTGCTCAATCTGTCATTTTGGTCCTTTCTGAGAGCAGTTAGCAGATAAAAATCATCTATTTTTAACATATATTTTACAAGACGCTTCATTCACAGTCATTCTGCCTCTTTTAGGAGTCTTTTTGGGACCTTTTTTGGATTAATTGCACATACAAAACATCACAATCCATCCTGCCAGATGTTACTTTAAGCCACATTAGTTGTTTAAATTGACCTAAATGTTGTGTATATTCATTTAAATTTAAAATATTTCACTCTTACAGTTCAGGAAGGAGTTGTTCTGCCTCTTTATGTTGTTTTGTTAGAGGTATTTTCCTCCTTTAAAAGCACAGTCTGTTATATTTAATGTAAATTGAGCATATATAGTTGCAGGCTGCTGTTACAGTTCAGGTATGTGTAGCTTTAGAGGGATTCTTTAGTCATTTTGGAAGCTGTTACATCCTCATATTCTCTATATCTGCTATATATCTGCTTTTTCTGACCTGAAATGTTATTTTTCTTAAAAGATCATCTGCAAAATTACACATTATTATTGGCAACGACCGACATTTGGCAACTAAAACCTCATTTTTGTTCAGTTGGAACATTTCCCGAGAGATGTCTGTCACCCTGTCACCAATGTAAAAGGTCACAGAGGGCGAAAAATGTTGTATTTTAAGACATTTTAGTTCATGTTCAGAGCCGTTTTACAGATCTATAAAACATGTACATTTAAATATAAGATGTTATTATGTTCTCGTGGCTTTAAAGAGATGTTTTTGTAGTTTTGGGGGGTTTAGAGCTTTTTTCATCTTTAGATTGCACAGTTTTGACCCTCGAAGGCAGCTGTAATCAAGAGGTCAAAAGGTCAAGTCCACAGTGCCTAGAAAGTATGTGGTCATGCAGGTGCACACACACACACACACACACACACACACACACACACACACACACACACACACACACACACACACACACACACACACACACACACACACACACACACAGCTTCACGATTGGCCTCACCTGACCTAAAAATTCCCGGCGGAGTCATCAGCAGGAACATCTGAAGCTGATTTAAGTTGAGAAGCAGCAGACGTGCAGCTGCTCCGTCGCAGGTTTCAATCCCACAACCAGCAGCTGCTCTGCACCACAGCCCTTGAGCAAGACGCACAAACGTTGATGCAGCTGTTCATCTGCACTAAACTCACTCTAAGAATGTCAGAAATTAGGATTTAAATAGCTGAGAAACTGTTTAAAACCCCCAAATATTCAAATATTATCATATGAGACTTATTAAGGTGAGAAATGTTGGCTTTTTTGGCGTTTTAGTTTTAAAAAATTAACAAAAAATCAATTATCAATATTTATATTTATATTTTCAGCTCAGTTGTTGTAAGGAAGGCAGCAAGTATGAAGTCACACATGTAAGCTCAGTGGCTTAAAGTGTGTAATGTTGAGAATGAACGTTTTATGCGTATATTTATAATATTTAAAGTCAACTATAAATGAGGAATATATCTCAACTCTCTCTGCTTTAACTTGATTTCACACACAGCTGCATGTTTCAGTCTTTCAGTCTTTAAGCTGGAATCACATTTATTTTAGAAGCTGCAGCAGCTCGTCTTCTTTTTTTAGTCTGAAAGCAGAAGTAAAGACGACCTGTGTTCTAAATACATGTGAGTCATTGATAAGAACTTGTTTCTGTTCTGTTTTGCTAAACAATGAGTCTCAGAGCTGCGGGAGAGAACATGTGTTTGTGTAGCACGTTTGAAACAACAACCACAGTTAAACAAAGTGATACAAAAACAAATATGAAAGGAAATAACAAATAAGAATAAATGTCGTAATAATAAAAAAATTGTGGCACAGTAGAAGATGAATACAGCTGGAAATTAAGTGTTACGTATTCTATTCTGGAATGCTGCTGTGATTGTGTTCTATTCTAGAATGTGACGTGTTCTATTCTAGAATGTGACGTGTTCTATTCTAGAATGTGACGTGTTCTATTCTAGAATGTGACGTGTTTCATTCTAGAATGTGACGTGTTTCATTCTAGAATGTGACGTGTTCCATTCTAGAATGTGACGTGTTCCATTCTAGAATGTGACGTGGTCCATTCTAGAATGTGACGTGTTCCATTCTAGAATGTGACGTGTTCCATTCTAGAATGTGACGTGTTCCATTCTAGAATGTGACGTGGTCCATTCTAGAATGTGACGTGTTCTATTCTAGAATGTGACGTGTTCTATTCTAGAATGTGACGTGTTCTATTCTAGAATGTGACGTGTTCCATTCTAGAATGTGACGTGTTTCATTCTAGAATGTGACGTGTTTCATTCTAGAATGTGACGTGTTCCATTCTAGAATGTGACGTGTTCCATTCTAGAATGTGACGTGGTCCATTCTAGAATGTGACGTGTTCCATTCTAGAATGTGACGTGTTCCATTCTAGAATGTGACGTGTTCCATTCTAGAATGTGACGTGTTCCATTCTAGAATGTGACGTGTTCCATTCTAGAATGTGACGTGTTCCATTCTAGAATGTGACGTGTTCCATTCTAGAATGTGACGTGTTCTATTCTAGAATGTGACGTGTTTCATTCTAGAATGTGACGTGTTCCATTCTAGAATGTGACGTGGTCCATTCTAGAATGTGACGTGTTTCATTCTAGAATGTGACGTGGTCCATTCTAGAATGTGACGTGTTCCATTCTAGAATGTGACGTGTTTCATTCTAGAATGTGACGTGTTCCATTCTAGAATGTGACGTGTTCCATTCTAGAATGTGACGTGGTCCATTCTAGAATGTGACGTGTTCTATTCTAGAATGTGACGTGTTCTATTCTAGAATGTGACGTGTTCTATTCTAGAATGTGACGTGTTCCATTCTAGAATGTGACGTGTTTCATTCTAGAATGTGACGTGTTTCATTCTAGAATGTGACGTGTTCCATTCTAGAATGTGACGTGTTCCATTCTAGAATGTGACGTGGTCCATTCTAGAATGTGACGTGTTCCATTCTAGAATGTGACGTGTTCCATTCTAGAATGTGACGTGTTCCATTCTAGAATGTGACGTGTTCCATTCTAGAATGTGACGTGTTCCATTCTAGAATGTGACGTGTTCCATTCAAGAATGTGACTAGTTCCATTCTAGAATGTGACGTGGTCCATTCAAGAATGTGACGAGTTCCATTCTAGAATGTGACGTGTTCCATTCTAGAATGTGACGTGGTCCATTCTAGAATGTGACGTGTTCCATTCTAGAATGTGACGTGTTCCATTCTAGAATGTGACGTGTTCCATTCTGATTTTTGTGCCTGGACCTCAGCTCTCTGACTGGATTAAAACCTTAAAAAAACAAGCAGTAAAAGAGTTTCGAGACTTAAAAAAAAAAGACCCTCCTCTCCAGTTGTGATCAGATAGCAGGCTGTGTGGTTGATCTGTGGTTTCAACTAATAAATGAGAGAGAGAGAGGAGAGAGAGAGAGAGAGAGAGAGAGAGAGAGAGAGAGAGAGAGAGAGAGAGAGAGAGAGAGAGACGTCTCCGGAGGTCGGTTTGAGGGGCTCCGCAGCTTCACACCTTCTCTTATAGTAAAACAAAAAAAGATTTAAAAAAAGAAAAGCCTCTCTGTGGCAGCGAGGGTTTGAGTCTGGTTTGAGTTACAGACGAGAAGCCGCCGGGTTTATTTACTTTATTCGTCACACAAGAAAATATTAAAACAACAAAACAGCGCTGTCTTATCGAGCCCGAATCAAGCTGATATTATTTCATTTATTTAACCTTTTAGGAGGAATTCTCATTTACAACAACAGCAATAACAACAATGCAAAACAATATTAGGAAGGTAAATAAAACAACGATTGAATACAAGTAAACAGATCAGATTACAGCCTGTTATTAGACTGAAGCTGGAACATATAAACTCATCCATTTTTATCAGCTGAACTCAAACTCTTACACTATTAAAAGACATGTTTATTTATTTATTTATTTAAAGGAGAAGAAGAAGTGTAATGCAGTTCATCTCTAGACGCTCTGAGCTGAGCAGATAACAGACAGCAGAAGTGTGAAGTCTGCCCACTAATTATTCTGCTCTGTTTGTGTTTGTGGACATAAGACTGCATGAGCTCGTCAGTCCAATCCTCTCGTTAGCAGAGACGATGAAACCTCCTCGTTAAACGTTAATTGAGTCGATCTATAAGTGCTACGTTACTTTTTAGGATGAAGATAACCATTTTTGTTCAGTTTTCTAACATTTGTTTAACAGAGCTGCAATTATTAATCAATGTGACGATTTATAGACCAATAAATCAATCAATAATGAAAATGATTTTATCATAGTGTCTCTGTTAAGGAGACACATCATGTAACAAAGACTCAATTAGTATTTCCTCCTGTCAGGATTAGGGATAAGATTTTATAAATACCAATTCCCTTATTGATTACCTTAGGGATTGATAAGCTCTGTGGGAAATGATACAGGTGGATCGTGATTCTCATCCACAGTCAGGATGGAAAAAACCTCCAAACAGCATCAGACCTTCACTAAAAATGATGATGAAGTACAAGATTAATTTACATAGAAATGAATCCAGCCTTTTGGAGGTTTATTTAATCCTCATGTAACAGACAAAAAAACACATTATAATTTTTATTCTCATTATCTACTAATAAGACAATGCTGAAAAGTGTTGTTAACTGCTTCCTAAAGCTTAAGATGCAACTTCAAACTCTTAATTTATTCAATTTATTGTCATAGAAAACTAAAGAAAATCCAAATAATCTCATTTGAGAAGCTTGAATCAAAGAGTTCGGAGCTTTTTTCTTTAAAATGACTCAAAAGTTATAAAAATTGTTGATAATTTATTGGCCTTTACTTAAATTTTAGCCTCAATTTAACCCCACAAGCAGGTCAGATCTCCCTCTTTTCCTTCATATGACTCTTATAATATTGACCTACTGAAGGAACTGCAGATGTTTAACACTATACATGGTCCCAATAAACAAATGATCATTATCTATTAATAAGAAAAAGGTGAAACAATGTTGTTAACTGCTTCCTAAAGCCACAGGATGCAACTTAAAAGCTCTTAAAGTCTGTTTTAGTTTCATGTGTTGTGTAAATAAATAAATGTGACCTTTTCACACACACACACACACACACACACACACACACACACACACACACACACACACACACACACACACACACACACACACACACACACACGCACACACGCAGGTGATGTGACAAACAAACAAACCTCCAGGTGAAACAGGTGACATCACCACGCTTCCGCTGACCTGGTTGCCGTGGCGACAGCGGATGGATGGCAGCGGCTCGTTTCTCTCTCTCTGTGATTTTCCATTCGGCATCCAGCAGCAGCAGCCGGGAAGATTAGTGTGATTAATTAAAAAAATAATAATAAAAAATGAAAGCTTAATAATTACTACTGCAGGTGAGAAATTAAAAAGTCATTAAAAAGCAGCGTGTAAACTGACTTCGCCTGGCTCCATAATGCTGTTTTTAATGAAGCGTAGTAACACTGACTCAGCTCTTTTTTAGACATGCGAGTGCAAAAACGTTGCTGCCAGTGATTTAACAGAGAAAACTTTGATCTCTTGCCAACTCTACTTACTGTCACGGATGATTAATAACTGTGTTCATTAGTTATGTTTATGACTCTGTCTCTCTCTCTCTCTCTCTTTTATTTTATTTTTATTTTTTTAAGTGGTGTCAGTGTCTCGATTGTTGTTTTTCAGGAGCGCTAACAGAAACTAAATGACACACACACACCACATTTAGCCTGGAGGTGTGTGTGTGGCAGCGTTCTTCGTGACCTGACTGAACCGTATGAAATATTAAAATCTTTCTTCATGTGTGTGTGTCTACAGCCCCAAACCTTCACCTCCCGATGGCGCCAAGTCCAACCCTTCCAAACGCCACCGCGACCGGCTCAACGGAGAGCTGGACAAGCTCACCAGCCTGCTGCCTTTCACCGAGGAGGTCAGGGCTCGGCTGGATAAGCTGTCCGTGCTGCGGCTCAGCGTTGGATACCTGAAGGTGAAAAACTTCTTCAACGGTGAGTGTCGAAAAACTGTCGGTGGAAAGAAAGCAGAGGATATTTAACAATATAGGGATTATTTACTCACTTAGTTTGGTCTTTAATAAATTAAAATTCGCTCTTTTGTTTATCATCAATCAATCAATCTTTATTTGTATAGCGCCAAATCACAACAAAGTCATCTCAAGGCACTTTACACATAGAGCAGGTTCTAAACCGAACTCGTCAGGTTTAATTTTAAAGAGACCCAACATTCCCACATGAGCAAGCACTTAGCGACAGTGGCAAGAAAAAACACCCTTTTAACAGGAAGAAACCTCAGGCAGAACCAGGCTCAAAGTGGGAGAACATCTGCCTCGACCGGTTGGGGAAGAGAGGAGCTGTAGTTGATTAAACACATCAAATACAACCACTTTCTCTCTTTCTCTTCTTTTCTGGAGGAAAACTGTGAAGACTTACATCCTTTCTCTTGTTTAATTTCCTCCCAGGAAAAAAAAAGCAGAGGTGTAACTTCAAACAGCATCTTTTTAATAGAGTGATCATTATAGTGATTGTCTACTTGCTTAGTTTGGTGGTTCATATTCAGAGGCTGTAACTGCAGGATGTTTATAACGTTACATCCTAACCGGAGAAGATCCAGCGTCACGTTTCTTAGAGGTGGATTTGAAGCTTTATCTGAGGGCCGATTGAAGGCACAGCATTTGGTTTTAGACTCCTCGCTTATAACCAGCAGCACCTGTTACTCTCTTTTAACAGCTGTGGTCGACTAAATGCATCAAACACAGCCGTGGGTCTCTAGGAAGTTGCATTCATCCACTTCTATATCTTCTCATCGCTATAGAAAGCTGTGAAGACTTTGCAGCACAGTCGCTTCTCAAATTGCAACCATTTAACGTGGCGGCCTCCGTGTTCAACGTGGAGGATTTTTTAAGGAATGAAAATATTTAACAGGCTTCTAACAAAGTATTTTAGTAACACACAAGTCTAAATAGTCGGAGTTTCCTTCAGGCTGCTTAGAAACAACCATAGCAACCTGCCGACCACCCAGACAGAGGCACACGTAGAGAGCTGGAGAAGGTTTCTGCCAAAAATGAGAACAGCTGCTCAGTTACAGCTGCGTGTGTTTACAGCAGAGAGCAGAAGGGAGGACGGATGTGTCACTGTGCTGCTCTGTGCTGACAGTTGTGCTCCACAAACGTCATCTGACTCTGTATTAATAACACGCTTTGTATTTGACCAAATAGAGCTGTTTTTTCTTGTTGGTTGTGGCTGAAATTGTGTGAAAATGAACTTAAAAGAAGTGAGTAAATAAGTAAAGTAGACAGTATGTGTCTGAACATTGTGTATCACTGGTAAAACTGAGCATAACAAGTTTATTTTACACAATCAAAATGTGCTGGTTGTTGTAATAGAAGCTTAAAAATGCACTTATCTTAAAACTGACTCAGTAAAAAAACAAAATAATCTATTAAAGTAGTTTAAAGTGTTAATATCTAAACTGCACTCATATATTCTCTCATCCAGACAAATGAAAGCAGGATTTTACATTAAATTACACATTAAAAGCTGATTTCTAATATTTTAACTAAAGAAAAAAATCTTTTAATTAACCAAAAGTTCAAGTGACTGAAGTCAACACACAAATACAACATTTAGTTTAACTTATATAATAAATAACAGTGTGGTAAGAAGTAGAATAAATGCTCTTCATGCTTGTCTAAAACACAGAAAACACACAAAAAAGAGAAAGAAGATTTGGAACAAGCGGTGGAGGAATGATGCTCTTTTAACCTGCGTGAAAACACAAATCCCTCTACCGGGGATCAGCCGATTATTTAAAACATTTTTTTTTTTAAAGTGAATTTTGCAATGTTTCTGTCAACATGAGCGCAGGGAGAGCTCGGAGCTCGGCGAGGTTATTCCAGTTCCCAGCGAGCTTCCTCACATTGTTCTGCTGCCTCTTTTGAAAATAGCAGCGATTAGATCCAGCCTGAAAGACGAGGTTCCTATTTACAGAGGAGGAGGAGGAGGAGGAGGAGGGAGGAGAAGGAGGGAGGAGGGAGAAGGAAGAAGGAGGGAGGAGGAGGAGGAGGAGGAGGAGGAGGAGGAGGTGGGAGTCACCAGCTGAGAGGCTAAATCAGTGCAGCGCTGTGAAATGTCAAATGTGGCCCTTCTGGCTTACCGTATATTTGGAGACAAGCTCCTCAGCAACAGGAGGAGGTGTGAAGTGTGTGTGTGTGTGTGTGTGTGTGTGTGTGTGTGTGTGTGTGTGTGTGTGTGCACCTGTTGTGTGCTGTATGTTAACATGTTTATATGCACACGTATGTTCTGAGTGTGCAGCACATACAGTATGTTTCTAAGGAGGCAGATTTAACAGCGTCTAACGTTTAAATATCAGTTGATTCTCAGGAAGTTCATTTATCGAGTACATTTTGTCTTTAAGGGAACAAGTTGCGTAAAGGAAGTGTGTGTGTGTGTGTGTGTTCATGTGCTCATGTATGTCGTGTCATATACAAAGTGGAGGACTTTGACACTGAAACTGAGGTTGTGGTTAACGCCTTACATACTGTTCAGAGGTCAAATGTGACCCATTTTTAACATGTGAGAGCTGCAAAAACACCATAAACACACTTCTGCTAGGTGGACTTCTCCTAAATGTGACCCACAGTATATTGTATAGAAAGTTATGTGCAGCTGATATACATTTTATATGTCTAAATGTACTAGTTTGACCTATTTTACCATGCGAGAGCTGCAAAAACACCCAAATGTGACCCACAGTATATAAAAATAGAAAATAAAATGCATCTTTATCTATTTTTGTGCAGCTGATACACATTTTTATATGTCTAAATGTACAAATTTGACCCAGTTTTACACGTGAGAGCTATAAAAACACCCTTTAAACATTTCTTATAGCCAGATTTTATCCTTATGTGACCCCAGAATATACAAAAATGCAAATAAAATACATTTTTGTGCAGCTGATACACATTTTTATTGATGCAAATGTACAAATTTGACTTGTATTTGTTACTAAAATGTAAAAAAACAGCATTTAAACATGTTTTATTGTTTTCCTGGATCATAAAATAGTGATTATGAATGTGTTTTAATCATTTATTAATAACTAATGGGTGAATTTATGAATGTGAATTGCTTAAGAGAGTAAGTATGAGTTGAAATATGAACGGTATGTAAATGGTTAATCTTTGTTTTTATTAGAATACAAATATAAATCAGTATCTAAGACTTTAACGGCTGATCAAATTTGACTTATTTTATAAACGACACAAATAATAACCCCTAATTTTCTCCCCCCCTGCACACACACACACACACACACACACACACACACACACACACACACACACACACACACACACACACACACACACACACACACGAACACAGAGCAGTAAAAGATATAATAATAATCAGAGGCGATATATCACCAAACGCTCAATTCTGTAGTAATAAAAACCGCTCCAGCGTTCACTTTAATTGGCTCGGAGGATTTTTTTTTTTTTGGGGAGAGAGCTGGAATGAATGGGGGTTTTTGTTCAGACTTTAACAAAAAAAAAGTTCGAGCCAGAAATGTCAGGCCGCTGGCGAGTAATCACTGAGTCACTGGCGTTGACTAACAGCACCTATCAACTCCCTCACAGACATGCTACGCTCTATTTCTGCTGCTTTTATATATATATATATATATATGTGTGTGTGTGAGTGTGTGGAAATGTTCTCATCTCAACTTCACTCCTTCTCCTCCTTCCTCTTCTTCTCCTTCTCCTCCTTCTTCTTCCTGCCAACAGCAACAGACAGCAGAGCTCCGACTCATCAATTATTTGGCAGATTTTTGTAGTGTTTTGAAGGAAGGCAGGGAGTCTGGTCACTGTCCGACTGTCAGGAGACAGGTTATAGTGTGTGTGTGTGTGTGTGTGTGTGTGTGTGTGTGTGTGTGTGTCTGTTGGAGCTCATGTTAACGAGATAAAAACGCGCCAGAATATGTCAGGAACTGGTCCGATAATCAATTTATCATCAGAGACGTCGTCCAGTTTCTTAAAACACGGAACATTTACTGCTTTTCTCTGTTTTTTCTCTGTTTGAATTCACTCATCTTCAGTCACGAGAGAAAATATTAATGAAAAAAATTTAAAAATATATATTAAAAAAAATATTTAAAAAATGAGGATGTATGATAGGAATGTGAAATAAAAATGAAGTCAAATAAATAAGAGGAAATAAAAAATAAATATAATAAATAATAATAAAATAAGTGAATATGAGAAAAAGTGTATTAAATGTTAGAGTAAAATAATTAAAAAAAAAAAAAAAAGAGATTTTTATATATATATAATAAAAAAGAATAATAAAATAAGTTAATATGAGGAAAAATTTATTGAAAGTTAGATTAAAAATGTATTTTTACTTTTAAAAAATGTATAAAAATGTTTTAAAAAAAATGTCTGGCTTGTTAAATAAACAATTTTATTAATTTATTTATTTCAAAAAGTTAGAATAAAAACAGATAAACACAAAATATTCACCTGTATATAGAAACTAAAGTAGTGAACAGAGATAATAGCAAACACACACATACACACGCCTCCACCCATTTCTTCACCGCCACGCTGCCCCACCCATTTCCTGTAGCGGCCCCTGCAGCAGCACCCATGGGCCCCTCTTCCTTCAACTGTTCAGCCTTTTTCCTCCCCCTCTCCTCCCTCTCCTCCCCTCCGAAACCCTCGCTCCCTCGCTCCCTCGCTCCACCTCAAACAAACGCTGCAGGACTCCAGTTTGTTGTTACAGCGGGGCGGCCTGTTCGCACGGCAGAGGGGACAACTACACACACACACACACACACACACACACACACACACACACACACACACAGACACACACACACACTTTACCTCCTTCAAAGCTTTCTTTTAAAGCATTACACTGTATTTGAAGTACATTGTGGTTCATTACTCATTATGTAATAACGGGTTCTGTTCGTCGTCCAGTTTAGTTTTTTATCGTGAGTCATTTTTAGAGCATGTTCTGCTGTAATAAGATGCGTTTTACTTTGAAAACAGGACGTGTTGGGTTGGGCGATGTGACCAAAATCTTATATCCCGATATTATCATTTTATATACTGATTCAGGTCATTCTGCTGTTGCAGTGTAGATTCCCATCAATCAAACAAAATCACACCATTGTTTCTTTATATTTGTAATGTTTTAATGATAAAGAATGCAACATTAGTTTTTCTCAACATAAAATTAGCTACTATGATAATATAAAAATAAAAATAAATGTCATTTTTTTTAAGAGATCTGTGCCTCAAGTGGGGGGGCACAAGCATTTTTGGGGGGGGCGGGTGTGTCCTTAGGGTGGCTGGGCTCTCCCTTAGAGATCGGGTGAGGAGCTCGGAGTAGACCCGCTGCTCCTTCGCGTTGAGAGGAGCCAGATGAGGTGGCTCGGGCATCTAGTAAGGATGCCTCCCGGACGCCTCCCTGGTGAGGTGTTCAGGGCACGTCGGCAGCAGCCTAAGCAGGGAAGCCCAGACTTCCCTCTCCCCAGCCACTTGGTCCAGCTCTTCCCGGGGATCCCGAGGCGTTCCCAGGCCAGCAGAGAGACATAGTCTCTCCAGCATGTCTTGGGTCTTCCCCGGGGTCTCCTACCGGTGGGACGTGCCCTGAACACCTCACCAGGGAGGCGTCCGGGAGGCATCCTTACTAGATGCCCGAGCCACCTCATCTGGCTCTTCTCAACGCGGAGGAGCAGCGGGTCTACTCCGAGCTCCTCCCGGATGACCGAGCTCCTCACCCTATCTCTAAGGGAGAGCCCAGCCACCCTACGGAGGAGCTGATATAGGTTATTTTATATACTGATATAGGTCATTTTATATATTACAACAAGATACGAATAATTAGAGTTATTAACTCTCTCTTTACTGCGACAGACTTGAACATGTTTTTGGAGAGAACAGCGACAGGAAGTGGCTTTGATATTCTTAGCCTGTTGAGCCTAGACTGAACTTTTCCAACCTTTTGGAAACAAAAAAAGAAAGAAGAAGCATTTTTTCCACACAGAAAAACATGCTGACAAACCCCAAAATATAGCTTTACGTTCTAAAAATGTCTCACAATAGTCTCCGAGTGTTATCTATATATATATATGTGTGTGTATGCTGTAGTGGGAGAAAGGCGACTCTGTATCTTCACCACCTTTGTCATCATTTCCCTCCACCGAGCAGCACACATGAACATCTCCTTTGTTGCGGCTCGGCTTGGCTCGACTGTCCGCAGGCGAGTAAAAACCAACTGTCTGTGCTCGTGATGTGTGTGTGGCCCTCTGTGTGCCCCGTCCAGACGCTGATGGCAGCAGGAGTTTGTCAATTAGATTAGTCTTCATGAAGAGGAGGAGGAGGAGGAGAGGGGGGAGTTTCTAATGAACCACAAGACCTCCAAGGATGAAAGATGAGAAACGAGTTTTAGAGCCAAACTTTTAACCCTCACATACATAATTAGTCTCTATTAGAGCTGGGCCATATCCATAAAATCAAGTATCATGATATTTTTGACCAAATACCTTGATATCTGTATTGCTACATTATTGAAAACATCATAAAACACAAGAGCATAAAAGCAGCAGCCAGCAAAGTTAATAAAAGTCAAATATTCAGCTAAAAAGACTCTTAATTAGCCCCAAAACAGTAGCACTAATTCAGTTTTTATACCCTAAAAATGTTGCACTAAGACTGAGATCCTCCATGTTAACACCTTAATGTACATGCTACGTATTAATACTGATAACTAGGCTTTCTGCCCATCTGATCCGATCAATGTCGTCATTGTCGTGTTGAAACTTTTTGCAGATGCTCCCGTTGCATAGATCGCAGATGGCTTGTGTTTTATCTGTCTCATTTATAAAGTTTTTTGAATCTTGAATCATTAGCTGTCGGATTCAATCAAACATGTCGGTGGTGTGGGACTTCTTCAGAGTAAATGAGACAAGAGATAAAACACAAGCTATTTGCAGTCTGTGCAACACTAAAGAACCTCGTGGGGGAGCATCTGCAAAATGTTTCAACACCACAAATTGAATCAGGCACCTGGATAAGGAACACGAGGAGGAGCATGCCAAGAATGGATGCTAAAGCAAAGGACTTTAGACAGTACCAGTGAGAAGGCAAGAGGAGGCACGAGGAAACTCATTGTGGAGAACCCGGCATTGCAACGTTTGCTGGCATACTTTGATCCACGCTACCTTGAATGTTACACATTGGCAAACATGCTTGAGAATACTTTACTTTATGCTACTTTCTCTCCAACATACAGCAGTAACAGCTCATCTATATATCTGCCTTCATTAGCTGCAGACACAGCTGGAACATACAGCTGTTTATCAGAGGCTCACATCTTTATAGTTATCGTTTTTAGTGAGTGAATGTGTATATTTTTCTTTTTCCTTCCCTCTCTCTGTAGCTCACTCTCTCTCTCTTTCTCTGTGTGTGTTGGAGGAGGAGAGGAAGGATGCAGACATAACGACATCACACAGCGACTCTGTGTCTGCAGCTCTGTTCAATTCCTCATTGTGACACAGTCTGTGATGATGCTCTGATTTCCAGACATCTCTCTCTTTCTCTCTCTCTCTCTCTCTTCTCATCTCTCTTCTCTCTCTCTCTCTCTCTCTCGTATCTCTCTCTCTCTCTCTCTCTCTCTCTCCATCTCTCTCTCTGTCTCTCTCTCCATCTCTCACCCTCTCTCTCTCTCATCTCTCTCTCCTATCTCTCTCTCTCTCTCTCCTTCTCTCTCTCTCGTCTCTCTCTCTCTCTCTCTCTCTCTCTCTCTCTGTCTCTCTCTCTCTCTCTCTCTCTCTCTCTCCTCTTTGTCCCTCTCATCTCTCTCTCTCTCTCTCTCTCGACCCGGCCGTGTTAAAGGCTCATGGGAAAGCCAGGATGTGGCTCCAAAAAAGAAAAACTGCTCTGTATTCATCTTTTTCTTTTCTTCTCCAATCTGACGTCTGACGCCCCGAGGGTTTCGATCCCGCTCACCACACACACAACGCCACATTGTTCACAACCAGACCTCCCTCATCTTCATCTTCATCTTTATTTTCACCGTCTCCTCCTTTTTGTCTGGCAGAAAACGCCTTAAAACTTAAAATATCATGAAGAAAAATAAGTTGAATGTATCTAAAAATAGCCTTAAAATCAGTTTCTAATTCACCACTTTATTTATACTCATGTTTATTCTTTCTTTTCACTCTATCACTTGCTTTTTTAAAAACTTTTTTGTATTAATTAAAGGCAGCTTCAGCTCAGGTGAGATTTTAACGACTAGGTGTTAAAAGCGAAGGATGATGTGAGACATAATCTTATAATCAACCTCTAATTTATCTTTTTCTTTACTCATATTTTTTCTTTCTTTTCACTCTATCACTTGCTTTTCTTTCTCCTCTTTTTCGACGGCATGTTAATTAAAAGTTTCAGCTCAGGTGAGAGTTTAACGAGACGATGATACAAGACTTTAAAAACATGTTTTTCTTCATTTTTTGACTATTTTTCGCAGCATATTTTCCATAATTTGTTGTTTTTTCTTTTCTCATTTTTCATCATTTCATTCTGCTGTTGTTGTAGATGATGAGGAGGATGATGATGATGATGATGATGAGGAGGCCCGAGCAGAGGAGATTTCTGGCTGTTGTTGCAGAGCTGTAATTTGCGGTCTTATAATAGCTCAGGCTTAACTTCCCTTCTCTCTCTCTCTTTCTCTTTCTCCTCTCTTCTCTCTTTCTCTTTCTCTCCTCTCCTCTGCCGGGGCCTCAGGAAACACACACACTGTACACACACACACACACACACACACACACACACACACACACACACACACACACACACACACACTGTACACACAAACACACTCCCTCTTCTTCTTCTTCCTCCATGCGTTTTCCAGATGTGTTTCCAGTGTTCAGGCCACAGTCAGTCTGTTATTCCCTGCAGATTAAAGCTGCTGGAGGTCGTCGAGCTTCCTCTATCTGAACCCTGCGACCCCCCCCGAACCCAACCCCCCCCCCCCCCCCCCCCATCTCAGGTGCAAAGGTCAGGTCAGGTCCTCCATGCTGTAAACTACAGGTTACTATCATCGTCCTTATAATAAAAGATGAGCTTAAATTCCTCCTTGAGTTCATTAGAAGGGAAATATTCATCAAAATCAAAATTCTGTCAAATCAGGAGCCAATAATGTCACATTCTGGAGAAACATGAATGAAATGTGCACCTGTCTGACCAGGTGTGCATCAGATAAACACTGACACAGTAAAATAAACCTTTTAAATTCACTTTCTGGGTGATTTATGATTCATTTATTGTATATTTGAGCATGTAAGGGTTGAAAAAAAGAGTAAAAATCCGACATTTATTCAATTTAAGATGCAATATCGGCTAATTCATGAGGTTCTATCGGCAGAAATGGAGTCTAATATTCATCATTTTGTTCCCTGTATATCTACACAGGTCTAGTTTCAGTCTAACTAGATGGATAAATGCTACTATATTTTACACACTGGCCCTTCAAACACTTCAAATTCACCCCTAACTTCTTTAAAATTATGACTTTTTACTAATTTTACATCAAAAACGAGCCTTAAATAAGCAGTAAATTAACTGTAGTCACTATTAGAATGAAATTAAACGTGCGTTATTGAGATTTCTTGTTGTTTTCAAAGTGCAACGTGCAGGAATCCAGGGGAGTGTCACCTCTCTGTTGTGTACACAGCGTCCTTCTTCTTTTCTTTTCTTTCCCTGCTGTTTGAGTGACGGGTCGAGACGAGCCGTCGACAGACACGAACCAGGCGACGGTGGCGGTTGTTTGACAATGAACAAATGTACGAACGGCGTGTAAAACGACAAGAAAGAAAGGAAAAAAGAAACAACCCCAAAGAAAAACTAACAGCGGTTTGGCTGTAAAACGCTGAGTCCTGCTGCAGATTCACAGTTTTGGCAGCAGCTCCTGAGCCGAGTAACCGCTGTCAGGAAACAGATGCCTGGTGGAAGCGGCGTTTGGTTTGGTGGGACCTGCTGCTGTCCTGAGGCGCTCAGACGCTCACTGAGCTGCTGCTGCTGCTGCTGCTGCTGCTGCTGCTGCTGCTGCTGCTGCTGCGGAGAGAAATCACTGCTCAGATATTCAGATATGAGTCAGGGAGAGAAAACGTTGCAGGATTCACACTAGTTTTACTGATTCAGTGGAATATTTACATCAGTTTAAATGTATTTATATAGAAGCTTTCTGACAGGTTAATGTAGTTTAAAGTGCTTCATGGTTTGATTGACAAGCTGATAATAAGACAGAATGAAAAAAATGTGCTGATTAATGCACACGAGAAAAAAATTAAGTATGATAAAAAAATGTAATTCATAAATAAATGAATAAAATATTAGGATTTATAATAAAATTCAAGCAAAATATATAAGAGAAATTTAAAAATTGAAATAAATAACAATAAAAGAAAAGAATAAATTAAAAAAACTAATTTATTAAAATAGTAAAAAAAAAGAAGATTAAAATAGATTATGAAAAAAGTGAATATGTAAAAAATTAGTAATGATTTATAAAAAAATAATTATAAAATACAGTAAAATAAATCAGAGAAAATTAAAAAATAAAATTAGTGAATATGAGAAAAAGTGCATTAAAAGTAACAGTAAAAAACTTATATTAAAATACAATTAAAAAAATAAAATAAAGTAAAATAAATTAGAGAAGATATTAAAAAAAATAGGAATAAATAATAGATACATTTAAAAAAAATTGGATTTAAAAAGGCAAAAAGTAAATTAAATAAAAAATTAAAAGTTTAAAGACAAAACGGTAAAAAAAAGAAAAAGAGTCAGAGATGAATTACTTAATTATCAGTACTTATATCTATAAATAAATCCTAATACCTGCCTCTCCTATAATTTATTTCTTATAATCTCTATTGATATACTAGTTGTTTGGTCCATAAAATGTCTGACAATGGTGAAAAAAAACAGGCTGAAACACAAAGAAATTCACTTTAGTGTCATAAATATCTTAAATATCACATAGAAGCTGGATTTAAAGAGATTTAGAGAGTTTGGACATTTTCTGACTCAAAAACATCCGTGCCAACTTCCCCCGAGGCTCAAGGATACTCCTACAAACCATCCAAACCACAAACATGATTAGTTTATTATCACAGCGGAGCATGAATACTAGAAAACAGTCACATCTGGGAAACATATTTAGCTCAAAAGACGAAGAATTTACTGTCAGATTAATCTTAAAATCACATATATTGAATTTTTAACCAATATTTTACATTTATTTCACATTGAATATTGAGATAAAGGTGCAATTCTCCTTATTTCAGTGAGTTTCTGAGCTTGGAAACGTTAACAAGCGTCTCCATTCATTGTTCAACGCCAAGGTAGAGGATTAAGAAAAGAAAGAAAGAGAGAGAGACAAAAAAGAGAGAGAAAGAGAGAACTGGTTTGTGTCAGCAGAGTCTGAGCATCAATATTTGTATTGGCAGGAGGAACAAAATCCAACTGAAAGACTTTTTAGAAACAGTGAACCAGGCCTCGCTTCTGTCAACAAAGAGCACAATGAAACAGAAAGAACGAAAAAGAAAAGAGAGTTTAACCTTTTACATTTTTAGCTTTTAAAGTTGTTTTGGAGTCGTGGAATAAGCTGTTGGGACGTTTCCAGTGAGTCCAGAGGTGATAGCATCGTACCTGCAGACCCTCTGCATGGAGGAGCGCAGTCAAAACACGGGAGGGGAGGGGGGGGGGGGGGGGGGGGGGGGGGGGGCGTGTACCAACCTGCCCAGGTATCTGGGAAAGACCGGAGTGTGTGCGTGTGTGTGTGTGTGTGTGTGTGTGTGTGTGTGTGTGTGTGTGTGTGTGTGTGTGTGTGGCTGCAGAAACATGCTGGCACTTAAAATCTGCAGCTCCTTTCTGTGTTTTTTTGTCCTTTTTTTAATGTTTTATTTTTAGCTTTTTTGCTTCTGAGATTCACCTCCGCTTCAGAAAATGTGAATAACTGATGATTTTTTTTACCTTAATCAAGACCTAAGCTTCACTCAACATTTGACCTGTTAGATTTCAATCATGTAATATCAGTTTTCCCCAAAAATATAAAAGAAATCAGTGTTTGTGATCAGAGCTCATGTGTCCAGTTGGTCATCCCAGTTTATAAAGTACATATATGTAGATATATACAGATAATATAACAATAGTGCCATAAAATGAAAAGTAAATAAATTATTAATAAATTAAATAAATAATTTTAAAAAGTTCTGAGTACATTTTGATGACCGACACATTTTTTAAATAAAAGTTAAAGACTCAAAAATAAAAGTAATAATTAATAATAATTAAAAAATATAATAATGTAAAAAATATAATAATGATTCTGGCTTTATGGGTGCAAACAATAAAGTGAATAATTCTGAATAAAAAATTTAAAAAAAGACTCAAAATAATACTTTTAATATCAGGCTAATAAAAAATAAAAAAGATAATAATAATAATAATTCTAATTTATAGGTGTGAAAATGTACCTTAAATAAAAATAAAATCCAGCTTCTTAAAAATTAAATATCTCTTCATCATAATGAGCTCTGAGCAATTATCTAACGAGTTGATTTAAATGTTTCTGAATGAGAATTAATGTAAATAAAATAAATAAAATCAACCTGTACTACTGGGTAAAGTCCAGGTCTCTCTCTCTGTTCGGCTAATCAATCACACATGTTTAATTAACCTGATTGGTGACATCATCGTCATACATCATTATTAGTAATAGTAGTGATAGTAGTAGTAGTTGTAGAAGTGATAGTGATAGTGATAGTGGTAGTAGTCAAAGTGTTTCTGATACTCTTGTTGAGTCTGACTCCAGATTTGATCTCCTCATGTAAATGTTTTGTGTCTATTTGCATCTCGTCC
Organism: Scomber scombrus; assembly: GCF_963691925.1. Classification (NCBI taxonomy): domain Eukaryota; kingdom Metazoa; phylum Chordata; class Actinopteri; order Scombriformes; family Scombridae; genus Scomber; species Scomber scombrus. The sequence goes on along the minus strand of NC_084993.1, from coordinate 3,761,971 downwards.
GTCCTTCACTCACAATAAACACATCGTGAAATAAGGTTCAATTATAGATATTAGACTAAACAAAAAGCTTAGAACTGGGTCAAATCTACCTTAAACCCTTTTAACCCTTCACATACTGGTCATATTCTCACTTATAATTAGTCTCTACACTAATTCACATTCATAAATCCCCCTCTATAAATCATTATAATGTTTAATGTTTGAATAATCCTTGTGTGTGTGGAGAGAAAGACATTCATTGCATATACATGTCTATCAGCTGCACAAAAATAAATAAAAAAAAGTGCATATTATTTCCATTTTTCTATACTACAAGTCACATATAGGAAAAAACCCCCCAGCTAAAATAAATGTGTAATTGTGTTTTTACAGCTTTCAAATGTAAAAATGGGTCAAATTTGTAACGTTGCATGTATAAAATATGTATCAGCTGCACAAAGTTATAAAAATATGCATTTTATTTCCATAGTTGTATATTCACCGTCACATTTAGGAAGAAATCTGGCTAAAACAAATGTGTTATGGTGTTTTTAGAGCTCTTAAATGTAAAAAAATGGGTCAATTTTGCCTCTGAACTGTATGTAAGAAGCTTAGAAACACTTCCTTCCTCTCTGTGACACAACAGTCAACATCTTTTGTACTTTTTAATTTGAGACGACACGAAAAATGAACATCATGGCGGAGATATAGAAGACACACTGGTGGGAGGAAACCAACATTTTTAATGAAAAGCAGTTGAAAGATGGATCTGGCGTGCAGCTCCACGTGCTTGTCAGTTATTCAGATGGGGGGTGGGGGGGGGGGGGGCGACCTGTAAAACACGTTGACTAATCTCTCCTCTGTGTCTTACAGGAAGTAATGTTTGTCAGAGGAAGTGAGGGAGGGAGGAAGCGCCTGGGGCGAAGTCGTGGTGGAGAGAAAGGTGTCTGCTAACCTCTGATCTAGCCACAAACTGGGAGGGGGGGGGGGCTTAGCCGACGAGGGGGGGGGGGGGGGGGGGGGGTAAAAACCCAAACAGATTATTAGGACAGGACATGATCTGTGGTTTCTTCCCGCGTAAGCAGACAATCTTAAAGAGAAAAGACGATGCCAAGAAAATCTGTTTAAGGGGGAAAAAACCCTCAAAACCAACGTTTACGATCAGCTGGCCGTAAAAATAATAATAATAATAAAAAGAAATCAAATCAAACGTGACAGCAGCTGATTTTAATCGTGTTCACCAGCTGATTTATAAACTGAGCCGCAGCTGTCGCACACCAGCGACCGATACACAGACAGGAGGAGGAGGAAGAGGAGGAAGAAGAGGAGGTTTCCACATGTCCGTCTAAGATGTTGTGATTGTTATATTATTATATTAAATCTGTATTTAAACACAAACTTGTCATTTTAGCCACAAATGAGAAGGAAAGCGTTAAAAACCCTTCATTAAAAAGTGGTTAAAGTTGCATTTTTACACAAGTTTAAATGGATTATATGAAAAAAAAGATATTTTTAAAAGGTGTGTCACTAATGTGTAAAGTCTTCTATCAGGTGATTATTTACATTTTGTCCATTTTTACCCACAAATACGTCACAAATACGTTAAACAGCCCGAAAGCTTAAAAAACATCAATAAAATGTGGTTAAAGTTAGATTTCTACACAAACGTTAAACTTTTTACATTACAAACTTTATTACATTTATCTGCATTCGACCACAAATACGTCACTTAAACAGCCGAAAGCTCAACAAACCTTCAGCATAATGTGGTTAAAGTTACACGCCTAGACGAACTTTTGACTTCTTCCCCTCACACACACAGGTGTCACTCAAAAAATAAGGTGTGCCAAATCCACTAATGTGTATAAAGAAACTGTAACATACTTTTATGAGATAAATCATCGGTTAGTCTCACTACATCAAACAGCGGTCGTAACGTTTCATCATCCGCTGACTGAAATCTTCTTCATGATACGAGATGCGTCATCGTAGCGTCATCAGTGATTAATCAGAGCAGGAAAAAGACGGTTTCCTAACATCTGAATGATGCATTTAAAGCAGAAATTAAAAGGTTAAAACACCAAACTATACGTCCACATTTGCATATTTTGAGTTATTACCAGTTTTAAAAGTTTAACAGTTAATTAAAAGTGTTTTTTTCTTTAGATTTAATGTCTTAAATGTGACTTAACGCTTTGGTCACGGTCACATTTATCAGCTTAAATGAACATAAAGTGCTTCGTGTGCTTATTTGGAAAGCTTTAGGAGTCGCCATACTTTGCTTTTTTGCACAATTTCTGCACAATTTGGATGATGCTTTAAACTAAAAACAACTTGAAACAGCAAATATACGTCTACAATTGCACATTTTGATTTATTACGAGTTGTAACAGGTAATTAAAAGTGTTTTTTCTCAATTTAATCTCATAAATGTGGGTCATGGTCACATTTTTTAGCTCTGTAAAGATTCTAATGCAAGTTGTGGTAAAACAGCTCATATATCAGAGCCTTTTTAAAGCAAACAAGTGATCTTAGAGTCATCATACTTTGCTTTCTTGCACAGTTTCTGCACCAGATGATATCTTAACCTACAAACATCCTGTGGCTGATAGACGCATCTTTTAAAACGATCTTTTAAAAACCTTTTTACCACTATGAGTAACCAGCTTCCTGCAGGGAAAACCCCTAAAGATTTATTAGCATCTCTGCACTGAAAACACGACGTTAACCTTACCTCACATACGGCTCATATTCACACTCCTCACACTTTCCCCTCATAATTAAGCCTTTACTCTAAAATTTCTGCACCACAAATCATTCATAAATACGTCAGATAGTAAGCGAGATGAATCCTTAATGAAGCTTTCAGAGAGCTGAGAGAGTTTATTACAGTATTTGCAGCAGTATTTTTTGACTTTATGACTAAATATGGGTCAAAAACTCTACATAAAATAACATATATCAGCTGCATTCAAATGTTTTAATGATAAGTTATTAAATTTGAGGTATTTTTAAGTGTATTTACTGCTTTTAAATGTAAAAATTGGTCCAAAAAATCACATTTTTAAGGTGAATTCTGCCCCAAAAAAGGTTGTTTCAAGTTGCTGAGTCCGGTGAGTCATCATTATGAATATCTGCACAATCCAACGTTTTTTTCGGGGGGTTTTCAGAGTATCCAGAGTCTTATTTTGTGTATCCAGAACTCCCCCTCCCTTTTTTGTGTGTGTAGCTGGTCCCAGAAGTCAGGATACAGTTACCGAGCTGTCATGATCTCATTTTCCTCAGAGGAACAAGCTGCTTCCTGACTTCACTTCCCTCTTTTTTATCGACCCAAATGTGTCGGTCAAAGTTAGCATCTCGTCTCATTAATCGGCTCGCCTGATGATGGAAGTCTCTTATATAACGACGGAGAGGAGGAGAGAGGAGGGGAGCTCGTTATCAATCATGATTAGTTTCTTTTTCAGCGTTTAAACGTCTTAAAGGATGTTTTTAATTAAGATTACAGAGTCTACGTAACTCGATTTTTATCTCCAGAGCTCCATATTGAATCTGTTTTTCTCATGTTTGTTTGTCGCTGGGTGTTTTTCAACATCGTGTCATCGTCTTTAGTGTTTAGAGAACGTTTCTGAGCTCATATAAAGACGTATTACTTACTTACTAAATAATTTGATGCCTTTTTTTTGCTTCACTGAGAACAAACGAGCACAAAAACTATAAAAAATGGTGCTAAAATAACAGGTATTATAATGGAAATAATACAATAAAGCTGCAGCTGTACTCCTGTAACCATGGCAACACAAGCAAATCAACCAGATTGCCAATTAAACTCTAATAACTAACATTTTTCTCCATCAAATACACTGATTTTGTTGATTTTTTTAGCCTATATTGGATAATTTTCCCCCCTAAAACAGTGATATTTAGTTATTATGTTAAGTTAATGTTCTTTAGTGAAATGAGCGTCTATATATATACTAACAAATACCCACATTTTGTTGATTTTTTGGCCAATATTGGGTAATTCTTAGCCCTAACATGGTGGTAAACCAACAGATACTCTCAGTAAAGCTGCAGGTGCGCTCCTGTAACCATAGCAACACAAGAAAATCAATCAGATTACCAATTAAGACTTTAATTAACAACATTTTTATTCATATATACCAACAAATACCCACATTTTGTTGATTTTTTTGCCTATATTGGATCATTTCTATCCCTAAAAGCCCCATAAAATCCTTCAGATTAAACAATTTCCTCAACATGATTGAAGGTGACATGTTAGACATTGTTTCATTTTTATGGCAAACGAGCAGAAATAAAAAAAGGCTGTAAGACTTCAGCTCTGAGATCGCTCCGCAAAATGTATTTAGTCACGGTCAGTCAGTCGGCTTTAAAAAGACATTTTTTTATTGCAGTTTTGATTCATCAAGCTGTTTAAAAAAAAAATATATATATATAAAAGTTGTCTATGAAGTTACTATGAGCGGCAGTAACGAGCCATTTCTTACATATATTAAAGATGGCATTTCAAAATAAAGCTTTTGATTGTACTGCTTAAATAAAGTGCTAAGTGTTAGCTCTTATCTGCCACCTCTGTCTCTCCTCTTTTCTCCGTGTGCATCGAGTGTCTTCTCTTTTCTCTGCGTGTATCTCACTAACAGTTTAGTCTCTCCTCTTTTCTCCGCGTGAATCGAGTCTCTCCTCTTTTCTCCGTATGTATCGAGTCTCTCCTCTTTTCTCCGTATGTATCGAGTCTCTCCTCTTTTCTCTGCGTGAATCGAGTCTCTCCTCTTTTCTCCGTATGTATCGAGTCTCTCCTCTCTTCTCCGCGTGCATCGAGTCTCTCCTCTTTTCTCTGCGTGCATCGAAGTCTCTCCTCTTTTCTCCGTATGTATCGAGTCTCTCCTCTTTTCTCTGCGTGTATCTCACTAACAGTTTAGTCTCTCCTCTTTTCTCCGCGTGCATCATGTCTCTCCTCTTTTCTCCGCGTGCATCGTGTCTCTCCTCTTTTCTCCGCGTGCATCGTGTCTCTCCTCTTTTCTCCACATGTATTGAGTCTCTCCTCTCTTCTCCGCGTGCATCGAGTCTCTCCTCTTTTCTCTGCGTGCATCGAAGTCTCTCCTCTTTTCTCCGTATGTATCGAGTCTCTCCTCTTTTCTCCGTATGTATCGAGTCTCTCCTCTTTTCTCTGCGTGCATCGAAGTCTCTCCTCTTTTCTCCACGTGTACTGAGTCTCTCCTCTTTTCTCCGTGTGTATCTCACTGACGGTCGAGTCTCTCCTCGTGCACGTATTTGATTGGCTGATTAGAGTAACATGAGTTTTCGAGGGCCGCTCCACTTTTACCGTAACAGCTGTAGAAGATGCGCCCCTTTAAATAAAAACCCTCGGACAAAATGTAACAATCATCACGGCGTCTCGGTCGTAACCTCTACTGTAAATGATTCAAATGAAACTATAGGAGTCCTCTCAAATAGGAAAAGTAAGGTATTTGAACCAATATTATAACGTTTAATGGCATAAAAATGATCTTAAAATGCCAATTATATCATTTATCGCAATTATATCTGGTAGAATATGTCGCCCAGCAACTAAAGTAGAGCACTGTGTAATTAACAGGGAGTGATTTCGGCATCATGAGACTTGTTTTATAACCAGTTCCTCGTGGTAACTTTAAGCAAACAGCGGCTTCATATTTAATATTCGTGCTCCTCTCACCTGTCGTGTTTAACCCTGCGCTCACCTGGAGAAAACTTCATTAAGACTGTCACTTTTTAATCAAACATAACCGTCATAAATCAAACCAATCAGCCGTGATAAAGGTGTGACATTTGGCTGCTGTTGAGGTTTTAAAAAAAAACATTTTAATGCACGTCTGGAGCTGCAGCGTGTTTCTTTTTTTTGTTGTTTTTTTTCTTAATGAAAGGGAAGTGAGTGAGTTTGGTTTTAGATCTTTATGGTGGAAAATTACTGGCAGGCTCTTTGTCTCCGCCTCTCTCCTTTATGAATGAGAGTTTACATAGGCAGCCAGGCAAGTGTGTGTGTGTGTGTGTGTGTGTGTGTGTGTGTGTGTGTGTGTGTGTGTGTGTGTGTGTCATTAAGGAAATGAGACGCTGCCAAAAAAAAACAACAGAGCAGAGAGACGGTTTGGTGCAGCGGGACCGGCAGCAGTGTGACGTTTAAAATCCTTAAAAAAGAAAGAAAATATGTTGTCTCCTCATCTTTTTCTTCTTTTTAGGTGTTTTATGAGCTTTACTTTCAAACAAAGAAGACTTATAATATCTTTTAATATCTTATTTATGAGCTTATTTACAACAACAACATTGATACACAACACTAAAATGGATGAAATCTGATATTTTTCATGATTTCTTCTTCTCTTTTTCTTCAATAATATTTTGTTTTTTCTCATCTTTTCTTCTTTTTTTTAACTTACTTTTAACAAAAAAGTCTTATAATATCTTTAATAACTTATTTAGGAGCTAATTTTCAACAAAAACAAAGATACACAAGACAGAAATGAATATAATCTGATATTTTTAATGACTTTTTGAGTCATTTTAAAACACTGTTGATACATTTTCTTTTATTCTGTTTCGTTTTACGCTAAAAAAATCATGTGTGAAAGTTTCCGAGTGACACATGTTGATGCTTTTTATGCTCGAAGAGGATTTTAATCCTTAAAATACTGCAAAATATGCATTTTATCTAGCTCATGTTTCTTTTACCTTTTTGTTATTTATGAGTCATTTCGGTGCAGCGGCTTTTAACCGCGTCGACTTCTAGTAAAAATATCATGTTGGAAAGTTTCCAAGTGACACATTTTGATGCTTTTTATGCTCGACGAGGCTTTTAAACCTTAAAAAAGGAAGGAGGGAGGAATAACTAAATAAAAGATAAAATAATGTTGTTAATTTGTCTTTTATGTCATTTAACAGCAGAAACAACACATTAAACTTATTCATTCCTTATTTTTTGCTTTATTTCAACATCTTTTCATCCCAATTGTTCATATTTTTATGATTTATAATGAATTTAACTGAGCACAGATTAAACTAAAGTAATAAGCAGTTTATAATAGTTTCTCATCTCTTTACCTTTTTCCTCTTCAGTGTTTTTTCAGCCACTTGAAACCAAAAGCATGAAAAAAGCCTGTCAGAGCAGATCTCTCCCTCTTTTCTTCCTCCTTTCTTCCTCCCTCCTTTTTTTCCCTCCCAGCTCGTTTCGGGGAATATTTTTAATCTGTGAAATCAAAGTTGTGTAATTGATAGGGAAAGCAGCGGCGGCGGCTGCGGATGGTTTTAAAGTAAAGTAAAGTTTAAAAAAAAGAAAAAGAAAAAGAAACCTGCGTCATCATCTCAACTTCTTTCTTTTTCTTTTTCTTTTTCTTCCCCCCGCTGACTGTGATCGAACGCCAATAAAAGAAAAGAAAAATAACTGTCGCCCAGAGCAAAAAGGTGTGAAAGCTTTCATCTTTAATAAAACACACAAAGGAAGCTGAAGCTGAAATCATCATCGTGAAGTCTGTAGTAGCTTTTTCTTTCTTTTTTTTCTTCTCTCCACTTTGAACTTAATCTGTTTTCACTCCTCTTGTTTTTCTTTTGGGGTTTTTTTCACAGTTTTTTCTCATTATTAACAGTTTTTTTTTTATAAAACTGTGACACACACACACACACTTCCATGTCGTCATGTTGACATTTTTCAGCCGTGCCGTCATTTAGTTTCTTTTTTTAGTCTGGCTTTGCTGTTTGGTGGAGAGGAGGAAGAGAAAAGAGAGAAAAAAGCAAAACAAATCTGTAAATCATGAAACTTTCTGACTTTTATTAACACTTAAAACACAATTCACACTCATAAATTCACCTATAAATGTTTAATTAATCCTTATATTTGATTAAAAGACATTCACAATCACTATTTTATTATCCAGGAATGCTGATTTTTTAATTTGTGTTTAATAATATGGTTAAAAATGACGAAAAAAAGGTTAAAATTAGGTGAAAATGTAACTTTTCTCTGCAGTTTTGGAGAGTTTGAACCTTAAACAAAGATCACAACATTGGTTTAAAAGCATTGGATTTACATACTGTTCATATTCTGACTCATCATTAGTCTCTTAACCAATTCACACTCATAAATTCACCCGTTAGTCATTAATAAATGATTAGAATACATTAATAATCACTATTTTAAGGTCCAGGAGAACGATGAAACATGTTTAAATGCTGATTTTTTGGAAATGTTTGAATAAAATAGGTCAAATTTGTACATTTGCATATATAAAAATGTTTATCTGATGCACACAAATTAAAAAAAGATGCATTTTATTCCCATTTTTGTAAACTTGGGTTCACATTTCGGAAAAGTCCAGCTAAAATAAATGTGTATTGGGCTAAAATTGAACCCTGAACAGTATGTAAAGGTGAAATGATTTTATGCTTCTGTGCATTTTATTATAATTATATACATCTTGTATTATTACCTCTGTGCAGCACTTTGTATCATTGTTAAGAAAGTGCTTCAAAAATAGATTAAATAAAGTGTAATCCATTGAAGGTTGACTTAAATGTAAGTGGTCAAAGAAGAGAAGTCGAGGACGTTTTTGACATGCAGGTGTAGACGTATGTGTGTGTGTGTGTGTGTGTGTGTGTGTGTGTGTGTGTGTGTGCGTGTGTGTGTGTGCGTGTGTGTGTGTGTGTGTGTGTGTGTGATGGTTTACAGTAGATAATCTGCGTGTTGCAGCAGGACTCGTTCAGTGACACATACGTAACATCAGCGGTGGATTATCACAGTTTTATTAACGACTGATCCTTTTATTAATGACTCATCCTTTTCTTTTCTATTCTTTTCTTTTCTCTCTTTCTTTAACGAGCGATCAATCAAAGTTTTTCTGTAAAGCAACGTCTGGAAAGTGCAGCGTTCGGCTTTCTAAGAATGGCTAAAAATAACCTTCGTTAAACCTGAAGAGTCACTTTGAAAGCTGCTTTTTTTCTAGACGACTTAATTTCTCATAAAGATAATCACACTTAAAACATCTAAAATATGTTCAACTTTAGATTATATCTTTAATAAATCAGCTTGAGGATGATTGAATTGTTATATTTATCTGTTTTTTAATTCATTTCAGTGCAGAAAATGACTCATAATTCATAAATTCCCCCAATCAGTCATTAATAACAAAATATATATATTTTATGGTCCAGGAGAACAATGAAACAGGTTTAAACGCTGATTTTTGAATGTTTTTTAATGAACACAGGACAAATTTGTATAATTTCATATGTAAAAAAAGATAATAATATTAATTTTATTCCCATTTTGGTATATTTGGGGTCATATTTAGGAAAAATCAGCATAAATGTAATGAGTATAGGGTGTTTTTACAGCTCTAAAATGTAAAATTAGGTCAAATTTGTACATTTGCATGTATATAAATGTGTATCAGCTGCACAAAAATTAAAAAAAGATGCATTTAATTTACATGTCTGTGTACTGTGGGTCACCTTTAAGAACAGTCTGGGTAAAATAAAGGTGCACACAGTGTTTTTACAGCTCTAAAATGTAAAAATGTGTTAAAAAAAAATCCCCAGAATTGAACTCAGTTTCATTCTAAACTTGTAATTTTCCGACTTTTGCTTTTATATTCTCGCCGTGCTTCGATAATTACATGCAGGTCGAGCTGGAAAAGGCTCTGAGATGATACAATGATGAGGATGATGGGATATATTCAACCACAGCTCCTCTCCTCTTCTCCTCCTCCTCCTCCTCCTCCTCCTTGTTTACATACTTTCAGCTCCTGCAGATGAAAGAGCAGCCTGCGCCTCCTCCCAGCTGGTTCAGACTTGTCGGCAAACTGGCCGCCCTCGACTGCCAGAGCCCGAAACACCAAAACAATGGCTGCGGTTGTGCAATCGCTCCACGCTCTGCTGCTGGAGGAGGCTGCTTCTTTTTTTTTTAACCCTTTAGTTGCTGACTGTGCAAATAAAAAACCCAACAAAAGACAATGAGGTTAATGATGGAGGTATGACAGTGCAGAAACGTGTCCTGCAGGGGTAGAAATGAAGGAAATATGTAGAAATTAAGAATAAATTCCCACTTTTTTGCAACATTTTAGACTTTCTGTCGATAAAATATCAGAAAACAGTGAAAAAACATCAAAAATTACATCTTTAAAGATAGTCACATAAAAAGCTTCAAATCGTCACATTTGAGAAGCTTAAACCAACAAATGTTTGCTCTTTTCTTAACTTAAAACAATGAATTGATGATTAAAACAGTTATTTGAGGTATTATACTGTATCTGTGAATTCTGCTTTATTACCACTAAATAATTTAAGATATTTGAGGAGCTGCTTTAAATTAAACCATAGAGCAACTAGACTCTTTTTTTCTATCTTTCTGTCTGTATGTATTTATGTCCTTCACATATCTCAACAGTAGTTCGTCTCATCGTCTTCATCCTTGGTGGTTGTTTTATTGAGGACTCGACGAGATGCAGTGTCGAATTTGGTGCAATTTGGACACACGACTAAACTTTGATTAAACGAGACATTTAAGCTCTGCAGGCATCTTTCTATCGATCTGTATCAATGTCCTTCACATATTGCAAAAACCGTTAATCCGATCTCTTTTAAACTTGGCAGGTATTTTACTGGCAATTACACGAGGAGCAGTGTCGAATTTGGTGGAATTTGGACACACGATGAGTTTAATATGAATAAACTTTGATGAGATAAAACGAGGCAGCGAAATCAGAGCTTTTAATCATGAATAGTGAGACTCTTGCATGTTCCTTCTTCTCACAGACAATAAATTATATAAACTGGCGCAGCTTTTATAGGTTTTACGGTACACAGAGCGAGAGAGAAAGAGAGGGAACAATGGAAAAGAGAAAAACCTTTTAATCAGGAATGAATGGACGGGACGGACTCTTTACTTCTTCCCACGAGCAGCTCCAAAACCGGCCGTTAGATCAAACATTACGACTCAAATCTGAACCGAAGGCGCATAAAACAAACAAAATAAAAACTCAAACACGATCGAATTCAAGCTGTCTGTCATGTGTTTCATCTTTATTCCACTAAGTAAGATTTATTCGCTTGATATTTGCTCTTATTTAAGTATTAAAGCAGTAAAAAAACACCAAAGGGAAAGTATTCATTCATAAATCCGTCAATCTAACAGCATCAATCCCTTCCTGGTGTAACACATAAACCTCTTCCTCCTCCTCTTCCTCCTCCGTCTGTTAAAGGTAGCTCGTCATGTGTTTCCTATTGGAGAGTAGCAGCAGCTGACTGGGCTCCATGTGTGCGGCAGTCCTCCTCCTCCTCCTCCTCTTCTTCCTCCAAAATACTTTCAGACCATGTGCTGTGTATTTTTAGGAGTCTGTTGGGATCGACAAATATAAAAACTCTGTCGCCTTTCCTTTCCTTTCCTTTCCTTTCCTTTCCTTTCCTCCCTCCGTCACTGGATCCAGGATCTTGTTTTAGACGTTTGGCTCATAAGCAGCAGCCTGTCTAATCTAAATAAACAGTTATATAGAGACGAGTGATGTGATAATTAACAGCGAAGACACGCGAGAAGAGACGGATCTGTGATTTAAAAGCTTTAAATTTAAAGATTTAAAGCAAATATTTGATTAGAAAAGTGGCAGGAGAAGACAAAGATCCAAAAGTATTCAGTTTAATATCATTGAAGATTACAAAACAGCAAATATCCATGTTTAAAAATCTTGTTTTTTATTTTATCCCAAAAAACATGATTAAAAGTGTCATATGTGAACAATTTGAGTATTTTAGAGAATTTTCTGGCTGAATTTCTTGATTAAATTGTTTCAAAAGGGTTAGGGTTGACTTATTTAAATTGCTCTTTTTGTCCAGGCAGCAGTCAAAAATCCAAAAATATTCAGTTTATTATCACAGAAGACTAAAAAAAACACTACATTTTGGGGTGTTTATCTTAAAAAACATGATTAAAGTGTCAAATACGGACAAACTTTCAACCCACTACAACAGTAAAATCCTGCTTTTTGCATCATTATACGTCTCATAATATATTAAATATGAATACTACAGTCACATAACTTACTTTAAAAACTCAAAACATGGTAATAAACACTCACTGAAGTGACACAGTTTATCTGATGTGCAGCTTCGACTGATAAAACAGGAAGTACTTCAGTTTAAGAGCGCGAGATGCAGCGATAGGAACATTTTGTCTCATCAAAGCTGCACAAGTTTTATCACTTTTTTTTATCTAAACATCCAAACTGTACTAAAAATGAGCAAGTTTAATAAAAAATAAACTAAAATATAATATAATATAAAAGGCTTTACTGTGAAGAATACTTTAAATCAACAATAAATACACAAATAGGTTAAAATGACAGTTATTAATTGTGCTTTAGTGCAGTTTCTATAATCAGCTCTCTGGAAGCGTTGCCATGACGACGGATATTCAGATCGATTTTAATCTTATAGTTTGACACGAAACCAGAGACTAAATAAGTCGGTTTCACAGCTTCAGTTATTATTAGTTTTATTATCATTTTTATCGATTAATTGATTATAAAATGCCAGAAAATGTTGATAAATCAGATTCATTTTCAGCAGATCGACTAATTGATTCATCTACTAACACTGCAGCTCCAGTTCATTCATAGTAAATTATATTAATGTCTATTTTGATTGTGAAGATGAAGTCTTTCAGTCATTTTTTAAAAGCAGAAATGCCAAAAGTTTTTGTTTCAAGCTTAAAAATTCGACAGAAATTACAAAAGAATGACATATTTCACAATAAAGTGAATTAAAGGAAGGATTTTTTCTACATTTTATAAACTCTATAATGAAAACAAGCCTCAGTTGCAGCCTTAACTATCACTGCAGCTCTAGTTCCATAATAGTAAATTAATTAACCACTATTTTGATCATAAAGATGAAGTTTCAGTCATTTTTTAAAGCAGAAATGCCAAAAAAAATAAATAAAATATATATATATAATGAAAACAAGCCTCAGTTGTAGTTCCATAAAAGTAAATTCATTAGCATGACAGAAAATGAAACATATTTTGACACAGAAGTGAAACAAAGACATCACTTCGGCCTCTAATCAACAACAAACACAACTTTTATCAGTATTTTCTCACATTTTATAAAAATATATAATGAAAACAACCCGAAGTTCTAGCCTTAAAGGTCAAACTTATTCACATAAACTTAAAGTACAAGTCATTCCTTCAAATTAAAAGTCGCTGTCAGACCTGCTGCATGTTTACACTGCGTACAGACGACGAGCAGAGGTCACTACAGTTCATCTGGTTTCCTGCGTAACCTGAATTTTCCACTAATTATGTTTTTATTTCTCTTGTTCTCTTTCATGTGATGCTGCTGTTGACTCTTCTCTGCTACAGGTAAGAAACTTCTTTAAGTGTTTATTAGCTGTGAATGATCAGCGCGCTCTGCAGGGTAATTATCAGTCGTAGTAAAGAGGATCGGCGCAGCGGGTTTTTTTTTTTGTACTCGAGTGACATTCCTGCGGACGTGCAGGAACAAACCAACCCGGCCTGTTAGACTGCATTCACCTCTGTTACACTAACGAGAGAGAGACGGTGTCCTCACATGTACCCAGACACGCTGCCAAAAGGAAACTGGCTGCAATTTGTATGTTAAAAAAAACAAAACAAAAAGCAGCGAAAACAACGTTCACATCCTCGTCAACTGTCATCTGACTCAACGCTTTAAGTTACTTTAACCACGTTACTCAAGTGAAAAGTCACAATTTTACAGATTTTAGTGACTTTAAAAGCAATGTTATATTCTTTAAATAAGAATTAAGACAACAAATATATAAATAATCAGCATCTAAAGTTAAAAAAAAGTCAATTAGCTTAAAATTTATACCTTAATTGTTGCAATTTACTATTTTAAGTCACTTTAACTGCGTTACTCAAGTGAAAAGTCACAATTTTACAGATTTTAGTGACTTTAAAGGCGACATTTCGGGCTTCTGTTGCTTTTATCGTGTTTTAAAATCATCAGGTGACTTCTGAAAAATATCTCGAAGGACAATTTTGTAGTTTGTGGTCTTTAATTGAGAGTTTATCTGCAATTATTTGATGTTTTTATTTTTAAAAAATTATGTAAAATACTCAAAAATTCACTGGGTCCAGATTTTTAAATATGGATATTTGCTGTTTTTCTTTATTATTTTGTTCTTAAATGATATTAAACGAGCATCAGATGAAAGATGAAGCACAACGTGGATCCATTTAGTAGAATAAAGAACATTTATTTAAGGATTATTAAAAAAAAGCTGAAGTCAAAGCTGCAGACATCAGATACTCGATATCTTTAAATGTGATCTTTTGAGACACCAAAAATGCTCCGAGTTCAGTTTCCTCTTTGAGTTTTTAGACTTCCTGCTTAAAACTCAACGTCACTGTCGAGATAACAGATGTGCAAAGTGTAAAAAAAAAAAAAACACAAGAAAATGCAAATTAAGAGTATTTTAAAGGCGACATCATGAAGGCGTTTAGAGGAATTAGTTGTTATTTTTCTCAGATATCAGCTGCAAACATATTTATATTTAGACATATACACACATATATATATATATATGTATATAATAATATACATATATATATAGATTTCCTTGTTAACTCACAGCTGTGCAGATGTGCAGCCGAGTTAATGAGAGCGAAGCGGCAGAAACATGAAGACTGAGTTTAAATGTTTTTGTATTCTTTTTTTTTGGGGGGGGGGGGGGGTTGTAATGTTTGTCATTTGTTTCCTTTGTTTCAATCTGTATTTTTTTTGTAATTTTGTATTTTTTTGTCTTTGTCAGTCTGTATCTTTTGTCTTTTTGTATCTTTTGTAATGTTTTGGTCCTTTGTCTTTGTCAAATAGTATTTTTTTTTTTATCTTTGTTTTGTATTTTTTTGTCCTTATATGTATTTTTTTGTTATTTTTTGTCCTTTTTTGGGTTTTTTTTTTGGTCTTTTGTCAGTTTCCATTTGTATATTTTTTATCTCCAACCTTTATCTTTGTCTTTTTTAAGATCTAACCTTTGTACATGTTTGCAGTTTTTTTTTTCTTTTACCTCAAATGACCCTAAAAAGAGGAAGTGAAATTTCATCCGGTTTCCATCTGGAACAACGTGTGACTCTAAACACACTAAAAATCACCTTTAACTTAAATCACCCATTTGTCTAAATCTATACTATAAAAAACATAGTGTATTTATCTTCCAGTCGGTAAATCGCAGCAGAGTCGAGGTCGTTTCATGTCATGTAGAAACGTAAAAGATGACGCTTCCTTTCAACAGCTGAGTAACAGTGAAAAAAACCGTCGGTCGTATAAAACCACCGAACAACTGTTGGTGTTTCCCAGCTGCACTACATTCAGCCGGCATCGATGGAAATAATGAAATATAACCATTACATTGTGTGTGTGTGTGTGTGTGTGTGTGTGTGTTTCACCACAGTGGCAGCCAAGTCCTACCACTTCCGCCTCGTGGCACCCGCAGCACGTGGCATCACCTATGAAAAGAAAAAAACTGGCTCGTTTGAGGGTTTTAAAGGCGCAGCTGCAGTGTTTACACAGTGATTTACTGGATTTTTTTAAACTCTCAATGTATGATTTAAAACCTGCATAAAAGATAATTATGAGATTAAGTTTGAGGCTCTTGAGAATAAGTTGATTCGTCTTATTTGTGAAGTGATAGAAAAGCTGCATATTTCTGCAGTTTGGCGCCAAAATTCAGCTAGAAATCAACATTAAAAAATTAAATTAAACTGAAATGAAGAAGGAACTGAAATCACATGCATTAAAGTCTCATATTAACATTACTGTCACCTTCTTTGGTACAAATTCAGATTAAAATATCTTTGTTTAATTCAAATAAAAAGCTGAAATGAAGAAGAAACTTAAATTTCATGCAGGGAATTGGTATTTTATTTATTTTATTTTTTATAAAACTATCAAACTAATATTAGAGCAAAATAAAGACCTACAGACTAAAATATCTATATCTTTAGCCCATTTTTAAATTTATTTCATGTGCGTTAAAAAAACTATAAAGCTTAAAAATCCTTCGTGAAAAGTTTCACGCTGCTAAAACTGAGTCAAAGTCAACATAAAACACCAAAAATGCAACAGAACTCAAGAAGAAACATTAGATTTAAGCTAAAACACGCTACTTTATGGCAGGAAAGTTGCATTTAAAGTCAAAATAAAGCAAAATTTTGCCTGAAAAATAACCCAAAAGTTGCTGCATAATACCAGCCTTAATTATTTCAGTCCACCTTAAATCCTCCTTGCTTGTGACTTGGTGGTGAAAGCTTTGAGGGGAAAGGTTGCTGATGTCATTTTGCGGAAGCGCCTCAGTCAGACTTTCGCCCACCGCCACGAGCGAGTGAGCAGGAAGCTGCTGAGGTTGGCCGGGTTTTCCTCTGATTCACACTCGCTACAACAAAAAAAAATGACGCAACGGCCTCAGAAGACGCCTCAGATGTAACCGAGGGGGGGAAAACCTGTAAAGAAAAGAAAAAAAGGTTGTTTGTTGAAGCATCTGTTTTGGTTTTTCCATCATGGGTCAAATTAAAGTTTCTAATGCAAAAAAAAGGCTTAAAAAAAGACGATAAAAGAAAAATGAGCCTTTACTCTGTCATATACGGTAGTGAAATGTGCTTGCGCTCTTATTATGTGTGTTACGGTAATATATTTGAGTCGTAGGAGGCTGCCTCGTGACGTTAAACCTTATCATGTTTTCCGACCCAGTTCAGATTAAATTACGCAACGCTCAATCTAACGAACCATCCCATAATTTTCAGTGCCTCTAATATGTATAATAATCACCACATGTTAATAGATATAAATGTATCGTCTGTATCGTCTCTTAAAGGCACTTTTTTTTAAAATCTTCGTTTATAATCGAATAACCACATAAATTTGCCTTTACTCAGTCATATACGGTAGTCAAATGTGTGTTTGCTCGTATATTATGTAATATACGGTAATACAGTGGAGGCTAGCTGATTAAATGCGCCAGTATCGTCTCTTTAAAGGAACTTTTTGCTCAGTTTATATCAAATAAAAACATTTATTACTGTAATAAAAGAAGAAAAAAGACAAATTATTACAACTCTATAGTCCTGAGTTAACCTGGCTCACTTTTTTAGGCTTAGAATAAATCAGTTTTATGTCTTATTTTGACTAAAAATTCTAAATTATGATTAAATTATCCTTTTTTTTTCTTCTGAAATTTCATCTTTTGTTCCACATCTTTGTTCTGTGTCTTAATTTTCTTGTTTCGTTAGTCGAATTATTGACGGAGAACGAACTTTCTTCTCAAGTTGCTGCATTGCCTTGAAAAGTAGAGAGAGAGAGAGAGAGAGAGAGAGAGAGAGAGCGAGAGAGAGAGAGAGAGAGAGGAGGAGAGAGAGAGAGAGAGAGAGAGAGAGAGAATTATCACTCAGACATGATCAGACACACATACAAACACACACACACACACACACTAAGCAGAAAATAGATCAAATCCAGCAAACTCCTCTGATGTGTTTCCATGTAAAGTACTAACACGGACACACACACACAGACTAACACACACACACACACACACACACACACACACACACACACACACACACACACACACACACACACACACACACACACAGACTAACACACACACACACACACACAGACTAACACACACATAGTAACACACACACCTCTCTGCCAGGAACAGAGCACATCAGTCATGTTTTTTGGGTGTGTGTGTGTGTGGTGTACTTACATTCCTCTCACTTGTATGTGTGTTTTCCTCTAAACATATATTACACACACACATGTATCAATAGTGACATGTGTGTGTGTGTGCACAGAAGCGTGTTTGCATACATACATGCCTGTGTTTAAATCAAGGGTCACATGTTTTTCTGCACGCGTGTGTTCAGATTACATTTATATATGTTTAAGTTAATATACTGTATGTGTGTCTGAGCGCTGTGTAAACTGTAGCTGGCCACACACACACGCACACACACACGCACACACACACGCACACGCGCACCACACACACACACACACGCACACACCCACGCACGCATGCACACACACACACACATACATATACACATGCACACACACATACATGCGTGCACACACGGACACACACATGCACATACACACATACACAGACACACGCACACATGCACATACACACACATACTCACACAGTTTATATAAGATTGGATCGACTGGTTCTGTTCTGGCGTTTCCTTTTGGTTCCTGAGTTCTGACGGGAGTGAGACTTCCTGTCTTCTCTCTTCCTGCTGTAACGAAACTTCAGGCCTGAACAGAACATCTTTGAACAGCCTCTCTCTCTCTCTCTCTCTCTCTCTCTCTCTCTCTCTCTTTCTCTCTTTTCTCTCTTTCTCTCTCTCTCTTTCTCTCTCTCTCTCTCTCTCTCTCTTCTCTCTCTCTCTTTCTCTCTCTCTCTCTCTCTTTCTCTCTCTCTCTTTCTCTCTCTCTCTCTCTCTCTCTCTCTCTCTCTCTCTCTTTCTCTCTTGTCTCTCTGTCTCATCTCTTTCTCTCTCTCTCTCGCTTGTCTAAATAAACTCTTTACACGCAACCTGCTGGCTGCCTGCCCGCCCGTCTGCTGCCGAGAGCTGCTGTCAGTCACAGAGCAGGGTTTAAAACACAGCCGGAAAACAGCCTGCCAGGGACTGACTGACTGGTTTACTGCCTGACTCACTGAGGCAATCACTGGATGACTGATTAACTGGCTGTTTACTTACTGACTGACTGTCTGGTTTACTTACTGACTGACTGATTGACTGGCTCACTGACTGGCTGGCTGTTTACTTACTGACTGACTGATTGACTGGCTCACTGACTGATTGGCTGACTGTCTGGTTTACTTACTGACTGACTGATTGACTGGCTCACTGACTGATTGGCTGACTGTCTGGTTTACTTACTGACTGACTGGTTGACTGGCTCACTGACTGGCTGGCTGTTTACTTACTGACTGACTGACATGAACTCACTGACTGATTGGCTGACTGTCTGGTTTACTTACTGACTGACTGGTTTACTCACTGGCTGACTGTTTGACTGGGTCTCTGACTGAAACGTATTGATTATCGATCAGATTTTAGTGTTTAATGATCAGAGTGATTCATCGTTTAGCTTTTCACTTCATTTAAATCACTGCTGCCGTCTGTAATATTAGTTAATTAATGGGACCTCCTCCTCCTGTTAAAACACTTAAATCTGTCGCCGTGGTAACGGAATGATTTCCAAAAAGTGGTGTATGTGTGGTGGAGGAGAAGAAGAAGGAGGAGGAGCAGAGAGGAGGAATCGGATGTTTATTAAGTGATAATTGACTATTTTTGTAGGTTTAAATTTGTAGTTTTTTACAGGAAGAAAAAAAAACTTTACTCCCCGCTTTCAATCTTGATTATGCTGCTTGTGTGTGTGTGTGTGTGTGTTGTGTGTGTGTGTGTGTGTGTGTGTGTGTGTGTGTGTGTGTGTGTGTGTGTGCGGGAGGTGGGGGGAGTTTCCTGTCCTGAATGGGTTTGTGGCACGACAGCGATAAGAGCACCGTAGCTACATAATGCTTCAAACTCCATTACTGATTACACCTCCTCCTTCTCCTCCTCCTTCTTCATCTCCTCCTCCTTATTCCGCCTCCCTCCTGTTTCCATCTCCATCCTTTTCCTCCCACCTTCTTCACCTTACACCTGCTCCTTCACCTCCTCCCATTTCTTTCCTCCTTTTACAAATTATCCTTCACCTCCTCCTCATTCCACCTCACTTTACCTCTCTCCATCCTTACGCCTCCTCCTATCATTTCTTTCCTCCCCCCTTTTCACAAAATCTCCTCCTGTCTCCTCTCTTTCCATCTCCTTCCCCTCACCACATCCTACCTCCCTTTAACTTTTATCCCACTCCCCTCCTCCGCTTTTATTTCCCATCAGTCCCTCCTCCTCCTCTTCCTCCTCCCTTCCTCTCCTCCTCCTCCTCCTCTTCCTCCTCTGCATTCCACCTCCCCCCTGTTTCCATCTCCATCCACCACCTCCTCTCCCTGCCCTGCACCTTACACCTCCTCCTCCTGCCAAATGTTCTCCTCCTATTTTCAAAGTATCCTTCACCTCCTCTTCCTCCCACCTCCTCCTTCTGCCCTCCACTCTACACCTCTTCCTCTCATTTCTTTCACAACATCACCTCCTGTCTCCTCTCTTTCTTTCTTCTTCCATCACCACCTTCTACCTTCTACCTCCCTTTCCCTTTTATCCTCCTCCTCCTCCTCCTCCTCCTGCTTTTATTTCCCATCAGTCCCTCCTCCTCCTCTCTTCCTCTCCTCCTCCTCCTCTTCTTCCTCCTCCTCTACTGTATAATAACATTTAGCAGCTCAGAAATCATCGAACATGTAATCATGTGAACCATTCAGAGGCTTGGCATCTGTCACCACTGTGTGTGTGTGTGTGTGTGTGTGTGTGTGTGTGTGTGTGTGTGTGTGTGTGTGTGTGTGTGTTTGTGTGTGTAATAATCATACTAAATACCCTCCCACCTCCTCCTCCTCCTCTCTCTCCTCGTCTTTTCCTCCGTCCGCCAGCCTCCTTCCTCTCCTTTCTCAGCTCAGGATGCCGGAGGTTGAAAGTTCGCACGCGAGGGGCTGAGTGTGTGTGTGTGTATGTATGTGTGTGTGTGCATGTGTGTGTGTGTGTGTGTGTGTGTGTGTCCATGTCTGAAAGTAAACAGCAGCTACTGCAAATTAGCCGCATTTCCATCAGTTGTGTTGAAGCGAGTAAAGCACCTTCCTGAACATCAAGACGTTCTGTTTTTTCTTTTTTCTTTCTTTCTTTCTTCTTCCCTTTTTTTTCTTTCTTTATTTCCTTCCTGTGTTTATTTGCCACTCTGGGTGGAGATCAACATCATCACCTTCTGCTTTTTTTTGTGTTTTGAGGGAGGGAGTTTCTTCAAGTGTAAAGTAGTGAAAACAAAGGATTAAAAGACGAAGAATCATATTTTTATCTCTCTACCTTCTGAATAATATATTTATAGTATTTGTTTCAATTATATACATTAAAACATGCTTAAAGTATCAGACAGTACTAATACTAATCTATTTAAAGTGTTAAATTAAGATTAAATGTGCCTTTTAATAGAGAACTGTTGAACTATTGAAGGTAAAATGACTCATTTCTTAATAAAAACGCCTCATATGTCAATATAATGGTAGAT